>NC_141908.1:21977750-22637000 GCF_057802395.1 Ceratotherium simum simum
AGTGCTTAGCAGAGTGTCTGACATACAATGTATGCTTAATAAATATGACATTCTTATTATTCTTTTCTTCCTTAATTCTTGGTTCATGGAGATTATTTGTTGAATAAACAAATTGCTGTCATACAACATGTTTTTATCTGTGCAAGTGACAAGTCCCAGGCCTAGATGATACATTTTAAAATAAGTAGGTGCTCCTTGCTCATAACTGGTTCCATGGAATCAGCCACATTCCTCTGATAGCAAGGTCTCTCCAATGGTTGTGTCCTACTGCTGGTTTGGCCACTGTCTAACATGGTTAGCAGCCCAGTCCTCTGCTCATGGGGCTGTTGTACCCTCCCTGTAAGACTCTTGCTCTCAAAGTCTCCTCCATAATATCCAGGCACCCACAACTTGAGCTCATTAGGTAAGCAAGGAGCTGGGATCTTTCCTAATCAGGATGGTAGCTGAAGCTCTTCCCATAGAGCTGGTTATTTCAACAAAAAGAATTCAATGCAGGACTCCCTCCTCTTGAGATGTAGACTTTTCTACATGAGGGCCAGGATTGCTCAAATGGTCACACCTCCTCCAGACCTCACTGTCCATCTCATCCCTTCCTTTTGAGCTCACTCTGCACTGGTTCCATTAACAGGAGTAACGACTGACACATTGCATTAAGCCAATTTTCCCAGTGGAAGTAGGCATCCCTTATCCATGGGATTGCTACCTACACATCCAGGGCTGCTAGGCAGCCCAGTGCCCTAGGCTACTCTCTTGGGGCAGAGGAAGATGACAGTTAGTCACCTCGGATTCTCCATGACAAGTCCTGCTAACCATCTTCTTTCTCAAAGGCAACTGTATTTTCTACAATTTGCCATCCCCAAGGAACTCCCTTGAGTTGTCTTGGATGTACAGTGAGTGAGGATATTTAAAAAATTAATTGTATTTCTATATGCTAGCAGCCAACAATCAGAAATTGAATTTAAGAAAATAATCCCATTTATAATAACATAGAAAAATACGGAATCCTTAGGGATAACTCTGACAAAAGTTGGGTAAGACCAATACACTGAAAACTAAACATTGCTAAGAGAAAGTAAAGAAAATCTAAATACGTGGAGATGTGTAGTGTATTTATGGATTGGAAGACTCATTATCGTTGAGAAGTCAGTTCTCACCAAATTGGTCTATAGATTCAACATAATCCTTTAAAAACTCCAGCAGGCTTATTTGCAGAAATTTAAAAGCTGATTCTAAAATTCATATTGAAATGCAAAGGAACTAGAATGGCCAAAAGAACTTTGCAAAAGAGAACAAAGTTAGAGAACTCAAACTTTCTGACTACCGGAGTTATTACAAAGCTACAGTAATCGACAGAGTGTGTGATATTGGCATCACAATAGACAAACTGATCAATGGAACAAAATAGAGAGTAAAGAAATAGACCTATACACATACGATCAATTGATTTTCAATAAAGGTGCAAAGACAGTTCAGTGGAGAAAAGATATTCTGTCAACCAACGGTGCTAGAACAATTACATATCCATATGCAAAAAGTAAAATATGAACTTCCATGCATATCTCACACTATATACAAAAATTTAACTTAAAATAGATCACAGACCAAAATGTAAAATCTAAAACTATGAAATTTATAGACGAAAACATAGGCGGTAATCTTTGTGACTTTGAATTAAACAGTTCTTGGATATACCACTAAAAGAACAATCCATAAAATGAAAAATGATAAGTTGGACTTCATCAAAATTAAAAGTGTCCACTCTTTGGAGGATTTCATTAAGAAATGAACAGGCAAATCTCTGTGGGTGAAAATATTTGAATTTGAAAAGCATATATCTAATAAAGGACTTGTATGCAGATACACACATATAAATAAACATGGATATATCTCAACATAATTACCCTGAGTGAAAGAAGCTAGATTAAAAAAAGAATACATACTTGGGATTCCAATTATAGACATTTCTAGAAAACGCGTACTAATCTATAGTACTGAAAGCAGAACCATCGTTATCTGGGGTTGGGGTTGGGATTCCAATTATATACATTTCTAGAAAATGCATACTAATCTATAGTACTGAAAGCAGAAGTGTCGTTATCTGGGGTTGGGGGGTGGGGTGGAGGAGAAGGAATGGAAGGAGGGAGGGAAGGATTAAAGTGTGCATAAGGAAGCTTTTGGGGTAATAGTTATGTTCATTAACTTGATTGTGGTAATGGTTTCATGAGTGTATACATGTGCCAGACATTGTATTGACTTCAAATATGTGCAGTTTATTTTATGTCAATTTAACCTCAACAAGACTGTTTAAAACAAATAAAAAAACATGCACAGTATCCATCTCAGGATATTATAAAGCAGACTTCTCTCTGCTCTTTAAAGGTTTTGATATATTATGCATATTATTAGCATGCCAATTAGTTCATTTAGTGCATCCCCCTTCTGTTTATAGGAGGACTCAACATAAGCTACCTGTGCTATTCTTGAATTTGTGCCCCAGGAAATCTCAGAGAGGGGACGGACTCAAAATTGGGGATCACTGTTGTTTCTTACTTAAATCAAAAGAAAAGCCACAGTCTCCTCCCCATATCCAAATTCTGCTGCTGCTTCCTTTCCTCAGAAGTAGAGTGCTTTTCACTTTTTCTTCAAATTATTTTAAAATCTATTCAATTCATTAGTTCTCATGACCTCGAGAGAGGTCTAAAGCAGTGCCCCTCAAGTGTGGTCCACAAATGTTTACCGATCCACAACAAAATAAGTACAAAAATTGAGAATAAGAGTATAGAAACTGTTACAGCAATTTTAAAGAGTAATTTTACATCTAGTGAATCTAATAAAATATTGGGGCTTTATTTTGTATGCCTTTTTATTTTATTTTTCTCTTTTTTTCCAAGTAATAAATTATTTTAATGAGAAATATATGGCTTTCCATTTTGCAAATAGTTAAACTGAATATTGGCATAGAAAAATATTTATTACTCCAAAATAAAAAGATCACCGCTTTTTTAAATTTCCTTTTTACATATAAACTTTCTGTAGTCTGTCTGGGAAGAATATATTAACTAACACAGTAAGGAGTAATTTCACTACAATATAAAGGGTCAAGTGTGCTGGGTCTGGCATCAGCCTACTGGCGTTTCATTTCTGCCTCTCCCACTTGCTAACTGTGATTTTTTGGAAATTCCCTACCCAGTGCCTTTTTATTAACAGTTCAATAATACCTATACAGTAATAATCGTCAAACCCACCTTATTGGGTTTCTGTGAGTATATGAACATTACTTAGAAAAGGACCTGACACATTGTAGTTGCTCAATAAAGGTGTTATCAGTTAATATTTTTTTTGAACAATTAGTTGCATCAAGAGGGCAATAAAATACCCAGATTCCCTTATATTAAAATGTTCCAATTATTTATGAGTATTAATTAGAAAATAACTTCTTGAGAGCAGAGACTGTATCATGTCAATCTTTGCAACCCTCGTATCCTCACTAGAGTCTGGCATGTAATCGGCACTCCATAAAGATGCGTGGCACGCTCCCGTGAGACAGGCACGGCTGGCCCTTCCTGCCATCCAATCTTGCCTTTCAAATCCTTGCCTCAGAGACCCTGTCAGGGACCACCCAGTTAAATGCCACCATGTTCCCCTATCACTCTCTGACCCATTACCTGGTTTCTTTTCCTCACATCTCTTATCACTACCCAAATTGTCTTTTTCTTTATTGATTTACTTATTTACTATTTTTTTTCTTGCCACTAGAATATAAGGTCAGGCACTCAGGAAACTTGTTTGTATTTTTATTTGCTATTTCATCACATCAGTGCCCAGAAGAGTGTTAGGCACACATCACTTTCTGTTCATTTTTTTATTGTATTTTAAGGACGAATCAATTCACAACCAATTGAAAATTAAAAAAACAAAACAAAAGGTAAGATGCAAAACCGGTCCTTTACCACAGGTAGTTTGAGAGACACTGGTTCAATGGGGCTTATTTACCATTTCCACACATGTATAAACAGAGCCATAGGGACGGTGAGTGACTTGCCCCAAGGCTACAAGCGGTTATATGATAGGACCGGCATAAAACCCAGGTCCCTGGGTGCTGGCCCCCTGTTCTCTGCTCTCCTCGTGCTGCGGAGTCCCTTACCTCTACCAGGGTAATACATGGAGCTTCTTAGATTGTACGGGTGTGTGAGTTGTTAAACTTTTTGATCGCAGGTGACCAACCACGTGCCCTTCCTTTGAATGTTTCCCCAGACCAGTGCAACAGCTGACACCCCCAAAGTTGTGCTGAAACAGTGGGGTTCTAGTCCTGACTCTTAAGCACGGCCAGGATTTTCATTAGTACTGGATTTGCCTTGCTAAGTAAACATGCTTATTTGGTTTTAATATATTAGGCTTTGCTATTCAGAACTAGATTAAACTGTCAATCATCTCCCCCATTTTTCATATTGTTTCCTCTGGGCAGGGGCATGTGCGATGTTACATGTCTCGCCAACAAAACAACCCTCTGGATTGAAATCTGTTCAGGACATATAGCAGGATGTCAAATTAATTGTACTGAAATAATGAGTTAGCACCAAATGCTAATTAAATATTGATGAAAGTCATACTTTCAATTATCTTCATTATGGCCCCATGTTTTATGTAGGCATTAAATGCTTGCAGTGCGGGTGCGTCTGGTAATTAGCTGTGCACTATTAAAAAAAAGCCCAGCTATTGCCCTCCGTATTGAAAGGACTTAAAAACCAATTGGACAATGGAAACTCTGAGAAGAGGCAGTACTTTTTTTCTAAAAATGTTTCCAATTCTATGAATTCTGTACTTCCTGTTTGTAGTATTGGATACTCCTTTTTTTCCTACTGGGTGGATTTGAAGTCAGAAGGACCTTTGAAGTTGCTGCCGAGCTCTGCTGAGTCACGGCTTTTTCCTCTTGTAAACACCTGCGCTGCCTTGTCCCCTTTCCCCGCCTGTAGGCAAAATGGCTGCCTCTGGCAAATATTACCCCTGTTACCATTTACTGGGTTGTGATTAAGATGGTTCTCAGAACATAGTCCCTGACCCACATGTGTTCGAATCACCTGGGTTACTATTAAATGTGCAGATTCCCTGGCCCCCATGGGTGACCCAACAAACGAGGAGGAGGCCAGGGATCGGGACGATGAAGTTTGACAACCGATATATAACTCAGCATTTTCAGTCCTGACTATATAGTGGAATAGGCCTGGGGCCTTTTAAAATATATTGACTTAGTTGGTCTTAAGTAGGGCTTCAGCACACATGAGTATGTGTGGACACACGAGCACACACAGACACACAGACATCTTATGTGATTCTAAAGTGTTAGGGTGGGGAACCAGTGTAACGGGTCCTTAAACAGCGTGTATGCTTTGTCGTTCTTTCTGCTTGGAAGGTTCTTCTCTTTTCTGTGCTTGAAAATTCCTCTCTCCATGCATTGTTAGTGATGCACTTTTTTTTGAAATGTGAACATACTCCTGTGCTGGTCATTTGCCTGTTTGTTTTCAGATCCACTCCTTTTAATATAAAACATGCTCGGGGGAGAATCAGGTGGCGCTGGGACAGCTATTCATGGAGCCACAGAAGCAGTACAGACTTGGAGTCTGGAAGCCCTGGGCACATCTGGTGAATCCTGACGCCACCATTTAAGTGAGTTATTTAATTTCTCTGAGCCTCAGTTTTCTCATCTGTAAAATGGAGGTAATAAACTCTACTTCCTAGGTTGTTGTGAACACCGAATGAAGTAATGTACAAGCATGTTAACAGGGTGGTTGATCTGCAGCAAATGTGTAATGAAAGGAGGCTGCTATCGGAACCACTTGTAACATGTGAAAGGGCCTGGCAGCGATTTCTAGGAAATGCTCCATAAGTGTCATTTAAAAAAATTAATTGGATTCTGCAGCTTTTCTATATTCATTCACTGAGTTGAAGTAGAAATAGAAGAAAAAGAGAGCATTAGAGAGAGTTAGTTCTGCTGATGAAGGCCTCTGGCGTCTGGCATAGCCTAAAGCGGTCTGCACTATAGAACATGGCTCCTGTTACTCCCTGACTCACAACGCCCTGGTGGCTTCCATCTTACTTTTGAATAAAAGCCAACGTCCTCACCTTGCAGTCTAGCCCTGGCCACTTCTTTAGCATCAACTCCTACCACGCTCCCGTCGCTCGCTGGGTTCCAGTCACTCAGGTCTTCATGCTGCTCCTGGAACAAGCCAAGCAAATGCACCTCAGGGTCTTTAAGATTTTGCATCTCCTCTGCCTGGACCCCTCTCCCCATCTCCATTTGTGCGGTTGGCTTCCTCACTTCACTCAGGTCTATGCTTAAATGTCACCTCCCCAGAGAGACTTCCTCGGCCCCTCTACATAAAGCAGCATCAAATCTCTGCATCATTGCCTCTCCTCACCCCACTCTAGTCATCCTCCGAGTGTTTAGCTAAGGTACTGTCTGCTTATTTTATTATCTGCCTACCCTTTTAGAAAGCAAACTCCATGCAAACAGGGACTTTTCAAGTGGATTCAATTGTGTGTCTAGAAGAATGCTTGACATGTGTCGAATGAATTAATGAATGAAGCCCAGAGGTGAGAAGGGAAAGGGCTCTGACGTTGCTGAGCATTTACTCTGTTGGGCCATGCGCCAGGCTTCATAATCACTTTTCAGGATGGTAATGTGCTCACCATTGCACACATGGGCTCAAGATTCACAGCCAATAAGTAGCTGCCACTGCAAAGTCACAGTGTCCAAAATCACAATGATGATCTTCTCCGTCAGCCTGCCTTGCTTCCAGCGAATTCTCTCTCAATGAAAGGCAGCAGCATCTTCCCAGTTGCTCAAATTAAAAACCTAGGAGTCTTATGGGTGCATGCCCCTCCCTCATTGCCTATATCCAATCCATCACGAAGTCTTATTAATTTTGCCTCTGAAATATTTCTCTCTCCATCTTTATTGTTAACAGTGTAATCCAAGGAATCGCTATTTTTAAATTGGATTTTGCAATAGCTTCTTACCTAGTTGACTCCCTTTTTCCATGCTTGATCCTCTAACAATCCATTCTCTTCACAGACACCTGAGTACTCATTACAAAATGCAGGCTTGATTATGCCCTGCCCTCCCTCCCTTGCTTGAATATTTCAATGATTTCCTATTGTCCGTAGCGAAACACCAAGGTCCTAAATTTGGCCCACAGGTTTGGTACCATCTTGTCCTTGCCTCCTTTCCACCAGTTTTCATTCTGCTCACTGTGTACTGGCCACTCTGGCCTTCTGCCACATTTCTAAATACTCCAGGCACCTTCCCAGCCCAACCTGCACACTCTCATCGCCCTCCTGTCTTGTTGCCCAGCCGTGATCAGTTGATTTCTTACCCTTTGGGTTTCAGTCCAATTATATTTTGAAAATGTCTCCTGATCCCACAGACGAGGGAGTGATGTGAACTGTGATAGCACAGTACTTTCTCCATCGGGGAGGTTACCACAGTTGTAATCAAGGAGTTGTGAAATCATGCTTGTCTTTCCTGCTAGGTTAGAAACTCTTGGAGGTAGCATTCTATGCATCTATCTTATGGCTATTTTTCCATCACTTAGTGCAGAGTTACATATAGATGGCAATGCATAAATATTATTAAATTAATGAATGTGACCCCACTTTGAATGGTGGACCCGATGGGGTTAGATCCTGGCTTTGAATCTAAGGCTGTCTGACTGCTGCACACACCAATGTTCTTTCCAAAGGTGCCCAGGCCAAAGCCGACCAGGGGGCCAGAGAGAAGTGAAGCACTAGAGGTTCTGGCAGCCTGGAAAGTTCTGCCTGAAAGCAGAGGCTGGGAAGCACCTACCTGTAGGAGCCAGTCTCCATCCAGGTACTCACACCTCATCACCAGGCTCCAATACTGGTGTAGATTCTCACTGTTGGAGTTTACCTCTTTTTTTTCACTTCTCTCAACTTGTGAAGCTGGCATGGAATATCACCTTTTGGGAGGCATGCTGCCTCATTTGGAGCTGTTAAGATAAGGGAAGCGAAAGCTTAATTGATGGAGAGTGACAAGATAGGTGCTGTTGGTTTATCTGAAGATGAGATGTGTGAGAGGAAATTGGACTTGTGGTGACAGTAGCAGCTAAAACAGGGCCAGGCTGCTAAAGAGCAGCTAAAATTCCCTCACTCGTCCATTCATTTAAGTATTGATAGAGCTCCTACTACATACTAGGCACTGATCTAGCACAAAATATACAACAATGACAAAGAAAAAAACAGCTGGCACTGTGCTCATGGATATTATATTTTAGTGTGAGATAGACAATAAACAAATAATAATTAAATATATAATGACAGTAGGTGATGAGAAGCATTTTGAAGAAAATTAGTGTAAGGTAAGGGAATAATAGACATAATTCCTTGGTTACAACTGTGGTAACCTCCCCAATGGAGAAACCACTATTCTGGAAGGATGGAAGTGGGGCTAAATTATTTCAGACGAGTTGTCAGAGAAGGCCTCTTGGAGGAGGTGACACTTAAGCAAAGATCTAATGAGGTAGGCTGTATGAACACAGAGAGAAAGTTTCAATCAGAGTAAGTGACATAAGAAAAAGTTTGGTTCATACTTTAGTTTGGGGAGGCTAAACACCATCTACTCCCACCATGGAACCTCAATGGTCTAATGCAAAAGAAGCTTATTTCTTGCTCACAGCAGAGGCTAGAGTGGGTTTAGCGATGCGCTTCCACATATTATTTCGGGGATCCAGGATCCTTCCTTCTGGAGACTCTACCACCCTCTAGGGTCCTGAGTCCTCTGCATCCCATTGGCAGATGAGGGAAACAGATCAGGTGGGAGGTTTGTAAGGGCCAGGTCTGGAAATGGGATGTATCACTCATTTTCTTATTCCACTGGCCAGAACTCAGTCACATGCCACCTCTAACAGCAAAGGAGCCCGGGAATGCAACCTAGCTGTGTGTCCAGGAGGAGGAGTTTCCAGCTTTGGTAAGTAGCTATCCGATATTTCTTCAGCATATATAAAGAATATACAGAAGGTAGAATGACTGTTGAGGGAATAGAAGATGAAACTTGAGAGGCAGGCAAGTGCTGGGGCAGGTAAGGCCTGCAGGTCATAGTAAGGATTTTGTATTATTGTCCTGAGTATATTGGGATGCTACTAGAGGATTTTAAGTAAGGAAATGATATGCTTGGATTTCATTTCAAAAAGAACTTGAAAGCTCTTTGGAGATTATAAAGTAGCAGACAAGAAATGCTATGGTAATAATTCACGGGAGAGAGAATGATGGCTGGGAGTGGGCTTGGCTGTGGTGAAATGCTAAAAAATGGTCTGATTGAGTATATTTTTGAAGGAAAAGCAAACAGGAGTTACTGTTAAATTGGTGTAGAGAGTGAAAGAAAGAGGAATCAATGAAGTTTGCTAAATTTTTTGTTTGAGAAACTAGGTAATGGGTTGTGCCATTTAATGAGATGGGGAAGACAGGAGAGGGGGACAGAAACGAAAAATTCTCTTCTAGACATTATGTTTATCATGTCTATTGAACAGCCAAGCAGAGAAATTAAGTGGGCAGTTGGAGATGGGAAGCTCAGGGTGGGAAGAAAAGAGAGATTGGGGCTGGAGACGTAAAATTTGAAGTTACCAGGGTGTTGGTATCTGAAACCAAGAGACTATATGAGATCACCTAGTACCAGTAGAGGAGAGAAGAATTTTGAGGATCATACTCAGGAATATTCCAATATTTAAAGCTCAGAAATAAAAAGGCTATAAGAGGTTATTAGATCAAACACCTCATTTTTTCAATGAAGAAACTAAGGCTCAACTGATTAAGTTGTTCACTCAAGATCACATAATTTGTGCTGGCAGAATTCGACTACATTCCAGATCTTTGGGCTACTTTTGGGCTTCTTCATCTATCCTATAATCAAAATAATAATTCCCATGGTGAAAGATAAGAGAGGGTAATCAATAAGATGAAAGAAAAATGGAGGGAAACAAACTGTGCTGGATAACCATATCATAGCCATCATATCTGCTCTTCATCCTTCTAATAAGTACAGAACACATTCTTTGTAAAGGATGGGGTATTAGATGACTTTCCACTGTGAAGGGATTGGAGAGTACTGAACAGTACCCAATACTGCAGGAATATTACAGAAACACATTTCAGATTAATTGAGGGAAAGTATGATGAGCTCTTAAAGAAAAGGAAAGGACATCATCCATTGTCCTTATATCATGAAGTGGAAGTTAATCTGGTTTTGCCCTTGTCTGAGAGCTCTAGATTTGAGGTGTGGTTGTGATGAAGGAAGGTAAGGCAGGCCAGACACATCACGGAAGTGATGGGAGTGGCAGAAAAAGGTAGTATAGTCTCAACGGACAGATCCTATTTAACCAAACTGGGAAGAGGTCAAATTTGGAGACTGAAAAATAACTATAGATGCTGTGAAGATAGATGGTACCGACAGGCAAATATCCAGAATAATAAATAAAGTGCACATAGTGAAGAGAAAGATGAGCCTCGCCAAGGAGGAGAGGGAGAATAACCCCATCTATCTGTGTCTCCACTTACCACGATGGTGAGACCAGCCAATGTCAAATGGTGATTTTCTAACTCCATTATCCCTTCTAGATTTAGTAATTGACAATCTATTGAAGGGTGGAAGTTCCCTTCTCCTCTACTTACTTATTCATTTATATCAGCATGTACTCATGGCTTCTTGTTTTACTCAAGGGATTATAATATGTTACAATCATTATTTATTTTTATACTCAGATTGTCCTGGGCTTCACCTCTTTAAACTGATTTTTGTGCCTTTTTGATGTCTCCATCATTCTTGAGCATTTCATTACTTTTTGGCACAAAAAGTTTTAGTCTCATTATGTATTTTTCTTGCCCTAGTCCTGGAGAGAGCCATTTCTTCAAGAAGCCTTGGTTCCTTTTAGTGGAGAATGATATTAAGAAATCAAGATCTGGCCTTCAGAGTGTTGTTGCTTCTAGAGCCTGTCATAAGGCAGCACTAGGAAATCTATGTATAGATGCACACATATACACCTACATCAGTCTATTTACCTATGTACTCCACCTATCTATCTATTACAGGCCAGTTCAGTCCAGTCCAGCACTATAAAGTTATTAGCATTCCCATTTCCTTAATTGTAACTCCCTTATCTGACAATGAAAAACCTGGCTCCTATTATTCTCAGTGTATTTATTTATTTGCTCAATCTCCTGACCACACCAGCTAAAAATTTGACCCTGGACACATTGGTCCCTCCCATCACACCTGCAGCTGCTAAAAGCTTGGATCCAATGAAGGGGAAGGCACTTCTCTGCCTCTTTCCACCACTCAGTCCCCAGAACACTTAGCTTGAGCTCAGAGCTGCAGGGTTCCATCAGCTTCTGGCTCTCTCCTATGTCCTGAAGTCTCTCCCATACTTTCATTAAATAACAAACAAACACACCAACAAAAACAGTTCTGTCTCTTACATCACAGTTTTTGGCCCTTACATTTTGTCATAGAGACTCAAATCTAGTTTACTGGCTGAATGGGGAGTGATGTCCTTCTGCTCCTAGTTTCTTAGCTCTCCCCTCAGGCCTTTCTCATCTACCCCCCACTCTTCTAACATTCAAATTTCCCCTTCTCCAGCTGAGCCCTGTGGTACTCTAGAGAGAAACTCTCTGCTCCGGAGCTGTGCCGGCCATAAGCGACCACACTAGAACCAGGGTGAATGAAACAACACAGCTGAGGGGATTGGTGGATCATCCATGGATCATACTATGAAGGTGGTTAGCTTCCAGGTCTCTTTAATTTAAAACACAATTCTGGTATGTCCTGCACTTCAGACAGTGCTAAGTAGTGGGGTTACAGGATTTAATAACAATAATAATAATAATAATAATAATGATAAACAGTCCCTGTCAGATAATTCACCCGCCTAGTTTAAGAGACAGACAAATGGACAAATGATTGCAATGCATAATATTTCTTGGGATGCCAGAAGCTTGATAGAAACAGAACAAATAAGAACTGGCAGAAATGGATGAGGAAATGCTTTCAAGACAAGATCATGAGCATTGGAAGGGGAGTAGAGTTAGCCAGGCTGAGTATACAATAGAAACAAAGGCATGGAGGTGACAGAGAACTTGACACTTGGTGGGGGGGGGGGCTTGTGTTAATTAGCAAGAATGTCAAGAAACCAGCACAGTCATACAATGAGGGTCTGTTGTACGGTACAAATTGGTACAATCTTCCTGGAGAACAATTTGTATTTCAACGGTCTTGGCCTTTGACCCGTTAATTCTACTATTACGAATTTATCCTAAAGAAATAATCATAGAGGTAGAGAAATACTTATGTACAAAAAAATGTTGATCTCAGTATTATTTATAATGGCTATTTATAATAGTTAACGAAAGTGCATATAATGATGGTAAAGATGAACCTTGGCAAAGGAAGAAAGGGAAAATAATCGTTGAAATAATATTTCAAAACATTGGAAATAACTTCTTTGTCTAACTAATAAAATTCAGGTGGCATATTCATGGGATTAGTGGGATGGAACATCACGCCATAGTGACTGTGAAGACTGTAAGGGTAATGTTTCAGCACATGATTACATGAGGTGGGGAACTGTTCACAGTTTATTATTGTAGTATGCAGTAGGCTGCTTTCCAGGCCTCTAGGGCTCTGCTTCTTCTGCCATAGTAGCCTGATCTTCCACTGAGGAAGTCAGACCTTCCCGGAGTGCAGCAGCCATGCAATCTGAGGAGAATGGAACCCACCTCCCAATGGTCAGCTCCAGCGGGGGGCTTTCATGGGTGTAAGCCCATCAGCTTACCCACTCTGTCACTAGGGAGGGGCACCTCCCCTAAGTGGGGCCATGATAGTTAAACTAAGGGCTTCTGTTGAATGATTCAAAGAGAAGTCTTCTCTCGAGTCCCTTCTGGGTAGAGTAGAAGAGAGGTACGAAGTCTGAAACTGAAATGGCTATTTTTTTGCTGCTACAAACAATGAAGTGGGCCTGAGAATGAAGCCAATCCATGTGAAGGGAAGAGGTGACAGAAGGGCAGAGAAAGGGAGCTGAATTCCTGAAAAAGCTCTACTTTTGGAATTTCCTATTATATGAATTAAGAAATGTCTTTGATGGATTAAGCCAGTCTGATTTGGAATTTTCATGACTTACATATGAAAACACGTTACCTGACACAATTAAATGAAAATAGCAGTAAATGAAACTGCAAATATATATAGTTAATTTGCTATTTTTGTATATAATGTATTCTTCAAAATGTTGTTAAAAGCCAAATAATGGGGGGAGATGACAACTGAACTAAGGTAGGAAAGTTTCATGTGAGTTAATGAAGGAAAGTGCAGACAAAGGAGTGTGTGGACAGATTTAGGGACATGTGAAAGACCTCTGGTAGGAAGGAGTGGTGAACATAAGGAAGTAAAATCCAACCAGTGTGGCTGAAAGGGCGTGAATGGCAGGAGGGTGGGACCGAGCGGGCTGGGGAAAGTTGAGAGGGTCAGATCAGGCACACTTTATCTTTCAAGTCATAAGGAAATGTGTCTTAATTCTAAGAGCATATGGCAAGTCAGTAAAGGTTTTAAAGGGTGTTTGGGGAGCAAAGAGTGGGTAGGTATGGAGAGAGGATCAGATTTACATTTTGAAATAGAAAGATTACTCCCTCTGTACAGTGGAGAATAAATTTAAGGGGAGAGTCAAGAGGGAATGAGGCAGACACTTAGGGCCCATGTCAGTGCACACGGCAGTGGGTGATGGTTGTACCACAGCATAGTTAGTGGACAAGGAGAAGTATGTATGATTTGAGAGTAAAATCAATGAGACATTCCAGTGGACGGGATATGGGGAGGTGAAAGAGACTCCTCAGTCTGGGATCTACAATATTTAGAACTTACTATCAATAATTAGAGAGAAAAGATATGAAACGTGAAACTGTATGGCAGGATATGTTAACAAAATTAACACTTGTTGACCTGAAACAAATAGATAGCCAGTTATCTCTCCAGCAAAAATGGTTTTGTTTCCAATCAGCAAAGAATTGTGATTCTCGGGGTATGCAACCATGGTGATGGTGATCCCTATGCAACTCCCTGAGCCGCACGGGAGGAGAAATTCTTTTACAGAGGGGAAGAGGAAGTTGGGAGGGCTTTGGTAAAGTCAGAGTCCATTGGAGGAATTGAGAGTTCCATTTATAGTGGCTCTTCATTGGCTGAGTTGTGACAGTTTCTCATTGGCTGAGCTTCTTGCCAGTCAAGAAGAGGAAGTCTTTCTTCTTCCTGTTGGTCTCTGCTATGACATAGGGTGTGAGAGCTCCCCCTTTTGGCCTCCCAACTCCAATTTAATGACGTTTCTGTTTATTAATTTCCACATAGACTGCACTGAAGCTGGAGTAATGTAGGAGCTGGAAGGGTGTATAGGCCGTAACCACCAGAGGAGACTTCAGGGAGCAGAAGGGCCCTGAAGGAATGGGAGAATTTGGACAGGGGATGGAGTTATGTGATTAAAATACTGTAGTGGACGTTTTGCTATCTCCAAGTGAGCCGAAACTTTTTATTTTATTTTATTTTTATCTGAGAGAAACTGAAAAAGCTATGGGACCAGCTTGAGATTTCATCCAGGGGACAGAAAAGAAACCATAGTTCATAAGACAGGCTACATGGTAGTGAGACAAAGAATCAAGTGTTTCTGCTCAAATTCTACTGAGTTCAGCATATTAAAACATTGATTGCACGTGCATCTTTTGGCAGAGCTAGTGATTTGTGGTAATCTATTTCCCAGGATTAGCAACAAATCCGTTGGGATTTCATCTAGAGCAGGAGTTGGCAAACCAGACCCCAAAGGCCAAATCTAGTTCACAGCCTGCTTTTGTAAATAGAGTTTTATTGGATCACAGCCACGCCCATGCTTTAGTATGCCTATGGCTGCTTTAGCAATACAATGGTAGAGTTGAGTCATGACCCTTTGGCCTGCAAAGCTAGAAGTATTTACTGTTTTGCATTTTAAGAAAAAATTTGCTGATCCCTGATCTAGAAAAACTGAGGATGAGAAGTTTACATCCTAGTGTGACATAATTTGAGAGAGAGATACACTGATTTTTATTGAACAGAATTTGAGGAGTCAAATAATAGGTACAGAAAAAAAAACAAATGAAATTTTATCCACATCTCTACTACAGCAGCTAGTCTACTATTCGTTCAATCTTTCATTCATCTAATAATTATTTACTGAGTGCATACTACATGCCAGGCACACAGCTAGATGATGGAAATTAGCTGGGAATACTCCTGTTGCCTTGGAGCTTTATTCTTACGAGTGGGGGAAGAGTGGTAGAGAGAAAAAATAAGAATGAAAGTATAAATATATAGAATGTTGATGGTGATGCACGTTATGGAGAAAAATAGAGCAGAGAAAGAGAATAGAGAGAGTGAAGGTAGGGATGGATATTTAAAATAGGGTCGTCAGGGGAAGCCTCACTTGATAAATGGACATTTGAGCTGAGACCTGATGGAGGTGAAGGAGATGGCCATGTGGCTCGCTGGGCAGAAGACTTTCCCAGAGGGGACAGGAAGGCAAATGCTTTCAGGCAGGAACTTGCTTGTCCATTTTGCAGAACAGGGGGAGGTGAGTGTACCTGCAGTGGAGTGAGCAATGGAGTGGAGTGGGGCTGAAGGAAACAAGGTGAGAGAAGAAAAAGGGGAGTCAGGTGATGAGGGGCCATTGTAGGGACTTGGGCTTTTCACCGAAGGAAAAGGTAGGTCGCAGAAAATTGTTCGCAGAAGAGTAGTATGACCTGATTTACATTTAAAGGATCACTTTGCCAGCTACTTGAGAATAGACTAGAAGAGGCCTGATAGATGGAAGTGAGCCAGTTAGGAGGCAATAATCCAGGCTAGAGGTGATGTGGTTTAGAACAGGATAGTAGAGTTGAAGCGCAACTTGCATTTGGATTGGATATGAGGTGTGAGGAAAAGAACAGTCAGTATGACTCCAAGATTTTGGAGTTGAACAACTGAAAATATGATAGAAGCCTGTGGGAGGAGCCAATTTGAGTAGAAGATTAGGAGACTGAGTTTGGATTTGTTAAGATTGAGATGCTTATTGGCATCCACATGGAGATGTTGAACAGATGGTGGGATATATGGGTCTGGAGTTCAGGGGAGAGGTCTTTTTTGGCTTGGTCCTGGATTTGGCTGTTCTAGGAGTCTGGGGAGACCACAGGCCTGAGAAGGGTAAGATGCTGCTGCATATGATGGACTGAAAGGCTTTTGGACTGAAGCACTATATGACACTGGGCTTTAGGCACTAGAGGCAGAGGCTTCCTTTCCTTTAATGGAATTGAATATTGAAAATCACTTTACTTATTTACTACCTCAAGCCTAAACTCTGCTTAAATCCCTCACTAATTACATACCCCAAACCTGAGTTTCTTTGTCCTGTCATTTCCTCACAAATTTATTGTTTCTTTGTGTAAAAAGGTGTATAAACTGCCTGCTTTGTTCGCTCAGAGAGCATCATTTTTATGATCTTCAAAAGGTATGTATTAAATTGGTTTTTCTCCCGTTAATCTGGTCTTGTGTCAATTTTATTATTAGTCCAGCCATAAGAGCACAAGAAGGGTAGAAGGAGGAATTTCCCCTTCTCCAACATGACCTATGCTTTTAAAGAACCATCTTGAAAGGTGGTCTTTTAATAATTCTACAATTATGGCCCTGAATGAGAGACCAGAGGTGGTCTCTCTCATTCTCAATTGAATTAAACATGTGTGTACCAGGGGTCAAGACTTTGCTAAGTGCTAGGGAAGAACAATGAACAAGAGATAGTCTGAGCATGCTGACAGTCTAGTCTGAGCATGCTGACAGTCTAGTCAAAAGGACAGCCCTTTGCTTATACAAATTATACACCTGAAGCCGGGTATCTGAGGGGTACTGTAGATATTAAACCAATTTGCTATTTTTCCTGTTTAACTTGAGGGGTGACTCAGGGATCTTGAGGATTTGTGAGCCTGTTTTGCAGGAGGAAGAGAATGCCTTTGGGGAGGTTGCGATCACCAGATGGCCGGATGGCTAATTACCCTGCAGCCGGATGGCCGATGACCGGGTGGACGGCTTGGCCCTCAGCAGCTGTTGAAGCCCAGAAGTCAGATTGCCCACAGCCTTACTGAGAGTGACCCTTTTGTTTGCCTGACGCCTCTCCTGCCAAGCCCCTTAGCTCTATAAAACCCCCCTGCTTTCTGTTATAGGGAAGGTGGATTTGAGCAAACCCAGGCTCCCACCTACTTGTTTTGGTTAATTCAAACAAAACTTTGAATCATCTTTAAAACTTTAAAAATCATCTCCAAGCACTGATGTCTCAGTGTTTGGCTTGCTGGGCATCGGGCATATGAACTTGAGATTCAGAGGTTTGGTATCACACCCTTTATCATTGTATCCACGCTGTACCCTGGCCAGATATCATGTAACTGAAGTTGCACTTCAAGGCAACATCTATTAAGAGGCACATGGTCTTTAGACACACCTATTCTGCCATACACAATGTTATATTCATTACTACGTCATAAGAAAATCAAGTAAAAATGATGATTTATGGGGGCTGGCCCAGTGGCATAGTGGTTAAGTTCGCACACTCTGCTCTGGCAGTCCAGGGTTCACAGGTTCAGATCCCAGGCACGGATCTACACACTGCTTATCAAGCCATACTGTGACAGGTGTCCCACATATAAAGCAGAGGAAGATGGGCATGGATGTTAGCCCAGGGCCAATCTTCCTCAGCAAAAAGAGGAGGATTGGCAACAGATGTTAGCTCAGGGCTAATCTTCCTGACAAAAAAAACACAAAAAAATGATGATTTGTGGTTTTATTGACCTGTCCTTGGACTAAGGTGCTAACACTCAGCATGGAACATCCTCTGTTGACACTCAGACAGGATCTGCATGAGAGTCAGTTGGGAAGGTTTAGGGATAAAAGAGTTAAAAATTTCCAGTTGGGCAACACTAGGATGTGTTTTGAAATATTTTCTCCATTACTTGTTTCTTACACCCTCATATTATTTGTGAGTGAGTTAATTGCATCTTGCCTGCTTGCCCCCCACCCCTCACTACAGTGAACAGAAAGATGACCATTCTTTTATTTGTAGCTGATAGGATTTTATTACGGTGAATTAGAAGAGACCTGAACAAACAACTCCTTCCTGATTTTTGTCAGAAAAAAGGCTACAGCTTATTTCCTAACTAAAGTTGTTATTTTTGGTAAATGTCCTCAATGAATAAGAATGCTTTATTGCAAAATAACTATGTATTTCCCTTGGCATACGTTTTGGAAGTAGTTTGTTTTGTAGAGTAGGTCAGCAAATAGCCTTGCTGAAAGCAGGGCAGTCGATAGATGCTTTGTTGAGTGTTTGGAGAAGGATAACTGTCTGGTTTCCTCTGCCTTAGAATGATTTTCAGGTCCAAACCATTGCAACCAAGCTTTGTGGAATAAGATGTTGAGGATCCCAAAGCTCACTCTTTTATGTGCTGTCACGAATTAAAGTAACCTCTGTTAACTACTGCTCACCCACCCTTGAAAGACTTGTCCCAACAGGATTTTCTTTCTCATCGTCATTTTATATGATTGCACAAAGTTCTATTGCATAGATGTACCTCAATATTCTCAACCATTCTCTTATCTGAAAATTTTGGTTGTTTTTAGTATTTCCGTATTAATAACCATGCTCCAGTGCATATCCTTGTTGCTCAATCTTTATACTCATCTACGACTAGCTCCTTGGTTGTGCAGTAGTGGGGTCAAAGAATAAGTCAAACCAAAATGCTTTTGAAAATATTGCCACATTGCCTTCAAGAAAAGCAGACTATGGGGGCCGGCCCCATGGCATAGCGGTTAAGTGCACGTGCTCCACTGCTGGCAGCCTGGGTTCGGATCCCGGGCGCGCACCGACGCACTGCTTGTCAGGCCATGCTGTGGTGGCGTCCCATATAAAGTGGAGGAAGATGGGCATAGATGTTAGCCCAGGACCAGTCTTCCTCAGCAAAAAGAAGAGGATCAGCATGGATGTTAGCTCAGGGCTGATCTTCCTCACAAAAAAAGAAAAAGAAAAGCAGAGTACGAGAAAGTTTGCTTTCCTGCATATCTTTTAAGTTGAATATCAAAAAAAAAATTTTTTTTAATTTCCAATTTGTTAGGTGAAAACACAATACCTTAATTTGCATTAATTTGACTAATGATGAGGATGAAAACTGTTTTCACATATTTATTAGACATTTATCTTTCTCACCTTCCTCCTGCCCTCCCTCTTGTACTAACTTCCTTCTTTCCTCCTCCCTCCCTCCTTCCCTCCTTTCTTCCTTCCTTCCTTCGAATTGTAGGTTCATGTTTGTGGCAGACACTGTAACTGTGTTCTCCAACACCCATTTTTCCCCTTCTTTTTTAGTGAAACAACTTCAATTTTATTCAGGGCTGTCATTTGCCAAGTTAAATTACAACAGTAATAACATCATCAATGGTATTTCTCAGCTACCTTGCAGCTAGGGTCAGCCATATGCCACGGACCTGGCTATTGAGAAGTATATGGAAGTCACTGGGAGGGATTTTGAGGAAAATAATTTAAAACAGGGTAAATAAGCCAGCTTGTTTCAGGTTTGGTTTGGTCCTGTGTCCTTCCTCTTCCTCTTGCCTGACATAAGACTGCATTGCTGCAGGTCCTGTAACCGTGAGATGACGAGATAAAGGCCACGTGCTAAGGACGGCACAGCAGGAAGAGCCTGGTCCCTGATGGCAAGATTACATCATGATGCTTCTATAACAGCGCCAGACAGCTTACCTCCAGAGTTATCTTACATGAGAACAACAGCACTTCTATTTGTTTAAGCCATTCTAAGTTGGGTTTTCTATTAGGTACAGCTGATATAATGTTCTCTGTCCATATTTAATTGTGAAGACCATATTTTGGTTATTGATCTAGAAGAGATCTTTAGACTTAAAGGGCATGAACACCTTATTTAATGAGTGTTGCCAAATATTTCCCAGTTTCTCCTTTCTTTTTATCTTTCTTGTGTGGTCTGTTTTGATATTAAAAAAAATCAGATATTAAATTTATCAGTCTTTTGTTTGATGGTTTCTATCTTAGTGTCATATTTGGGAAAACCTTCTCCAGTACATGATTATTCACTTAGATTTTCATTTAAAACTTGCTTAATTTTTTACATTAAAAAACTAGGATGACATATCTATTGTTTTCCCCTCCCACACTCATGGCAGACATTGCTAATTGATTATGTTACTCATTCTTACTGAGCAGCCAAGTTGGTTGCAAATCCTTTTCAACACCATCTTCTGGGCCTCCACTATCAAACAATAAAGTTTCATGTAGCATAGAAGTCATTCGTCATCCTTGATTTATAGTATTTTGTATTTTTAAAAAATCTATTCCTACAAGCCACCTTAAATAATTTCTTGAATAAAATAGAGCATAAGTAAATAAATAGAGAGAGAGACTGATCTGCTGGTACCGTTAATGATATTGGTCAAACACCACTGAGGGCAGATGACCTGCTATTAATATTTCATAGACTAGAAAAGAGGTGAAAAAAAAACTTTCTTTCTTTAAAAATTGTGTAGCTTCTGGTATAAAAAGAAAGTCAGTACAATTCAAGTGATGATACCCCTCAAATGAAAAAATCATTGATCCATCTACAGGAATCCATGGCAATTATTTAGACAGACACATGTATTTTCTTTTGGCCTCATATTCCTACCATATAGGACAGTGTGGAGTATTCTAAGTGATTGTGGAGGAGTCTAGGTCCTTAGTGTGTTCAGAACCGTGCCAATTTAATTGGGAAGGCTTAAGAGGGTTGATGAGCATCTCTGCACAATAGCTCAGAAATATTCCGGAAGTAGTGATTCATGAAGTAGCAACAATATGTACAAATCTTTAGGCAGCAAAAAGTTCTTCAGCAGGATTTGAGGAACTAAAAGGGGGACATTGTCAGCGGACCCTAGAAATAAATTATCAGGAGCGTGGCATTTGAGAGTTATGGAGATTTTTCTTTGACCTTCAACTAGTCCTATTCCCTTCATTCTCCCTCTTGTAACCCCCCTGCCTCCGGACTAACATACAATGTGCTGATGCCTATTAGGACTTTCCTTCTTGCTCTCTCCTTAGAGTGCAAACCAAGGGGCACTGCAGGAGTAGACACACATAAAATTTAAAGGAAATAATTTTTTAAAATATGCATTCTATACTTACTTTCAAGGTTTAAGTTGTGTTATCGGGTCCTGAGAGGAAACGCCTAGACAACCTCTAAAAGTTTCCCTCTAGCTCGTGTCTGCCACTGTGCTACTCACTGAAGATGAGTGGCTGGCTGCTCTGATGTTATCGATGGTGATACCACAGCATAAAGTAGGAAGAAATAAATGGGACTGGGCTTCATTGGTTTAACCTCTAGAAGAATCATGGCGCTAAGAAGAGAGGTTGTGGGAGGGGATCAATAGTTGACAAATGAAAAGAGTCTCAGTCAGTTGGAAAGGGCATTTATTTTCCATGATGTAGTGGAATAAATCACTTGTAGAATCCAAGAACTCAGGATTGTCGTTTGCAAAATAACACTCTCTGTTTTTCTTTAACTGAAATCTTTGAAAACTATAGTACAAAGTTTTTTTCTACAACGCATACAAGAGGAAAATAGAAATACAACTATCTAAATTGACGCTGGAAGAGAAGCAAACCTGTCATCACCATCATTGTCCTAATCAAGTACTTACGTAGCATATAAAACATGTGGAACAACGCTAGCTAGCATGAATCTGCTTAATAAAATGTGATTCCTCTTCCCATCAAGTTTTTTCTCCTGAATAAAATAGCTTATAGCCTACCAGTAACATATGGTCTCTGTATTCTTTTCTATTGAGAGATTTATCTCAAATCATTGTTTCTCTCACTAATTCTTTGTGTAAGTCAAATTTGTCTTTCACGTTAGGAGAACTCTTGGTTGCATGTAACATAAATATATTCGACCTATTTTTTGCAGTATTCTACACTTCTCCTTCCCACTCTCCAACCATACACTGCCATTTTGGCTAGTGGCCAGGGTCTGCCACTGTGTTGCTTTGTGCTCTGGGATGCTGAGCCTTGAGGACTCCTTCTCTTGGACCATCTTGTTGATTGACTTCTGGTTGAGTTTGACAGTGGGAGATGCTATGGAATATGAATGAGGGCAAGGAGAGAGATCTGGATATTCATTTCTTTCCTCTGCTCTTCTTTTTTTTGGGGGAGGGAGGAGAAGAAGATCAGCCCTGAGCTAACATCCATGCCCATCTTCCTCCACTTTATGTGGGACGCGGCCTCAGCATGGCCTGAGAAGCGGTGCGTCGGTGCACGCCCAGGATCCGAACCTGGGCCACCAGCAGCGGAGCGGATGCACTTAAACGCTACGCCACGGGGCCGGGCCCCTCCTCTGCTCTTCTTTGAGTAATGGCTGCAAACCCTTGACTACAGCTCCCACTAGGCTAGGCAGCCCTTTCTTCACTACTCCAGCTCTTGCTGGCTCTCAGTGTACTATTTCTTCCCTTATTTCTTTAGCCTAGATTGGTAATGGCTTCCAGCTATTGCTCATGTATGCATGCCTCACATGTTCAGCAGTTTTTATTGTGGCAACAAACAACTACAAAGTTTCAGTAGCTTAAAACAATAGACATTTGTTTTCTGCTCATGTAACACAGGGCTATGGGTCAGCTGTGGCTCAGATTCCATGTGTCTTCTGATTGTAGATCCCAGGCTGAACGGACATGATGTTTTCATGACAGAGGGCAGAAACCCAACCCAAACCCCACAATTACATGTAAATCTTCTGCTTGGGTAGGGCAAAGGTCAAATCTACTCACATCCAAGTGGCCAAAGAATATAACATGGTCAAGCCACACGTCCAACAAGTGGAGACATTTACTTCTCCCACAGGATTCTCAGACTATCTCGGTGACCTTTATTTCCCGCTAGGAGTCTGACTAATGCAGTTATCTATAGAAAAACAAAAGAACATTTATTACAATGATATATAGAGCAGTCTCGCTGAAACCAAGGTGGGAATTGCAGGCAGCCCCTGAGAATGAACCAAAAGGGGACACCTGAGTCCTTTCAGGACTTGCCTTTTCTCACCTCTACTCTGTCTGCTTCCTCTTTCTCTTTCTGTAAGACAGCTTCATTTGCTTCTTTACCTACATCTTGGAAAACATCATGGCCAACAGTCCCTAAGTATAATATTCCACGATGAACTGTCTCTTGGTTCTACCTCTGAATTCCCAGAGAAGACTTCTGAGTGGCCCAGTGCGCAAGAGATGCTCACTCCCAGTGCTATAGAAATAATCCAGTGGGCAAGGTCATAGTGTACAAAATAGCTGCTGGGATCCAGCACTGTCACTAAATCAATTATGCCAAAGTAAGATTGATAAGAAAAGAAGGGATTGGCAAGACCATCCACTAGATAGGTGCCTTTTGGTCATAGGTCTTCTTTTCGTGATCATTATTATTACTTTTTTTCATTATTTTGTTGAACAGCATCTATTGGGGCTGGTCCAGTGGCGCAGTGGTTAAGTGTGTACACTCTGCTGTGGCAGCCTGGGGTTCGCCGGTTTGGATCCCGGGTGCGCACCCACGCACCACTTGTTAAGCCATGCTGTGGCGGCGTCCCAGATAAAGTAGAGGAAGATGGGCATGGATGTTAGCCCAAGGCCAATTTTCCTCAAGGAAAAAAAAGAGGAGGACTGGCATCAGATGTTAGCTCAGGGCTAGTCCTCCTCACACACACACACACAAAAAAAACAAAAAAAAAACCCAGCATTTATTAACTAAGTAAAATTAGTTTTCTTTTTTGTTTAGTACAATATCTATTCTCTACTTAAAAGAAATCTGGGCTTTATAATATGAAGTCAATTGTCTCTTGTTTTTAGAATCTTTGATTTCCTCTATGCAAGACATTGTGTCTAAATTTTCAACTTCTCCCAAATACAGAAAGGAAAAAAAACCTCTTAAGTATACATCTTTCTGAAGACACCTGAGAAGTCCAACTACTTTTTTATTTGCATATATGGCTTTGAGCCTGGTAATAAGTATGGACATTTTTCACTGATATACCAGATAATTTTGGAGGAAGGGATTTTGAATAAAAACAATGAAATCTAATTATTTATGCTGGCTTTGGTATGTCTACATTCTATAAAAGTATTGGTAGCCAGAAAATAATAAAAAGAGTATTATGCTTTAAGGTACTTATCATTCCTTACTGCTCATAATCTATGTGATATTTACTTTCACCTGGACAACACTATTAGCCAGGTATTATAACTCCATTTTGCAGATGAGAAAACTAAGGCTCAGAAAAGTTGACCAACTGACTCAAGGTCACACAGCTGTTAAATGGCAGATTCAAAATATAAATCCAGGTTGGACTAACTCCCAAGTCTGTGCTTATTTGCAAAGTATCTAGGATGGTGTCGGATCCATAGTAGGCATCAATAAACATTAGTTCCCTTTCCCTGTAGAGTCTCTTTCACTTCTGTAATACTGTGATTTGAATGGTTCTTTCAGAAAGTGAGTGGAATAAGATTATGATAATGGTAGACCCCATTTGCCACGTTGGATGCCTCATAGGCTCCGAGAGTGAGTTGGCTTCCCAAATTCTTTTGGGAGTGGGATCTGAGTTTAATCCTCTTAATTAAAATTGGTGGTTTCTCTCTGACCCACCAAGTTCTGCAAAATTGTTTTATGTTTCAGGGACTAGAATAATTCTGTGGAACCTCTATTTGTCATAGGATGGATGACAAGAAAGAGAGAAATTAGAGAGCATCTCATTACTCATATAATCCTGAGGGCATTCCATTTTTGAGTTCATATTGAGCCATACACTATTTCCCACATGATTTACTCAGGAAATGTTCTTAGTGTCTTTTTATTCCAGTCAAAAGTTTTATGTATAAGATACAATGGAATATTTATTACATTACCATGCTGTACATAATTGCAACTACATAAAAATTATACATACATATATATGTGTATGTAAACACACATATCCATATATATGGATAAAGATGGGAAGGACAATGTAAGAATAAATATATTTAATTTATTAGTGATGGAGATTACAGGTAATATTTTTAAATTAAAAACATTTTGAGGGGCTGGCCCTGTGGCCTAGTGGTTAAGTTCAGCGTGCTCTTCTTCAGCAGCCTGGCTTCGGATCCCAGGCCTGGACTTACATTACTTGTTGGCAGCCATGCTGTGGTGGCGACCCACATACAAAATAGAGGAAGATTGGCACAGATGTTAGCTCAGGGTGAATATTCCTCAGCAAAAAAATAAAAAATAAAAATAAAAAATTGACATTTGAAAGTGGTTTGTTAAATTAAAAAAGGAGACAATAACAAATGAATGCATCATAATGCTTCCGCTAACCAGATACACGAAAAAGGAAGCGTCCTGGAAAACTGAAAACATTTTTAATCATTTAAAACACTTCAAAACATATTAATTCATCTCTGCCAGGACACACAAGAAATTGATACCGTGGTTTTCCCCTGGAGAGGGAAGCAGAGTGGCTATACGGGGTGGGAGGGAGGTCTTCCACTGGATGCCAAGTTAGCACCTTTGGAATTATGAATCCATGTAAGTGTATTACTAATAAAAAATAAAGACTTCCCTTAGTAGGTGAAGTAGAATTAGCATAATTCTTACATTGCTGTTTTATTATCTTTTAAGAGTTCTCAACATTTATTTTATAGGGGTCATTTGTAAAACAAATGTTTTTAAGTAAATAACTTCCTATGTTCTTTTTTTTTTTTTATAATTTTATTTATTTATTTTTCGTCCCCCAAAGCCCCAGTAGATAGTTGTATCTCATAGCTGCACATCCTTCTAGTTGCTGTACGTGGGACGTGGCCTCAGCATGGCCAGAGAAGCGGCGCGTCGGTGCGTGCCCGGGATCCGAACCCGGGCCACCAGCAGCAGAGAGTGCCCACTTAACCGCTGAGCCACGGGGCCGGCCCCTTCCTATGTTCTTTTAATGCAACTTAACATAATGTATGTATCACTTAAAAGGCAATAGTTTTATCTGGACATCGTGGGACATTCAAAAAAGTGTAAAATTTAGATCTCTGGCTTGGGTGAACTTACTTCTTTTGTGGATGATAGAACACATGAAGGAGTATAAATAGTAAGGCAAGATAAAAGTTGTGCATATGAAATTATTACTGCAATGCCTAGCATAGACCGAAATAATTCAAATAGACAAAGATCAGAGCGGCTAGAGCAATAGAGAGAGATTTTATGCAATGTTTGTATTAGTTAGGTCATGCTAAGGTGCAGTAATAACAAATCCATCGTAACAATTCAGCAACTTAAAGAATAATATATTTGTTTATTTTCATGTAGCAGTCCAAGGTGGGCTTGTGGTGATAATGCTGAGTGGCTCTCTTCCAAGGCACTCAGATGGGCACTTGCTTTGCCTCCGTCACTATGCAGCATCTCAGGTCCCTCAGGATATCTACCTAAGACAGCCAAAGGGAAAAGAGCACGGGGAAGCATGAGCACACTTTTATATGTCAACTCCTGGAAGGCTACACATCCCTTCCTCTCACATTCCATTAACTGTAGCTCGGCAACAAGGCCACACCTCACTGCATGAGAGGCAGGGGCAGGCAATCTAGTTGGCTAGCCACCTTCTTGACTCTTCCATTGCAATGGGAGAAGGAGGAGGGTCCGTTCTGCTGGACAGCTGACAGTCTCTATCACTAATATGGAACATCAATGATTTGGAGGAATAAAGAAGAGAAAGAATGGATTTACCCAGGCAGGAAGAACAATAAGAATAACCAGGCTGTTAAACCCCATCAGACTTCCAATTCTTGATCTGATAAACAAAACTTTTTCTACATGGTTTATAAAATTGTTTCCTGCTTTTAAGTTTCTCTGGCTCTGGGAGCTCACATTCAGTGGGTGTTGTGTTCCGCTGGAACAACGTGTTCATGTTGGAGATGGTACAAGGTAACTCTTATGTTACGTGGGTAGAGTGAGTCTTGAAAAAACACTGTATTGCACTGGAAATTTTTAAGAAATCAAGTGACAGGTATTGATCAGGTATCTACTTTGCCAGGTGCCACAGAGGACACAAAGCTAACGCATTCTTTTTGAGAAGAGATTACAGCCTCTTTATGAGGCAGCTGAGCTGGAAGAAGAAAAGGGAAGATTAACAATGAAGCAGAACGAGGTATGTTCCCAGGGTCGCAGACCTCGCAGTGTGGGGTAGGAAACGAAGTGAATATGAAATGACCTTTGAATACCTTCCACAAGATTTTTGTGAAGAAAAAAAATCTCTAATATGAGCTTGTTTCTCTGTGATTTGTCTCTTACAATTGGAGATATTAAATTTCCATTCATTGAAAATTCTGATTAACTTGGGTTAACTATAGTTTCACTGAAAGAAAAATGCATGATTCCATCCTCTACTTTATAGGCCAATTGATTAATTTAAGATTCTTTAAGAGGCAAAATTGGATCTCCAGGAAATTGAGGCATTCCACACAATTTACCTATTTCTCTGAAAATATATTCTCAGGTGTTACAACTGCTTGAAAACTCTGCCAAATGTAGTTTTCTACCGCTGTTAATTCTTAGCCATTCATACCTCTAATATATCCAAGGACTCTTATCTTTGGATATAATTCTATAGTTTTAGTTTTTAAAATTTGTGTTCATAGAGAAATTACAATCCTGAAGATTTTGGAGTGAGAGCATTTCCATGTTTAGTTTTAGCTTCTGGATGTCTTGTTATAAACTCACTGCGATTATTTTTGTTTTGTCTTGAATATCTGCTTCAATTTACCTTCCTTATGTAACACCAGATCTGGGACCAGGAGTCAAGAGACCTGCATTTCGGTTGGATCTGCCATTTCCTACTGGGCACGTCCTTCACTCCGATGGGGCCTCAGTTTTACTTGTCTTTCAGATGAGGGGGGCTGAACTGGAAGATAATGTAGGCTGCACTCTCTTTGAAATATTACGCTTCTATATATTAATATCACTTTTCTTGATTTGGTTAATCTATTAGTTTAATTTTCAGTTTTAAAAAGGTCTGTTCTTTTAACTTTTTTTTTTTGACAGTATTGTCAGAAGTCCATTTGAACCAGCATAACCTAGGGCGCTTATTGAAGATGTAGATTCTTAATCCCTACAGCACATTTACTAAATCAGACTTTCTAGGGAAGTACTCCTCAGTCTTTAATGTATATACAAGTCACATGGGGATCTGGTTAAAATGAAAACTCCAATTCAGTGTGTCTGGGGTAGGACCTGCGATTCTGCATTTCTAACAAGCTTACAAGTAATACTGCTGATCTGCCAACAACACTTTCAACAGCAGGGCTCTCTCAGCCATAATGACAGCTCCAACCTTGCAGAACCATGTGTTGAACAGAGACAGAATTAGCCAGTTGTGGATTGTTTAAAATGTAGCAATCGTGCCTAAAATGTAGCATGTAGCTTCTGGATCATATAAAGTAAAGAAGAAAGGTGTTGCAGAATAAAGATTAAAGAATACAATGTAATATGTACCAGGTGCTCTTATGAGTGGTCATATCAGAGAAGCAGATTCCTTGTTGCTGTTATCCTAGGTCGTGAGAATGGGTTGAAATTTCAAGTACCAAGCAGTAAGAAGAAAATTGTTTCTTTTTTACTGATTGCTGCTTTGCTGTGTGATGTCCACAGGTTCTTTCTCACATTTCCCTTCTACAGATTTTACAGAGTCTGTGGCTGGTGCAACGACATTGTTCTTAGTTATGAAAATATGGTCTCTTTTCTGATTCTGTGGTGTTGAATAAAATGACTGTTTCTGCTGAGGAATGAAAAGGTCTCAAACTAGTGTGATTTCTAGTAAACAGCAGGCCTACAGAGACCCTGAGAAGATGCCTGACATCTCCCTGAGTATTAAATTTCTGCTAGTGGTTTTTTTTTTAATTAAAAAATTTTTTTTATTGAGGTATAATTGACATATAACATTATTTTAGTTTCAGGTGTTCAATCTACTAGTTTAATTTTCATTTTTAAGAGGGTCTCTTCCTTTAACTTTTGAACAATTCGTGATTCTATGTAAAATTAACTTATGTGAATGTCCTTTTCCTCAACTGCAGTACTCAAAGGCAAAAATGGTTTTGCAGAAATGTGTGCATTTGCATGTTTAAATGAGATCTGATTTATATTGTGCCATGTACCAATACTAACAATCATGCAGGCTTTGAGATGAAATTATGACTTAAAAATATACATGGCATATGTTCTACTCCAATTAAAAAATATGCCTAGGGAAATTTTATTTTTTTAAAATTCCACAAACCCTGCTAAAATCTAAGAATTGTGTAAACTGATTTACAGGGTTTTTTTCTTTGTATGGACATAATGTTTACATCACTCAACTTCTGAACATCAGACAGTTTTTTTTCTTTTTTTGGTGAGGAAATTGGCCCTGAGCTAACACATCTGTTGCCAATCTTCCTCTTTTTGCTGATGAAGATTGTCCCTGAGCTAATATCTGTGCCAATCTTCCTCTATTTTGTATGTGAGATGCCGCCACAGCATGGCTTGATGAGCATCGTGTAGGTCTGCACCTGGGAACTGAACCCGTGAACCCTGGGCCACTGAAGCAGAGAGTGTAAAGTTAACCACTACGCTACTGGGCTGGCCCCCAACATCAGACAGTTTTAAATTGCATTTCATGTTGTCATAATAATAATAGCAATCATAATGGCAGCTCACACTTATAGAGATCTTACTAGATGTGAGGTTACATGCCAAGGGCTTTATAAGAATAATCCTTTTACTCTGTAATCTCTAAGCTGCTCTATTTAACATGTACATACAGAAAATCATAATGTTCAGTCGATATCACACACACACACACACACACACAATAAATGCTTGTGAGGAAAAGAAACAAGGAAAACAGTCTTTAAAAAACAAAACAAAACTCTGAAGTCATGTGACAGATTTACCAAATTCCTTTTATTTACATAGAAATGTGTACACATTCTTTCTCTGTACACAGAAAATTCTAAGTATATATACATGTATGGTTCCCACATATTTTACAATAAATAGTATTTTAATCTTGTTTCTAGATGAAAATCAAAAGATGTCTTAAAATATTTCATACCAACCACAAAGTTACAAAAGCACCTGATGAACTCAGAGAAAAAAATTCAAGCCTGTACTACTACACACTAAGCCTAGCACAATTTTTACAAAAGACAAAATCAAACACTGTGCAGCGATCACCAGTAAAAGGAAAGGAGTGGAGATGCAAAACAGAGAATGTAGCTGTTGGCTTTTTGAACAATGTGGTCAGAGCATTTTTGTTGATTAGGACTGGTCTTCTTTCAGTCCTCAATTTAATGTGTTACTTGGACTGATATTTTACAGATAGGAGGGGAAAAAAGTTAACCTCTATTGTAAAAAGAGTAGCCACTCCATGAGTCTTACAAGTTCTAGAAACCTTTTCACTGGTCAGCCAGATCCTCTCTCTGTGCTAATGCAAAGATCACCCAGTTCCATGATACAGGATGACCGTCCACCCCTTAGAAAATATGAGAAGGGCACTGACTATGAAGCAACATTAATTTGGAAGTAATCGCAAAAGCCTGGTGAGTCAGGTATCTTGGTTATTAGCACTTAATAATAATTAGTAATCTTTAAATATAACTATTTCCATAGAATTTGATCCCTCATTCAAATAATTAACTAAATGCAAGGAGAACTTAATCTGGGAGGCTGGAAATGATGAATCCATAGTCTTGGAACTTCCTCTCTCCACTTCCAATTTTTTTCCATTCAGCCTAGGAAGCAATCACTTTCTCTCAATTTCGGAGTTGTTTTATACATGTATATAAAATCACACTCTCAAATTATAGAATGAGGTTATAAGTTATATAGATTTTATGATATTTTTGACAATCTCACAGCATTGAATTAGGCAAAGGAATCTAAAAGTATCATGATTTTCATTACTGTTGAACTGACTTATAATATATCCAGATTTGCTTTCCTGATATACTAATATTACTACTCAGATGAGAATGTTAAGGATGGTGACCAACATGGGGCTAATTGTTTAAATCATGTTCCACTCAACTCGAGCTCAGATAATAATGTATTTAGTTTCACGGTTGCACTGTAATTTCACAAGAGTTTTGAAACAAATTTTACCCCTTCATCTCTCATACCAATAACAGCACAGATGTGGGGGAAAAGGCAGCAATAAAAAAAGAATTCAATGTCAGAAATGCAATTCATCTATCAAATGCAATCTTTTCAGTTACTTTACTGAATCTGCTATTTTTAAGGTAACCTTCCAAAACATATTTCAAAGGCAGGCTCATTTCAAGAGCAAACTTTATCACATGCATAATTCGGTTCTTTCTTGTTACACGTTGCTACCATTGATGCTTCTTTTAGAGAAACAACAGCATTTCGAGGACTTAGCCATCCTACATGAAAGTGATGCTTCATAAACAGTTTGACTCTTTAGATTAGGGTACTTATGATTGAAACAAACACATTTCACATTTAAAGATGTTTCTTCTTTTTTTTTCTTTTTTTTAATTTGAAAACCTTATAGGAAACTAAGGTTCACTGGCAGAAACAAAAGGGATCCTTTACCATGAAGAGATGGGTTGGTTCTTGGTTGTTCTAATTAAGTACATATTCATTCTCCGTCTCTATCACTGTGGGAAGAGTCAGCCAGAAGACAAGTATGGAGTCTCACTATGGTAATTGTAGTCAGGACAGACCTTTTGCACAAGTTTATAATCAACACTGTAAAAAGCAATGTAAATGCAAATGACCTTGAAGGGCTTGGAGCACAACCAAGACACGTGGCTCTGAGTCTGCTCCTGGTAGCAGATCTTCGATGGGTCAAAGTTGCACAGGGCAGTCTTCTTCGCCCTATCTGTTTTTTCATACTCAATGCGACAATTGAAAGATTTGGATTCCTTGGTCTCCAAGGTAGACTGCGGGGAAACCTCAAATTCCACCACTTTGGAGGGGGGTACCAAACTCACTGAAACATTGCCTAGGCCTGTTGAATTATGTCGGAAATAAACACTGAAGGTTCCATTTCCATGGTCAACAATTTTCCCCGTGATAAGGAGGTTGAGTTTAACAGTTTTAATGTTAGAATGGAAGTCACCCCATCCAAACATTTTCTTAAATTTTCCTGTTTTTACTATTGGCCTCCGTTTAGTTCTTGCCAATGGCTCCTGAATCTCCGTGATGTTGGCCAGCCAATCCCAGAAGTTTTCCACGCTGTCCGCGTATGCCAAGTGTCCGGGCTTTGGGACTGGAGACTGTTTAACAAACAGGCGCAGAGGATTGATGATTCTTGAGTGCACCACGTTTCCGACCAAGGTCCCTGGAGCATCTTTGTCTTCCCAATCCAGCCCCTCTGTGGCATGCACCACCTTTTTACTGTCACAAAATAGCTGTGTGAAGAGAAGAAAGAGGAACAAACTTTAGGGAAGGCTTTGAGCATACACACACTAAAGCCACAAAGCACAAGGAAAATTCTTGCAATATTATTTTGATTCTTGCTGAATAGCATTTCACATGCACAGTTGGGCTCAGCAGTGTAATAAGACGAGCATTGAATTCAAGCAATGTAAAACTGTGAGTACAAAAATTAAAATGATGAGATTAAGAAGAGAGTATTTCATTTTAATGGGTTGATGTGGTTTTAGTCTCTGTTTCCTAATCTTTACAATTCTATCCTTCCAGATCGGGGGAAGTGGTATATTTTGGTCTCTCATTTGATAAAAACATTAAATTTGTGAGGTTTTTTCTTCCAGATAGAATTCAGCTCTAGAATGCTGGAGGATTCTACCAAGGAGCTAGAAACCATCTGAATATAAGGTATTGATAAGTCGCTTAAGCATATTTGGAAATATTAAGGACATTATTATATCCAAAAGCTCATATCATATAATTTCATAGCTTTTGATATAATTCCATCTCAAAATCTGTAACCAAAAAGAAGCGCGTATAGAATTAGAAAGTTCTAACAAAGTTTTAGTTGAAAAAATAAAATTTCAAATTTAGTTGCCTTTATAGAAACAAATAAATTGGAAACATATATTTTGAATTAATTAATAGACTGTATAGGATTTAATAAATTTTATTTACAACTGAATTATACCCTGAAAGATAGAATTGCTAATAAAGAGCTACGTGCATGTGTTTTATGGATTCCACAGTATTTTGGTTCAAATCATACCCACTGAAACATAGCATTTTATTTGCATTTGATTTTTCTTTTTATTCTTTCATAGTGTGAGTCCTCATGATTTCTAAAAATCATTTAGTTAAGTCAATATGGATTTTGAGGGACAGAATCATTATATATGAAACTGTTGCCTGGAGTGAATATTTATGGATAAGTTATAAAGTCTGGAAAACAGAGGTTTCTAGTGGAAACACAGATAGCCTCTTATCTCTAATGGTGCAGACCACTCTTGTAATGATTCTCCAGAAGACTGTCAGCGTGATGAAAAGGATGGGAAGGAAGGGAGACTGTGTTTGTGGACTGTTTCTCCAATCCTTTCAAACTTGGCAAAGCACCTGGTAAAACTAGTCTCAGATTACTACAAAAATTATTGCTTTCAATCCAATTTTGAAAAAAAAAAAGACATAGTCTGGATTATAAATATTGCACTCGACTATATGGTAGAGGTTAATAACATGAGGCTGTCTTCTATATATTCCTAAAAGTTAGAAGTTTAAGTTCTAATAGAGCTTTCTGAAAAGTATTTTCACCTATACCTCATCCCCAAGTAACTTTAGAGTAGGAATCCAGGGACTTCAATGTATGTGTGGGTTTTTCTTCTTTTTTTTGCTTTGGAGGGAGGGTACATAATATATATTGGCCTCTTTGATTAATTTCCTGAAGACTTTTCTTTCTCATTTCCAGTATTTTTAAAAATTCTTTTGTCTTCACTTAAATTACCGAGGTTTGGCAGAAGGGCAAATTGATATGATGTACATTCTTACTATTTTGAGAAACTAAATCTGTACTACCCTTCCTAGGGGCTTACGCATTCCGAGTTGATACTTCTTTTTCTCTCCTGGTGTTGAAAGGCTGGCATATTCACCAGGAAAAGAAGGATCATTACTCAGGATTTCTAGCTCAAAATATTCTGGGTATTTCCGATACTGTAACTAGAGGTTTCTATTTTGATCACTCTTAATTATGATGTGCACAAACCTCATTCAAATCAATTGGTAATAGCCCATGGAGTTCAGTACTGGCTCCAATAATGACCCGAGATGCAGTCTGGTCCAAGTGATGTGTCCTGGCCTCTCTCCAGAGAGAGGGCCAAAGACACGTGGAGAGACAACAAGCCCTTGCTGAGCAAAGTCCAATTTCTCTTCTTTGTAATTATGATTCTTGTTGTCCAGAGTCTATTATCTATTTTTCACCTGTTCCCAGCATTCATGAGATGTTCCTTGCTTGGTCAATGCTGACAGACACACCTTCCACTTGCTGAGAACCTCCGGTATGTAAGAACTCATTTACTTCCTCACCTCTACTCCCCTATTTCATACAACTGCCTGGCTTCTTCCCTCACTCTGGCCTTCCTTCCTCTCTTTCCCAGGGTAAATCCCTTCTGATCTTTTCTTTTAACTTCTTTTTTAAAAAACTCTCAATTCTTACCTATATACACCATGCTACCTATTAATACTGTCTTAGCAGAACTAAGGTCCATTTTCCAATAAAAAATATTTTTCACCCACAGGAAAACACTCTTTGCTACCAGCAGCCACATGCTCTTTTTTTTTTTTTTCTTTCTTAAAATGTGTTTTACATTACACATTTTCCTGAATTTTTTCTGCCTGGATCATTTCTCTTGATTTATTGCTTTGCCCAATATTCTCCTTACTTTTCCATTAGTGAAAACCTATAAACATTGAACCCATCATTCAACGACAAGTAAGTTTTGCAATCATACAGTCTTAAGTTAACTGGTATTGGTGCATTTTAGAATACATGATAGACCTCATTATGAGATAGACATTATGATATCCCTCTTATCTCAAGGGCTATGGTTATGATGGTTCTGAGATTACTCAAGGATAATGATAATAATAATTATAATTATAAATGACTATTTACTGAGACTTTTTAAAAATTCTAAAGATTTTCTTTGTAATAATTTCTGTTGTAGCAGAACATGACCCAAACACATGTGACTCACCCTCAGAAGTATGAGTGCAAAAAAAAATCTACATGATTATTTGCTTTTAGAAAGGCTCTGTAACACTTCAGAAAAGATTCTCCATACGAGAATTTACAATGGAATTTGATTTCTAAAATATATATTCTAACACAATGCTCTTCAGGTTCAAACCTGCTCAAGGGGGGAGCCCTTGATTTTAAGATTGGTCTGTGTAAAAAAATAATAAAATTTAAGTAATAGCACAGTTCTATAATTGTTCTCTCTTCCAATGAAAACACTCACTGGCAGTTCCTGAGTTAAAAAGTAGATATACATATACATATATATTTTTTAATTTTTTTGCTTTGCCCTAGACCATCACATTGCTAACTTGCTTTGACAACAACATTAGCCAAGCTGAGAAAAGCTGTGTATAACTTCATCTGTTTATTACTTTCAAACACATGGACGGTTCTCACAAATGGTGATTTCCAAATCTAAATCCAAATCTCAACAAGCTATCAGATAATGATGTACTGGTAGAATAGTATAATTAAAAGGGTAAATGTATTTCTAGTTGTCTTAAAAAGCTGACAACTGTACCTCCTCTCTCTTTGGTGTAACTTGTTCAGCCTTCCCCCAGCATACTTTTTTGAAATGCATCACTGCTGAGAGGACCCTCTCTCCTACACCAGGTCTACATGGATGGTGGTATGAGCTAAGTCCCCAAGGCTCAAGCTTAATCCCAGGGGACCTAATCAGGACGACTAGGGGTTGGATGAGCCGCAACCCTGCCTCCCACTCCTCCATACACTCCCAGTATGGAAGCAGCATGGTGAACAAAGCATAGGATTTGGTGCGTGATGACCTCATCACCCTCATTTAAGTATTTGACCTGAGCCCCTGTTTTCTCACCTCTATCTTCTTTGCTGGTTGATTATAAGGATTAAATAAAAGAATAGATGGAAATTACTGAGCCCAATCTCCGGCAAAAGGCATTCAATGCCTGATGCTTCTTGCATGGTCCAATGGATAGTCCCATGCCTCCTATTCAAGAATGGTCTTCAAAAGGTTATATGAACTGTCAGGCCTCCAGGAAACTAATTAATGGTTAATCAAGCAACTTGTTCAGTGCCATATGATAAATTAATGACCGAGTAGAAATCAACCTTCTCAACCCCAGAACGTCAATCAAATGCTTCCTCGTGTTTTCAGTCTTGCTGGCATCTGAATAATAGTGAGATCATCATCACAGGTGAGCTCTCTTTGCCAACAAAATGTGTTTGTGGATTTTTGATTCCAACCTACCAAATGAGTCAGCAAAGGGAGCTGAAAGTACAAAGACTCTGACAGGTGCCCTCATTCCTGAACAATTTCCCTGATACACTTGCTGGGAGAGGACTGTAGGTGGTTCTGAACTTGTTCGCAAACCACTCCGGCCAAGGCAAGGTTGTTAGATGTTATCTACAAAACATATGCTGCATCCCTGTGGTTACTTTGCATTTGCTGGGGCTCTTTATGTTAATATCAATATCACTGCTGTCTTTTGTCCCATCATATTACAATAATAATGCAAAAACATTTAACCACAAGCACGGAATGAAGTTTAAAAAAGGGCGAAAAAGAGGAATTGCTGTGCTTTATCTGTTTGAACATTCCTTGATTTCAACACATTTATCAAAGCTTAAGTAATTTCTGTCTTGGCAGGGTGTATCCATTTCACAAAGCACACACATTAGCTAGATACAATGATATCGTATTAGCTTTTTTTGCATCTTACAGAGGAGCTCAAAAAGATTAATAAAAGCTCAAATCTCCATCAATTAAATGAAGCAGGTGGAAGGATGGGAGCAGAGGAAGAAAACTGCATTTCATTTCAGTTCCTTTGTTTTTAGGGAGAAAAAAAGCTGACAGGTTCAAATCATTCATCATAACAAGCTGGAGTTGCATTTCACTGATAATTAAATGCATTTTTTCCCAAGAGGCAGAGAAGCTGCAATGAATTTTATAGTAGCAGATGTGAGAACAGTCACGAATTATGGAAATAATTTATAAACTAAAAAGCATCTTCTCTGCAAATACCATATCAGAAGATCCTTTTTTCAGCTATATCTGTTTATAATTTTAGTTTACAGAAAAGTTGTGTAGTACAAAGAGTTTCCATATACCTTGTGCCTAGTTTCTTATATTGTTAACCTCTTACATATGGTATACTTGTCACAACTCATGAACCAATATTGATACATTATTACGAACAAAAAAGCCCATACTTTACTCAGATTTCCTTAGTTTTTCCTTAATGTCCCTTATCTGCTCCAGGATCTCATCTAGGATCCCACATCACATTTGGTCATCATGAATCCTTAGGCTTGTCTTGGCTGCAATGGTTTTTCAGTCTGTCCTTGTTTCTGATGACCTTGAACGTTTTGAGGAGTACTTGTTAGGCATTTTGTGGAATGCCCTTCAATTTGAGTTTGCCTGGTATTTTTCTCATGATTAGACTAGGGTGATGGGTTTTGGGGAGGAAGAACACAGGAGTAAGGCGCCATTTTCATCACTTCATCTCAAAGGTACATGCTAGCAACATGACATCACTGTTGATATTCATTTTAATTTCTGACTTAGGTAGAGAAGATCCTTTTTTTTTTTTCCTGTGAGGAAGATTAGCCCTGAGCTAACATCCGTTGCCAATCTTCCTCTTTTTGCTGACATCTGTGCCCACCCTCCTCTCCTTTATATGTGGGATGCCTGCCACAGCATGGCTTGATGAGCAGTGCGTAGGTCCGTGCCCGGGATCCGAACCTGTGAACCCTGGGCCGCTGAAGTGGAGCATGGGAATGTAACCACTAGGCCACTGGGCCACCCCCGAGAAGATCCTTTTTATAAAGTTTTGCTTCTAGAATTCTCACAAGGCTTATACACTTTTGTTATCATAAGCTTAGTTTAATTTACATTTAATTCAGTGGCACTTGGTTTAGGATTGATTTTTTTGAAAAAGTCAGGAACTCTCAAGCATTTCAATTCCTAATTCTTTACCGCATCACTGAATTATCTAAAATAATCTCAGAGTTGATTAAGAAATCATACATTATTTATAAATTATTCTGGCAATACTACATGCTATAAATGTATCTGTCATCATCATTTTTATAACTGCCATTTTATTTTTATTTAATATTCATTTCTTAAAAATTGGGCCCATTTTGATAATTCATAGCTCAATAAAAAGCTTATTCTATAAATATCTTACATAGGGCTGGAATTACTTGCTGACTGTATTAGATTCAAATGTCCCTTTTCTCAGTCTTGGAGCCAGTCCATTGTACTTGATTCTACATACCCAGTGAGTCAGTGCCAACCTTTAGACAGTGCTTTCTTTGCGAGTCAACCTGTTTACCATAGGGAAAGGAGCTAATGAAAGAAACTCTCATAAAGGAGTGTTCTATATTCATAGTACTCTGCATGCTGCAGACTATGAATGTTACTTGGTGTTCCTTGGGATCTGGGACCATAATTATGGGATCACCCTTTTCTATACATCCATTACTATGATAGCTTCGCTTCTTCCCTGTAGCTTCATGTTGGGCTGGGTCCTAAACTGCGGAGAGTAGGGTGGGGGGTTTACCTACACTCAGTGAATACAAGAAAGGAAGTGAAGGGCATTTAAAGCTTAAGCTTCTGGGGTTCAAATTCCATTCAATATATATCACACCACTATCAGTCCAGGTAGCTCTATCCTATAGCAATCAGGGTGAGGGGGGACTATAGGCAGGACCATGTAAGGAGCTGAGTGCTATAGTCCAGAGGAGAAGTGAAAAGACCCGGAACTGTGCTCACAAATGCATGGGTTCGCTTTGATCACTGATGCAACACATATTTCTCGAATGCCTTCCGGGGCAGCATTTGTGCCCTAGGCCCTGGGAGCACACTGCTGAACAGGGCTGACAGACTTCCTGTCTTCATACGATTTGCAGAAGAGCAGGGAAAAGAAACACTAAATAAATAATCATACGTTAAATAATATCTCACTTTATTACAGTTGTCATAAGGGCCTGGAAATATATTCACACTGATATATATCAGTCTAACGGGAAGCAAGGAGTGCTAGTCCTAAACAGGGGAAGCAACAGTGCAGGGAGTGAACAGAATCGAGTAATTATTACCTTTATTCTGATGAAAGAAATGAAACCCAAGATTCACTAGTTGATAGTTGATAACGAACGAATTAGTGACAAGAAAACTAATCAATCTTGATACTTATATTCCTTTTTTCTTATTTCAAATTGTATATTGATTTGTTTATAATTACGAATGACAGTGTGATAACATTATAAGACAATAGTTATATTTTTTCTAGCAAAAGGCTAATTTTTTTCTCTTCTCTTTTTCTTTTATTTTTTCCCGTCTTTATTGAGGTATAATTGACAAACAAAATTGTAATATATTTAAAGTGTACGACGTGATGATTTACGTATACATAGTGAAAGGATTCCCACCATCAAGTTAATTAACACGTCCATCACCTCACAAAGTTATCTCTTTTTTTTTGTGAGAACACTTATGATCTACTCTCTCAGCAAATTTCAATTATTCAATACAATATTATCAATTATAGTCACCATGCTGTGCACTGGACCTCAGAACTTATTCATCTTATAACTGAAAGTACACATCCACTTCTCTTAACCATAAACAGGCTCCAGCGTTCCGTCAGGCTGAATTCCCGAGTTGGAGGTCCAGTGCTCAGAGGTGACAACCTTGGCAGGCCTTGTCTTTCACCCTCAAACCTCCAAAGAGCTGTTGAAGATTTATAATATATGTATTTCTTGGGTTCTGGGACAGTTAGACCTTTGCCATAATTATAGTATAACCTTTTCTATAATTCTATATAATTAATACAATATATATTAATGCTACTTGATAATGAACTAAGTATGCTCTGGGAAAATAAGAATATTCTGAAATAATGTAGGTATGCCTTTATGTTTACAGGTGTGCTAAAATATGCGAATAAACAACAAATCTGACCAATGTCTGTGATTTTCACAAGAACTTAAGCATGTTCTAAATGAAAGGTAAAATAAAACAACTGAAATTTTTTCTGTATTCGTAATATTGAAGGGGCATCTACACCTCAAGAGGATATGTTCAGTTTTCTCTGTTTACACTAAATATAGAATATTTACAGCCTATACTGGTTTATGATGAAACATTTGCTATGATATATATAATACACAATGCATAGATTGACTAGATCTCCTACTATTAACAAGGAAGGCCATCCTCTTAAGTATTTTATAGTACACCAAAAATATGTAGACTTCTATCCTCAAAGAAAAAATTTATGACTTTCCAGGATCAGGAAGAATGAGCTAAACGCTCCGAACTTGTGGATTTGTAACAAGCTGGGAGAGTTGGCTTTTTCTTAATAACAGGACTGGCATATGCCACAAGAGATCAACTGATACAGATCTGTACAAATATTTTGTAAAGGCAGCTGGCTTGCCCTCCTTGGATATTCTGGAAGCATTTATTAATGTTCCTTCAGAGTGACAACTGTTGTTAAGTGCCAGTTTGAAAGAATAACTGTTTGTTTAATAGATCTGTTTATAATGTTATTCATGATGGAATCCATATAGCTAGCTATTAATTATTTTACTGGGGGTATTGGTTTAAGCCAAGAACCCCCAAGTGACAACTGTTATACAATCTAGAGGAGGCTTGCCGATCCCATTACAGCTGAAGAATTATAGAACCCATAATGAAAAGTGGTCTAAAGTCTCATTTTTGTTGCTTATATATAGCTTACATAACTGGATTGCTTCAACAATTCTCCCTGTATCCTGTGGTTAAAACTAAAGTGACAACCTCCTCAGCAGAAAACAAAAACAAATCAAAACAAAACAAAAACCCAACCCTTTCACGATCGTACTCAGCATCTCATTAAATTTTTTGCTTGTAAACGAATCTTGGAAAGCATTTTTTCTGGGACGAAATTTTACAGAACATCACCTCTGTTGTCAAAACAGGAATACACATCTGCTGGACAACATACGAGGCTATACTGGTGATTAGCGGTACGGCTTGCTCTAAAGTCATATTTCTGGTGCTCCATTACAGAACTGTCATGGCAGACTAAAAGAAGAACGACATAGAGGAAATGAAGGATGACAAAATCAAACATATATTAATGTATTAATTGTACCTATTAATAATTTGTGGCATAATGTGGCATTGTTTCAAAATTCATTTTGCAAGTCGAAAAACAAATGATTGCTTAGGAAAAGAAAGCTAAACAGTGGATGCCCTTTCTGCTGAGAACAGCAAATTCATTTTACCTTCCAGATATCTTTTAATAGCTACCCTTTACATTTTTCTAAATTGATACAGGAACTAACAGGAAACATAAATGTGAAGACAGAAATCTTAGCAGTAAGAGCCAAAAAGCTAGATTGCAATGCTTGGCAGTAGTTTTATTGCTAAGGTTAAATATGGCAATTCTTATTTTATCCCGATGACAGTAATCTGGAAAGTCAATGACACAACCTCTGCAAAAAATCATACACACACACATACTCCGACACACAGAAATATCGTGTGTATAAACACACGTCTGCATGCACATACCATAATTTCTGCAAACATTTAAGGAACATGGTGTGAAAGAAAACCTAGATTTCATTTTGTATCAGCAAGCTGAATAAAGGGGGGTCTTTAACAAATTATGAACAGGCTAGAAGCAAATGTTCAAGATGCCTTGTGGTGGGGGCTGCTAAATGTTATGACGCGGCCGAGTGTTCCCGAGTAAAACAGGGGCCGATTGCAGTTTCATTTAATGCAAGTTTTGCAAAGTCAAACAAAGTATTCTTTTGATAATCTAATAGATAGAAACAGTCCTGTCACTGTTAAGGAATAAATGACTCAGGCTGGTAAGTGGCACTGTCCACTTTCACCCATGTGTCCTTATAAACCCCATCCAAGTTTTCAATGAGAGAGAAGAGCTTCACATGACAGGAACACATAAATACTTCGGAGGTATAATGGCCCGGGAGAGACAACGTGAATCTGTGTCTTGACCTCTAAACCTTGGCGTCTGAAAAGGAAAGTTGCAACAGAGGAAGAGCAGTCAGATGACGGTGGAAATGCCAGACATTGTATTTCTATGCTAGTTTAGGCAGAGTTTCAAGGTGGGATGAGGAAACACAGGGGATACGGGAAGGCGGGAGACAGGGTTCAGGAGAGGTGCACGTGTCTATGGATGGCTTTGTATTTTACCATCAAATCCATTTGATGTTTCAATCTTCAGGCACCATTAACATGGCAATTAGCATATACTGCCTGTGATGTTTAGTTTTAAGTGTTAACTTGGTTAGGCTCCAGTACCCAGTTATTCAAACACTCATCTAGGTGTTGCTGTGAAGGTGTTTTGCAAATGTAGTTAACATCTACAATCAGTTGACTTTCTTTTTTTCATGTCAGCACGTATTGGTTACATTCTTTCACCAAACATGACATCTGTTAATTTGAAATAATTTTTCAAGCTGTCTTAGATACACAGTATGATATTTCACTTAAATGTAAACAGTCACAGTCTATTGAGGATTTTTACAGGATCCTACATAAATATGCCACTTTATTATGATCCAATATAAATATGTTTTGTGACAGTTACCATAGTATAAAATACCTATTTAATAAAAAATACAAATGCATATTACTTGTGTATATGAAACTGACAATTGTGTTAAAATTATTTTTAAAATAATCATTCCTGATGTTTACACTGAGAATTACAGAGTCTTCATAAATAATCTCATCTGATTCTTATACCTACTTTGTGAGGTGTGTGGGGCAGGAAACAGCCTTAGAGAGCTTAAGTGGCTCGTCCAAAATCCAAGTATCGAGAGGCAGCAATAAATCTAGAAATCAGGTCTTTTGTATCAGGTCATTCCTCTTTCCAGGCTAATACACTAATGGACTTCGCACCAAAAAACCTTGATTAACATAATATGATATGATATAATATAATATAATAATGTTTGTCTTATAAATAAAAAATTTTTTCTCATTACAAAATGAAAAGAAGTTTATTCTAGAAAATGAAACAGAAAATTGAGGGAAATTAAAGTCTGAGAACAACTGTTAATATTTTAATATATTTTCTCTCTGTGTGTAATGTAAATAATATATATTTTATATATTATCTTAATTATTTTTAAGGAAAATATATTATACTTAGTTACATAATAGTTCAAATCTCTGGAAGGAAAAATCTTGCTATTACTAAGAGTAAAATCTAAATTCAAAGCAGGGTCAATTTCCTCTAGACCTCTTCCCTAAATCTTGAAGGACACTTCACCATTCCAGAGTTTGTCATCAAAGCCCACCTCAGAAGGCTCCTGGATCATTCTGGGCAAGAGTAAGCTCACTGTCCCCCCGGCCTGCTGGGGTGGCAGCCCCACCGCGGTAGCCCAAGGAGGTCTTATCCGCCCAGGTCTGTGCATCCACGGCTCTGCCCGCAGAGTCATTCTTTCTTCATTTTTCCCCTTCTCTGAGCCTTTCAGTCCAGGCTGGCAACATTTCTGGTGGCTTGAAATTCTCAGAATCTTGTCAGTCTCCTGTGTAATTCATGGGGACCCAAGCCATCTACACGAGCGCCCTCCACACATCTTTTCCGGATAACCGCATCTCTCTTTCTGGTTTCTGCTGAGATGGTTGATTGGATCCATGTGTCATACACTTAATGTCTTTGGCAAAGTTGTTCAGTCAGCCTTTTGGTGTTTTCTCCAGAGCAATCAATTTGACTCTAAGTAAAGGAGATTGTTCTTGATAATGTGAGTGGGTCTCATCCAATCAGTTGAAATGTCTTAAAAGCAAAATTGAGGTTTTCACGAGGAAAATAAAATTCTGCCTCAAGACTGCAGCATCAACTCCCGCCTGAGAGTTTCTGGGTCCTGCCCTATGGACATGGGACTTGCTAGCCCCCAAAATCCCAAGAACCAATTCCTTGAAATATGGCTCCTTAGATATCTCTCTCTCTCTCTCTCTCTAACCTACTGGTTCTGTATCTCTGGAGAACTCTGATACATTGCCTTTTGATTTGAATAATTATGTTCACATGTGAATACCTTATTTTCATGACTCAACTATGCCTCTTGCTTTCTTATATTCTCCATAGAACCTAATAAGGGGATACTTGATGGTGACCTATCACGGGTTCAGATTTAGGGTCAAGTGTCTCCATGATGCTCCCAGAGTAAACTGTGAAAGTTTAGATCACTGCACTTGTCACGTTGTTTATTATTTACTTTTCACTTGACTCTCCCTCTTGTAAATTACTTGATGGCAGCTACTCTGTCTTGCTCTCCCTCATGCCTCCAGCATTATCACAGTGCTTGATTCACAATAAGTGCCCAAGAAAAACCAAATACATAAATCTGACTGGCAGTGTGTAACATCCTGGACCTTTCACACCTTTTTATTTCCTTAGGCTTTACTCTTAGGCCACTTTGGGAAATGTTTTAAATCTTAAATAAAATTTAGTCAATAAAGTAGTCAAGTAAGAAAAATAGTGGAGCTTGGGGATGAGGAGTTACAAGTTGGGAGAACAGAAATGAATAATAAGTAATGATAATTTGAGAAGAGTAATGAAGCCTAAATCAAAACATTTTAAAATAATATTTGAAAAAGTTGGTTGTAATTATTAAAAGAATTAATTTACAGAGTGTTGTAAAAAAGACTGAACCCTATTACTGTCAAGGAGTAGTCATTACCACAACTTCATCTGCCACCTTTAAGCTGATATTAGCTCCAGAGCTCCACCGTTAGCCCAGACTTTATCTGCAGTTCAAGACCTATCTACCTAGCTTTCTAACAGACAGGTTCACTCCAACTGAATCATGAAAAGTACACAACTCCAGTTTCGCACTTCGTAAAACATAATATGTTTCCTCCATGATAACGTAAGTGGCAGGTAAAAATGAGGATAGGAATTTTGAAAAAATGGGCGAGGGGTTTGGGGGGGCTATGAACTCTTTGTTATAACTCAACTGACTGTAACTTTTCCTGATACAATCTACCGGGGCTGACGTTCTGCTTGCACAACACCATGAACTTTTGTACCTTACTGACAACTGGCACAGCTAGGTATACATATTGGGAGCTTTCTTGCAGTCATCTGATACCGGGCTAAGATGGGTTGTGGCTTCTTTCTTGGCATCTGCAATCATTTGCAAACAAGATCAAAATCAAAGTCTCTTCTGTCCCTCTGGCAATCTCCTAGTAGCCTGCCTTCCGTTCTCTGCCCCAATATGTCTTCCCACACCTGGTTCAGAAGGCCTGGGAAAGGTCAGACAGGACTGTCCTGGGATGAGGAGATGGTTCAAGACCACAGGAGGTGGCCCAGGCTCTGCCTTGCAAACATTTCGTGTCAAGCCACACCCATCAGTCATCTGGCCCAGTAAATATTCTAAGATCTGATTGTGAGCCTTTAAACAGCTCCCTATTACCTAGAGCAGTGTTTCTACATTTTCAGAGCAATACAACCTTTTTACCCTAAAGTAAGCTTTTGTAGAATCTCAATATATACAAGAGATACCAATGCCAATTATTAATGCACAATTATATATGAGTTCAAATGTGTAACAATTACCATTATAGGCTTCATGAATGAGAGCAATAAGGATCTTAAAATACACGTGAAATTTGAAATCAGAGGTAATAGATGATCGTTGTAGTCATGTCAGTCTCAAAATAGTTCATGGCAGCGTCTCCCCCACAAAGTGTCTTTGACAGTCTGACGGACTTGGTCAGTCCCTACATTTTGGGCCCCCACCATTATGCTCCTGAACCAGTTGGTCTCCTTTCATTAGGCTAAACTCCTTAAAGACTGTGACATTTTCTTATTCTTTGCTGTATTCCCAAGGCCCAGCACAATGTCTAAAATAAAGCACACATGTTTAATAAACGTTTTGCTAAAAAAGTGTAACCCTCCCCCATAAAGCATCAATATCATTTCAATATTTACTGAATGACTTGGTTAAATCTTCCCCTGAGATTTTATGTATTGCAAAATCATTCCTGGCCTGTATCCAAACGACTACATATTTTAAAACTATTGGGGAACAAATTCATGAAGTTTAACTGATTTTTGTAGGGAACCTGGAGAGAAGAGCCATGCTTGAGAAAGGAACAAAGTGGGATGCTACAAACAATTCCTGATGGGGTCCTGGCAGCTCTGGCCCTAGAGACTCAGGCATAATCCTAGCCTCTGGGATCCATAAGAGAAGGGTGGTTAGGCTTGGTTGAGGGGCATGGTCAGATTCAGGAAGGAACCTAGGAAAAGGGAGGCTGTGGCTTACCCTATTTAAACAGAGAAAGATTACTGTGAAGAGTGTCCTCCAGTATCCAGGGGAGAATTAGCATAGCATCCACTGAATTGCCAAGGAGACAGTCAGCTTTTCCAGGAATGTCCATGTCAAAGTAAAGGACTAAGGAAGCAGTTATTCAGATAAGTTACTGTATTGTGAGAGATCTAATTATTTCAGACTAAATGTGTTCTGGACCTAAATCACATAGGTAAATGCTCCCTTTCTCACTGTACTGCATTTGGCTTTTGTAGACATAGTTAACGATCTATTATATAAGCCAGAATACTTAATAACCAGCGGAAATCTTCCCAATGTGTTAGTGGAGAAGGAGGAACAATCAGTGCTTCACTAGGTCTTTATGTATAGGGAAGTATTAAGACAAGAACTAATCAGCCTGTTAATTAATCTTGGTTCACTTTGGTGCTTACTGAGTAACTATGATGTATAGACCATGTGGGTAACATTCCCTAATGTAAGAACTTGCAGTGGAATGGATGGGGCTGCTTGAAGTGGTGGCAGAGGGAGGAAGTGGTCAGAAAGCAAAGTCATCCAGAGACTTTGTGACCTTATCTTCAACAATGTCCATCCATCATGCAATGATAAGGTCATTAGTGCTTATTTCCTTTCTGATTTCCCTCTTGCAAACGTATTCTCCTCCATCACCTAATCTTTTCCATCTAGCTCATCTCCATCCACTAGTAACTCAACCCAGAACCTTGAGTTATTCTTGAGCCCTCCCTTGATTGCACCCTTCCACATTTAATTCATCACTAATTCCTATATTCTATTCCCAAGTCTATTGTAAATCTGTCTGCCTCTCCTTACCTCCACTGCCTCCTCCATCAACAACATGAGCTCTCTCCCAGACACCTTCAGAACACCTTGTGTCCACTCTTGTCCTTTCAATCTGCTCTCTGCACAACATCCAGAGTGACCTTTATACAACCAGGCCATGGTCCTCCGCTGCACAAACTCATCAGTGTACCATTACACTGCGAATAAAATTCAGACTCCTCAAATGGTGAAGAAGGTCCTTCCAGCAATGGCACCTTCTGCCTTTTGAATGTGCACTCCACTTACTCCTATGCAGTAGCCTTCTACAACCTTCTCTCAATTCTTCTTGAAAACCATCAGAGAATTTTGCTCATGGTTCTCTTAAGGCACATTAACATTCTGCTTGTTTTAACTCCTCTCACTAGATTGCAAGTTACTTTGAGTCTCCTATAACACGCATTCTACACACATCTTGGGGCGCACCTCTGCGTTCCAGGCATTGGGTGGGCAATGGGATGCGATGCTGAATCAGACAGTCATGGCTCCCGCTTTATGGAGCATAGTGTCTAGTGGAGGAGACCGACAGAAAATTTGTAGACAAATACATTTACAAAATAAATACCAACTGTGGGGAATGCAGGGAAGTAAACCAATAGGAGATGCACCAGAGAATAGGGTGGGTCACTTTAGAGTGGGTGGCCAGGGAGTCCTGAGGAGGTGACATGTCGACTCACATGGGGAGAACTGGCTGGAGCTCACTGCAGTGCAGAAGGAGTGTTCTGGGCAGAGGGGCAGCGTGTGAGAAGCCTCACGGGCAGATAAAGCTTGGTGAATTCTGAGAATTGGATGACAGCAGTTAGTCTGGGGTGGGGGGAAGAGGGAAGGGTGCAAGGAGGTACTGCAGAAGTAGGCAGGGGTCAGATCGTTTGGGCATCAAGTGGAGGGTCTCACTTGTAGGAAGTGTTTAATAAATATCTGTTGAATTTTCATGAGGCAAATATACTTCAACTGCAAAGTACACAGGCTAAGATAGTGAGGCCCTTAAAATTAAGAAAAATGTCTAGAACTGAGGTCTCCACATTTCCCAGTTGAGCGCTCTTTCTAACATCACCATAGACCATTAAATACAAATGAAGACATAGAAGCAGAGCTGCGATGTGATTACTCAGCAGCTGAAGATGACCATGTCCACTTCTATCAGGCACAGATTGAACATGATTGACATGTTCATTGACATTAATTGACAGTCTTTTATCAGAATGCGTGACAGCTACTGATGGTTTTCCTGAGTCTATCTTCATTCTAAAAGCAAATCCTGCTCTCTGCCTGAATGCTCACTCTTCCTCAAACTCTAATTGTCTAATTACCTCCTATGTTTTCTACATCAGGGAAGCTATTTCTCACTATAGTGACCAAATTATAACATTCTAATATATGCACTCTTGGAACCTGAGCAGCCAGGTAGGAAGTCGAATTACTCTGCTGGAGAGACCATGTTTAGAGGCTCTGCAGTTACATGGAGAGGGAAACAAGCCCAGCTGAGTCCAAACTACCAGCCATCCCTTCCAAGGCCCCAGACACGTGAGTGCCACTCAGTGGAGTGGCACTAGTGGAGGAGACCGACAGAAAATTTGTAGACAAACACATTTACAAAATAAATACCAACTGTGGGGAATGCAGGGAGGTAAACTAATAGGAGATGCACCAGAGAATCACCCAACTAAGCCCTGTCCAAATTTCAGATCCACAACATCATGAGATATAATAAAATGGCTGTTGCTTTAAGACATCAAATTTTGAGGGTGGTTTTGTATGCAGTCAATAGCTAAAGCATGGAGGACATGTGTAACTTGGTGAGGTGAAATAGAGCAGTAGCCACAATGTGCAGGTGCTAGAGAGATAATGAGAACTTTGCCTTGCAGACGAGGTTGTCTGTATGCGGAGTGACCTGCACAATTAGCCTGGATGGTTCGGCCTTAAGTCATTATGATTTATGGACCCCATACAAAGCCCTGGGGTCTGCCTAAACTCTGCCTGCAGGATTTCACAGTCCTTGTTGACGCAGGTTCTTGAAAAGTCTAGACCCTATCCCTGGGCTCCCCTGAAGACGATCACCTGAGTCCAGACCATTGGTATGACTTCCACAAGATTCCGAGGTTGTGTTTACATCACCGAGGAACCAATGCTAGTTCCTCATCAGCCACTGCAGAGCTCTGGTCAATTTATATATTTCAGTGATGTTCAAAATACGTGTAAGAGAAGCTTCAATAACTCTCCTCCAATGCTAAGTAACCATCTCTCTATTTGGCGCTACGTAAGAATTCCTATCTGTTTTCGGTCTTAATTGGGCAGCTTTTTGGCCTGGAGAGAATTCTTAAAGGTTAATTCTGAATGGAAGCCTAAAAAAAGAAAAGGATTGAGCACACACTGTTAAGCCAGGCCAACAGGAAGCAAGTGAAATTCATGATGGTTGGGTTTTATTTACTTAATATGCGCACAACAGACATCATTTTTATACAGAGCTTATTTGATCTTTAAATATATCTCACTTCTCATCTTGATATGACCTAATTCTAAAAAGTGTGTGCCTCAGAATACTTGGAGATTTGTAATATTTATAAAGGAATCACATCAATAGCAGAAGCAGCAGCAGATAAAACAATTAGAAGAGGCCTGGCTTCTTTAGTCAGTTGTCAGAACCTCAAGAAAGGCTTCTCTCAAATAAATTAAACTTATTTTTCCTTCATATACAGTGGATGTAAGTTATATTTCATTTCATGCATATTGTCTTTTTAAAAGAAGTTTCAAACAAGGAATTAATGAAGAATAACACTTAAGACCCCACTTGCCTCTTTTCCATATTATTTCCTTTTTAATATCTTTGCTTGATTTGCTTTCATGGTTTGCCCTGTGATTGCATTTGTTTCTCATGTTTTGTCTCTCAACATAGCTGAAACACTTAGGAGCGGTCATCTGTTCTGGCCACCATGGTCAATTAAAAGAAGGTTAAAAAATATAAATGCTAATCACCCACTTCCTCGCCAACACACTGTCACAAAAGTGTGGGGCTCTCTCTATTACTAGCCTTTGGTCGGGCTAAAAATGTAGGGTAAGGTCCACGCCTGCAAGTAGGCTGGATTAGGTATGATAAAGATGAACTCAGATGCTCTGATGTCATGTGAGTCTTCAGTATTAGGGATTATCTTCTGAGACAACTGATGGGAATCAGGACCAGGATGTTCAGAACTCACAAGCTCTATAGCCCAGCTTTACTGTGTGCATCTCTGAAGTATCCTCCATGATTGGTGGTATTGGTGGTATGTGGTTGCCATATAACTTTTAGATTCTTGATTGTGGCCATTTCTTGATTTTTTTTTCATCAAAGATGTGGCTATCTCTAAACAGTGAGTTATGAGAGCTGCTTTGGGATATCTGAAGGGCTGTCCAACAGAAGTCAGGTGAAATTTGTAGTGGTTTGCTCTAGGTCTCAGTATGGAGATAAGAGGTAGGCTTTGTAAAAGGAAGGGATTTCTAACCATGACGACTGCCCACCAATAGAACAGCCTGCTCCTATGATAGTGTTACGGGTTGTGTCCCTCCAAAAAGATATGTTGAAGTCCTAACCCCTGGTACCTGGGAATGTGACCTTATTTGGAAATAGGTCATTACAGATGTAATCAAGTTAAGATGAGATCATTAGGGTGGGCTCTTATTCAATATGACTGGGGTCTTTATAAGAAAAGAAGGAAAAACACACAGATAAAACATCATGTGAAGACAGAGACACACAGGCACAACCTCTGAAGATGGAGGCAGAATTAAAGTTATGCTGCCACCAGCCATGGAATGCCTGGGGGCTTCCGAAGGAGCATGATCTCACCAACCCCTTGATTTCAGACTTGCTGCCTGTAGACCGTGAGGGAATAAATTTCTGTTGTTTTAAGTTTACAGTACTTTGTTATGGCAGCCCTAGAAAACTAACACAGATTGTGAATTTCTCTGCCCTCATCACTTGAGATGTTAAAGCAGAGTATATGAGGTTATAAGGGGAATTCATAAACTAACTAAGAGTTAACTCAGACAACCTCTCTATTTCTTCCAGTCTCAAATTAATTCCATTTTTACCATACTTTTGTATGGTCTGTAAATGATATTTGAGGTTTTAAGATCATGTACTCACTATCACCATTATTATTTAAAATTGTTGCAGAAGTTCTGGCCAATTCAATAAAGCATAAAAAAAAATAACTGGGAAAACTCCTGGTAATGAAATGACTAAATTATCATTACACGCTAAGAAAAATAAGTTGTATAAATAGGAAATCCAAGGAAATCAAATGAAAAGGATTCCACTTTCATACTCATTCAGCAAAGTGGCTAGATAAAAGATCAATAAGCAAAAATAGTTTTCTCTATTTTGATATTAACAGTGTTAAAATGTAATTTGAAAAAAGATGCTGTTCATGGTAGCAACACAAAGCTTAACCTATGTAGATATGGCCGTAACAAGAAATGTTAGGACTTCCACGAGTAGATTTATAGAACTCCACCACGAGAAACAAAGGAAATGTACACTAAATGGAAACATACCATGTGTTTTACTGGAAAGGATGGATAGTGTGAAGATATCACTTCTGTCCAAATAAATGTATATATTTGACGTAATTTGATCTAAAAATCCTAATAGAATTTTTTGGAGAGCATGAAAAAATGATTTGAAAGTCCATTCCGTAATAAAATAATAAATATTAAATACCTCTTGATATCAGAAACCTGACTAATGAAGTTAAAGTGCAAATACAAATGGATTAACTGTTTGGAATAAATATGATTGAAAAAAGCCTCACAGTCTTATAATAAAGAGATTTTATGTATCATTAAGAGGTAAAAATCACAGTGGAAACACACTCAAAGGATAAAAACATATAATTCACAAGAAAAGACATACAAATAGCCAATGAATATTGTGATAAACAGATAAATATCCATTTAAAGATAATGACATAATATTTTCCAATAATTAAGTTGGCGTGGATTTTTTTAAGTGCAACAACCAATGTTGAAGGTTGGGAAAGCGCTTGGAAAAATAAACAGATGCTATCTTTCTAGAGAGAAATTTAGGCACATGAATCAATAGTCTTAAAAACTGTGATCCTTTGAACTCAATATTCCATGTTTAAGAATTTTCCGTAAAACAAAAGTGATGCTCAAAAGCATTGACATATGGAAAGACATCAATGAAACAGAACAGAGCCCAGAAATAAACTCATATATATGGTCAATTGATTTTTGATAAAAGTGCCAACGTAATTAAATGGGGAAAGAGTCGTCTTTTCAACAAATGGTGCTGAAACATCTGGACATCCACATGGAAAAAAATAAAGCGTTTACACCATACACAATAATTATCGAATCTAATAATTATATTATCATAATAATTATATTATTTAATTATTGGATCTAATGGCTTTTAGACCTAAATGTAAAAGTTAAAACTATAAGACTTTTAGAAAAAAAATAGGAAATAATCTTCAAGACTGACCGAAGCAAAAGTTTCTTAGCTAGGATATAAAAAACAGGGACCATAAAGGAAAAAAACTGATAAAATTGTATGTTTTCAAAATTAACAATGTCTGCTCTTTGAAAGACTCTGTTAAGAAAATGAAAGACAAGACACAGACTGGGAAAACATAGTCACAATACACTTTGTATCCAGAATATAGTAAAGAACTCATTCAACTCAATATTAAAATGAAAACTGCATGAGATAGCACTATATACCCACTACAATGGCTAAAATTAAAAAGACAGACAGTATCAAATGGTGGCAAAGATGCGGATTAACTAAAACTCTTGTACGTCGCTGGTGGGAAAATAAATGTAAAAGACAACTTTGGAAAACAGTCTAGCAGTTTCATATAAAGTTAGGGCTATGCCTACACTGAGCCACAGCCCTTTTACTCCTGAGTATTTATCCAAGAGAAATGAGTATATATGTCCAAATGAAGACTTTTACACAAACATTTATAGCAGCTTTATTCGTAATAGCTCCAAACTGAAAGCAATCCAAATGTCCAAATAATGGACAATCAAATATGGATAATTAAATAATGGATAATCAAATGGAAAATAATGGACAAATAGAAAATAAAAACAATATAACTATTACATGAAAAAGTAATTCTCTATAGAGGAATATAAATGGATAATTTCATACAATAGAATACTACTCAGCACAGAAAGGAGCAAACTACTGACTCAGAAAATAAAAAAGTATAAACACACTGTATGATTCCATTGATATGAAATTCTACAACAGGCAAAACTAATGTATAGGCAGATCAGTGGTTGCCTTTGACCAAGGGGTTGGTGGTGGTGCTGAGCACAAAGGGACTTAAGAGAAGTTTTTAAGGTGATGGAAAAGTTCTATCTATATCTTGGTTGTGGTGGTGGTAACACACGTGTATACATTTGTCAAAATTCTTGGAACTGTATTCTTAAAACAGTTTAATTCTATTTTATGTAAACTAAACCTCTTAAAAGTTGATTAAAATTTTGAAAGAAATGTATATGATTTATGTATAAGTGTGTTAATTATAGTATCATTCATAATGGCAAAAATATACAGTATATTTAATTTAATGGAAGCATTAAAATGTAATTTGTATGAGGAGTCCACTAAAATAATGTAAATAAAGAGCATTTGATAACAATATGAAAAACAAAATACTGCTAAGCAGGGTAAAGTGATATACTTTTGTAAAAAAAAAAATTTACATACACATTAAAAATTATTGGCAGGACATATACCAAAACATTAACTGGCTATCTCAGGATAATGGACTCTTGGTGTTTCTTCTTTTCTTCTTTGTACTTATTTCTGTGTTTCATTTTATACATTAAATCTACATTACTATTTAAAAAAATTAAACAATCCATGCTGTTGAAGAAAAACAAAATAAAAATAATAAGCTAATAGATAAATAATCAAAGTAATTTTCTTTAAAGAAAATACAAATGAATAATATTAACATTCAACCAAAAGTTCAACTTCATTACTAACTAAGCAAGTACAAATTAAACAACAGATGCTTTTGTGACTAAAAAATTAGCAAATATAAAATGTATGAAAACAACAAATATTTTTTCAGAATAAGAATATCTACTGCTGGAAAAGATACTTCCCTCACTTTGTTAAGACAATATAAATTAGTACAGCATTTCTGGAAAGCAATTTACAACATACACAAAAAGTCTTAAAATTCCTCATTCCTTTTGATGTAATCATTGCACTTCTGAAACACTAGCCTTAGGAAATTTTCCAAAATACCAACGGTGATGTATGCATAATGATGTTCACTACAGTGTTATTTATAGTACGATGAACTGCAAACAACTGAAATCTCTAAGAAATTAAGTGATTTTGATACATTTATTTAACAGCTTACTAACGTATTTAAAAATGATATGGACGTTAATAACATGGAGGGATGCTTACTTCTGTAATGTTAGGTTAAAATAGCTCCCAAATAAAATTCTGGAACTAATTACTGTCCAGACTAAGGTTAATGCATTCAAGCATCTTGCTATCCAAGGTAGAATCATTTAGTCTCGTTTCTGGTGAAACTGAAAAGGGTAATGAATTTTGGGAATCAAACTACTTCTGTGCCTGGACAGTAAACAATAAGGCATTTAAAAAATTTATATTTGTATATATGATGCCTAGCATGATACCTGGGACATGATGGTTAATGTGTTCATCACAATGAACAGAAATGAAAAAAATATTGGGGCTGCCCGGTGGCGCAGCGGTTAAGTGCACGTGCTCCACTGCTGTGGCCCGGGGTTCACAGATTCAGATCCCGGGTGTGCACCAATGCACCGCTTGTTAAGCCATGCTGTGGCAGAGTCCCATATAAAGTAGAGGAAGATGGGCACGGATGTTAGCTCAGGGCCAGTCTTCCTCAAGAAAAAAAGGGGAGGGTTGGCGTCAGATTTTAGCTCAGGGCTGGTCCTCCTCACAAAAAAAAAAAGAAAAGAAAAAAAAGAAATGAAAAAAATATTGAAAATGTGTACCAATGTGTATGAACATAAACATATACACATATTTACACACACAGGATATAAAGCAACCTCCCGAGTTAATCAACAGTATGTAACAAAGTTTCAACTATATGAGTAGAGAAAATTGGAATGAATGCAAATCTATTTTGCAGTTGTCAATAAATACAGATTTAATTTTTTGTGGGAAGAAGGAATAAAAGTGTCTACAGAAATGCAAGTTCTGTCCTCTAGCCCCCGGAGAAAAGAGTAATAGAAGGTGCTGTCCCTCATCCAATCAAGACTGGCCCCAGGTGGAGCTGTGAAAATAGAGAAAGTAAAGAAACAATACAACCTGTGTTACCAGTTGATACCTTGTGCATCGTTCATTAAGAAGACTCATCCTTAATAGAGCAGGGGAAGAGAGGGCAAGACATTCCCCTCTCTGCTTTGTGCTTCATCTAGAAGCTACTTCCTGTTGGAGGACATCCAGTGGCTGGGATGGGAGCTGGTCCAGGGGCAGCAGTGAGAACAGGCGAATAGGGTTCAAGACCTAAGTAGCTGAAGGGAAGTGAGCCTAAGGTGGGGGTGGGAGTGGGGGCAGATCTCACTGTGTCCAGTTTCTGAGTGGGACAGATACTAGCACCAGGGGCCATTGTCTGCAGGGAACAGACTGAGAGCTTTGAGTGAGCAAGTATCCCACCTGATCCCAGCCAGTCTCCTCCTGGGGAGCAAAGTGCCAGCTGTGGAAATATGTTCATGTGTATTTCCTTGTTAACAGCAACCTTTAATTCCAAATCTTGCAGGAGGCCAAAATATATTAAGACATAAATTGAGGCTTGTGTGCTAATACGTGGTACGTCCCCTCAATGCATGTTCTATGTAATAACGCAACATCGTTCCATGCATGTGCTGGACGTGTCCCTGTTCGGGCCTGTGCAGTGTGAGGACATCACTGAATTCCGTTTTTCCTATTTCCCAGGAAGCCACTAAAGCAAATGGTAATAACCTCATTTTGCAGCTGAGAGATCAGGGCACAGAAAGTTTAAGCAACTAATCCAAGTTCCCCAAGCAAGTGAGCCCTGGAAAATAAACCGAGCCCGGCTCCTTTTATTACCGCTACAGGGATGCATGTAATAGTCCATTTTAATCTAGTGTTCAAACCATTTTTAACATTATCTACGGCTTTTCTTTTAATTGAATAGGTTGTATAACAACCAATCCTTTAGTAAAATACTATATACTATAGCACTATAAACATTTAAAAATCAACCTTAACAATTCAACCATCTTTTCACCCACTAACATCTGGTTTCTAACATTTCTATTTTGCTGAAACAGTTTATGATATTGCTAACAATTACTGGTGGGTATCAGGCCATATAAATATTTAATGATGCCATTAATTTCTGAAAAAGAAAAAGAGAACCTTGACATTAGGTTTAAATGGATAAGGAATTTATTTCCCTGTATTTTGCACTGATATTTAATTTGAGGTTTTTGGACTGAAGCCTTAGATCCATGATTGATTGGAATCTGACACTGCTCTTTAGGCATTTCTGTTCACCTTTAAATATGGGCTTTTCCCTGCCTTGTGCAGCACATGAAAACTGGAACTTTCAACTCTCTATCAGATCAGCACCTGCTGACCATCCGTCTGTTGGATTCTTAGTTAACGTCCTCCCTCCTGCTCCTTTCTTGAATGCCTGGGAGATTTCACTTTACATTTGCTAAGACTGGTTCATTAACATACTAATTTTAAACTGTAATTATCTGTTGGTTCATATTGGTGGTTGAACCACAGTGGTGCTGATATCTTCTAACTGCAGGAGAATTTCACATCTGTTCTCGTCCCCTGGAGCCTCCAGCAAGAGTTACCTTGGCACTGGCAAGGAGGCAGTTTGAAAGAGATGTAGAGAGCTGTGTCTTAAGAAAAGCAACAAAGGCAGGCAGGAAGAATTGTAAATATGGTAAATAGACTCCACTGTAAAACTATTCATGATAATACCTTGTGGGGAAAAAACAAAAGCAATCAAATAGGAAGCACAGCAGGTAAGAGTCCTGTTGTCAGGCTGGGAGGATTTTAATTATGCAAAACTAATCTAATTCCTGGAGGATTTGCAATCTGCTGGCCCAAGTAGGTGGGAATTGGGGTGGAGTGGGTGATTCCTTGTTTTAGGATAAAGGTCAATGATATCTTTAGCCTGGAATGGCATCAACCAGCCTAGGAATGAATGCCCGTTAGTTGGCAGAACTGAGTACAATTCTCAGACTATAGGTCTAAGTATGAGAGAAAGGAAAAAAAAGGTAAACTAAGGAAAACAGAAAGGATTTAAAAAAAAGAGAATAGGAATAAAAAAATGGATGGGATAAAGGAAGAGAGCGAGGGGAAGAAAAAACACGTCCTGGAGAGGAGGTGTGGTATTTTTTGAGCTTGACTACACACAAGTGACTGCAGAAGGGAGATAAGAAGGACCATTCACTGAATGTTTCTTACGTGCCTGGTGATTAGGGTCCCTGGATCACATGGGTATTATCTGCATTGTACAGATGAAGAAATTGAGGTTTGGAGAGATCAGAATCTGAGTTTGAGACCTGTTGTTTAAGTCCATACTCTATGTCTTTTCCATTATGTGGCGATGTGGCGCTGTTTTTCAATATCTCAGTGAGATAGAGAGATGAATAAGATATGAATCCTTTCTTCAAAGAGCTCATGGCCTAGAGTACAAATAGTAAAGCAGTGTCATCCATGTGCTACAGAAACTCGCCTCAGTCAACTGAGGGCTCTGGCCTGCTTACAGAATCTGTCTTATGGCGTTTGGGGGAATTCACTAGGTAACATTTCACTTCTACGTGAATGCTGCCCGTAGGCACGCACAGAGCTGGCTTTCGTAGGGAGCAGGTCCTGCGGCTGCCCATCACAGGAGAGAAGAGGAAGTGGGGAACGGTCTGTTACTCTGGTGTAGGGCAAGGCAAGCATGGAGGAACGTTAGGAGAATTCTCCGCAACGCAGAGGCTACACTATCATTTTCTAGAGGCTCTTTCTTTATTTTTAATATATTCCAGACTCAGGTCCTGACTTGAGTAAAATTATAAAGTTGGCCCATAGTGTCCTATCACCTCATGGCTCCCACCCACAGTTTCCACTACTGGGAGAGTTACAGGAGATGCAAAATTTTTCGTGAGTTACTTGCCTACTCCATTCCCTCCACCCCCAAATAACCTAAATAAATTAACCTGAGGAAAAAAAATTCACCATGGAAGCATAGCAACCATGAGGCCAGAGGGGCAGACGACCTCCTTGACAGAGAATCTGCAACGCCTCCAATACGGCGTTAAATGCTGCTGCCTTTGTCTACATATGAGGAGTAAGTCGCCAGGTGCTAAGAACAAAAAAAGTGACAGATCTTTAAATCTTTGAGCAGACAAATAAGAGCTTTAACAATGGCCAACCAAAGGGAAGATAGAGAAGTTTAGGAGGGTAAACGAACCTCTCCTCTATTCTGAGTAGAGGGTGGTAAAGCAAATGAAAGGTAAAGCAAGGATGTGCTATTGACAAACTAATTTGGAAATCATTTAAGAAAAATTGAGCTTCAGCTCTTATTTATATCTGCTGGAGAGAATGGGCCATGTTCTCCCTCCTGTGTTAAATAACAAGTATTTAACCCAGGAACTTAAAGTCCATTTTTCTTTTATATCTCCAGGACCCAGGGACTGGGTTGTTAATAATCTAACTAATTGAGTAAAACTTAATGCTTCAAATCTAGAAGCAGGGAAATAAAAATTCAAGATTTCCTGTAGATATGGGATACATAATATTTAATGCTTCAGAGATCATTAGTAAAAGAAAATATTACAGGCATGCACACCCTCTGAGAGCCTAACGAATGAACATCTCCCAGCTGCTGTTGAAAAATCAGCAGCAGCATCAGCACCAATTTGCAGACAAAGCACAGCTGACAGATGTTTGAAGGGATAAATCAGGCTGTACAAGGATTAAAATAATAAGTCCCCAGTGCCTTTTCAAGGCAGAGGTGCCACAGCAAACTATTTCCAGCCACTTGAGAACAAATGAGGGACGGATCCTGGGGGTCATTATCTAACAGCCTAGTAGGTGTCTGAGTGGCATAGTACTAAAACCTTGCACAGGTTCTAACCACCCCAAGTTTTAAGTAAGAATAGCTTTTATCATTACCTCTCTGTTTTAAGGGAGTCTCAAGGAGTCTACTTTGGTTACAGTGTTCAGGACATGATGTGTCTAAATGTGAATCAGGCCAATAAAATGAGACACAAATGAGTGATTCTTTACGTACATGGTAATGGATGCTTAGCATGGTGATACAGCTATTATAAAAAAGGATGGCAAACCACCTCCTAATTGAGAAACATGTACTTATTGGGACTCTATTATGTGTCTATTCCTATTTATCATTTAACAAAGTGGGTTAGGGAGACTTTTTTTTTTTTGAATGAAGGACAGATTGTTTCTTTTTTTAAATTTTATTTATTTATTTTTTTTCCCCAAAGCCCCAGTAGATAGTTGTATGTCATAGATGCACATCCTTCTAGTTGCTGTACGTGGGACGCGGCCTCAGCATGGCCGGAGAATCGGTGCGTTGGTGCACGCCCGGGATCCGAACCCGGGCCGCCAACAGCGGAGCGCGCGCACTCAACCGCCAAGCCACGGGGCCGGCCCTAGGGAGACTTTTTAAAAAATATAAATAATTAGGCTTCATTCCAAGCTTATGCAACCCTTGGGAGCTTCACTCCGGATATGACTTTATTACATCACTTACTAAATTGCATTGTAATGATCTGAATGCGTGCTAGCTACATTCCCTTTGCCCATAACCGATGTGAGCCTATCGAGGGCAAAACCTGGATCTGAGTTACCCTGTGGCCCACAGAACCTTAGACAATGCCTGTGATATAGCATATTTGATTAAGGTCTAGTATTTGCCTATGTGTCATGGTGTAACGGTTAATTTTATGGTCAACTTGACTGGGCGATGGGGTGCTTAAGATATTTGGTCAAACATTATTCTAGGTGTTTCTATGAGAATGTTTTTGAATGAGATTAGCATTTAAATCAGTAGACTGAGTAAAGCAGATTGCTCTCTTTAATGTGAGTCGGGGGCCAGCCCCGTAGCTTAGCAGTGGGGTGAGCACGCTCCGCTACTGGCGGCCCAGGTTCGGATCCTGGGCTGGCACCGACGCACTGCTTGTCTGGCCATGCTGAGGCCGCATCCCACACACAGCAACTAGAAGGATGTGCAACTATGACATACAACTATCTACTGGGGCTTTGGGGAAAAAAAGGAGGAAGATTGGAAATAGATGTTAGCTCAGAGCCGGTATTCCTCAGCAAAAAGAGGAGGATTAGCATGGATGTTAGCTCAGGGCTGATCTTCCTCACAAAAAATAAATAAATAAATAAAAAATAAAAAATAATGTGAGTGGGCCTCATCCAATCAGTTGAAGGCCTGAATAGAACAAAAAGGCTGACCCTCCCCTGAGTAAGAGAGAATTTTCCTGCTGGACAGCCTTCTAAGTGGAACATCAGCTTTTTTCCTGCCTTCGAACTTGAACTGAAATATTGGCTCTTCCTGGGTCTCGAGAGAGCTGGCCCTTGGACTGGAACTACACCATTGGCCCTCCTGGGTCTCCTGCTTGCCAACTCACTCTGCAGATCTTGGGACTTGCCAGCATCCATAATCACGTGAGCCAATTCTTATAATAAATGGTCCTGACCGAAAAATGTCTTCAGGCTATGAAAGTGTAAAATACAAGTAGATACGTAAGAAGTCCCATGGAAGGCAACGACTGACAGACAACCCAGGCTCTCTAAGCCCATGGTTCATTACTTTGGCTTTGTGTTAGAACCAGTGCTCCTTAAAGTATGATCTACACACTGTCACCAGTCCAAGACAAAGACTGCTGTGTTTAGAAACTTTTATAGCAATTTGACATTGCAACAACATCCAATCATGTGATTTTTCGTTTGACAAAAGTATCAGATTAAAACAAGCAACAATAACAACAAGACTGGTCATTTACACAGATGGTTTGTGAAAGGCTGACCTAGAAAGCTCGTGCCACCTCAGACCAATGAAATCAGATTGAGGGGCATGTGGAGCCTGAGATCTCCTGGGTATTAAGGGACTCAGGGGATTCTAACGTGGTGATATTAAATAGATCTAATAACTGGGTCAGCATAGGTACAAACCGATCAGAATGCAAGCTGGTCAGCACCCACGATTCAGAACAGACCCCGACTATAAAGAATCAGTTCTGCAGAACCAGTACCAGCTGAAGATCAATCAGCCTTTCATGTTAGAGAGTCCAAATGGGATGAATCACTTCATGAAGAAGTCTGAGTTAATTTGGATAGGTGCAACCACCTGTGAAGGGAAGCTATTTTTCCTGTCCATATAGATGTGCTTTAAAGGGATTCTAAATTGGAAATTTATGGGTACACACTGGCCATGAAGTAGAGGAAAACTCCAATATGGACTGGAGCAAAGATATACTGGTGCTCAAATTATCTCTCTCAAAATGTGACAGCTATCTAGAGTTAAATACTACTATAATGCAGCTATTGTGTCTTGTCTCCTAATAAGAAAATAAAGGAATGTCTATGCTATTAGATTTCTAAACTCTGAGAGCTAGAACTATATCAAGTGGACTTGATTCAACAGAGTATGATCCATCATCGTATTTTTCAAAGTAACCACTATTAAGCATTATCAACCTTATATATTTCTTTTCAGATTTGTAAGTCATTTTAAATTCATATAACAAATTCATTTAACAAATCTTCATGTAGTAGAGATGCAAAATAATCCTATTCCAGAAAATATCGATAATATCAATAAGATCTGTATTTCTTTGTTTCTTTAGCCTTGACTTGAGATATAGCATTCTCATGCTGAAAGAGAATATATATATGTATATAAACATATATATTCTTAGTTAGATTTCAGACATCTTGAGACAATAATCATTCTTTTGAAGAGAAAATGTGTTTTTTAAAGTTAAGATGAAGCGATGACATTTAGGACTGCCCTTATTTTGGCAATCTAAAAGCCCAAAGAGTGTCTTCTGCCTGATCCTTCTTAGTAGATTTTCATTAACTACTGATTTCCCTGCATTGCGATTACAATTTGAGAAGTTACCATTATCTAATTGAATTCTCCACAATATGCTAAATTTGTTTTACACTATCACTGCCAAGCTGGTCATCCTGCCTGTGTTTGAACATGTCCAGTGACAAGTATCTTCCAAGAGAGCCTATGTCATCTTTAAATTCTCTGTTAAAATTCATACTGGTATGAGCTGAAATTTGTCCACCTATAACATTACTCAGTGGTCCATGTTCTCTCTCTCTGGAGTCCTAGAGAAGAAACTCAGTGAATCTTCCATATAATAAACCTTCCCACAGCTAAGGACATTCGTATCACTGAATCAGCCCCTCTTTAGACTACATGCCTCCACTTGCTTCACTCATAAGCCATCCTTCAATTCCCATAACCATCCCGGTGACTTCACTCTGATTATGACCCTGTTTCACGGTACACTGGCTGCTCACCTCACTATAGTGGACTCTTCTCTAGCACCTACCCACTTCTCTTGAGTTGTATGTGAGACAGCTGTTTGTCCCCATCCTGTTTATGCCAGTTATAATGGTCATTTTAATTATGTAATTTAATAAAATATTATGTAAGCTGATGAAATATGAGTGAGAAAAGAAAGTTATCATTTCTATGAAAATTCAGTTGAATGCTTGGAGAAACTTGTTGCAGATGAGTCTCAAAATATTGCTGTTGAAATAAGTGAAAGAAAGAAAACTGTGAAAGGAAAAAATGTAAAAATTCTAGAAAGATTTGGACTGACTGGAAGACGTCTTTAGGTACTTGCTCCATTAAAAATAAGAAGCTAGAAATCTTAGATAATTCATTAAGAATGGAGTTTATTTAGGTGAGAAAATGAAAAACTCCAGTCAGGGGACCCATATTCAGAGGGATGATATTCCAAATACTGTCAGAACACACACCTAGCAAATGAGAATGGAAGCCAGTCACAAACCACAGATATGGCCATACCAGTGTGTACTGGCGGAACATCAGCTCCACCTTCAAAGGAGAAGCTTGATCCTACATCAAAAAACTTGTCAAAAAATTAACATTCATAGTTTAAGTTAAAAAGTTTAATGTACATTTTATACTTTTATGAATCACTCCTAAAGAGCTTCTACTACACGATGAGCTGGAGATGGGATCTGAAAAATGGTTGTCTGACCCTAAAGAGCATTTGCTTGACATCTATGTACATTGCCTGCAAATGCTTTATGCTATCACTTTCTCTTACTAAATACCATGGTCTATTAATAAGTCTAGGGTTGCATAAGCATTCTGGAAAGCTTATGCACATTTGGAAAGCTTACGCCATATTGATGACTCACAACTTTATTTTAACTAAAACTTTTCCTTACTTGCTAACCATATATCCTTTATCCTCTGGTGGTGGTGTTCTTTTTGTATCCAAGTGCCAGGCCTTAAAATTATCCCTTTTAACTTTCTTCTCTGTGGATTTGGCCCATCATTCTAGCCTGCTGAGATCCTTTTGAATCCTGTCAGCCAACATGTCCCTCCTCACTCTCGGCGCCTCATGTCATCAGCTAATTTAATAAGTAAGACATGCGTCTGCCCTTTTAAAATCTGACCTTGTCAGATGGCTCCTTGGGCAGTCAAGCTGATTACTATAGGTACTTCCTCCATTTTTTCCTCACTGGGATAATTTGTGATGGCAATCACAACTCTGGCTGTCCCAAGATGCCAGGGCTGTCCTCCAGCAGAGCCTCATGTGTGGTGCTGTGCCTGCCTCGTCCAAGATTGCATTTAGTCTAATACAGAGGGCACTTAATAAATGAGTTTAAATCAGAGATTTTCCTTCTTTTTCTGGCATAGGATGGCAGGGAAGGCCTATCTGGAAAAAACAAAAACAAAAACAGCTGCTACTTCCCTCAGCCGTCATTCACGTAAACAACTTCGCAACTGTCACCAAAGCTGTGACCCTCAACTTGGGAGAAGAATAAGCATGGACAAATTAAGATGTTTTAGAAAGTATCTGAACGTACAATCGAGCCAGCACTGTTTCTTACATCAGGATTTGAATATTGCAAAAGACTGGATTAACTGCCTAAATCTAAAAATAATTTCATTAATGAAGGCAGATGTAATGCGATTTAATATGCAAATTAAAGCTGCATTCACTGAAAAACATTAAACCACCTCATTTAGCAATTTGACTGAAAACCACTAATAAAATTGGAGACGACTTTTTTTTTTCTTTCACACTCTCACTGAAAACCCTTGAAAGACAATAAATGTCTTTTCGTCGTTCTGAATATTCTCCAGAGCAGTCTAGAAATAGGTCCAAACTCATGTGAGATATAGTGCTTATTATTCTTTGAATGTTGTTCTAAATTAAGGAGACAAGTTGTAGAAAAGTTAACTACAGTGAACTGGAAAACCTCCAATTAAGTAGTTGAATTCCAACCTCTCCTTGACTCAAAGGCTGGAGGACATTTATCAACATGCAGGGAAATCAAGACTGAAAACAAGGGCTGGTTTAGATAACAAAAAAACTCTGACTCACTCTCTCCATGTTGACAAAATATACTCTATGCCCACAAACCTAGGCTGTGTCCACACACACACAAACCAATTTGAAACAAAAACAAGTGAGCATTTAAATTTAGACCAATTATGACAGCAAAAGCTGTATTCTCTGGCATTCTACCAAAGAAAAAGCTGCAGAAACCAGCACTTCCAATATTCCCCTGGTCCCCATGTGTATTCTAGCAGCAGGGACTGGCAATGGAGCTAATTCCAACAATGAGGAAGCTATTCAGACCTCACAGGACTCACTCTGGGAGTCACTGGGGGGAAGCTGGATGTGTGTGGGCAGGCATTCCAGTTTGGTCATACAGTGCCCCCTTCCATCCTCTCAAGGCAACAGGGGAGGCTGTGGGGCCCAGCACCCCTGAGAAGGAGGAGAGGGAGGGCCCCTCAGGAACTGGTAGGATCAAACTGCATGTTCTCTCTCACTCTTAACCCTACAAGCAGCCTTCACTCTTAACCCTACAAGCAGCATTTGCAGCCTCTCTTTTTATTTGTGAAGAAGACTGTCCCTGAGCTAACATCTGTGCCCATCTTCCTCTATTTTGTATGTGGGATGCCACCACAGCATGGCTTGATGAGTGGTGTGTAGGTCCTCACCTGGGATCTGAACCTGTGAACCCTGGGCCACCGAAGTGGAGCGCAAGAACTTAACCACTGTGTCACCGGGCTGGCCCCTGTAGCTTCTCTTTTTTAAAAATATTTAAAAATTGTGGTACAATATATATAACCTAAAATTTACCATGTTAATGATTTTTAAGTGTACAATTTAGCAGTATTAAGTACATTCATGTTGTTGTGCAATCATCACCATTATGTATCTCCAAAACTTTTCACTGGAAACAGAAACTCTGTAACCATTAAGCAATAACTCCCCATTGACCCCAAGGCCCTGGTAACCTACCTTCTAGCTCTACGAATTTATTTGCCTCCTCTAGATATCTTATATAAGTGGACTCATACAATATTTGTCCTTTTGTGCCTGGCTTATTTTTACTTAGCATCATGCTTTCAAGATTCATGTTGTAGCACATATCAGAACTTCATTCCTTTTTGTGGCTGAATAACATTCAATTGTATGTATGTACCATGTTTTGTTTATCCATTCATCTATTGATGGACACTTGGGTTGTTTCCACCTTTGGCTATTGTGATAAATTCTTCAATGAATACTGGTATACAAGTATCTGTTTGAGTCCCTGTTTTCAATTCTTTTCAACTTTCTTCTTTTTCAATAGCTAGAAATGGAATTGCTCGATCATATGGTAATTCTATGTTTAGCTTTCTGAGGAACCGCCAAACTGTTTTCCACAGGAATGTACCACTTTACATTCCTACCAGCAATGTACAAGAGTTCCAATTTGCAGCTTATCTTGAGACCCAAGCAGAGTGGTTAGCTCAACTGAGATTACCTTGAAGTTTCCTTCAAGTATCCTCAGCATCCTTACTCCACCTCAGACTCCATAAGTTAAATTTTACTATAAGTTATTACATTTTACCAGCCCCAGACCTACAGTTGCCCACTGGAGTCTCTCTCACTCAGACCTCTTTTTCTATGCCTCAGGCCGAAGACTTTCCCACTAACATGGCCTTCATTCACTCACTCTCCGTCTCCCTCTCTGCTGAAGCAGTCTAGTCCACCTCAGACTAACTCATCTAAACCACCCAGGACCAACACTTATCCAAGATGGCGTCCCTACCACCCCTTTCCTCAGTCTTTGACTGACCTCATTAGGGCCACTCAGCATTTATGCTGATATCTCCCCTTCTCTTGAGTTAATGTTCATCTTGCTGCCATCTTCCTAGCGCCAGCTCCCCACTTATTAAAATGAAGTGAGATGCTCTTTTTGACTCTGATATTGCACAATGCTGTCTTATGACTGGCATAATTCTATTTAAAAATCTTAGCCTCCAGAGAAAGGAGGCTGACTAATTAATGGACACTTCAATAGAAATATCCCTCACCCTTTCTCTAGCACTCACACTTTCCTTTCAGTCTTCCATCTGCCTCCATCCTATTTGAAGCCATAGTTATCTCATGACAGTTTCCAAACTTGTCCAAACTTGTCTCTTTGCCTCTAAATTGCACCTTGGTCAAATCTATCTTGTCAACTGCAATCATAGCATATCTCTTACAGCACAAATTCTTTTACTTAAACCCTTCAACTGTTCCTCGGTTCCTACTCAATATGATTCAAACACCCGGTTCTAGCAGTTCAGGCATCCCACAATGGCCCCACCCACCTTTCCCACACTATCTCCCACTATTTCCTAGCAGCTCCTTCCTGCCCAGCCTGTGCACGTCCCTCTGCATCTGTCTCACTACTTGGCCTTTGAGTCCCCACTCACCAAGGTTCTTTGCCTAATGAACCTTTACAATTTGTTCAAGAATGGAGATTCCATGATGATTCCAGCAGGAAGGGAAATGTATACCGTTTGCTGGTCTTGCACTGTTTGTAGCATTTGGTTTATGTTCTAGCTTCATCTGAAAAGCACTCAGTCAGCTTGGGGTGTTACTAGAAGAGGGCAGATGCCCGGCTGCCAAATGGTCTCAGTCAGGTCACCTTGGGGCATTCACTGAAGTCAGGCTCCAATCCTCAGTCCGGTAGGTGGGGAACCTGACTTTGAACAACATATACTGGGCTGAATTGTTTCTTAGGAATGGATACACATTACCTGAGCTCATGGAACTGATGTGTGTGTGTTGTGTGTGTGCATTGCAGAATGCCATTACATTAACTAATTTACAATAACAGCTGTAACCTACACGGATAGAAGCATGTATGTCACATGAGTAGAAGAGTCCCTCCCTGATGGATAGACTTAAACTAGAAGCCAATTTATAATCAGAATATTAAGTGAGTGTAGAATCAAAACAAGTTGCCAACTCGATGAGCCAAAATGGGGATTCCTCTGTCACGGGGTCTGAATTGCTCATCTCCTTAGGCCAATGAGCACTGGACTCTGGTGTTCCCTCCTTTCTGGGCTGACTACCTTCTGTTGATTCAGTTTTACTCCAAACAGCCTAAATACAATCACACAATATTACTCCACCTCCTCTCCACCCCACACACACTCCTTGAGACATTCAGGCACCTTTGAGTGTAGTTTTACTTTTCCCCAAATCTGCAGCAGCACCCTGTCCTTCATTTATCCTCAGACCAAGTTCAACCACTGTGAATGTGTCTGAGGGTACCTTCCTAGTGTAACTCCCAGAAGGCAAAGCTTTTTTTCCCCTTTCTCTATGTTCTCAGGGTTACTTTACTGTTCCACCATGCACTGATTACTCTGTGCCACTGAGCACAGACTCCATTGCACTAAAAGTACCTGGGCTCAGCCCTTATTTCTAGGTGTGAACGGAAAACTCCTTGAGGACTAGGCCAATGTCTTGTACGTCTATCTACACCCTACATGGCCTACCTCACAGCAGGCATTCAGCCAATATTACTGAGAAAAGGAACAACCAGAGACCATCCTAGTAAATATTCTGTGATAAATTCCCTTCAATTCTTCCTTCTCTCAGCTGTGTCTACCATTAGTGACTGTCTTGAGACCATTTTAAATGTTCATTGTTCACAAAAATGCTCCGAATGATAAAAATATTTAAATAAATTATTTAATGCTTCCAGGCCTTACACAGTTGACTGTGGAGAAACAGTCCCTGCTAAGTCCAAAGGGGCTCCCTGCTAGGAGAAAACTGGATTGGGAGGCCATTTGAGATCTGCTTCCACACTGCAGGGTGGCTCTTACTTGGCACTGGGACTGGGCCCTTGACTGCTGCCCTTCTGACTAGGGTCTGATCTCTATTCAAGCAGCAAGACTCAGAGTTACAGGAGAGCATGCCGAATTTTCTCAGCTGTATTGCTGACCCAACTGGTCTGAAGAGGAAGCCTTATACACTGGGAGTAAGAGATTATTTTTTTCCCCTGCCATCTTTGGAAGCCTCCAAAGGAAGGGAGACAACATAAAAACCAAGTGAACTTCGCTTGCAGCATGGTGCTGGATTATCCGGTGTGCTCAGTATTCATCTCCTGATTTCAGTGAGGGAAACTGAATGAATAAGAAAGAACAAGAGAAATGCAAAACCCTTTCTAAAAACTGGCTTTAACTGCACTTAAAGTCAATTCTAGAAACCTTTTCAAAAGAAATTGCAAAATTGGTACAAGGAAAATCTCCATTTGCCCAAGATCTCAAGAGAAATGCTATCACGATGCATGTTCTGTGATGAGGCCGTGGGCCCAGACAATAGGACTGGGACAGAACAGCGGGCACAGGGGATCTCTCCCAGCCTTTTGTTTCGCACAGACTCACAATGTACCCATCAGGGGAATCCAATGTGTTTCTTATCGAACCTGTCTGTTTTCAGTGTGAATTACCAAACAATCCTCCAGATACTGATTTTTATCTCCTCACAAGATAAATTTTAGTTTCTACTGGCACGTTCCTTTTCAGTGTACCACTCTCAAATTATGTAAAAAGAACACAAAAACACAAAACTACAGTTAGTGGAAAAAAATAGGCCAGAAAAATCAGTGAGAAGAGCTTCTTTCTTTTTTCTTGTTGTTTTAAAAGTGTAGAAGATTAAATACATGTCTTAATGCATAGATCACTCATTTGGACTATAATTATTGCTTATTTCTGGCCTCCAAATTCACACTGGAATAAATTAAATTCATTTTCTACCCCTGCTTCTCTCTTTTGCTGTGTGTGTATGTATGTGACGGGGGTGAGGGCTTGCTAAATAAAAGAGCAAATAAAATCGCACCATCAGATCATTACTAGTGTGATAGTTTTGTACTATTGGGTCCCTGTTTTAAAAGAGTCATTCATTAATTTTTTCATTCATTCAACAAATATTTATTAAGTGCCTATCATATACCCCACTGGACACTGGATACACCCTCATTTAGCTGATCTTCATATCCTGAATATTTTTGAATTCCTAGAAATGGAGTAACCCTTCTCACATAAACATAAGACATCCCCACTCTCAGCACCTTAGGAAGAACCTCGGAGTATTTTTGAAGATGATATGCAAGGAGAATGCTGGACTCTTCCAAACACAGAGGCAGGTAGCAGGCTGTGTTCACTTCCCCATAAATTGGAAATAACACATTTTGCTGCTAATGGCTTGATAAAAAATAAGAGGTGAGGTACTGAAGAACTAGGTCCATCGCTGGGATAAGTGTTCAGTCATTTGAATTACTTTACTTCCACTATGTCCTCCCACCAAATTATCTAATTTGTTTCAATAGATTTGTGCAAAATAGCACAAGAACAAAAGTCGAGTACCTGAAAGAAATTAGACCATGTACTAAAACAACCTGACTTCCTCCCAAATATTATAATATCTAAAGGCATAAACATATACAATATAGACAGATAGATAAACAGATGCTGATACTCTTTTTTCAAGCTGTTGATGTCCATTAGCATTAGTTCTACGATTCCTTTACCCAGAGAAGCATAGAAAATCGGAGAAAGCATTACATATGTGCAACAGAGCCAGTAAAGTTACTTGTGAAGTTAGTTAAAAGGCTTATTAGCACATTTTTCTCACACTTTTTAATGAACATCCATAAAACACTGTGGCCAAGCAAATTAACTTAGGAATTAATTAGAGATGTTAGAAAGAGATGTTGGACTAATACAAAAGAGATCAGAAAGGAAATTATTTTTACTCTATTAATATGATAACCAGCTGATTACAGTTTATCCTACTTCAATAAATTCTTTCTTCCTATACTCATTTACTTTTGATAATAAAATAAACACTAATGCATGGTTCCCCAGAACATTGCTAAAAATATTTCCTAGCAATAACTGCTTCTAGCAACATGGTGAACCAGAGTTGTTGTGAGGGACTTTCCTGCTGTAGAAAAGATCCTAGTTAGGGCATGCTTTCTGATGATCATGAAAACCCAAACCATGAGCTGCTCTGAACTGTGACTAGAGGGGAGGAGCAGGGTTGCCCTGAGGTCTTAAGCCTGTAGTGGTGCAGTAAATTAGATATTGAGCTGTGGGCCAACAACAACATAGACAAGCTGAGCCTGAGAATCCTGTGTTGAATTGTGACTCTCAGAGGGACCAAATGGTTCCAAGTTGGTGCAGACCTTTAGTTCACAACAGAAGCAGACACACTCTCCTCAGGAAAGCATCCCCTTAGGATCCCCACAGATGAAGACCAAAATGCTTGCAATCAAAGATCATCAAGCACAAGAAAAGGCAAACTCCATGAGTGAGAATCAGAAGAAATGACAAGGAATAGATTTGGACCCTCTAGGACTGCAGAGACTGGAATTGTCAGATACAGAATGTAGAATGGTTACATGTGAACAATTTAAAAAAATAATATAGGAATCGAAAAAACAAGCAAGAAACAAGGAATTATCAGGAATGACCATGTACACTTGTAAAAGAATCAAATAGAAACTCCAAAAACTGAAAATATTTTTGGGAAGTAAAAGGCAAAGGTGCCATTTAGATACAGCTAAAGAGAGAATTAGTGGATAGAGAGATCTGAAGAAAATATCACCAGCTTAGAAAGATAAGAAGATGGAAATACAAAAGAAAAGTTTAAAAATACAAAGTGAAGGAAAAGTTCTAGCACATGTCTAATTAGAATCTCAGAAGGAGAGAAGAGACAGGATGGAGGAGAAAAAATATTTGAAGAGGTAATGCCTGAGAATTTTTCAGAACTGATGAATGACATTAATCTACAGAAATAATCTAAAGAGGACAAGTAAAGCAATTGCATGAGTAGACACATCACAGTGAAATTCCTGAACACCAATGACAAAGAGGAGATGTAAAGTCTGGAAGTGAAATTTGAAGCAAAATATGAGTTATTCATCAGTGATAGAGACATTGATGTTCTGTCACTTCTAGGTACACTCATCCAAACATACTGAAAAGAATTCTATTTCATTGTAGATCCACTACAGTCATTTCGTTTTTCACTTGAGTCTCTGTATATTTATTATAATTGACTATAAGCTAATAGCTCTCTTGGCACAAAAGATATCTATTAAGTATATTTAGAATTTGATTTTTCACTCTAAATTCAATTTTAAAAGAGCAGAGATTATTTTATACTAGACACATACAACTACTCAGTTCAGTTGTTTGGAGCAGGGTTTCTCAATCCTAGCTGCAACGTAGAATTACTTGGGGAGTTTTTATGATGTATATAACATTGCACAAATTCAACATGCATAGCCAGATGAATTATAACAAAGTGACACACCCCTGGTGCAGGTTGGCTTATCAAACGCTTTCTTTCCCGAATTGGAGGGCAGAGTTCATCTGTGACAGTGCTTAGGTGTGTTAACAGGTAGGCTTCCTGATAGGGTATGCTGGCTGGGAGCAGACAGTAGGCTGGGAATCGCACAGTGGCCAAGGAAGAAGGGCCTTATTCTGGTGGTAGAGAGTGTTCCTGTTTTTACTCCTGGACAAAGCTGCTTCCTCTTTATTTTCCTTCACTCTCTGAAGGAGAGGTCTAGAGTTACCTGAATCTCTGTTTCTTTTCTCTCTCAGTACATTAACTAGGACCCTTCCCCAATCTCATCAGTCACCTATTCATTAGAGAACAGGTCTTCAATACTAAGGGAAAACCCTCCCATGCCAGCTATGTAGTAGCCTCTGTATACTGGGGTGGGGTGAGAGGTAGGAAAGTAGCTGGACTAGCTGTTCTAAATTTAGTTCTTAACTTAAAAATCTTGCTGTTTGCCTGATGATCTACTCTTGACTTTGTCCTAACCAACTTTGTACTTGGACTTTCTTTGGAAGCTATCTTGAGAAGAACTGCTTTTATCTCCGGTGTTTCTGGTTGTAGCTTTTTCTATCCTGCTTTCTCTCTCCAAAATTTCCTTAAACTTTCTGGCCCACTGCTAACTCCATTTTTATTTTGCCTTGCTTTATCTTTATATCACTGTTGCATTGTCTTCACATGTATATATCCCTTTTTTATTATTTCAATGAGGCCATGGGGAATGAGAGGTAGGTATTTAGTCCTTTTCCAGACACTGACTCATGATATCTTGAATAGCTTCTGATGATCAGTTCCACCAAATTGCCTAGCATAGCTATAGACCCTGTTCATAGAACACAGTGAAAGAAGTGTTACATAACAGAAGAAATACTGGACTGAATGTCATAAGGTGACGGTTCTGTTCCCCATACTGGCATGAACTTGTTATGTAACTACGATCAAGTCACCTCATCTTGCTGGGGCTGTTTCTCCATGTTTAAAATTGATGGGAAATTTGTCAATATTTATCAAAAATAAAAACACACTTAACTTTTAACCAGCATTCTATCTTCAGAGAATTTATCTTGCAGGTATAACTAACTGCACATGTACAAAATGACAGATGGATAAGATTATTCATTGCAGCATTAGAGAAAAGAATTCCTTGCTGTAATATTTGAAACAACTCAAGTGTTTCAAATCAATAGAGAAATAATTGAATAACTATGGTATATCCACACAACGGAATACTATGAAGTTCTGAAAAAGGAGGGAGCTTTTTATACACTGATAAGGAAAAATGTGCAGCACATATTAGTAAATGAAAGAAAACAAGATGAAAGAGCATGTATATAATCATACACCTACCCTATTACCCAGCAGAGACACTCCTAGGTCTTTACCCCACATGAGAATCAAGTGAAGAACTTTTAACAACACTGATGGCATGGCATCTCAGGTCAACTGATACAATTCACAAACATGAACAGACAGCAGAAGATCAACAGAAATATGAGGAAACAAAATGGATCCAAAATGACACTAAAAATTCTAAATACTATCCTTAGGAAAATTAGAGAGGCTATTGCATCTACCAAACAAGAAAGAATTTTTGGAAATTAAAATATAATTGCTGAAATAAAAATAATTCCATGGACCACCACATATTATAATAGAGTGAAAAACCAAGTTACTGATTTGGAAGCTCAAGCAAAGAAATTTCCAATAAGTCCAAGCAAACAAAAAAGACACAAGAAATAAAACAGAAAGTTTAAAAATAGAGAGAATGGGTCCAAGATACTCAATAGCTTACTAAAAGAAGTTCCAAGAGAAGAGAACAGATAGGAAAGAGGGGGAATAATAAAATAAATAACAGAATAAAAATATTCCAGACTCGGGCCGGCCCCGTGGCTTAGCGGTTAAGTGCATGTGCTCCGCTGCTGGCGGCCCGGGTTCGGATCCCGGGCGTGCACTGACACACCGCTTCTCCGGCCATGCTGAGGCCGAGTCCCACATACAGCAACTAGAAGGATGTGCAGCTATGACATACAACTATCTACTGGGGCTTGAGGGGAAAAAATAAATAAATAAAATCTTTAAAAAAAAAAAAAATAAAATTCCAGACTGAAGAAACATAAGATCCTTCATACTGAAAGTCTCATCGAGGCTAGGCGAGGTAGATGGAAAAAAGATCTATACTTAAACATGCTCTGTTGAAATTTCTGGAAAGACAATTTAAAAAATTTCTAGAGAGATGAAAAAAATAGGTCAGCTATAATGGAAGGAGAATCAGATTAACAGCAGATTTTCCATCAGAAGACTGGACACTAAAACTCAAAGGAACAAAGACTGCCCAAAAAACTCACTGGGATAACAACTATGAATTTAGAATTCCATTTAACTATTATTTTATGTAACACTTTCAGTCATTCCAGAGCCAGCTCAGCAGAAGACCAAGCAGAAGTAATGTGGTCCACAACCAAACCCTTGAGGAGCCGTCCACTGGATGCTGAATCCCCTCTCCCACTCTGCTCACGCATCCCGCTTACAGTTAGCATGCGGTCAGCCTTAGTCATAACCCCTCCCTCTAAAAGGTTATGCACCCTCTAAAAAGACGTCTCTCATACTCACTCTGGATGGCTGCTGAGCCTCTGAATGAGGCTGAAAGTCTCACTGGCTGAGCTAGTTTTCTAGCTGCTCAGGGCTCATTGAAGAGGGATTTTGGGGGGATCAAGTGAATCTTCCCTGCTCTATCCCCATTATAACTCCAAAAAAAAAAAAAAAAAAAAAAAAACTCATACAACTTCTGAGAAAGTCTATCACCCTCACAAGCTCTCCAAAAACATTACTCAATAAGGCCCTCCAGCAGACCAAACAAAAAAGAAATAATTAAAAAAGAGTACAGCATGAGCCACAAGAGTAGCAGCTGAAATGACTTACCAGAAGAGAAGAAAACTCAAAGGAAATGAAAAGGGAAATCATTAGACCTTCGTGCTTGGGGCATCGTCCTTTGAGTGGCTGGAGATGAGTGTCTAAACATTATATTTCTTTCTCTCTAAATCCAATAGCATAACTTGGTTCTGTGGTAAATATTTATAATCTCATTAATGCCTCTTAAATTTGGGTTAAAAGCTTTGCATTACCCTATAGACTAAACATGGAATACATAATCATAGTCACAGAACAGCAGATGTAGGGAAGTAGAGGAGATGGGAGATAGTATAAACTCATTAGATTGTAGAGTTTCCATATTAGGAAGTCAATAGCTACCCTCTAAAGTTGAAACAAACAAGCAAAAAAGAGGAAAATATAATTTAAGCTGTAATGGTAACTCCAAGAGAACTACAACACAGAAACTTTTATGCGTTTATTCCTGACGAAGAATATTGGAAATATAGTAGGAGACGGCCTGATTTTTCATTTTTGATCCTTCTGCCTGATTTGACTTTAAAAAATATATTAATACAATGACTAGACCCTTATCAATAAAGAATTATTTAAATAAATTGAAGTAGAATCATATAATGGAATATTCTGCAGCCTTTGGTAAAAATAAGATTTGTGAAGGTTGTCCACAATTCTGTTTAATGTAAAAAAAAAATAAACCAACAGAGAATTTGCAAAATAATATCGTGTCATCTCCATTAAGGTAAAAAAATATATTTCTGTGTGCATGTGTATATGTAAATGCACAAAAAATATCAGGAAGGAGAAACTATAAACTGAGGGTACTGGGGAAAGGAAGGAATCTTTCAGTATTTACTTTTAAAACTTCTGAATTATTTTAATGTTAGGAATATATAACATACAATATGTAATATGTATGTATTAATTTTAAAATAAATTCTATACTTTTAAATTACAAAGTTAACATGTGTTGTAACAAGTCAAAAAATATAAATTTATAAAAGTATAGTGTTATTACTTCCTTACTTTCTTCATTTAAAACTCAATGTTTACAAACATTATTAAAATTCAAATTACTAAAATTCAAATTACTGTTTTTGTTTTGATAGCCAAATAATGCCAATATTATTTATTAAATAAACTCCCTATTTCCCATGGAATGGAAATATTCTCATTATCATACAGTAACTTCCCACATTTACTTATATAGCTTTCTTGATTTGATTCAATTCCACTGCTCTATTTGCTTTTTCTTTTGCAAATAACATTTTTTTTATTACTTTAGTTTTAAAGTAAATTCCAATATCGGGTACTACCTGTCCCACCTCATTATTCTCTCTCTCTCTTATATTCTTGAGAATTCTTGCATTTATTTTTCCATATGAACTTTCAAATCATCCAGTCCAGTACAAAAAACATACCTTTAGACTTTTTTTGAGATTACATGAAACATACATTATTACTGTAATAAAAAATTTTTCTAAATAAGAAAAGCAGTATGGTTAAATCCACACAGGTCATTTCCACCACAGGAAGGACAATGCAAAGCAGGTCTCCTACTGATTGTATAAAGAACACAAGCAATGAATGTTAGAGAACTCCACCTTCAAACATAAACCAAAATCCTCACTAATAGAAAATAAGTGCCTGCAAACTTCCTCCTCGACAGACCATAACAAAACATGTGTTCATGGACGGCTGTGTTCACAGACCTGCAGTCATCATAAACTGAATGAACAAACTCGCGTGAAGTGCGGGCGTTTCTTAGCTCTGAGTGGGTGGTGAAGGGCAAGGCCGCCTGGAGAAGAGTGAGGGCTGACTGGTCCAAGACTGTTGGTGTGCAGACATAATTCCCAGTCTGGTCTTTTTCACAATTAACCCTGTTTATGTAACTGCAGAACTGATGACCCAGGTCAGTGAGGCACTGTAGCTACAAAGAGAAAGAAAAGGCTCTGCCAATGAAGGGCTTGCAGCTCTGGGGAAGAGATATAATTATAGGGGCAGATGCGTGACATCCAGCACAGTGGGAAGATTCTACGTGCTGGCGCTGTGCTGAAAAAGTGGCTCAGATCTCTGCTCTCCCATTGTCTAGTCACGGGAGCTTGGGCTCTAAACTTCAATCCCTTCATCTGTAAAACACGGATACAAATGCTTGTGAGTAGGGCTGTTGTGAGCATGATATAAAGCACCTCAAAGAACGTCTGACACACAGTAGGCTCTCAATAGATGCCAGATATTAATGACAATCAGAAATGTACAACAGACAGAAATTGGGCAAAGATGGTCATATTTTAGAGCGTCTGGAGTAGAAAAAAGTGTTTAAATGAGAAACTGAATGACGCGTGCGGGGCATTATTAAATACTGCTGTATTGTAAAATTAAAAGTTGCCAGACCAGGGAAGCCTGAGCAGAGGGCTAAGAGGTGCACACAAATTCAATTAGAAAGGGTCTTGTATGCTAGTATGCTAGGTCAAGGAATCATGATTGCATGTTATAGCAGTTGTTCTTTTTAAAAATGGAGTAAAATAAGATTCATGTTTTTATAAAGACCCTCCTGGGAACAGTACAGGGAATGTACTGGAGGAATTTGGAAGTAGGGCTTTACCGTAATACTGCAGGCAGAAAGATTACTTTATTTCAAAAGATGCATTAGACTGTGTTTTTAAGTTGCAATGGGAGAGATATGATGTGTACAGAAGAAAGCTAATAAAAAAGAGCATGTTGAAGAACTAGAGAGGTGACACAAACTATGGGAGTTAAGGAATCCCTTGTTAGGCTCAGTCTTGCTCTCTTGCCTTTCTTCTGTCTGCTGAAAACCTAAGACTGACAAAGGCTTAAACTTGCCCAGGCTGAGTAACCTAGTCAGCAAGTGGATAATGCCTTTAAGTTTGCAGGATTTAGACGCAGCGGGTTGATGTGAAAGTGCAGTGCACTTGGAGTATGCTGTCTTTACTGAATGTGCAGACCCACAACAGCAATGGATAGAATATGGCTGTTTTTGCTTCAAAGTCAGCTGCTTGATTTAGCAGAGAGAGCAGAGGCTGCAGAGACAGCCACACTGGAGGTTGTAGTCCAGCTGCTCCACTTACACTGTGGGTAAATCAGTCAATTTCTCTCAGAGACTCAATCTCATCTGTTAGTGCCTCTCACACGAAATTTATATACTACTGGAAGCAGACAGGACGTCAACAAACAAATATGTCCCAAAGATGATAAGTGTAGTAAAGAAGAAGACAGCAGCGTGAGGGGATGGAGAGTAATTGAGAACTGCTGTTTATATAAGGAGGTCAAAGAAGGCATCCTTGATAAGTCTTATTTGAGCACTCACTTTCAGGAAGTGAGGAAGTAAGTTTTGAAGATGTTTGGAGAAAAGATAATTCTAGGCCCAGAAAACAGAGAGTACAAAGGCCCTGATGTGGAAGCAAGCTGGGCTTGGGGGCAGGAACATCAAGGAGGCATGTGTGGTTGGAACAGAAAAGTGTTGGAGATGAGAGCAGGGAGGTGGAACAGGTCAGACCATGGTGGGATTTGTAGGCAGTGTGGAGACTCATCCAGTAAGCACAGTTAGGTGTCCAGGCCAGCTTCTCCTCTGAGTGACTAGATAGATGGGAAGCCATCCTGAGCAGAGTAGAGGCTCTGACCCTCTGAGCCCTACCATCTGACTTGCTGGAGCATCACTAGGGCTGCAGTGTTGAGTACAGACTGTAGGGGGCATCAGGAGGAGCGATCATTCCAATAGTGAGGAGACACTGTAATGGGCAAGTAGAGCAATGAAGAAGGCCTAGACTACACTAGTACGTGGAGGTGTTGTGGAGAGGTTATATTGTGGATTCTTTTAGAAGGTGGTGCTGACAGGATCTGCTGACGGATGGCCAAGCTGTGATCTCTGGCTCAAGGCATTTTAGCTGGTCTTGTAAGAATAAAACAAAGTAAATAAAATGCCTAGAATTTGATAGTTGCTCAAAAACATGAGTTCCCTTCCACCTTCCTTTGAGGTTCTGTAGACTCTCCAACTGCTTGGCATATGCAGAACACAGTTAAGAGTGGCACGGGGTGGGGGGGGGAGTAAAAAGAAATGAAAGAATGGTATGAAACCCCATATCAACGGGATCCCAGTTTAGATTTTTCACCGGAAGTTGTCTCCTCATCAGTAGATGCCCAAACCATAAATGACATGGGGAGGAGCGAACAAAATAAAATAAAGGGAAAAAAGTGGCAGAGAGTGCTTTTTCAGCTATTGTCTCTTGCCTCCCGTGTCCTCGACCACTTGTTTCTGGGTGAACAGAAATGAAAAGGTTAAGCTCCACATTGTTTCCTATCTATCACCAGGGCAACTAGAGACAAGAACTACTTGAGACAAGGTATTTTCTTTCTCAGAACAACACTGAGGAGATTTACTGTAGGCTCTCACATTAAAGCATAGCCAAACAACATAAATAAACGAATGAACTGTGTTTCTCAAGGCTCAAAGCCTCAATCCAAGTAGCTTTAAGGAAGTCTTGAAAAGCAACCATTCACAGTGGCAGAGGATCTAGTTCCAGAATGGAGCAATGAAAAAACAATTCATTAAACATTGTAAGTACTGAAAAATGCATGGAAAAACTATGGTTAAGTGTACTTAGCAGAAAACCTAGCATTTGAAGAGAAACTAACCCATTTCGCTCAAACCTGTCCCTAAAATCTCGTTTTCAATAGTAAGCCGTAAGGCGTCCCTTCTCCAAGTGAGGTTTTCACGTTAAGCCAACTGTTAGGGGTGCAGCCTTCATTTTTCTTAGTATCTTGCTTTTTCTAGCTGTATCTCCATGGAAAACACTGAACCTGGCCCTTTCCTAGGGTAGGCATCTAAAAGGCCCTTATGTTTTACATCATAAAGGGAAACTAACATTTTCCAGGCCTCTGCTTTGGCAGGTCGTTGGCCCTTGGTTTAATTTTCACAGTACCATTCCAGGTTGACTATCATTATTCCCCTTGTTCCAAGGTGGTACATAAGACTAACAGAAACCAGACCACTCGCCCAAGCCTCACAGCTGTCACATCATGAAGGAGCACGGACAGATCCCAAGGCCTCTCCTCTTGCCTTAGATGTTCTTCTCTATCACTGGCTAGTATTTACACTCCTTGAGCCCCTGGATGATTTCACCCATTACTCCTAAACCATTCAAGGGCTTCACGGTTTATGAATACTTTTATCAGGAACAACTTTAGGTAAGTAGAACATTGTATCAACTTTAGGAGTAAGGCATCACATTTAGCAGGACTCTGTCTTCTTCCATGTCTTGAGTTTGCGGTATGTGACCAGGCTGCAGCAAGTAATGAACTCATGTCAAACCTAACTTTACCAAACCACTGCTGTCCAATGGGCTGGTTGCGTGCGTGTGTGTACTTAACAAACGTTGCAAGTGGCATTGTCCATGGCTCTGTGGGGCAGAGCTCAGCAGATCACTGTTTACTATTGGATGCCTGTTCCTTTCATCCCAACCATGTTTTCCCTCAAACCATTTATTGTTATTTCTATCTTTAAGAAAAGCATAGCCTCACTGGGGAAAGCACATAGTACATGACTGCTTCAGTGCTAAAGTGATTCGGTGAAATGGCAAAACTCCGCTACTGATAATTGTGTGTGTGTGTTTCTTGTCCAAATTAGTCTGTTAGTGGCTTAAGAAGAGGAATATTATAATTGATTAATTAAACAAATAGCCACAGAGTGCTTATTATGCAGCAGGCATTATGCTATATGCTCTCTTTGGAACTCGGCACTCATAACACAATCGGATGACACATAATTGAAAATCAATTCACGAACAGAAGAGGCTGCACCAGCAACAGCATTGCTATGATTGCCGCTACTATTACTGTGCCCTCCCTTTTTCTGGCATTCCACATTATGGACGACTCACTATTTTTTGTGTTAACAAACGTGAGCAGTGAAAAAAATGAGCTAAGACATAGTATGATTAAAATACAATTTGTATTTGCTTTGAAAATGTAGTCTGAAATATAAACATGGATTATGTCTATTCCATTACACAAGAGTTGAGAGGCCAGTTAATTATTGAAATATTTTATCCTACTACTTTAAACCTCTGCAACTTTTTAAATGAGCAGGTATTTGAGGTAATGCAATATAAATATTTACTAAGTAGCTGATTTTCAAATTTTTCATCTGATGCTTTGTGTTAAATGGACTCTGCATCCCCAAACAGCTAAGACAAACTCACATATTTACCCATCCTCCGAACTCAGATTTTATCATATTTTACTAGTGTCCCAATCTGGGATAGATATGAGGTCTGTCGGGGAGGATGGAGAAAGGAGATGAATTCACAAAGCTATGATTTCTTATACGATATGAGTGTCTGATTCAGTTAATGCTTGTTGATTATTTTGAAAGCAAATAATTCATCTACAGATGCAAAATTGTGTCTCCTTGTTTTAGGTAAAGTTCATGAACACAAACTTTTTTTCACAGATTGTTTTAATTCAAGATTGGGGCAAAAGGATGTTATAGGCTTATGTTACATAGTATTTGGCAAATATTTGGCATTATAGGCACACTGCTTTCTATTCTTGAGTTTATTCCACGTTTTTTCCACCAAACGATGTATATAGTTGTTCTTGGTATTTCAAAATAGTCTTCTGATAATGAATTGTATTTTTCAGATTCAATGATAAGTGGCTTTCTCTGACAGTCTCTGTGTTTTTTTATTTTCCTGCCTTGAAGAATCCACTGTGTGTAAAGAATTTTCCAATGCACAGGTAAGAAGTATTATCATTGTTCCAGTATGCCTGCGTCTAGGATTTACTGTCATTCACATTATCCCCATTTATATTCTTCTATCATGGATGTATGAGTTTGTCTCATCTGTGCTACAATTTCCTGACTATATCTTGATATTGTAACTATTTGCATATTGACTTTTTCTTCTCAGTACCATTCATAACATCTCCCAAGGTACGGCCAACTTACAGTTTAATTAACATAATGTTGATATATTTCCCCCTAGATTATTAACCAAGATGTAGAAATTGTGTTACTGAAATGGACTATTATTATTACTGCTATACTTTCCTTAGGATTTCTACAGATTAAACATATCCAATCCATACTGAAGTAAGTTGCTTAATTTGTATCAATTTGAAAAAATAAAAAAGGAATACATACACAAAAAATATTTCCAACACAGTACCACAGATTTTATTGGTTGAGTATACGAGACATGTTTTCATGTTATTTGACCTAAATAAATTTCTGCTGACTGTACTTACTCCTAAGTTTTGTGTACCCTGCCAAAGTTTCTGGAAGACAGAGATAGAACTTACTATGTAAGGCTAAGTGACTGAAAATTATATAGTAGTTGGAGGCTCAGAGCTCTAGAGTCAGGCTGTCTGGCTCCCATATTTCTTGGGTAAGGGACCTTGGGTAAGTTTCTTAATATCTCTGTTATGGATGGCACTGTGTTCCCCCAAAATTCATATGTTGATGCTCTAACCCCTGATGTGACTGTATTTGGAGATAAGGCCTTTAAAGAGGTAATTAAGATTAAATGAGGTCATAAGCGTAAGGCCCTAATCTGATAGGACTGGTGTCCTTAGAAGAAGAGGAAGAGACACCAGAGCTCTCTCTCTGCAAGCCCCGACGAGAGGCCATTGTGAGGACACAGTGAGAAGGTGGCCATTTGCAAGCCAGGAAGAAAGGTCTCACCAGAAACCAACCCTACTCACACCTTGATCTTGGACTTCCAGCATCCAGAACAGTGAGAAAATAAATTTCTGTTGTTTAAGCCACCCAGTCTGTGGTATTTTCTTACAGCAGCCCTAGCCAACTAATACAATCTCTAAAACTGAGTTTTCAATCTTCTGATTACAAAAATAACACATATCTTATAGTATTTGGATTAAAAAGAAAGTCATTTCAATTATTTAGCATAATACTTAACATATGGAAAGATCTCAATAAATATTAGCTATTATTATTTTTAATAAGAGGGTGCTTAATCTACCGGAAGTCAAACAGAAGACTTTTACCTGAAACACATTCTACTTTAAGGCACAAGTAATGCTTATAAATGTTGAGTGTAAATAAAACATTCCTATATGAAAATATTGCCAGAACAACAACATAGATACACTTATTCTCTGATAAAAATGTTTGCCATTATCTAGGCATCAAGCTATGCATAATAAAGCCAAAATTATAGATTAAAATGGGAAAAATCGGTAAAAAATCCAGATGTGGCTTTATAAAACATTTTAATGACTTCTGTTTTCATTTTTCAGTCTAAACTAGGGAATCATGTAGACACAAAGTTTTATTAAAAGGTTTAAGCTATTTCCTGGTAGTTATTAAGGTATCTTATGAATCTAATTAATTTTCTAGGGTAAACAGATCAGAACTTTACTTATTTATTTTTTTTGTGTGTGAGGAAGATCAGCCCTGAGCTAACATCTGCCAATCCTCTTCTTTTTTTGTTTTTTGCTGAGGAAGACTGGCCCTTGGCCAACATCCATGCCCATCTTCCTCCACTTTATATGGGACGCCGCCACAGCATGGCTTGACAAGTGGTGCGTCGGTGTGTGCCCGGGATGCTGAACCGGCAAACCCCGGGCCGCCGCAGCAGAGCGCGCGCACTTAACTGCTTGCGCCACCAGGCCAGCCCCAGCACTTTACTTATTTTTATACATCTTGGTCCAATTATTATACAAGATTATCTGCTTTTCAGAGAAAGCCATAGATTACTGTATATGGGTCCATTTTTCTCCTGATGTTCAGAACACTCCTTGCGTTTTGCTAAATATTTCACGAGCAAACACATTATACCTGTTGTTCTTAAAAACAAAATGTTATTTTCTCTTTAAAAAAATGAGATTAGGGGCCGGCCCCATGGCTTAGCGGTTAAGTGCCCGTGCTCCACTACTGGCGGCCCAGGTTCGGATCCCGGGCGCACACCGACGCCCCGCTTGTCTGGCCATGCTGAGGCGGCATCCCACATACAGCAACTAGCAGGATGTGCAACTATGACATACAACTATCTACTGGGGCTTTGGGGAGAAAAAGGGGAAAAAAGGAGGAGGATTGGCGATAGATGTTAGCTCAAGGCTGGTCTTACTCAGCAAAAAGAGGAGGATTGGCGTGGATGTTAGCTGAGGGCTGATCTTCCTCACCAAAAAATAAAAAAATAATAAAAAAATGAGATTGATATTGAATTTTGCTTAGAGTTCTATTCTGTTCTAGATGTATACAGAGTTCTAATATCATTCCAATTATTTTCCTTGACTAATTGGATTTATTTGCCCCTTAAAAGAAACGATAGTTCTTCTTTTATAAAGTGAGATTGATACTCAAACAAGTCTAATCTTTTATTATTATTTTTTAATTGAAAGCACAGTTTTTAGTACATACTTGCATACTTGGAGTCCACCTTCAACTGGAGGAAGAGGAGGCAAGTAGAGGCCTTGGAAGTTGGAGGTGATCTTCTTGGCATTTTTCTTCGATAGGTCCAGATAGTTAGATGAGAGAAATGTAAATAATAATTAGGGGGACTCTTAATCATTTCTGGATTATTGTTTTAGGGGAGATTTGCTAAACTCCATTTGAAGAAAGTTCAAAAGATGCTTTACGTATCCAAAATAAAGCTTCAGATTTACATTCCTCCTCCTGCCCCAATCTGTATATCCCTGTTTTTTCCCACCCCAGTGAATGACACCATTAGTTTCTCAAGCCAGAAAGCTGGTAGTGCTCCTTCTTCCCTTCAGTTCCCTCCATGCCCACATTCAATTCTTCATCAAGTCTTGTCAATTTTATGTTCAAATTCTGTTTTGTACCCATCTATCACTCTCTATCTTCATGGCCACTACCTTGTTCGAGCCAATAGTTTTGTTCACCTGAACTGCTCAGTTAGCATCATAATCAGTCCCTCTGCTTCTCGCTGTCCCCTTCCCCACAGCTGCTTTTTAAAATATAAATCAAAACATCAGTCTCCCGATTAACCTCCTAAATTCTTCCTGCTGTGCTTAGAGCACAATCTGAATTCTTTGCCATGGCTAAAAAGTCCTCAGGTAGTTGATCCCTGCCTACCTTCTGACATTCTCTCTTCCTACGTGATGCCTTGCCCACCACATCTCAGCCACAATGGCCTTAGTTCCTTAAACTGCCAAGCTCCTTCCAACATGTTGCAGTTTTAAAACATGGCCCCATCCCTTTTGATACTCCTGTCATGAAGAAGTGGGGTCCATATCTCCCCTGCTTGAATTTGGGTGGGTTTGTGACTACTCTGACCAATAGAGTACATCGAGAAGTGATGTTATGTGATGTATTAGTTTGCTAGGGCTGCTGTAACAAATACCACAGACCAGGTGGCTTAACTAACAGAAATTTATTTTCTTACCATTCTGGAGCCTGGAAGTCCTAGCTCAAGGTGCTGGCAGGGTTGGTTTCTTCTGAGGCCTCTCTCCTTGGTTTGTAGACAGCTGCCTTCTCACTGTGTCCTCACATGGTCGTCCCTTGGTCTGTGTTGTCTGTGCCCTAATTTCCTCTTATAAGGACACCAGTCATATTGGAAGGGCCCACCCATATGATCTCATTTTACCTTAATTACCTCCTTAAAAGCCCTATCTCCAAATGCAGTCACAATCTGAGGTACTGGAAGATAGGACTTCAACACATGAATTTTGGGGGACCTAGTTCAGCCCATAACACTTCTGAGGCCAGGTTATAAAAGGCTAAGCATCATCTGTTGTTCACTCTTGAGGCCCTGAGCCACTACGTAAGAAATATGACTACCCTGAGGCACCAGGCTATGAGGAAGACCAAGCCACTGGACAGGCCATTTGTAGATGCTTGGGTTCTTGGCCCCAGCTGAGCCTAGCTTTTGAGTCATGCTAGCGCAAGAGCCAGACATGGGAGTGAAATCATAATAACTCCAGCTGATTTTAGCCCCTAGCCATCCAAGTTACCCAGATACTGTGAGTCTTCCCAGCTGATGCCCCATACTTCGTGGAGCAGAGATAAGCTATCCTGGCTGCAGCGTATCCAGATTCCTGACCCACAGGACCCATGAGCACAATAAATTGGTTGTTGTTTTATGCCATTAAGCTTGGGGTGGTTTGTTACACAGCAGCTGATATCTGTAACACCATCTTGGGGGCTTCACATATGTTCTTTTCTCTCTCTGGAATGCTCTTTCCTCTGCTCTTTATCATCATCTTTGGGCCTCACCTTAGACATCACTTCCTTAGAGAGGTCTCCTCTGATTACCAATATAAATTGTCCCTTTTCATTTGTCTTAGAGTGCCTGTTCTTCTCCTTCAGAGCTTCCATAAACATTTAACAGTATTTAAGTATTTATTTTCATTATTCCGTTTCTGCCTCTGTCATGATACTACTTGCTTTTTAAGAGCAGGAACCACTTTTCGTTTGTTCACCCTGCATAGGACATGCTCTATGTGCTCATAATAGGAGGCTGTGGAATATTTGTTGAATAGATAAATGACTGTGGGTTCAGTATTGCTCTGTTCTTGTTGAAAAAAAATCATTAAAACTAAACTGATTGGATTTAGGAAGAGGCTCGGTTAAATTTAAGCAGTGCACTTTCACTGAGTACCTGCTCTTGCCAGCTCTAATCCAGGAGCTGATGAAATGACGACCAAGGAAACACAAATGTTAAATAAATCCTCTAGAGGAGAGCACTGTGGCAAATGGTCTGCTTTTTGGCATAGTCTCCCCAGGCCTTTGGCAACTTAAGGTACAAGTCAGGAGTGATGAAACCGTGGGCTAAAAATACTCATCACTGTCTGCACTTGGTTGGGGGTGTTGTTTCCAAGTTCTCCCATAGATACCAGCTGAGTCTTTAGAAGTCTATGGACACTAAAGATTAAAGATTTAAGCAAACTTGCATATAGATCTGTTAGAAACCAGACAGGTCAACCCTTGGAGAGGACTGAGGCTTAGCGCCCAAGGACAGGGCTGGAGACCCAGCACCCAAGATCAGCATTTTGGTTCAGAGTGAGCAGGGCCATCAGACTATCACAAGGAGGAGGCGGCAGCATGGCCTTAACAAGTCCAGCTTCACAATTCCTAAAAGTCACTTCCTTTTGAAACAGTAGCTCCTTTTTTTTTCCCTAAAAAGTTTTACAGTTGTTTCTAGCTATTTCTCTCTGTTCTCTTGAGTTATACATTGCCTCAACCTATGATCTGCGAGTAGGCACCTCTGCCAAAATCTGAAAACGATGTCTGCGTAGGCCGCTACGAGTGGGCAGGTGTGGATGGGTATGTGAATTAAGAGGAAACAAAAATAAGAAAAATGTGACTAACGTGGCAAAGCAGGTTAAGGAACTGGTTGATTGCTCCCAGACATCTTGGTTTAAATCCAGAGTACGTCAAATTGGAAATAAGAAACTAGGGAGTACATTGCTTTCCAAGTTTGCTGTTCTCACACATGCTGTGTCAGAAGGAGGGCTCAGTGATTAGGGATATAATCATCTCAGACAATCAAAAATGTTTTTAGAGTCCCGTAGAGAAAGTTGGCCCATGGAAAATAGAGAAGAGAAGGAGGTTGGGAAGCTCCTCAGGTGAGCTGTCACATGTACAGCACTGGAAGAGTGTCATGTGCCATTGGACCTTTTAAAGGGCATCTGCACGGTTAGGACAGGAGAAAAAATTGGAACACTGTGCTAAACCGTGAAAGTTGGATTCTTTTCAGGAGAAGGTCTCCTCTATAATTCCGTCAATGTCAGACTCAAGGCTATACACTTCTTTCTAAATGAGGGGAAACCTCAGGCTCTCTCAGGTATGTTGGTCCTGCCTTCTGATTCCTGTGCCTCAAAGCTTCACTTCACTATGCGGGTGCCACCCTTCTCCTGCCTTATCACCTTGGCTTTATGAGCATGTGCTATGATCTCTTTGATCTCTTTCTGAGCCTAGGGCCTTTTAAATGTTCCTTCTGCTGGTATTCTGATTCTAGTTTGCAGCCTTGACCTTTTATTCTGAAGTCCTAATAACTGGCCCTTCGTAATTCTGAACAATACAGCTCTTCCTGGTTCTACTGCTTGTTCTTCCTACTCCACGGGTAGAGGTTTGCTGTTGATTATACATGCCATGGCACATTTGACTTACAGCTAAAACCTCCAGATTAACTCTGAGGCAAATCACAAATATTTGGTATTGTACAAAATAAACTTCTAAAATTGACTACATTTCCCCCTTTTTGTGTGGCTTCTGTGACTTCTTGCTCTTAAATCATTTCTTGTCCTGTTTGACTTGCACAAATCCTTCACATACCTTACATGGCATTTTCTTCTCTTTTTTTTGAGAACTTTAGAAAAGTGAATTAACCGAAGTAACCTATATTGTATGTCCTAAGAATTTTCTCATTCCCTATATCTACATGGCCTATAACGAACTGATTTGAATGAGAGATTTCCTTAAAGATGATTCTTCTATTGACTGAAAAATTTCTATGAGATTCTTTAGTATGAATGATCCAGTGATAAGGGTACTTAAAGAAATCAAGATAAACAGAAGGCCATTTTGGTAAGTGGGGGTAACTTAGAAAGAAAGCATGGAAAGTTACAGAGATTTAGAGAGAACATCACTTTACACAGGGGTTGAATGAACATTTACATATTTCATTTTTGTATAAATCAAGAGGGAAACCATTTATCAAATCTGCAGGTAACTCAAAGTTAGGAGAGATTATTAATATGTCGGATTACAGAACCAAGAATCAAAAAGATCTTGAAAGGCAAGATAGAAAGAGTTGAAATTAATGGAGAGAAATGTGAAGTCTTACACTTAAACTTGAAAAAATTTTCTTCAGAAACTGTCATTTCATGTGAAAAAATATCTGTATGTTTAATTGTCTTCTAGCTACAGTAAGCCAACAAGGGGATACGACATCTAAGACAGCTCTCAGAACTTCTGGCTGCATTATAGGAGCAGATCATACTGGGCCATCAAAGGAGGTTACTGCACCACACAGCTCAGACCACATCTTGACATTCATACTTGATTCTAAAAGAGTTGTCTCCAGAAGATGTTGATTGGGATTTGGAAGTGTCCTGAATGGTCAGGAATAGTGGAAGAATTTGCAGTTATACATCAGGAAAAGAGATTTCAGGGAAAATAGGAATTCTGTTTGTAAATATCAGAAGAAATATCAAGTAAAAGAAGAAGGAGACATTTTGGGTGGTTGTAAAGGGTAGGTCTAGAATGCATGGAAGTTACTGAGAAGCAGAAGTCAGCTTGAGGATATTCAATTCAATAAAAGCTGAACTACCTATCATGTTCTGAGCATTGGGAATACAAAGATAAAGAGGGATCAGTCTTGGCTCTCATGCCTGTACTGTAAAGGAGAGGCAATGAGATAAGCAAAGTAAGTATTCAATGTGGTAGGTGGTAGACAGGAAAAAATGGCCAAGCCAGAAAAGCTTTATGGAGGACGGTGTGCTTGAGCTGAATCTTAACAAGTAAATACATACTTCCAGTAGGATAGAGGGAGTGAACGCCAGTTAGAAAGGTGACAGCAATAAGCTAGAGGGAGATGATAGTAGCAGTGGGAGATTTGGAAAAGGTAGAACGAATAGTACTTGGTCAGCTGATGGGGATGGGGAAGTAGGGTGAAGGAGAAATGCACCCAGGATGATTCCAGGGATTTATATTTGGTTGCTTGGATGGCTGATGGTACCACTAACAAAGGGAGGCAATATGGTGAACAAGGCGTGTTCAGGGATAAGAGGAGACAGAGGATTCAGTGTGTGGAATAAACTGAGTTTGTGGTGGCTCAGAAGCATCTTGACAAAGATGCAGAATAAAAAGATGGAAATCAGAAAAATGGTCAAAGTCAGAGATGTAGCTTTAGAGGTCATCAGTTTGTAAGTGGTAATTAAAGTCTTGATAGTGGGTGGGTGATCTGGGGTGTGGTAGAGAGGATTTTACCAAGTGAGAAGAAGGCCAAGAATAAAATCTTGGTGAAGTCAGTAGTTTGAGGTCAGGCAGGAAAGGAGGTTGTGTCCGGCAATAAGCTGTGTTTAAACATAAATATGGTGCTATTCTGGAAAATCCATGATAATGGATGTCTGAACTTGGAGATGTTGGTTTTTATGACTTAAAAGGTCGTTAGTCCCCTATGATTCTGTGAATAAGAAAAGGCCTGAATGTTGAGACTGATTTTTGTAGGAAGTTCTAGATCCTGGTATGGATCTAAAACTCCTATTATGGTATCCTCATTTCTCACTTTCCCATGTCTCTAATCCCCACACATTTTAATATGTATTTCAGAGTCATTCTGTCCCTGGAACGTCTCAGCCTCTCTGAGACATTCTCTCTCAAGTCAAGAGAAGTGGGTTTGGATTAGTCAGAACTGGATGCTCTCTCCAGCCCTTGAAATATCTGGTATCCTAATCAGTATCTGTAAAATACATGATTTTCAGGCAACTAATAAATGGAGCACTTCTTTAAATCATTACGTAGTATGTCATCTTCTGAAAGACATTGCCAGTCTAATTTGTGGTTAATAACCTCGTGATCAACAAAAAGGAGTTGCTTTATTGTCTCACGAAACAGAACATCTTCATTCTCATATGTAGACATAGTCCAGGGCAGAAGAAAGAAAGCAGAGTTTGGATTAGGTCTGGGCTTCCAAATTTGACTTCATTACTTTCTAGAACTCATTTTCTTCATCTGTAAAATGGGAATGATATGTAGCTCATGGGGTTGTTCTTATAATTAAATAAAATGATGAAAAGAAAACACTTGGAATAACGTATGACACTTAATGGACTCACTCCCAAATGGTAATTACTATTTCTCATTATATTTTGGAAAACATATTTTCATCTCCCCTCATTGTGTGCAAAAATCTTTAACTAGCCTTTAGAGATATACCTATTACCTCAGTCCACAAGGATAAAAGACTAAGAAAAAAACTTTGTGGTTATTCAAAGGATTTTCATGGCACTGATAAATGGGTCTTTTGTCCAATATAGATTTCCTTGATCACTTCAATGCTCATTATAGAAGCACCTCTGTTCTCTTCTCTCTTTTACAGTTTTGTTCCTACAACAAAGGAAATCAGAGTATCCAAGTTCAATGCAGTGCAGTGCAACTCTGATCCCTCTACACTGAAACAAAGAGTCCAAACCGAGGAGACTGTCTGAATTCACTCCGCTTGCTCTGCCCGGTTAGCGCTGCTTGTGGGAAATATGTTATTGCTCATGCCACACGTGCTACAGCATCAAAGGGGGCAGAATCGGGTGAATCGGGAATTCTGTCTCTCATCAGCTTCTTTGGGGATGGACAGACCTATAACACCATCCTCAGAGACCTTGTCTGATTGCAACTCACAGACTCACTAGACAGTTACAATTGGAGTCAGCAAACCCTGAAAGACATCTAGGCGCTAATAATTAATGAACTCCTGGGAAGCAGGGTCTTTTTTTTAAGAGGAGAAACTTCTTAAAACAATGGGTTAAAGTCCATATTCCATGTAGGATGGTGAATAAGATTGCAATTACCATTTCCATGGACAATGTTTTATTGCCTAAGGGGCAGAAACTACAAAGCACTGTGTCAATAATAAAAACAAAATAACAACAATAATAACCACAACCACCACCACCATCACAATAATAATAATAGTAATAATAATAATAATAATAATGTGCTTTCATTCATGCAACAAGTGATTATCGAATTCCATCTTACATTCCATCTTAGATTCCATATTGGGTTGCTGTACTAAGAGGAACTGGGGAGAGAAGGAGGGCCAAAGCCCCTGTGTAAGTGACACTAGCAGACATATTTGACACCTAAATTTTATACACACACACACACACACACACACACACACACTCTGAAGAGGGAGAAAAAATTACTGGCTGCAATGATTAGGAAAGGCTTCATGTGGGAAACAGCAATGAAACGTGGTGAGGAACTATTTTGGACATAGAATATGAGATGAGCTACGGTGTGGAGGGCACAAAGGAGGAGGAAGGGAATGGCCAACGGAGGAAATGGCAATGACCTGCCACACAAGGTCCCCACAGTGGGATCACGTTAAGCAAGGCCAGAGGAACATGGTGGGAGCAGGTCACAGAGGCACTTGGATGCCAGTTTCAACAACTGTGACTTTCCTCTGCAGATTAGTTGATGAAAAGCCATCTGCCCTCAAGTAGGGAAATGACATTTGATCAAAGGCATGATGCAAGATTAACCTAGCAGGAGTGAAGCTGCGTCAAGTCCTTTTCTAGAATGAGGTAAGATCTGTATGTATATGTAAAGAAACAAAAAAAAATACACATAGTCATATATATATATATACACACACACACACACACATATATATATAAAATATAGTGGCATTGTACAGGATTGATTAGAATGAGAAGCAAAAAAAAAAAAAAAAAAACCAGAAGCAGGTGGGAAGGTGGGAAGAGGTAGTTCTTGACCCTAGAATTATTTGGATGTATAGACTGACATTGCTTTTGTAATTGCTGGGGTAATTTTGCCCTCATCCATCTATATTTGTTTACTAAAATCCTCTTGTGTGAAATGGCACAAGTTTGCACAATGGCTTTCTATATCTACAGAAAAGAATCATGCAGACCGGCCCACGCTGGGCTCAAGCCCATGCTCAGGTCTTCACATTAGGGCCCTGACAGCAGGAATGGCCTGACCCGCTGGAGACCGTGCCTGCAAGACGGCAGTAGAAAAGGGAGAGGCAACTCAGGAGTAGATGTTAGTAACTGAGGAAGAAAGGGCCCTAGAACTACAGGAGTCTTTAACAAAGTCTGTCCTTTGAAAAAAAGAGTTAAGAGCAGGAGGTAAAGTATTATTTTTCAACTTTCTGGCTGGAGGTGCTCTGTTTTTCTGCTTCCTCTCTTAATCAATATGCCACACAGGTGTCCAATTGTTCTTGAACTTCGCTTGTTTGCTTGCACACCTTTTCAGAAGATTAGATCAAAGTGTGATGAGGGGTTCTAGGCAGCCTGAAATGAATCAGCTAATTAAATTAATTTTATCTTGGGTATATTGCTTAGTCCAATTAAGTTACTAAGCCAATCACATCAGAATAAATCAACCATATTGTTACATAATTCTTTTTAATAAACAGAGTTATAATTATATGAAGGCAATTCTGAGGATAACATATGCTACAAAGCAGGGAACCTAATTTATTTCCTTGATTTGGAGAGAAAAACTCACTCATGTGTAATAACTTTTATCATCCAAAATTTTAATTCTTATCGCTTTATAAAGTTTAAAGTCTCTTGCTTGCTTTATAGATCACAGTATGAATTAGTTCACAATGGGGCTTAAGGGGGAAAGGGAGGGTAGGTAACAGATCTGAAATGATGTGCATGAAGCCATACTGCAAATTGTGCTAAAGTAGCGTTGGAAACAAGCCCTGATTCCTCCTGTACTTTTAAACAGCCAATATAAGTAGAGATGTGAGTGGGGGTTGGGTGGGAAAAAATATGCCTTGAAACAGATCATTAGAGTGAAGAGCCATGTTGGGACAATCCCCTTGTCTCCCGCCTCCCCCTCCAGATTTTCCTGGCAAGTAATAGGCATTGTATCAACTCCTGGTGAAAATGAATTATTTTAAAATATAACAAAACAGAAATCCACTTAACAGATCTCAGAAAGGGAATGAAAACACCTTTGTTTGACAACTTGGCCTGATTCTCCATGAATGCTGTTGACGGTTCAGCATTGTTGTGGATGGGAACAAGTGAAGCTCACAGAGGGAATTAGTCCACAGCAGCATGATGTTCAGAGGCAGTATCATCTCTGGCCAAGACAGTGCTGGCAGAGCTGTGGATACCACGGGCCCAAGAGATGGATGGTCTGTACAGGCTTGGACATACTCATTCACTCGCTACTCAGACAGGGAGGAGCACTGGGGAGTTCAAAACAGTGGGGAAGAAATGTTAGGCCAGAGTCCCTGAGAGCTGCCTTTGCTTAACTTCTCTTTGAAGTGATTTTCGAGAATGCTAGAAAAATAGAAAATTATCCCCCACTTTTTTTTTTCATGCTTCTCACTAATGAAGTTCTGAAATTGTATGATCCAAATCCCAGTGATTTCTGGAAGAGATAAACAAATAACCTTATTTCTTAATTGGGGATGGCACCTCTTGTCTTTTAACTAATTTCCGTATCTGGAGAAGCAGTACCACTCATAAGTTACTTGGAGTCCTAAAGTGAAATAACCTAGGCTCAAATGTCCTAATTTAACATGAAAACATCTAGATTAAAGCAACAAAAGTAGCAAAAATTGATGTGAAAGCAAGGTACTTAGTATATTGTGTATTTCTGCAGTGGTTCCATATAATTCTATTCTGGATTGCTGCTAGGAAAGACTGGATGTCAACTACATTTCCTTCTATTTCCTTCCTGCCCTTATATAAATAACTAGATGCAGAAGAGACAGAAGCAGAGGATCGCCAAAGCAGAGAAAGCCCTGTATTGCACTTGATTTGGGCGTTAAAGGGGAGAATGTTACCATGGTAAAATGCACCGTTGCTAATTCACAGCCACACCTTCCACAGAAGACAACATATTGCTCTCTATTCAGTGGGCCTGCGAAGTCAACCCCACGCCACCATTAGCCCATAATTCTAGCCAACTGTCGGCATTCCAAATGGAAGAGATCAACACAAAATTTGGCTCAAATTGAACCAGTTGATTACTAAGGTACTAATTCCAGGAATAATGAGTGTTGGCCTCAGAACTCAGATTGTTTTATTTATCCTCAACAACTTCAGAGCTGGGTGTCTGATAGCCAGCCTCACAGATGTGAGATGCCTCTGAGCTAACACTTGACTCTGTCTTCAGGGGCTCCTCTGTGATGTGCGGCTGGAGCCCTGAAGAAGATGCGGATTTTTTCTGGAACCTACATAAGTTAAAATATTGAGGAATCCTGGGATGAAGTGAAAGCTTTTTAATAAAGCATATTGAAAAAAACGGTGGTTGCTTCTGATAATTAAGAGACGAATTTGGGTCTCATGGGAAAGTATTAATGTTTTTTTGACAGGAATTTTCTCACTAATATTTTTGCTGAATATTCATTTCAAAAAACTCTGGTATAATTGTAGAGTGAGATAAAATGAGATTAAAGGTTTCTTCCCAAGATTCCCAACACAGCATGAGTGTCCACTGACAACAGTGGATCCCACGATGTACGAATGTGACAGGAGTATGAGTAAGACACCAGCAGGACACACGGATGAGCAAAGCAAATCTGCCACTTGGCTGAAACTGGAGGCATCCACTCTTGCTGTTGGGCCCAGAGCAAGTCAACTTTATTCAATGAACCCAAATAAAAAGAAATAGTGACCAAATTTAAATCCTGACTCAAGTTTTGCAAAGTCAATAAAGTGTTTTTGAAGCTCAAGTTCCAAAGGTCTCCAGGAGGCATAGAGACCGACCTTGAACAGAATGGATTACGTGACAATAGACAGATGGTAGTGATTCAAAGTAACAAATATTATTTGGTCTTGGATATGGCAAACACAAACAACAATAATATTTTTATCATGCATTTTCACTTCTAAATCTGTGCATATTTGTATATTTAGTGAGATCAATTCTTATTTGCAGGACTATTCTTTCTAGTAAATATTTGTAACTTGCATTTCAAAAAACTTGCCAAAAGAAAATATTTGGAAATATATTTCAAGAGGGTTACAATAGCGTCAAAGTAGTTCTTTTGGCTGCTTGTGACAAAGGCAGTTAGGCTGCATCAGTTAAATAAGGTCTCCCAAGGCAAGGAGAAATGGATTTATATTTGCCATGATGTATCCCTCTGAAATCAGAGTCATCTGGGCAAGATCTGCTTCTAGCTGAAAAAGACTGAAAGTAATGTCCATCAACTGGTGAATGGATAAACAAAATGTAGTATGACCATAAATGGAATATTATTCAGTCATAAAAAGGGATGAAGTACTGCAATCTGCTATAACATGGATGAAGCTGGAAAACATGATGCTAAGTGAAAGAAGCCAGTCACAAACAACCAGATATTATATGATTCCATCCGTATGAAATGTCCAGAATAGGCAAACCCATACAGAAGTAAATGAAGAGTTGTCCAAAGCTGGAGGGCGGGGAGGGAGATGGAGAGTGACTACTAATGGGTCTGGGATTTCTTTTTGGGGTGATAAAAATGTTCTAAAATTAGATAGTAGTGATGCTTGCACAACTCTGTGAATACACTAAAACCTGCTGAATTGTACACTTTGAAAGGGTGAATTTTATGGTCTATGAATTATATCTCAATGAAACTGTTATAAAAATGACTGAAGCTATCCTGTTACTTAATTTATTTCTTACCATGTCTTTAAATATCCTACTCTCTTTATGAACATTATTAGAAGAGGAGTGACTCGGCCATGATAAAAATTATATGTTTTCAGTGGATACAATGTTATGGATGTGTTGTGCCTATATAGAATGCACTTTAAAAAAAAAAAAAGAATTTTCTCTCCATAAATAAAATAGGCAACAAGTTTTTTCCTCTAACTAGTACAGATAAATAATCTGTGAAGTGACGGTTGGCTTAATAATGGATCTCTTTTCTGTCAAAAGAAAGAAAAGTTAAAAAAGAAAAGGATGAAGAAAAGGCTTTCTCAGAGGGAGAGAGGGAGGACAGATATTTATTGCTATCTTTGGTCCTGGTCCTACCGTTTCACATTAGTCATTAGAGGCTTGTCTAAACTGGCTGTTCTACCAGTGTCCCAAACCACCTCTGAGACTAATCTTTTCTTTGATTAGCCCAGTGTGTTGGCATTGGGCAGCTGTCCATCTGATCCTCTCTACAGGTACTGAAGCCCTTAACCTGCTACTCCTCGCTGGCACCTTCCCTAGGTCTCTCCCCTTCAGGTGTTCCCACCTCTTCCTCTTCTTGAGCTTCCCTTGCTTTACGGACCAACCTGAACGTAGTTCCCAGTCACTCTTGGGCACAACTATAGTCCTTAAGGTCTGGCTTCTTCCATGGAGTGAGGGGCAGAGCCCTTCCTGGCTCCAGGCTCACCCCGTGAGGACCAACCACTCAGGCTCACCTCTTCCCTGGTTGGGTGGGGGATCTTTGAGTGCAGACTGCTGCTTCCAGAGTCTTCTTCCTATCTCCATGCTCATATGCAGTGGACAATTAAGTGGTCATATGATCCTGGAGAGTCCAGGACGCTTAGCCATGCAGCCCTTTGTGTGCAAGCGCAGAAATGTGCGCCCAGCTGTCACCTTCCCATGTGTGGTTGGCAAAGCTATGGAAACAGCTACAGCTGCTGCAATGATGATAGGCCAGCCTGATTCTCACCTACCCCTCTTCTCTGGCTGCTCCCAAGACTGTCAGAGAACCCTCTCAGACTGCCTGCTCATTGTTTTGGTCACAAATGTAGCTGAGCATGCCAGGCACCTAGTTTGCTGGGAAAATGGAATGAATAATGCGTCTTGTCTTATGCTAGAAAGGAGAAGTAGCATGAAGAGTCATTCCCTAAAACGGGACCAAGGAGATCAAAGGGTTTGCACTGGATGCTAACAAATTGCCTTCTAAAGTGGTTGTACCAATTTACACTCTCACCAGTAGTGCATAAGAGTGTCGACCTACTCAAATCTCCTAACACACAGATGGATATAGAATAGAATCTTTTGGCTAGTGATAGTTAACGAGGTCGCACATGCTTTCAAGTGCATCTTGGCCACTCAAGTTTCCATTTCGTGTATTGCCTATGTGTAGCTTTTGTCTTTTTTTCTTTTTTTTGAACTGGATTCTTTGCACCTCTTCCTTATGGATTTGAAGTCTTATACAAGGAAGTTAATCACATAATACTTTCTAAAAGCAGGCAAAAAATCAGAGAACTCTGAAAGCACATCAAGAAGAGAATGGATAAATAAACTGTGGTATATTTATAGAGTGGTACACACTACAGCAGTAAAAAGGAAATACATTACATGTATCGAAATGGAAAAATCTTGGAAACATAATGTTGGGTTAAACAGCTGCAAATGGATGTTCATTGTATGATATGGATCATGTACATTTTTAAAACACAAAGAATAGTCCTAAATATTATAATAAATTTAGTTATACGTATTAAAGTATGTAACATGCCAGGCAAAGACACTCTACAATATCAGGACAGCTATTACCTCTGAGGTGGGAAAGAGGAGAACTGAATTATGGGGAGGCCAGGACAGCAGGAAAGTGCTTTTATTGTGTCTATCATGTTTTATTTATTAAATTTCATATACTTAATAATTACAAAATGATTAAAGGGTCATAAGTCCACTTGGTAACTATACAGACATTCTACTCCCATGGGACAACATGGCTGGACACCACAAGATGGTTAAAATCACCATCCACAGACTCTAAGATTCTAGTGGTAGTGCTGATAGTCATGGGTAGGAGATGAGGAAGGTGGCAGCACATAAGTGACTTCTTCCTCCTTGAGTGGCTGTTTGATTGGACTAAGCTGGCACCTTGGGCCCATTCTAGGAAGGTAAGAGGATGCTGCACATTAAGCATGCAATAGCAGCCAAGCCACCAAATTCTCCAGTATCATCAATTTTGACATAATAATGGAGAAGGCCCAGGAACCTATGCAGACTTCATGGCTCTCACCAGTTCCTCTAGTATCTGCTGTGCTTATTCCCCACTGGGACCTCAAGAAAGGACAAGCTATTAGATAGAAGAACCACCTGTGTACTGTGAAGGGGCAGTTCACTTTGCCTGCAGGTAACTGGGAATAAAACTTCTGCAACTATGAACCTCCCTTGGGGAGAAATTGGCCAAGTCTTTCCATGCTCCTTCATTGTACCTGGATCCAGTCACACAGAGAACTAAAGGCGACCTGTATCTGGGTTTAGGGTCAGTCTGTGACAGCTCTCAGGGCAACAGGAAGCTTTGGTGACCAAGCCCTGTCCAGTATGCCCAGCTGACTGCCCGACCAAGACTGCCCCGACGGGTAAGGATATTTCTAATCCTCAGGAAGCTAAAATCTCTTGCAAACAAAAATGTTGAACTAAGCATATAGGAAGGCAACAGAAGACTACTGTTCTCTGTTGCTCACACCCTACTCACCCTTGGCCTCTCTTACTTAAAGCCCCATGACCCCCTTATCACTGAATAATTCCCACCATCAATTTCACATGGGAATTCTGTTATTAGCATTGTCTTTACACCACAGAAGGTCCCCGTGCCACCACATACTTCCTTTATTTTTATTTTTTATTTTATTTTTTTGTGAGGAAGATCAGCCCTGAGCTAACATCCATGCTAATCCTCCTCTTTTTGCTGAGGAAGACCAGCTCTGAGCTAACATCTATTGCCAATCCTCCTCCTTTTTTTCCCCAAAGCCCCAGTAGATAGTTGTATGTCATAGTTGCACATCCTTCTAGTTGCTGTATGTGGGACGCTGCCTCTGCATGGCCGGAGAAGCGGTGCGTCGGTGTGCGCCCGAGATCCGAACCCGGGCCGCCAGTAGCGGAGCGTGCACATTCAACCGCTAAGCCATGGGGCCGGCCCCGCATAATTCCTTTAATTTTTTTTCCCCAAGTAGATTCCCTACAAAGAAAGGTATTTTCATGCCAGGAGACACCAAAGACAAGTGACTATATGATAGACGCAGTGCCTGGCCTTGTGGGTATCTTTTTGTTTTAAACCTTGCAAGAAGCTTCTCCTTAAATGTACAGATGCGAACCCAAATTAGGGGTTCATCAAGTACATTATATTTCCTGCCCACCCAGGGTTAAACACCCCACTATGAAGATACATCTCAAGTTATCTGAGCATTCTTCTCTTGATGGACATTTATGTTGTCCTTAATTATTTGCTGTCATAAGCAGTGCTGTGATGAACATTCATGCACATTTATCCTACATCCTCAGGCTTGACAAGGTTATGACAATTTGATTCCTATTAAGCCTAATGGAGATCTGACAGGGAGAGAAAATTGGTGGCCTTGCCTAATGAACATTGCTGACATGGCGACTGTTCTGGGGCTGGTTGTTGTTGGGCACAGAGTTTGAGGAGGGCCTGATTTATTAGGACAAGCAGTCAAAGAAGCACATACCCTAGCTCTGGGACTGTGCTTTGATACTATCTGGATGGACCACTGTAGACGACCACTGAAGGTCCAACCGAAGCTCTGAATGCAATCCCAAAGGCCGCTGGGGGGCCCCACATGGTACACTTTGCCCCAGATTGTGACCTTGCCCCTCCCACGGCTGTGAGACCATCGTGGTGTTGACAGATCCTCTCTGGAATATGGCACCACTGTGAGGTTGGAGGCCCTGCTGTACCCTGGCTAGCTCTAGGAAGAGTGCGGGTCAGAAAGGTGGCTATAAATCTCACCACAGACACACATCAGCACACTTTAAGTCATTTTATCTGAAATCAGGCAAACTCTGGCTGGGCCCATCCTTCCTGGGACAGTGTCCTGAGAAGGAGGGCTGAGAAAGTACCTTCCCTTCTTCAAGTCAACTCAGCTTGACCACAAAACTGTATGCCAACCTCTCATAAAACCCATTTATGGATACCAACTGACTCTCTTTTCCCCAATTCCAGCTAACTGCCTTCATCTACGCTGCCTCAGACTTGTTTTTACCTCCACACCTCCCCTAGCTCTTAATCCTCTCGCCCTCAGGCACCCCTTGCTGCGATCATCGGCTCATGGTTTCTGGACTTGTTTCTCTAGGATGATTTTAATCTCTTCTCTGACATGATTTTTGAGGTTAGGGGAATGGGTTTAGAATCAGATGCATGCATTCTTTTATAGCTTTGTCATTTATCAGGGTAAGTTACTTCATGTATCCATCTATCCAAAGTTTTATGGATGCTGCTATGTGCCAGGCACGGTGCTAGGTGCTAGTGACACTACAGTGTGTCAGCAAGGAAGAAGGGTGATGAACCATTAAGGTTTGCTTCACCTTCTAGTCTGTTTCCTCATCTGTAATACGGGAATGAAACAGTTATACCAATCTCGGAGGACATTGTGAGGACTGCTGTGAAGCTCTTAGCACAGTGCTGGGAGTGAGTGCTCATTAAACACTAGTCCGGTATCCTCATTTATATCCTCTACAGGTCAGCACTGCAATGAGGCATCCTGTTGCCCAACGAGGACACTTCCTGGGCTGCCTCCCCATCACGGTTCAATCGTTGTACAAGAATGACAGTAAAACAACAAAAAGGTGCACAAAAATTATGTACCAGCTAGAAAGATGTATTACTGAAAGGGACAGAAATGGGCTAGAAATGGAAAATGCCTGCATTTGAGATTTACACACACACAATAATATACTGTGGAAAATGCATCTATTACAGGAGGAAGTAGAAATTGCCATATCTAAATAGTGAAAATGGAACTTCTACTTACTGACTATTGGATTTGCTTTTAGAAATCAAAGATGGCTTGTTACTGCAAACCTAAGAATAAGAGAAGTCAGTATACAAAACATTGCACTTGAAGTCAGACTAAGAAGGGAATTTTTTTAAAATAGAAAATTACGCATTGTGGTCAGCAAGGTTAAGGAGCACTCTGTGATTATATACTAAAATAGAATAAAAGAAAAGTAGTTTTGAATTCTCACTTTTACTTCTACTTCTCTTACCAAACGCCACAATTCCTTATGTCAGTTCATCCGATCCTAAATTTTCAGGTTTGCTTAGTCAAGTTATTATTAATGATAATACTTTACATATTCCTTTATGTTCATCAAATTTCTTTTATATACTTTATCAATATGTTTTTGAATTTTCTAATAATGGATCCTGAACATACAAGATATTCAAAGAATAAATTTTTAAAAAAAAAACACAGATTTTAATATAAGTTCAAGAATTAGAGGTTTCTCTACATTTTGTCTTTCATCTGCCTCTTTAGCCCAAGCAGAATTCTTCGCTTAAAAAATAAAACAGGAAAAACATTCAAGGTTTTGAGGACAGCTGCTTGAACTACAGAGGAAAAAAAAAGAGCAATAATTTTATTTTATTCTATTTTTTGGTGAGGAAGATCAGCCCTGAGCTAACATCCGTGCTAATCCTCCTCTTTTTGCTGAGGAAGACCAGCTCTGAGCTAAGATCTATTGCCAATCCTCCTCCTTTTTTTTCCCCAAAGCCCCAGTAGATAGTTGTATGTCATAGTTGCACATCCTTCTAGTTGCTGTATGTGGGACGCGGCCTCAGCATGGCGGGAGAAGCGGTGCGTCGGTGCGCGCCCGGGATCCGAACCCGGGCCGCCAGTAGCAGAGCGCGCGCACTTAACCGCTAAGCCACTGGGCCGGCCCAAGAGCAATAATTTTAAATCACAAATAGTTAACAATACAGTTTATAATGTCAAGACAAAATAATAAATTTGACTGACATGAAATATTTCTCTTATGAAAACACCATAGTCTAAGTTTAGTTCCTCATAAGGGATGAATTTAAATGAGCAAACATTCCTTCACCAACTTAATTTAAGACCAGTGCAAGTGCTTCCTGGTATCCAAATCAAACCAATAGCAGAGAGTGTTGCTTACATGAAGGACGTGTTTTGTTTTTTCATTTCAAAAAGAAGCTTAGAAGTCAGGTTGAAACCAGGAACTGAGGGCACTCACTCAGTCCATTACCTGTGAATCTCAGGAAAGACAGGGGAATAACATGGCAGGCATTTCACTGATTAGAAGGCATTTCAGTTTAAACATTTTTTCCTCTTGACCTTAAACAGAAAACACACAAGTGATAAACACACAGTGATATTTGGGTGACATGAGGCTCCTACAGGAGGAAAATAATAATGCAATCATTTGTGGCATCCAAAATACAGGTCTTCTTATTTTATTCTTTTTCACGGTGAAGATTGAAATCATGTTTCTTTCTTTCTTTTCTTTTATTTGCTGAGGAAGATTCACCCTTAGCTAACATCTGTGCCAATCTTCCTCTATTTTGTATGTGGGTCCCCACCACAGCATGGCTGACGAGTGGTGTAGGTCAGCGCCTGGGACCTGAACCTGTGAACCCAGGCCACCGATGAGGAGTACACCAAACTTAACCATTATGCCATGGAGCTAGCCTCTGATGTTTCTTTTTATAGTTCACCATTTACAATGTTCAAAAGAAGCATTTCATGTTCTGCTTTTAGTTTCTCTCATGGAGTAAAAAAAAAATAATAATAACTTGGAATATATGCAAATAATTTAATTCTAAACATTAATATACAGTCCAAATATAGCTAATGACATAAGCAAATGAAGAATTAAATAATTCATCATTTTTGGATATTAAAATAAAAGAAGCTCACGAAATAAGAAAAAAAATCTATATTCTACATATCACAACATCACAGATCTAGCCTAGCAAGCAGAGCTATAAATGTGCTGCGGCAGTGTGGAGCCTCATTCACCTGTCTAGTCATTCATTCATTCATCAAACATTTACTGAGAACTGCTACAAGGCCATGAACTATGCTTAGATATTAGGGACACAAAGGCGAATAAGACACCATCCTTACCTATGAAGGCCTTGCAGACAAGTGGACAATGACAAATCAACTGGACAATAATATGACTTCAAAAATTAAATTAAAACAAAAACATGTATGCATAGCTCCATTAACCCAAAACGACCAAAAAAAAAAGAAAAAATCTAAATATTACAGGCTGGAGTAGAGCAGAAGTGTTGAGATCCTCGTTGCAAACTAAATAACAGTGGTGGTTTCTATTGCCATTGATTATTTCGTGGCTTCTCACATCGTGTGACATAGGACAGATCTTTCGGCTGAGGGACCTGGCAAGCCTGATTGAGTGAGAACATTTTGTGGTCAGACACACACACCCCCTGAACATAATAAAAATAATTGGAAAGAAAAAAATTCTTAGATTGTTTAAGAAGCATATGGAAGAAACTAACCAAGACTTAGTTGATTGCACTGAGTAAAATGAAGAGTTTATCTCACTAAGTATTTTCTAACAAATACTTTGTTACTTTGAAAAATATAATATAAACCCATGGGAGGCACTAGACTAGCTCTTAGAACTGTGGTAAATTTGGGAATATACTTACTTGGTGAATACTGTGTGACACAACCTTAGGGTAATAACGTAAAGGTTTCTAGTTCCAGGACATGTGCTTCAAAACCCATGGTCCTAAGCCTCTTGCTAGATAAGGCAAGAAGACTTTCTTAATTACTTCTTTCTGAAACATCTAGACTTGCCATTGGCCAGTCACAGGTGATTTTCCTCATTTTACCCTTTAGTTCAGAGAGGATTCCCCTGTAGATAAATTAAAAGTATAATTAAAATTACTGTACATTTTAGTTTTTACAATGGTAGGCCTGTTAATTTGCTAGGTTCTTTCAATACTGTATTTCAGTATTATTCCCAGCTTTCAAAAATTTTATTTTTAATAAACAGCATATTTATGTCTCTTAATCCATTTTTTTTTAGAAGAAGCAAGCCTATTCCCATTATAATCTTTCTCACCTTATGGAAAAACATTCTGAGAAAAATGTCTGTCTATTTACATCTTTCAAGGACACAGTCTCCTGTTTTACTAAACTACTCTTTCAAAAGCTGCATTATAATAACACCACCATCATCGAGGGAGGCTTCTTGCTGAACCAGATAACATTAAATGGTATAACACCAGGATGAGCCTAAGCATTCTTCCTTTAAAATTTATGTCTTACTATTTCAATGTTGTTCTTATTCAACCTATTAACACATAAAACAGGAAATAAATGGGCATCATTGCACTTTCTGTTCCCTCTTCCGGGGAAGAGATTATCTTTCCTCGGGTATTCCCATGTCTGGCTTCTTCATTTCACTCTGGTCTCAGCTCTAACGTCATGTCAGGTAGGCCTTTTCTTACCACTCTCTATAACTATGCCCCCTGGCTCATCTCACCCCTGACTCCACCTCTCTCTTTCTCATTACCCTGTTTTTTTTTTCTGCACACCACTTTTACTGTCTGACAGTCTCCTGATGGTTTATTTACTTGTTATTTTCTGTCCCTCCCACTAGAACACATGCTCATGAGAGCAGGTATCTGTCAAATGAACCAGGATATCATGGGACATAGAAGGTACTGGGAAAAAAATATGTGCAAAGAATCAAGGAGTAATATAGATCACATATTCAAAAACATTCTATGCTTTCTCTGAGGCCAGCTACTCATAGAAAGCCAGATGAGAAAGATAATATTTAGAAAAGATAATTTTAGGAAGAAGCTATCCATATACTACTCTTGGTTGTCTAATATATCCTCAAAGTGAATCAGAATTTGAAATATACTACAATATACATGGACTACATTACAATATCATCTCAAATAACTATGTGTGTTGAATTGCCTTTTATTATTATGGCTTCAATCTTTTAGTCAGGTTTTATGAGAAACAACCATATAAATTTTATTACCATATTGGCTGTGAAACTATTGTGAATAGTTCTTTTATTTTACCCCCTTGAGACACCCTAAATAATAAATTCTTTCAGAATTTGGAACAAAGGAAAGTTTTGCCTCTCTGAGAAATTGGTATGTTCTCTCTTCAAAGGAGACATATAATTTAATCACATTTCCCTGTTTTTCTTGGCCACCAGATAAAATAGTGGCAGCTTTCATGATGAATAATAACAACTCTATTAACTTTTATGGTTAAAGTATTTATTTATCCCCTCATTCTGTTTAGATTTTATTCAAATTAATTTTACTATATTTTTCTTTCCAGGGTATCTTCAATTCTTACTTGAAGGGTTATGAGGAATATTGAATTTAAATTGTAATGATAAATATTAAATTTAATATGCAACACTAAAAACTCAATTCTAAATTAAGTAACAGACATCACTGAGATCATGGGGAGAGAACTTTAGGAATATTTGAGATGCCTAAATTACTTTGAGTTTAGTCTCAAAGATACATTAAGCTATGAAATGGAGGCCTGAAGGGATTAAAAAATAAATTTTGAGAATAGAGCAATAAAGAATGATTTAATTCTAGCTAACAACATGGTTTTAAAGGCCTCCTGTCTCTAACTATGTGAAAAGGAAATGTAAAGAGAAAAAGTCCACATAAGATTTCTTTTCCACTCAAATCTTATTTACTAGATATAGAATTCTGACAAGCCCTCCATTTTCTCTCAGCATCAGTCTCCTTATTCACAAATTTGAAGAAAAACACTATCCCTGTGGAGTTGTGGTGGGGACTGGATGAGAAAATAAAAGTAAAAGTAAAGTATCAAGCGGAATTGCTAGTCCTGAATAATGGCAGAGGTTTCAGGGGCAGACCTCTTATCAGATGAGATTAGCCCTGGCACTCGGCCAGTTCAAAAGAGACATTTTATGAAACATGTACCTTATACATCATGCACACCTTAAACCTGTTTTAAAGAAACTTTTTTATTTTAGAACAGTTTTAAATTTACAGAAAATTGTGAAGATAGTACAAAGTCCCATTTACCAATACCTGATTTCCTCTGTTTTTAACGTCTTACATCAGTGTGGTATATTTGCTGTAACTAATAAAACAATATTGATGCATTATTATTAACTAAAGCCCATACTTTGTTCAGATTTCCTTAGCTTTTCCCTAATGTCATTTTTCTGTTCCAGGAACCCATCCAGGATGCACAGTACATTTAGTTGTCATTTCTCCTTAGGCTTCTCTTGGCTGTGACAGTTTCTCAGACTTTGTTTTTGAAGACCTTAGTAGTTTTTAGGAGTACTGGTCAGGTATTTTGTGGAATGTCCCTCCACTGGGATTTGTCTGATGTTTTTCTCATGACCAGACTGTGTTTTTAGGAGGAAGACTATGGAGCCACAGTGTCATTTTACATCCCATCATATCAAGGAAATATACTATAAACATGACATCACTGTTGATTTTAACTTTGATTATCTGGCTGGGGTAGCGTTTGTCAGGTTTCCCCACTACAAATTAATTTTTTCAACTTTCCATACAGTACTGTTTGGAAGGAAGTCACTATACGCAGCCCGACCTTAAGAAGTGGAGAGTTATGTTCCCCCTCCTTGAAGGTGGAGTATCTGTATAAATCAGTTGGAATTCTCCTGCACAGGAGATTTGTTTATTCTCCCCAATTTTTGAAGTCAATATCTTGTATCAGTAAGAACTCATAGATATTTATATTAAACTTTGGGTTATAGTTCAGTACTAATTTATTTTGTTTCTCACACTGTCCAGTTTTGACCACTGGAAGCTCTTTCAGTTGGCTCTTGTGTCCTTTTGACATACCCCATCATCGAGAATTTTTTTTTAGCACTTCCTTACTCTCTGGCACTACAAGATGCTCCAGGCTCATGTTGTATATTTCCTGCCTCAGTTCTAGAATCAGTCATTTCTCCAAGGATCCCTGGTCCCTTTTATTGAAAAATGGTATTAGAAACTAAAAGATCTAGTTGCTACGTGTGCTCATTGCTACTGGAGTGTTGTTGCTTCTAGGCCCTTGAAGCTGGCAAAGCAAGGAAATACATGTGTGTATACTAACCATCCTATATCTATAAATATTTCTATATCTACAAATCTATAAACATTCCCATGTGTAACCATCTATATCTGTATTAAGTTAAACATGAGTTCATACTGATGTCTTCAGCTCTAATCCATTACCACATGGATCATTCCAGCCTCCTCTCCTTGCTTATCTGCAAATTTCAATTTCAAAGTGAGAAATCTAGCTCCCACCACTCACCATACATTTCCTTAACTGATCTATTCCAGTATAGATGTATAGTGGTAAAAGAATTGTTAATCTGTACCCCTATGGGAAATAATTTTATCAACTAGAGTACATTGTTTATGTATAGAATCTTGCCTTTAGTTTTGCAGACCCCACTCATTTATAAAGTTACTTAGGTCAGCAACTCCCCTCTGCATCCTCTTCAGTGAGGTTTCTTCATAGATTTGTAACACAGTTAGATTGTTTTGTCATATTCTGCGCTCTATCCCGGAATCCTAGACCTCCTAAATATATTTTTTTAATTTATATAGATGATAATTTTCTCTTTGTGCTGCAAAACTGTATGGGCTTTAACAAATGCATAGTCAGGTATCCGTCATTACAGTATCATACAGAATAGTTTCACTGTTCTAAAACATCTCCTGTGCTTTACCATTCAAACCCTCCCCTGCCCCCTGAACCCTTGGCAATCACTGATCTTTTTACCACCTCTATGGTTTCGCCTTTTCCAGACTGGCATATAATTGGAATCATAAAGTATGTGGCCATTTAGCCTGGCTTCTTTCACTTAGTAATATGCATTTAAGATTAATCCATACATTTTCACAGCTTGATAACTCAGATTTTTTACCATTGAATAATATTCTGTTACATGGATGTACCATAGTTTGTTTATCTGCTCACGTTGTGCTGTCTGCACACATCTTGTGTGTTTCCAGTTTTTGGTGTTATGGATAAAGGTGCTATAAACATTTGCATGCAGGTTTTTGTGTGCAAATAGGTTTTTAAATCTGTTGGATAAATACCTGGAGGCTCAACTGCTGAATCCTATGATAAAACTATGTTTAACTTGTAAGAAACTGCCAAACTGTTTTCCAAAGTGTCTGTACTATTTTGCATTTCCATCAGCAATGAATGAGAGTTCTTGCTGCTCTACATCCTTGCCAACAATTGGTATTGAAAGTTATTTGGATTTTAGGCATTTTAATTGGTGTGTAGTGGTATCTCATAACTGTTTTAATTTGCAATTCCCTAACAAATGATGCTGAGCATCTTATCATATGCTTATTTGCCATTTGTATGTCTTCTATGATGAGATTCAGGTCTTTTGTCCATTTTTAAATTGTTTTTTATTGTTGAGTTTTAAGAATTCTTTGTATATTTTGGATACAAGTTCCTTATCTGATATGTATTCAGCAAATATTTACTTCCAGTTTGTGACCTGTCTTTTCATTCTCTATTAGTGCTTCACAGAGACGTTTTTAATTTTGACATTTAATAAAGACAAAACTATCAATTTTTTCTTTCACGGATTGTGCTTTTGGTTTTGTATTTAAAAACTTATCAACAAACCCAAGGTCACCTAGATTTTCTCATATGTTTTCTTCTAGAAGTTTTATAGTTTTGCATTTTACGTTTAGGTTTATGATCCATTTTGAGGTAGTTTTGTGAAAGATGTAGGGTTTGTATCTAGGTACATATTTTGCATATATATGTCCAATTGTTCCAGCACCACTTGTTAAAGAGATTGTCCTTTCTCCATTGAATTGCCTTTGCTCCTTTGTCACAGATCAGCTGACTATATTTGTACAAGTCTATTTCTGGACTCTATTCTGTTCCATTGATCTATGTGTCTATTCTTTTTACCGATTCCACACTGTCTTGATTACTACAGCCTAAGAGTAAGTCTTAAAATTGGGTAGTGTGAGTCCTCCAACTTTTTTCTTCTTCGGTTCTGTGTTGGTTATTCTAGCTTTTTGCCTTTCCATATAAACTTTTGGACCAGTTTGTCAATATCTACAAAATAGCTTGCTGGGGTTTTTAATCGGTATTGCGTTGAATCTATAGATCAAGTTAGGAAGAAATGACATCTTAATATTGAGACTTCCAATCCATGAACATAGCATATGTCTCCATTTATTTAGATCTTCCTTGTTTTCCTTCATCGGTGTTTTGTAGCTTTTCATATATAGATCCCGATGTATTTTCTTAGATTTATACTTAAAACACTTCATTATTTTTGGTGGTGTGCAAACGTTCTTTTTTTAAATTTCAAATTCCTATTGTTCTTTGTTGGTATATAGCAAAGAAATTGACTTTTGTGTATTAACCTTATATCCTGAGACCTTGCTATCCTACTTATTAGTTCCAGGAGTTTTTGTTGTTCTTGATTCTTCAGGATTTCCTAGTTATACAATTACGTCATCTGTAAATAAAGACAATTTTATTCATTCCTTTCTAATGTGAACACCATTTATTTCTTTTCCTTGTCTTAATGCACTAGCTAGGACTTTTAATATAAATATTTTTTATTTTGATCAAAACATATAAACACGCCAATCTTTCACTGTAAGGCCAAGACCTTTTCTCTGAGAATGGGCCCAAAGATGGGAGTTATGGGTCATATTTCTTACAAAAACCACACTTTCTCTAAGATTTCCAGTGTCAATTCTTTTAAGTACCCCCAAAATGAACACGCTTGCAAAGTAATCTGGGTGCAGAACTGCCTGAAGTTTTAGGAAATTTTTTTTCCCTTTTTTCCAGTTGCTTTGCCCATGCCTAATTTTCCAGCAATTTAAAAAATGATAATGATTAGCCTTTATTTAATCTTTCAAAGGCTTTTAACTAAATTTTTATAAATGAAAATATGTTTCTCCTCAGAATCAATTTTTATCAATTCACAATAATAATTAAATTACAGAATCACAACAACAATTAAAGGTGGCATGAATAAGTTGGGTAAAAGAGAAAACTGACGATAGCAGCAACTCTACTGTATTCAGAAAGTGCTCAGAAAGGAATCTAATGGCCTCACACTCTCAGTGTTTTGTAGGATTAGTCAGTATGTTTGACAGAGAGAGTCAAAGCCACTAGTTAGGCTGGCAGACCAGTTAAGTAGATTAAAAGATAATTTATTGTATTATTAAATTATAGCCTTAATTTTGGGTCAATGAACAAATGAGGCAACACTTAGCAGGTATGTGACCCACTCATTTTAATAACTAAACTCTCAGATGTAACCCAGTCTTTTTTATTTTGTGGAAGTGTGACCATCTATAAGCAGTATGACTCTAACAGTAAAGACTGAACACCACAATATAAGGCTACTTGGAAAAGGGAACTAGCAGTTTACAGGAATTATGCTGAGTGCTTTACACAGAGATCTCCACTAATTTAAGCAAGCCATTAAGTTCTATGGCGCAAGAAAACGCTTTACACTTCCTCATATTCCCCACCGTGTTGGCTTTGTAATGGGTCAATTTGGCTAAGCTGAACTACATTTCTCAGAATTTTCTTTCTTTTAAGTTAGGTTAGGCAGGCCACAAAAGAGATTCTTGAGAGACTGGGAAGGCGGAAGGAAGGAAACAGCCATTCTGTAGCTCACACGTGTTGTTGTTGATCTGCTGTGCTGACATGAAGCAACAGGTGGGCCTGTAATCGCTGCACCTTCCCTCGGATCCTCCTCTACCTCTCTCCTCCTGGGCCAGGTGTGTGTGTTTGGCTCTGTGCCGAAGAGCCCTGGCTTCTGTGGGATACCCTCGTCACAAAGGTCAGAGTTCACGAGGGCTGACATAGGTTTCAGTCCACAATTCTGGGGCTGCAGCTCACGATTGCTGGTTCTAGTCTGCTTGTGATCTCGTCTTCCTGACTGCCTGTCCTGTGGACTTCAAGTTCCAGCATCCGATGCAGAGATATTAGCCTTACAGAAACGCTTAACCAGCCCCCAAACTGCATATGGCCAAGTCCCCATAATAAATCTATTTATGTGTATATATGTATGTGTGTATACACACACACACACACACACACACGAATGGATGGATATATATGTGTATACATATGTGTATATATGTCTGTCTATCTATCTGATCTCCCATTGGTTCTGCTTGCCTAGCTGAACCCTGAGTAATACACACCAATGAACTTTCTCCCAGAATCATGTTTATGAGTGACAGGAGTGGCGCCCCAAGGTGTACTATTGTTACAATGTGGCTTTCAACAAGCTGTGTGATGAGAGAAAGGAGAGGCACAAGGATGAATCAGGCATGAGTCTGTTTGACGCTGAGATAGACTCAAGTTTTTAGGGAAATTTCTATCTCCTAAATCCACAGACTAAATCTCATAAAAGAGGCCAAAATCCTTTTAAGACAGAGAACTCCAGAAAAATGAAAAATCATAATTGAATAAGACTGTACCTCTTTTGAAAAAGCTGGTTGCTGCTTTTAAATATTATCACCTGGGTTCTATCTACAATAATATTAAATGTTATTACCAGGAGCTATCCAGGGACCTAGGAGTCCTCTGCTTGAAATATGCTCTAACCCAAAGGACCATATTCCTCTCTCCTTGTGAAATTACTAAGAATCACAGAATTTTAGGTCTGAGCATAACTTTAAAGTTCATATAATATTTACAGGGAAGAACACTGAGGTTTAGTGATGTACTTGCTCAGAGTCACACAGCTAGTCAACATGAAGAGTTCAATTTTCAAGTTCAATTTCGTGCCCCAGTCCAGAGTTCCCTACACAATACTGTTTCTGAGCCTGACTCCGGTCTCCACCTAATCGAGCCCTGTGAACTCCAAATAAGTCAAATAAGCCTTCTGCCTGAAACATGCCCTGCCCACTATCAAATGTCCTAGGTGTAAGTTATATACTTTCATTTGCAAATTCCAGTTCTCAAAATGGAAAGACTTATAATTAGAGACTGTGGACTTGTAGATCTATTTCTCTGACTAGTTTACCACGTCTGGAGAATTCCGAAGTCAACAGACTTAGCTTACACCAGTTGTACTCCACCAAAAAACACCAGCAAAAAGTTCACCCAAAAGTGTTTCCAGAACATTCCATTCTTAGTCTCCCATTCTGAGGGGATAAGAGCTAGTTCAGTTCTTACAATCACAATACATTTATGTCAAGACAGTGTTTCCTCTGGCTACCTTAAAAGACACAGAACTCACCACTTCAAGTCCTGAGACACTTTGTGGTCACCACTTAAAGTTATAAAGCAACTTATGGTCATATATGCTAGGAGAGGAAGAGACTGCCATTTGAAACTCCTTGTAACTCCTTCTAAACCCCATAAGACTCTGGTGCATGGTCGTTAAGGACTGTGGAAATTAATAAACAGAAACCTCATTAAAATGGAGTCAGGAGACCAGAAGGGGGAGCTCTCCCACCCTATGTCAATAGCAGAGCCCAAAAGGAAGAAGAAAGACTTCCTCTTCTTGACCAGCAAGAAGCTCAGCCAATGAAAAGTCACTACATCTCAAACTCTTTGTTTACAACAGTCCTCCCAACTTCCTCTCCGTTTCTGCTGGGGACTTGCATGTGGCTCACCATGGTTGCAGACCCCAAATTGCTATTCTTTGCTGATCCCGAATAAACCCATTTTTGCTGGAGAGATAACTGGCTGTCTGTTTGTTTAAGGTCAACATTTTGGTGGCCCATATGAAGATGCAGAGAACACCCCTGATGATTCTGAGGCTGGTAAGCAATTGGGTGCGGTACCCACAAAAGAGCCCATTGAGCTCACTGATTTTCTCATCAACCCTGGAGTTAGAGGGTAAATCTTTCTCATGGATCTGAGCTTCCACTCTCGCTGTATTTTGAGGCTCTCCAGGCTCTGTTCAGGATCTATTTTAAGGCCTGATCCTTTTCTGGTTAAGGCCTTGTTTTGTCTGTGAGTACTCGGTTGGCACTTTAGCCTGACTCTTCTGAATCAGACTGTTACATTGGAACTGTGCTGTTCAGCCTTCGGCTTAACTCCTTTAGGACTGGGCTATTCCAGTGGAACTGTGCTTTCAGCCTTCAGTCTAACTCCTTCAGGAATAGGCTGTTATTAGAACTTTGTTGTTTAGCTGTCAGCCTAACTCCTTCAGGATTAGGCTATTCCCTTAGAACTGTGCTGGTATTAAGCCTGCAGGCTGTTTGAGCTATTCAAGCTGTTTGAGTTGCAAGCTGTTCAAGCTGTGTAGGCTGTTTGAAAATTATTCTTTTACTCTAGAGAACAACCTCTGAGAAATGAGATCTCAGTTATCTAAATATTTTGAAGTCACCCCCCACCCGGGAGCCCAGCCAATTTTATGTTTAAAAACTGTGGCCCTTCTTCTTGTGCATTTCTAACTAAGTGGACTGACTGAACCAAAGGCAATTTAGAATATCAATGGCCATTATGGGGCACTTTCGAACTCCCCAAACTTACTTTTCTTAGAACCAAATTGGACAATCATAGCTCTGTAATTTCCAAAATTGAATGGAATGCCTATTTCGATTGGTATTTTGAGGCTTCCAAATGTTATCAGAAGTGTAAGATTGCCTCTTTGAAAAATAAAATTTTAAGATTAACTGAGGCAAACAAACAATTAAAAAAAGATAAAATGGTTCCCAACGCCTCATGTTCCTCTTCTCAGGCTTCTTTGTCTCAGGCTCTGCTTCTAGTGCCATCATGTTCCTTTCCCCTGGCTCCTCATGCTCACGCCCTGCCTCTGGCGCCATCTTCCTCCTTCCCTTCTATATCCTCTACACCTCCTCTATACCCTCAGTTTCCCCATACTAACTCTCTCACCGAACTTCCCCTTTTCCCTGAACCTCTACTTGCACCCTCTTCCTCTGAACCTATCAAAACCTGTCCCTTTAAAATTAAGCCTTCTGAGGATCCAAAGGCTAAACCCTTTATTTCTTATATTTCCTGGACTGAAGCCGAACTGTGAGCCATAGTCAAAGATTTTCCTAAAGTAACTGAAGATCCTCAGATTTGCTGAGGCATGTAATACAGTCATTCAAATTTATCAACCTGGTTTTTCTGACTTATATCAGCTAATTCATTCGCTTGTCGGTGAAGGCCAGGCCCAGCATTGGATGAAAACTGCTAACTGGGAAAACCCTGAAAGATCTCTAGAATTACAACCAGGAGACCAACCGGCTGACAAGCCTCAGGCAATCTCTAGATGACTTCATCAGGCAATTCGTAGGGCTTTCCCAAAGCCTGTTGATTGGAACAAAATTCAGGCTTGTGCAGAAAAACCTGACAAACCTGTTCATGAGTATTACAATCAACTTCAGATTGTTCTTAAAGAAAATGCTGGTCTTCCTTCAGATTTGGTCATGCCCAGGTAGCTTTTAACTCTGTTTACTAATGAGCTGAACCAAAACATTTCCCTTCTAGTAAAAAGGACCAGGATGGAATGGGAAACTGTGTCTACTCCAGATTTAGTTAATCTGGCAAACCAACTCTCTTGAACTCTAGATGAGTCACCGAAAAGAAAGACTGCTAAAATTCTTAATCTTTAACTCCAGCGAATGAAGGCCCCTAAACAAAACCAAAAAACTTCCCAGTTTCTGCTATTATTGTAAAGAACCAGGACACTGGAAAAGATTATTACAACTTTAAGTACTTCAAGCGCCTTCAGCCCTCTAACCAGTCTTTCCAAGGTCCTTCAAATTCCCAATTACCGGGCTTCAAGGAACTATAGGGGCTCTTCCCAATCCTCTCTCTTAATTGGCCTGGAGAAGCATTTCTCCAGATTGGAGATGAATCTCTCTGTGTCCTAATTGACACTGGAGCCACACTGTCAGTGCTCAACCCCACTACTATAAAGCAGCCCCTGCTCTGGAGTACTAAAACAGTTCAAAGAGTGGGCATCTCTAATAAACCTCAAAACGTTCCTGTCTCTGAACCTATTCCCTTTTGTTTAGGTCCTTTGAGAGACACACACTCTTTTCTCCTTAGTTCCTCTGTCCCTGTTCAATTATTGGGCCAAGACTTCTTAGAAAAGTGTCATGCCAAAATTTCTTTCTCCTAAACGGGGAAATAATCTAGAATTTGACAGTAGCCATGGAAACAGCCAACCAGGTGAATTCAATGACCTTTGACATTTTTTTTTTGCTCCGTCTCTGATGGTACTAGAGCTGATTCTGGAAACACTGATTATTTGTCCCTAATGAGTCAGCTACAACCCTCCTTACGGGCAAAATCTTCAACTGATATTGGTAAAATTCACAGTGCCCCTCCCATCAAGATTGAAATAGATCCTGCAAAACCTCTGTCCAGAATTAATCAATATCCTATAAGTGAAAAAGGCCTTCAAGGTATAAAGCCCATAATAGAAGATTACAAGGCTCAAGGCTTCATTATCCCTTCACTAGTCCCTGTAATACTCCTATTTTACCTGTGAGAAAACCCAAGGGTCAATGGTGGAGGCTTGTGCTGGACCTCTGAGCAATAAACAACATTATTATCCCTCAACACCCTGTTGTTCCTAATCCTCATACACTACTAACATCCATGCTCACTGGGAGCAAATTCTTTACTGTAATTGATTCATGCAGTGCATTCTTTAGCATTCCAGTTGATGAAGCTAGCCAATACCTTTTCTTCCTCACTTGGGAAGAAAAACAGTTCACCTGGGCAGTAATGCCTCAGGGTTTTATAGAGAGTCCTTATTTCTCACAAATCCTGAAGGCTGATCTGGATGATATAAAGTTCCCTAGGGGTTCAACTTTGTTACAATATATGAATGATTTACTTCTTTGCTCCTCCCTCCTAAGTAGCCTCACAGAAGACAGCATCCACTTGCTAAAGCTTTTAACCTTAAAGGGACAGAAGGTCACCAAGGAGAAATTGCAGTTTGCTCAAACTCTTGGGGCATCTTATATCAGAACAAGGGCTACACCTAGATCCAGATGGGCTTCATGGTGTCCTAAATTTCCCCAAACTGAAAACTAAGGGCTAACTGCAAGATTTTCTCGGGCTAGCTGGTTATTGCCAAAATTGGATTCCAAATTTCTCTCTTATGGCCAAACCTCTGTATGTTTCACTAAAGAACAATAACCCTAACCCAATTTAATGAGAAGAAGTGGATGACATAGCCTTTAAGGCCTTAGAGGAGAGTGTGATGAACTCACCTGTCCTTGGATATCCCAATTATCAGATTCCCTTTTTCCTTTGTATATGAAAAAGAAGGGAATGTCCTTGAGGTACTCACCCAAAAACACGGGGACCACCATGGACTCATAGGGTATTATACCCAGCAACTGGACTATATCCCTTGTGGCATGGGGATACTCCCCTTGCCTTAGAGCCATCACTGCCACTGCCCTTTTGGTTAAGGCCACTGAGAAAATGGTTGTGGGATCCCCTTTAACCATTTTGTAGAACCATTACTTCTCATGCAGTAGAAGCCCTCCTGAATTTTCATCACACTCAACAATTTTCAGTCAGCCATTTCACCTCCTATGAAAGTTTTTTGTTAACTGCTCCTCACATAATTCATTACGCTGGAATAACCTTAACCCTGCTACTCTACTCCCCTGTCACTGATGAAGTCCCTCACGACTGCTTAATGCAGACGGATCACCTCATGACTCCTCAAGATGATCTGCAGGCAACTCTTTGAGTAACACCAACTTCTCCTGGTTCATTGATGGTTCTTATTTTAAAGGCGACAATAGCAAATACTGTGCTGGTTATGATATTGCAACTCCTTTTGATATTGTTGAGGCAGCACCTTTACCTGTGGCTGCTTCGGACCAACAGGCTGAATTATACGCTCTTATGTGTGCTTGTATTTTAGCCAAGGGCAAAACTGTCAATATTTATATGCTTTCGGAGTAGCTCACGATTTTGAAATGCTGTGGAAGCAATGTGGCTTCCTTATTCCAGTGGAAATAAAATTAAAAATGGCTCCTTTGTTCAGAAATTATTAGATGCTATACTTTTACCTGACGCTTCAGCTTTAATTAAGATCCCAGGGCATTAGAAACTTGACTCTTTGGAGGCTAAAGGAAATCACCTTGATGACACTTTTGCAAGGAATGCTGCGCTTAAAGGAACCAACGGCAGCCAAGCCTCTGTCATGGTCCAAAGGGATATTTCCCCAAATGATAACATAGAAAAACTGACTGAAGAATCCCAACAATTGGCCTCAGAAAAGGAAAAACAAGATTGGGAAATTCAACAATTGTTGGTTTGATAAAAAGAGAAAGCTCTGGTTCAGGCCAAATAACAACCGAGTCTTACCGGAGACTCTAAAATTCCCACTTCTAACTGCTCTGCTGTACATGCATTTAACCATTGGTCTACTGAAAAAATGATAGCACTCATGAATCAATATTGGTGGGGAAATATTAACAAGGCCCCCCAAAGTGCCTACCTCACTTGCCCCACTTTTCTAAAATAGAAACACGGGAAGCCTGTTCGTACTGACCCTGGACATTTTAAACCGGCTAACAGACCATTTGAGGTTCAGCAAATGGATTTCATACAACTTCCCCCATCTCGTGGATATAAATACGTGTTAGTCATGGTCTGTATGTTTTCTTACTGGACTGAAGCCTTCGTTTACAGTCAGGCTACTGCCTCTTCTGTGACTAAAGTCCTTTTGAAAAAGATGATCCATACCTGGGGAACTCCTCTGGAGTTTCATAGTGATCGAGGACCCCATTTTACTGGGCAGGTACTTTGACAAGTCTCTGCTGTTTGGCCAGTTTTACAACACTTTCGCTGAGCTTACCACTCTTAATCTCTGATTTAGTTGAATGCACTAATGGCATTATTAAGACTCAATTGGCAAAATTTTTAGAGACCCTCCAAATACCTTGGCCAAAAGCACTGCCGTTGATCCTTCTAAATCTCAGATCCACCCTCTCTGGAACTCATAAACTCTCACCCTTTGAGACAGTCACAGGATGCACAGTGCATTTGGCTCCTGCCTCTTTTGACCCACAGCTGATAAAGGAGACATACTCCAATGTTGCAAAGGCCTAACTGCTTCTATTAAAAATAACCATGTTTTGGTAGAACAATCTTCCCACAGAGTGCTCCAGGGAGATGACTACCTTAAGCATCACAACTTGCAATCTGGAGATTTCATCTATTGGAAAAGAAACTACCAGAAAGACTCTCTTCAACCTCGCTGGAAAGGCCCCTATTAGGTACTGCTAACTAACCCTTGTGCCACAAAACTTCAGGCAATGGACTCTTGGATTCATGTCACACACCTAAAGAATGCACCCAACCCAGACTGGATCTGCACATCATCTGGTGACTTAAAAGTAAAGATTTCCCAGAGTTGAAGCAGACGGGATCTGATGAGACAGCTTTCCCAAGTTGTCCGGACCAGGCCTGTTGGAAGTTTGTCTGCCAAACCTTTGATGATGACATAACATATCCAATGCCTTTGATCTTACTAACATATGGACTTGAGAAAAGAATGGTGCCTGAGAGTTCTCCCTTCTACCCCTTCTTGTTACTTAAATGTGGCCACAGTAGGTTTCTGATCTGTGCACTTTCCCTCCGACATGTGGCACGACACCCAGAAGAGGTCCTTCCTGGCATCGAAGGACAAAAGTCTGCTAAAACTGGAAAAATCTGACTCTTGATCAGCAATGCTTTCAGAGAAAGATCTCAATCAAAAGGGGAAAATGTGGAAATTAATAAACAGAAACCTCAGCAAAATGGAGTTGGAAAGCCAAAAGGGGGAGCTCTCATGCCCCACGTTGATAGCAGAGGCCAACAGAAAAGAGAAAGACATCCCCTTCTTGACCTGTGTGAAACTCAGCCAATGAGAGACTGTCACAATTCAGCCAATCAACAGCCACTATACATGGAACTTTCAATTCCTTCAATGGACTCTTTCTTTACAATAGCCCTACCAACTTCCCCTTCCCCTCTATAAAAGCATTTCTCTTCCCTTTTCTATGGGGACTTGCACGTTGCTCACCATGGCTGCACACCCCAAATTGCAATTCTTTGCTGATCCTGAATAAACCCATTTTTCCTGGAGAAATAACTGGCTATTTGTTTAAGATCAAAAGGAGATTTTTCTTTCTTACTTTTTTTTTAACTAATATGTTCCTTTCATAATGGTTCACAACTGTCTTTGATAATGGCTTTTTTTATTAAGGTGGCACATTTCACAAAATATTTTAGTATCCTTATCAGTTAGGGTACTATGTGGTTTCAAATAACAAAAGCTTAAATACCACAGTGGCTTAAATAGGCTGGGACTCACGAAACAAGAAGTCCTGAGACAGGCAGGCTAGGGCTGGCACAGACACTCGACAAAACCACAAGAGACCCAGGCTTTGTCATCATTCCTCTCTGCCATCCTCCAGATGTAGCCATCTGCCCATGCTTGCTGCCTCATGTTCACAGGATGGCTGCTGCATCCTCTAGTTACAAGTCTATAATCCAGGTGGGAAGGTAGAAAAGGGGACAAAGTGCCAAAGGGCAAAAGGCATTCCAGCCAAATTTATCCTTATTTTATTCAAAAAAGCAAAAGGTTTCCTGGAGGTAGCACTCAGCAAATTTCTACTCATATGCCATTGGCCATACCTATGTCTCATACACCACCTTGTGCTAGAATGTTACAAAGAACAAAGAGGTTGTAGATGGTTATTGTGGCAGCTAGCCAAAAGCGTCTGCCTCAGACTCCTATGCCACTATTCTATAAAGTGTTTACGTTAACCATCATTCTGAAAAAGGCTTCAAATTCACAGTGTATTCTAAAACTTTTTTTTCCCCAAATCAAAAAGTTAAAACTTACCCACAATTTGTTCATTCTCAAAGACAACTGGGGAAATTAACAAACCCAAACCCTACATTGGACCAGTACCCATATATGTAAGTGACACAGCAGTAATATAAATGGGCTATCCACTCCCCAACCACTAGTGGGCAATAATAAACTCACCCACAAACTATTCTCCTTTTTTCCCTATTGCATATTCTTAGTAGGTCCCCATACTCAATATCTGCTAAAGTTTTAAGAGCACTCTGCCTGGCTCTTTGAAGCAGAAAGAACTCTGTTAGGAATGTGCTTACCAATGGTGACATCCTGAGAAGTTTTACAGAGAGAGTATGAGGAACCACATCTCGGCCACTGCACAAAAGTCCCTACTTTGGAGAAATGCCATCAGGATCCTCAGGTAATGGTCTGTCATTAAAAGCTATAATGTCCCTAGAGGAATATTTTCTAAAACAAAGTAGAATCAGCTCTCTTTAGGCTAGCGTTTCTCAAATCGTCTCGAAAACCTGCATTAGAAGCCCTTCAGGTGTTGCTTAAAATTCAGGATCCTGGGCCTGCCTTAAATACCTGGTGTCCATCTCCTGAGCAGCGGCCCAAAAACCTGCACTTTTAGCAATCTTCCCAGGCTGTTAGGTACTAAAAGTTGAGAACTAGTTTCTTAGATTAATATACCAGACTCATGGACTGAGTGGACAGGCTGACAGAGTTCTCAGTCAGACCAGACGTGGACCTTCTTTCTGAAACCAAATGGTGGAGAATAATAATTTCAATTCTTTACAGGAACCAAGCTCAGGACAAAGACCCAAGCTCCCTTTGCCAAGCCAATATCCAGGGCAAGAGCAGCCACCTGACCAAATCAGGCTCTGCACATAGAAGCCTCCAATACCGCTGCCAGGTAAACGTCTATCCTAAGGGGATTTTCAGGGTGCTGGAGCTAGCTCTACCTGAAGCCAGAGATCCATAAAGGTCTAAAGCTTTTGTCTTTGTTCCTGACCTACTGCTGTCATCTGCCCCAACCCTCCTCTCCATCTGAGCCTATCCAGGCCATTGCAGTCTTCCCTGCCTGTGCTCTGCTTAAGCTCAATTATTTATTTCACCAGAGCAGTCTCTAAAATGTTCTCTGGTTGCCCATGGCTAACTCCTATGCCAAACATTTTCTCTGATCTGTATTACCTGGTCTCACCAATCACCTACGGCTGTCAACTGCTCTAGCGATAGGGCAACCTTGACACCGAGTTTCTTGGCCAGGTCCCCAGTAGTCAGGGGCCACAGTACGCTCCCCGTCACATTTATGCATCAGAGCCTTTCCATGTTATGTGGTTGTATTTCTTTATAGTTTTGAAATTTCTGTGATTTACTAATACATCTGCTGTGCCTCCTGTTGGTTTTCAGCAAGAAGCAGAAGCATGTTCTGTGGCAGAGAAATGAGTGCTATTCTGAGACAGCATGTTGGAAATCTGAAGGGGGTTTCCTGTGCCATTTGAAGCTGAGAAAGGAGGATCCTGGCTTGGGCTTTAGTACCCAAGTACATCTTCCTCCACCCCCAAAGTTCACTAAAATAAAGTTGGAAAAGTGGTTTTCCGGCCGCTTGCAGATATAAGAATATTTAACTTTCAAAGATTCTGATTGAAGTACATATCTAAAGCAAAATGCGTTTCATCGTGTGCATTCAAATGTATGTATTATCTGAAGATAAAAAAGGTGGCTGGCAGATTCAGCTAAAGAGAAACCTAGGAGCTCTGAGATTTAGAAAATTAAAAGCCAGGTGTCTAAAGCTAACCATTTAAAGTGATTGTGGGTGTTCAAAGAGGGTGTCACAGGAGTAGTGCTAAATACACAAACGTCATCACATTTCAGAGAGAATAGGGTGATAAAGGTGGAAATCCTGGATTAGGCTTGTGAAATCCAGAGTAGTATAACGGTCAGGCACAACTGAAACGTAGAGAGTTTCTTTGCTGGATTAGAGAATGATGGTACCAACAGAACTGAGAAATAGTCAGGACAACATGGGTCCCCAGAGAAGGAGCCTAGCAGGAGTTTCTGTCGGAAAGCATATTAAGCAACTTCAAAGCTGAGTGTCCGGGAGGTGGGAGAAGGGAGCAGATATTTTTTGTGAGGACAAAAATCATGACTTTTGCTTCTTTTATAGTGTACCCTCTAGCCTATCCCTGAGATATCTGGAGATGAGAGCCTTGAGCTATATGATATCATCAACAAAGTCAACTTGAGGTGATGGGAGTCCACAAGCTATGACATTTGTTACATCACCAAAGGAACCAGATCTCGTGCCAATGCTGGTACATGTCTCTCCATGATTTCACAGTTTACCCAGAAGCCTCTAGCATCTCAGAATTCTTAATAAAAACTTCAAATCTCTCATTAATAGCATTCAAAGATGACAGCTCTTTCTCTCTGCAGGCACTCATAAAATACTGTCCTTCCAGTGCAGGCATTTCATTTAATAACAACTTGGATACAGTTGCTTTTGGTTCTACATCTCCCCAATATAAATCCAAAGACAAACAAACAAATCAAAACCAAATACTACAGAAAGCATCTGCTTGATTCCTTGGTCAAATGCCTTCACTGTGTTAATTTTGTTCTACTGACTTAAATGTTATACAACATACAAGAAGCGCTTATTACACCCTATTATTTTTGTCGTGCAGAACCTGGAAGAAAAGCTGTTCCTGGATGAAAATGCAAGTATCTTCCCTGACGGCCTCTATGGGAATGCTGTGGATAAAGAGAGGACGCCTTTATCACATGGGAGCTTGTGGGCTCTGTCCTGCTTAAACCATAACTGTCTGCAGATAATACTCTTCAACTGAAAGTGGATCGGCTCCCTTATCTGCTGGAAATATGCTTGCTTAGTATAATGAGAAGAGACACCATTCCCTACAGAGTCAGATTGGTTCCTCAGGTGAGGCCACGCCTACTTACATGCACCATTTTGTTACATTACATCTACTTATATATAATGTGGGAGAGTTTGGGATACCTCGTTGTTATAAGAAAGTTACAACTTGGTAGGTAAAGTGATGATTGTTAAAACCATATCTGGTCTTTGAAATTTTCCAAGTCTCAATCATGAAATGATCACCTTAATTAACACTAAATAAAAATCTGATACATGGTGATTATAGTTCGAAAGGAGAGTAAATTAAGCTATACTAAGAAAGAGCCCTTAGTATATAAATATCAGCAAATTAAACCTATTACCTCACAAAAAAATAAATAAATGAAACAAGGAGATTAATGTAGAAAAGCGCTAAAATATCAGAATTAAAAACCAGATCAGAAATTTTGATCATCAAGTTAAAATTGTGGAATGTCTAAATACTTATTTTCATGGTATTTTTCTATCAAATGATTGACTCAACTTTAGAAATAAAATTTTTTCCTATATTAATTTTTTATTTTTCTAATTACATAAATATCAATATATTTAAAAAAGGACAACAGCATGGCATACTGTACTAGAAACACGAGTCAATAATAATGACAGGAAGAGATTATAAAACATTATAAAGTGGATGTTTGTAAATGAACATCAAATTTTATTTGTGGCTATTTGTATTTATTTCTAAAAGGGCAAACAATGAAATCAACCAGTTCCTTGGCTACTGAGAATATCCTTTCCTTGTCCTAATAGAACAAAACAGACTTGGTCTTCAGAGACTCGGACAGAGCAAACGTCGATGTATTTTAGTACGGCACTTTAACCTAGGTGTAGAAGTTTTGTCCCAAAGGATCCTTATGATGATACCATTAAGAACAAGAAAAACCAATGGCCTTTTCCCATATAAATCCAGAGTTCCAAAACAAAGGGGCTTCAGGCACACTCTGAAGGAGGTCAGTGACACTGAACCAGCAGACTAAAGGCTTAGATTTATTTTGCCATCCAAACTTCTTCCCTGTAATCCCTCACAGGTAGTTTTCCATTGGCTTTGAAGCATAGCCTATCTTACTGAGTGATTTCTCTCAACAGTTCATTCATTCTTTCATTGGAGCATTTATTGGATGCCTACTGTGTGGTTAGCTGTGGTGTTACAGAGATTGATATCCACATTCTCTATGTTCATAGATTCCACTTAAGTTAATATACAAAGATGTGCACCTGCAAATACAAGGCCATGAGATAAATGCTTTGGTGGAGGTGTGCACAGAGGGTGCAGGAGCCCAGAGAGAAGCACTTAACACAGCTTTGGAGGGGAGGTCTGCAAAAGCTGAGCAAACCTTCGTGACCTGAGGCATTCTCCCTCCGGTGTCACTGGCAGTGTAATCAGGATGGCTGCAGCTCCTTCCCGAGGGGCTGGCTTATATTCCACCCAGCAGGTGCAAGGGCTCCAACAGCATCAGAAACTCATAAAGGCAAAGGACATCTAAGAGACCACATTAGGACAGCAATGGTAAAACATCTGGCAAAGAAATTTTTAGCGCAAATACTTTCAAAAAGTATTTCCAAGGCACATGATATAAGTCATATATAATAGGACCATTCGTAGATGAATTCAAAATTAAGAACTATATATAAGGGGAGAGAAAACTTCAAGAAAATTGGGTTTAGTTCAGGTACTTGTTGCAACTGAGCTATAAATTAGCTCTGCTCTTCCTGGTAGGAAAAGTAAAAAAGGAAACAGTGAGTTGAAACTCTCATTCTTTAAATAAGGCTACTTGATTTATCAGAAAAAAAGATTGTTGTCCAGGAATAGATTCTAAGGAAAAGCTTAGCATAGTGCCAGGCCTACGCAGACACTTAAACTGTTGAATGAAGGAATGAATGAAAATATGAATGTAAGTGTTACCAAAAAATGATTTTCTGTGGCCAGTTCCTACATTAATCTTGGATGGAAGCTAGGTAAATAATGGCTTGTTTAGGCATTTGTACAGAGAGCCACAGTAGCATGATATAGGTTTATAACTTTCAAGGTAGAGACAAGACATTATTCTGCTAATGAAAAGATACCACTTTAGAGCTGGCCCCGTGGCCTAGTGGTTAAGTTCGGCAGCTCTGCTTTGGCGGCCTAGGTTTGGATCCCAGGCATGGACCTACACCACTCGTTGGCGGCCACACTGTGGCAGTGACCCACATACAAAATAGAGGAAGATTGGCACAGATGTTAGCTCAGGGACAATCTTCCTCAAGCAAAAAGAGGAAGATTGGCAACAGATATTAGCTCAGGGTGAATCTTCCTCAGCAAACAAAAGATACCACTTTGACGCAGTGGGGAAAGTTTAGTAAGAGGGTGTTACCTGTGTGCAGGTATGTGTGGATGTATAAAGGCAGGAGCAGGAAGGCGCTGGCCTGCCCAGTGTGTCCGTAACACATTCACTCTGAAGGCTACAGGAGCCTATGCCAAGGCTCATCCTGCACGATGTAAAGGCATAGAGCGACAGCCCAGCTGTGGTCCACTGTGGCTCTCACTTTATCCCAGTAAGTAAGGTCATTATTTATGCATAGCTATAATTTCATTAAAATATATTATATTTCAAATTTTAACACCAAGAGGGATTCTGTTTACTTTTTTATCACCATGTTTATCTCTGGGGGACAAGATGCAACTCTCACAGTATAGTTTCATAGCTACATTTTTTTAAAATGAGAATTACCTTAAAGGAGAAACTTAATTAAAAATGCATTTCAATGTGGAAGAAAGTGATTCATACCATTTATTAAAATAGAGTAATTCACAGTTTACATTTCAGTGAACTTGAAAATACCCAATTTTTAAATAAAAAGGAAATGCATTCTAGCTCTTTAGAGTTCAATTTAATAGTTTTTAACAGTTTTAAGCTACTTTTTAAAATCTCAAAAAACACAGGATCAAATTTTACACTCAATAGTGCTGCTCTCCAGTTTTGATATCCGTAAGATAATCTGGGTTTGTGATAAACTCTTTGAAGAATGTAATCCCACTATATTTTAATTGTAGCAAATATGCATGTCGAGTGTGATTTAGTTCACATTTTTATTAACCAACTATTATTTATGACTATCATTTTCTGTTTTATAAGCTGTCTTCTACAAAAAATTTTTTTCTCATTACTGCATTCTAAAATATGGAAATTTGAAGGCTTTACTAAAACTCTCTGAGCCAGCCCTAACAACTGGTAAGATCTGTACCTGAGGCAAAATGAAATGTGTGAATCTCTACCAGAGTGGGAAATCTTATCCAGGAGAAGAATATAGGGGGATCACTCACTGATCATTCATTTCCCTTAAAAAGGAAAATCTGTCAAATAGAGATGTGTGCACTGGGCACAGTACCTGGCAGAGTTGGCATTCAAAAAATATTGGTTGAATTGAACTGAACTGAAGGAAATTTGCCTGAGATGGAAAAAAGGGTTAAGAAAGAAACGAGGTCTATGCAAAATGCTGTCCCATTCCCAACAGTTCAAAGACAAAGCACTGGATCAAACTAACTGGGAGAGGCCAAAATTCAGCTGTGGTTCAGCTTCTCACAGCCAGGAATCCCCTACAGCGGTGGTTCTCAATCTGGGTATGTTTGCTCCCCAGGGGACATCCGTCAATATCCGGAAACATTTTTGGTTATCACAACTGGGAGAGTGTGCTACTGGCATCTGTGGGTAGAGACCAGGAATGCTGCTAAATGCCCTACACAGAGGCACAGGACATCCCCTTTTCCCCTACCCCTATCCGCAACACAAGTAATTATTCAGCCCAAGATGTCAACAGTGCTGAGACGGAGAAACTCTACCCTATACCGTGACCCAACAGATAGCCTCTGCTTACCCATTTTTTGTTAACTTTATTGAGGTATGACTGACATACAAAAAGCTATACATATTTAATGTATACAACTCAGTGAGTTTGGAGATAAGTATGCACTCATGAAACCATCACCACAATCTATGCCATAGACATATCCATCGTCTCAGAGTGAAGATAGACTCAGGGCCTCATAAGCCTTTACAACTGCTGGGCAGCTCCTGCCACTAAAAAGACCCCTTTCATTTTGAAATTCACAGAGTAATAATATCTGTCAAAAGCACTACAGGAAAAGAAGTGCACAGATGGAAAATTACATTTTAAGGTCTAAATGCCTTTTCCAGGTGTTAATATTAAATTTATTTTTCTAATCTATTTAAATGATAGAAGAAATGAAAGCACATAGCAAATAATTAAATTTACATACTGAATTTTTGTTGGTTGTATTATTTTTAATTCGTCTGTTATTTGATAGCTTTTAAGACTTGAGGTCTATTTCTTAATTTATTAACATTCGACAGCTTCTCTTAACTTCTTACTATGAAAGATAAGGAAACTGGCAGGCTCACCTGTCTTCACCTCTTGTATTCCCTACCTCCAGATTTTTATTATATATTATTTTAGTTCATTAATATTTATTACAGTTACATTCCATTCTTAAACTATACTTAAACCATTCATGCTTTGTGTATAAGTCCATTTCAAACACAGCAAACTAATAAATAGCATTTATAAAACTGAAATGATTTAAATAGAATTCCTTGTTAGAGCCACAGTGTGACTGAACCACAGATAAGGAAATGGAACCCCACACCTTCCCAGGCTCGGAGGCTAACGGATCCTTCTCTAGCTTCCTTCACCTCTTCAGACTCCACTGTATCCCACATCATTCCCTTGTCCTATATTCTTTCTTGTTTGCTGAAGTACCTCTTTGAGGATTTTTCCATATGGAGTGAGTGGTAACTCCCCTGAGATCCTTACATGTCCCAAATGTCATCCTAAATTTTCTCTGATTTTCTCTTCCTTTTCTTCCTCCTCCTTTCTCCTTCATATTTAATTGATAATTTGAACATCGGTTCAATATCCCTTTCCCCTCAGAACTTTGAAGGCATTATTCCATTGCTTCTAATAACCAGTGTGGTTAATGAAACATGTGCTTCTTTTGTCAGTAATCTTGTTTCTCTGAAAGCTCTTAGGATTTTCTATTTTTTCCTTCAAGTTCAGAAATTTCACCAGGATGTTTTTTGTTTTTGTTTTTTTTTTTTAAATCAGCCCATTCAACCCTGTTTCTTTGACTATGTTTCCTGTCCTCACAGCCTCTGTTACCTGTTTCTGGGGCTCCTCACTGGATTTTCTGCATTTATCCTCTGTGTCTCTTCACTGTTCTCTCCTATTTCTCATTTTTGGTCTTTTGGCTCTGTCTTGGCAGATTTCCGTGACTTCACCTTCTAGTTCACCAGCGTGGTCTTTAGCCCCGTTCTTTTCCATCTTTTGCCCAACTTTTTGATTTGGTCAGTTATATATTTCACTTCCAAGGATTCTTTCTCATTACCCAGTTGATCTTTCTTCATAGAAGCTGCTTTTATTTTCAGGATGCGACATCTTCTTGAATCTCTGTGACATCTTCTTGAATCTCTGAGAATATTTAGAAATCTTTAAAATTGAAATCTGTCCCCTGTATTATTTATTTCCTCCAAGGTAGGTTCTGTTCATTTCTCTTTGTCCTTCTTTTTCTTTTGCAAATGATTACTCTTAAATATCTGGTGATCTTTGGTTGTCTGTGTCTATTTATGGGTGAAAGACCATGATGACTGGTATGAAGAGCTGGAACGGGTCTTCTCTGCAGGTGTCTGGGTCTCTTCCTCTAACAGAGAGCTCTTCCTTAAGTGGGAGTGCTGATCACAAGTTCTCTAATGGAAGCATACAGTATTGATTCCCTGGGATGTGTGCAACTGTTCATCAAAATGTTCCACCCTTCTCAAGCCAAGGCATGTGACCCAAGCTAACCAGGCTCTCTCAACCAGAACACAACATCTTAAATGAAGTGAAACAAGGACTGGAGAAAAAAAAGATTGACATTTATTCATCATCTTAGCTAATTGATATTTTCCTGATATCTAGATCCCTGATTCTGCTTTAGACATGCCTGGTTCCCCAACTTTTCCTGTAAGCTTTTCCTGTAAGAATTTCTTCTCTGCTTAAGTTTGTCAGAGTCAGTTTCTGTTGCTTGCACACAAAGGACCTAAGCTGTTCAGATGGAAAGGAAAACTGACCTTTGTTAAGCTAATCCCAGGTACGAGGCATTTTACGTTTTTGTATATAATCATCATAACCCTATGAGAAAGCTTATAATTACCATTATTTTATAAGGACAGAAACTGAAATTACATAGACTTATTGGCTTGTCCAAGACACCAGAGAAAGCACTGGAATCCAAGTCAGTCTGACATCAAAACCTATGCTTTCCTTTTGCTCTGAAGTGTTCATGGAGTATTAAGGATACAGACTTGCAGTTAAGAAAATGTAATGAATATTGGATGAGAGATTTAAGGCTGGAAAACCAGAAAGAGAAATTCAGACTCAACGTGTTAAGAAAACGGGAGTCACAATCTCATTCTTAATCGTGGAGTGGCACAGTAAATCAAAGGAGAATTTAAGAAAGATGATCCTGTGACATGTGGAATGAATTTAGAAGGCTCATGTTGGAATAAAGTAGACCAGCTAGGAGACTGCCATAGTGATGAAATGGCAGCAGGTGGAGAGAAAGAGACAGTTTACAGAGGGATTTGGAAGGAAATTTCATAGGATTTTGTGACTGAATGGATATTGTAAGGGATGAAGAAAGATGAGCCAAAAGTGACTAGAAGATTTCTAGTCACAATGAGGAACGCTGAGGGAATGTATTTACCTTGCCTCACTCTCAAATTCCAAATGAAATGAACTAGGAATGCAAAAACAAGAATCAATGCATATTGGTGCTAGAAAGAGGAAACGGCACCAAGAGTCCACAAAATTTGAGAATCTCTAGAAGATATAAAGAAGAGTGAATCATGGGCCGGCCTCGTGGCTTAGCGGTTGGGTGCTCGCGCTCCGCTGCTGGCGGCCCGGGGTTCGGATCCCGGGCGCGCACCGACGCACCGCTTCTCTGGCCATGCTGGGGCCGCATCCCACGTACAGCAACTAGAAGGATGTGCAGCTGTGACATACCACTATCTACTGGGGCTTTGGGGGAAAAAATAAATAAATAAAATTATTTAAAAAAAAAAAAAAAAAGAAGAGTGAATCAGAATAATGGAAGAGTAAGTGTGCTGAGCAGCCGGTAACCAAGCAAGGGCAAACGAGAACAGCACCTGAGCAGGAAACCGGGGTTTACCTTCCCCCCCAGAGTACCCCTTTCCCACCACCAAGCTTGGTGCAGGAGGAGCTGGGAGCACAAGGAGGTATTAGGGCAGCTACATGGAGCAGAAAGAGGGATGGAGTTTTCTGCACGCTCACCCCTTAACCCGAGTCTTCATTCAGCTTGGACCGCTTAGCAAATTAACTATGAAATCTGCCACAGAAGGCCTCTATTTACACTGGCAGACCTAAAGAGAGAATGAAGGCAGTGCCCTAGCCACGAGTGTTCCAAAACAACTAATTCAAACTTGGGGAAAAAATAGGGTGTAAATTCACAGGTATGGAGGAGATTTCTAAAAATTAAGGTTAACAGAATATATAATTTTATGAAATAAATTTAAAGACACACAAAAAATGCATTTATTTTGCAAAATGCAAAATTAATAAAAGGGATTCCATAAGAGTTGGAAAAAAACCTGAACGGATAAGTAGCCATAAAAGAAATGAAAAACTTATTAAAAAATCTCTCCTAAAACGAAAAAGCTCAAATGGATTAAAACGATTCCCAACAAACTTCCAAGGGAAAAACAATTCTCAACTATTTTAATTTCTCCCAGAACAGAGAGGAAAAAAATAGAAGTCCTCCTAATTATTATCCTAGAATAATCTTGATGCAAAACCTGACATGTTTCACTTTTGCTATATTTCACTTATGAATTTAGAATCAGTGTTCCTAAATAAAATACTAACAACATAAAAACATACATATCCATGTATTAAAATCTAGATAATTCAACTTTGTTTAAACAGCTTAATGCTAAGAAACCCATTCATAAATAAGAAACATAAACAGGTTAACATTTTTTAAATATATGATCTTTTTGAGGAATGCTAAAAACGTATTTGAAATGAACCTCGATTCTTGACATAAATGTATTTTAACATGGAATATAAAAGTACGTTCTTAACTAGATAGATTATCAGAAACTAAAAGCAAACATCATATTTAGTAAAGTTTGCATTAATGTTTGAAACATGAAAAAATACCCACTTTCACAGTAGTATTCAACAATACTCTGAAGGTTCTATCCAGTACACTAGGAGAATAAATTTTAATTTAAGAGGCATAAATGTTAAATAGAAAGAGCTAAATATAAGATTATTCACAGGTAATCTAATTGTCTATACATAAAATCCATGAGAATCAAATTAAAAATTATTAGAACTAATAATCCAGTTCAGAAATAGAATTAATTCAAACATAAATATACTAAAATAAATAGCTTTCCTATATTCCAGCAAAAAACAATTTTAAAATCCGGGCATAGGAATGGTATCCACAACAACCCCATAATATATAAAAAATCCAGGAATAATAAAATAACAATTGTGCAAGAACAATATAAAAAAGAAACTATAAAAGTTTAAAGGCTGTAGAAAAAAAGTAATTGAAAAATGGAAAATTATTTAAAAGGAAATTCACAAAATAAGAAATACAAATGGTTCTTAAATATGAAAACACACTTCACCTTCCTAATAAGTAATATACAACACATTTCAAAATGTGTTTTCCTATAATAGAGGTGTTTTCCTATAATAGACTGGCAAAGGTTAAAAGAAAAATACCACTATCCAGATAAGGATATAGGCATGCCCATACACTGAGTGGCACTGTATTTTGGTAGTCATTTAGAGAAAAATTTAAATTTATCAAAATTCATATGGTACATTCTGAACATCGAACTAGTATTTTCAATTCTAGGAATTCACTTTATAGATCTACTCACAAGTGTATTCAAAATATTCAAAACAATCAAAATATTAATTAATAAGAGACTGTAATTAATGTATGTAATGTAATTAATTAATAAATACATTATGGCACATCAATGCCATGAAATACCACGAACCCACAAAAATGTAAGTTGTCCTATATTGTATAAAAGTGGCCACAATATATTACTGTGTTAAAAACACATTACAGAAAATGTTGTGTTGATATGATAAAAGCATACATATCCATAATTTCTGAAAAGATACACACATTAAATTATTAATAGTGATTACCTCTTAGTGTGAGATGGCAGAAAGCAGGCAGGGGTGAGAATGACTACTTTAAAAATTTCTGAATATTAAAAACAACGTAAACAGAAATCTTAGAAGCAGACGCCAAGATAAGTGTCTGAGAGCAAATGATTTATAATGAAGCGCTTCCTGGGTAGTCTGGTAAGGAGTGGGGCGGCAGGTAGGGGATGAGAGGAAGCCACAGAAGTGCGTGAGTTCAGGCACAGTCCCCTTGAGGGTAGCTTCAGCCTGCTCCCACAGGGACACTCCAGGGTATTTGTTTCACCTCAGAGCAAGGGAGTGGGCTTTTCACACCCTGGCATCTGGCTCTGAGTGCTTTCTGGCAAGGTGCATCCGACACCCAGGGAATCCTCTGAGGGAGACTTATAGGGTTACAGATGCCAAGTGTTAGAATGGAAACCAAAAAGGAAGGGGGTGTTGCATAGAAATGCTAAAAAGAGATCCAAAGGGATCTGGGTGGAGAGCCAGCAACATCCACTATGATATATTACCTTTCTAATAAAAAACATATTTTCCTAAAAAGTAAGAAAAGGAGAGAGAGCAAGTATGCTATCAGCAAAGCAAAATTATATATGAATGCTCTAAAGTTCTGCATAAGTGTGAGCATCTAATAGATAGCCTCCCCCAAATACTGGCTCCTTATATTCCCACGTCCTTTAGAAAACCAGCATTAAGTGGCCCTTAATAAAAATTAAAGACTTTCTCTCTCGTCTTGTTCATTTTTTCAATCTGAAGCGGTACACATTGAGATCTTGAGAAATTAGAGAAACTCTCAAATCCTCTGCTCAGTCTAACTGGAACCACGTTACTTGGCCATCAACTTAACCCTAAAGCTATGTAAAAGCTGGAGCACTTCGCAACTAAACTCTGTGAGGCTAAATTATAAACAGAACTCCTGATTAAGGAACAGGATCCAAGAATCCATTTGTTCTGTTTAACTTGTTTGACCTTATGACAAACTTGTTTAAAACATTCCTAAAATGAATGAGTTGAGGTTTCTACCTCAGCATGGTCACTGAGCAGAATGGGACGTTTCCTAGAAATGTCCCTCAAGCCCATAGATTCTTGGTGTCAATGAGGGATCTCACAACCTTCTGCTACAAATGGATGCTTCCATGACCTAAGAGCTGGACTGGGTGGGCAATTCAAGTTTTACCTTTTGTGTGGTCTACAGTCCGTCTCTGAAATCTTCAATGCTTTTGTTTCTTTAGCTGTAAAAAGGATGCAACAACTCTTGCTCTGTTTACCTTTCAGAGCTGACGTGAAGATGAACCAAGAGATCACATACGTGAAAGAAACTTGTAAACCATGCAGTGTTTATACAAAGCCACTTGTCTGAACACAAAGACACCAGACATTAAAGAGTGGGAAGTGGTGACTTCAAGATCTGAATCCATGAATGTTGGAAGGCACTTGGTTCAGGAAGAACGTGTGTGGCTTTGGACATGTTGAATGTGAGTTGGTAGTAAAACATCCAAGTCAAAATGAACAGTAAGCTATGGAGATATGGCCGGGGGGCCTGAGCAATAGGGTAGGAACTGAGGTACGAATTTGGAAGTGATCAATATGGGGGCAACAGGTGAATCCAGGACTGTGGAAAACATGCCTTTGAAAAGGTCACCTCTCTTTTCATTTCTGTAGCCGCATTCCTTATGCTGATTCCAATTGTCTGCTGTTGGGATTATCCAAATGCAAAACTTTATTAATAAAAATTATTGTTACCATTACTACCAAATGTTAAATGGTTCTTTAGAGTCCTTATTCTCTTATTGTATACATTATCCATTCAAAATATTGTGCATATTCTCATACTCAATCAACCACTTTCACTGGATAAGTCTACACACACAAACAAGGGATAGAAATCTGGAACAGAAATCACACGGACTTTTAACAGCCATATAAATTACACATGTGGTCTCTCTCTTCAAATAATCTGGACTATTCCTTAAATTACTTACTGTCTTGAGTGAATAAATACACGTGCTATGTAACTTAAAGTAAAACTGATGAGATTTTAAAATTGTCAGTATATACAACAATGCTTGAAAAGCACAATCTTGCTTTAGACTGTAGAACTACTTTATTTGGCCCCAAACAGCAATATCACCAAGTTAAGATTCATTTTAAAGACATTTATGTTGTTTACTGAACTCCAGGACTGGTCAGTCTGTTTCAGTTGGCTTGTCTCCTAATGTTAAGACCATTACCAATTTTCTCCGTCTTTGACAGGGCTCATGTGCCAGTTCTTTGTTGGTTTTCTTTTAAAAACTTTGAACCATTTAGATCTGAACTCCTGAAACCTTTGGAGTTAGTTAAAAGTATTCCTGATTTAAATAGGTTGGATTCTATTGAGGCGTACAAAAGTCACACACTAGTTTTCTGGTTGAAGTGCAGTATTAAACTGTCATGTCGCTTATCTTAATAATTAGAATTTAACTGAGAGTCAATTTACTTTCTATTTAAATTAAAGCAATGGCTAGATGTTGGTAATTTACAATTTAAAAATGGTATACAGAGAATAAAGTCCTGAATGCACCATTTTAATTTAAATTTTATTGATTTTGTTGATTATACGTGTTACGTTAAGTGCTCATCAATTCCCTTTGCCTAGTTTCACTAAATTTTCCTTTTCCATAAGCAGGGATAACATTAATCAGTCTTGTAGTGTTTTAAATCTACTCATATTAAATATATGTATCATTTGTGATGTGGTTAACAGCATAAACTCCATGTAAAATTTATATTTAAAACAATTATGTTTGTACGTAAGACATATTTGAAATTGCACAGTAACTAAAGATGTAATTCATAAAAAGAAAAATCCAGAAATACTGTTACTATATATAAAAAAAGGAAAGAGATGTTAGAAATCATTTTTCATCCACTTTATCATTAATGATTTCATTTTACAGATGAGGGGTCTGAGGCTATTAAATGACCTTCCCAAGACACATATATACACGCGTGTGTACACACGCACTCACACTCTCAAACCAGCTCTATTTTTACTGCTGTGTCCTCAAGGTCTGCTATCAGGGTAAAGTCAGGTCAAAACAGTTAGTAAATATTTGTTGAATGTGCAATTTATTTAGAAACAGAACCCAAGTCTTTTGACACCAAATGCATTGTTCTCTCCAATACACAAATGGAAACATTTAAAATGTCCTTCTCTCTCTTGTGGTTTTATTAGGAGAATAGAATGTGATAAACTGTGTGAAAGAAACTTGAAAACAGGTAAGTATATGCAAATCTAAGACAACATTATCATCACCATAGTTTAAATTGATAAAACTTCTCAATTCTCTTACCATAGGTCCATAAATCTAAGAAAGGCAAAATTTACAAGAATGGCAATTTTAATACAACTATTTTAATTTTTTGAATGATCTGGCTAGGAAAAAGGAAAATACTTCCTGCAAGTTTTGGGTTTAAATAACAAAACTTTTATTTTTAATGGTAGTTCTACAAAGAAACAGAATTCCTTATTATATACTAATCTTCAAACAGTTATTTGAAGGTTTTTATCTAGATTTTCATCAAGTAAAAATAACATAAAATGGAAGTTTTCAATCAATCATATGTTAGAATTCTTTCTATACTATGAAAATCTATACTGCAAATTGCTTTAGATCCTTTTATCTTGAGCAGGATTTTGAAATAAAGAATGGAGTTGTCATCAACACCATTGGTCATTTCACAAGTAATAACAAAGTCAAATAGATTGTTAGTAAATAAAGACTCATAAAAACACTGACTAGAGCATCAGAATTTGGCACAATTAAAAATACTCATGATGAAATAGTGTTACAAAATCTTAACGGTGCAATAAACAGGTTAATTGAGAAAAGATTATCTCAAATAATTTAAACATATTATAATTTAAATTATAACCACTGTGCAAGAAAAATACAGAAATTAGTTTGTTAAATCATCATCCTGCATACTCTAAGAATACCTAGAAAGTAACCTCACATGGATGAATGCTCAAAATCATTTGGGCCAATTTTTTAAAGCAGCTTTAAAATAACTGACTCCCAAATCAAGATATTAAATGCCAACTTCTAACGGGCAATAATGCTTATGGCTAAGATACAAATGAGATTCTTTACAGAAACGCTGACACAGCCCTAACTGTAGGCACTTGAGTGTGCGGCTATAATTCTTTTTTCAAATCTTACCCAGCAAAGCTTCAGGTAAAGGAGTCCGCAGAATATGTAAACAGTGAGAAACAGTCCTGGAGATTTTACAAAATCACAAACCTGTGATACATTTATATTCATCTTTGATTGTGACTAGTACATGACTAAATCCATTCCAAATGTATTGATTAGCTCTTTAATAGATAAAAGGTGGGCAGTGTATTATAAAAATCAACATTTCTTAATTCATTCGATTTACAAGAGCTACACATTTTAAGCTGACAATGTAAAACCTCTAAAAGGTTTTTCAGAAAAGCTTTCTGCCTTATTTAGCATTTTGACCACAAATCAGAAACAATAAAAAAGAAAATTAAAAAACATTACAGAACAAAGATGAAGAAAGCTTTTCTTTTCCATTCGGAAATCTATTAAATGATAAAATAAGTTCCCAAGAGGAGTCAGTTTCCTATGTGGAAAGCATATAAAACTGAACCAGATAACATAATCTCAGAATAGGCCAAGGTAATACAATTTACACTGGGAGGTGCATGGCTGGAATAGAGCACTTAATTGTCTAATCCTAATTCTCATATTTAAAAATCTCTAAGATAATGATGCTTTTAATGAGGAGATAATTTTAAAGCCCAGCCAACCCTAAGTCTTAACCATGATATAGGTGTTTTTTCTCCTCCGCATTGTCATCTAGCCAACAGACGACTATTGATCCTACACTGGGAAACACTGAGTTGATGTTTATTGATCAAAACTATATGAGGGAAATTGTGATTTTTAATGGAAGACTATCATGAGTTACCACTTCTTATAAATACAGAATTGGGATAAATATATGTTATGAATATCACATTAAACAAATATTATAATTATTAATTTAAGATAAACAAAAATACCTTTAATAAGTGCATGTGGGTCCATACTATACAACGAGGATGAACTTAAAATGTAACACCTTACATCTGTATTCTGATGTATTCTGAAGTATTCTGATTTTATAGGATTCTAAAAATTTGCTAACTGGCATCACTTTTAATTTATATTTTACTTTTAGAAAGTCATCATTACATCAGAAAAGCAAGTTGAAACGTGTAACAAACTTATTTTTAAAATCATCGCTAAATTTTACCTCAAGCTGATCATCCATTTAAATTCAAATTTAATCTTTTACAATCTGCATTTTACTTAAAGGCAAAATTCACACTTATTATGAGTTATAAATTATCATGCAAATCTGTAAGAAGTTGTCAACTGGCAAAGTCTTTACCTTGTATCATGTCATGAAACAACACTCATTTTATTATAATATCAATTTCAAATGCTAATTTTCTCTTCGCTAGATGGCAGAAAAAAAATAATCTGCTGTTAATATTTTTATAACGGATATGTTGCTGAATAAGAATTTCAAAGAAAATAATACATTCAGGATTGATATTTAAATTTTGCAAATGCCTAGTAATCCTATTAATTAAGTATAGAAATCTGTTAAAGACACTGCACACAAGCCAGGAAAATTGGGCAAGGACAGGTCACATATACACATACTTCATAGGCTACCTGCAATATTTATCAATTCAGCTTATTGTTTTCTTAAAAATTTTAAATATCGCAAAAATAAGTAAAAACATTCTAGCTATTGTCAAAGTATTATGTGCCTAGTGACTTATTTGGGCCCAACTCCCTGTGACTGCTTTCAGAGGAAACAAGCAATTTTCTTAAAATTAAATTTTCAACATTCCCAAATATTCCCACTACTCATTTAAATATTTCGCATTTGAAAAAAGTATTCTTCAGGATGGCAGTGTGAATGGAAAAGTAAAATCAAGTTCCAACAATAACCCAACTTTGACCCCCCCCACCATCAAGCGCTGATTTACTAAGTACATATGGTTCCTAGAAAATTAAAAGACTAGTTTTCAAATCTAGAAAACATTTTGTCTACTTGCTGTTGGGATTTAGCAAAGAAGTTCAATATCAGCTGAAAAAGGCAGAAGAAAACCATAAGCCATCCAAAAGGCCAACTTTTGATTTGATCTGTCCTTTTGCATACCTGCTGGGGTGGGGCGTGTGGTGGGGTTGGGAGATGTTTTAATTTAGGTCTACCCTGCTCAGCCACTCTGTTTTCCTTTCACATCCTAACCCCCTTGTCCTATAAGGCTGGAAACAGCTCTAAGAATGTAGAGAATGCAAACAGGCTTTTATTGTCCAAAAGGATGGCAGTGTAAGGAATGTGGCTTATCACACAGCTGCAGCTCCCACCTCACTTACCATGATAAAGTGCTCCAGGAAAAAAACATTACAACCCAAGCACAATCCAAAAACAGATTAGAATTTGACATAAGCTTTCTTAAAAACTAATCAATCAATCCATGCTGTAATATTAGAATCTAGCTCTTATGGAGGGTATAGAATCCCTTCAAGATGTGTTTCCTATTCCCTATTGACTATGGTGGTGTGAAAAAAAAAAAAAATCTAACATTTCCAATATAGTAGCTGATAGGAGAACTTTTTCCCAGCGTATGCTCAAATATATTTCCTCATCTTTAAGAGTCTAACACAGTGGAACAGAGACACAGTTCATGATCACTGAATGCAAAATTAAATTAATGAACTAAGAGATTCACGAACATACTCTGGAGACTCTACCTGAGTACCTGATTTCCCCAGGCTTTTAGAGTTTTACTTACAGACACCATACAAATGCTGCTTTGTTAGATCACCTTTTATTGGAATCCAGATTAAATATTTTAAAAAGCACGTGATACTAAAGACTAATGTGGCATATATGTTGCATGCATAATACTTTAGGTGTAAAATTTATTTTAACATGCAGTATTGTATATAACCAGTATGTGCTGGCTCATTCAAGGACATTTGGGAATATCACTGCATTTTCTTCTTGATGCCACTGAAGAATTTCTTAGTTAACGCCGTGCAGGTGAAGCTAATCTCTGCTGTGACAAGAATGGACAGGCCCTTCCGTGCCTTCTCCCCTTCACTAAGACCTTTGAAGGTCTTCCATCCTCAAAACTTGCTAAGTACCTCTGCCTCTACAATATCATACGTATCACGGAGAAACTTTCATAAGTTACTTGATCTCTCCCTCTAAAAGGTAGTAACAAAAATAGAGAAGGGAGGGAGGGAGGGAGGGAGGGAGGGAGGAAGGAAGGAAGGAAGGAATCATTCTCTAAGTAGTTGGTTTCCTTAACCTTGTCTTAACAGCCCGCAGCTAACGGGGTAAAAATATCTTAAGTATGAGGACCAAAGAAACCGTGGCATCTGGAGAAAGCTCTCTCAATAGCAGCGTATCAAGATAAGTGTAAGAGAGCAGAAGAAATCCATCACAGAGGCGGACTGAGCCAAAGCAGTCCCCTTTTATAATTTTACTTTAAAAGTTGTCTTGAAGGTCTTACTTGGGATCTCCCTTAAATATAATTAACTAGCAATACATAGGGTATACGGGTATACTTCGGAATGAGAGCGTGGCGCCACGCGGGAAAAGCGAGAAGAGATGAGAGTTACAACGCGAACGGTCGCCTAGAGCCTCGCTGGCGAACCCTGAACCACCTTCTAATACCCTTCATAGTCCTCAGCGCCCCCTGAGCCGCCCAGACCCGGCGGCGGCGGTCTTTGGGGACATGCGGAGGTCCCACATGGAGTTGGGCGTGAAAGTTACATCCTGCGTACCCCGCCGGCAAAAAAAACCCATCTCGGTCCCCAGCGCCAGACCGAAAACGAAGAGAAATCCAATCTGCCCCTAAAATCAGTCTTCAGCCTAAGTTTTCCCCCAGCAAGGCGCCACTAACTAGCCCCGCGAACAAGGATGCACGATGCAGTGGTTCGTAAGAAGTGTCTGCGGGCATCTGGGCAAAATACCACGTGAAAAATCAAAACCATCAAGCCCCTCAAACTCTGGGCTGGAGGCAGGTCTTTCAGCCCATCCTCATCACGTCCCTCTACCTTCGTCCCCTCTTCAACCGCTTCTCAAACCTCTTCCTTCTCCCGCACCTTCTTCCCGGCCACTTCCTGCCTACTTTACCCCGGCCCTGGTCCCAATCCTTGCTAAGCCCCTCACCCACCTCAAGGTCCCTCTATTCCATTCCCCGATTCTTCTCCAACCCCTAAGGGAACCCCAAACTCCCTGCACTTCGCGCGCCCCCAGAACCACGTCCCAAGTAGCCCCAGGCTCCGCTTCCGAGTCGGCCACAGGCGCGGTTTTCCCGCCGAAACGCGTCCCCAGCGCGTGGGGCGCGCGGCGGGCCGGGCACTCACCAGCTGCAGCAAGCCGGGGACCACCACGAGGGGCAGCGGCCGCAGGCGCATGGTGCCGGCTGGCGCGGCGTCTCACGAGCTGCGCGCCCTCGCCTGCCTCTCGCGCATCTCCACTTCGGGGGGCAGGACTGAGGACGCCAGGGATACAGCGCGGCGCTTCCCTCCCGGAATCCGAGCGCAGCGCCGCGCCGCGCGGGCCGGGTGGGCGGGCGGGAAAGGGGGAGGGCGGGCGGACAGGCGGGAGGCGCTTCTGGGGCCCCCGCGCGCCCCTCCTTGGAGCGGGCCGGAAAAGGAGCGTGCGGGGCCGCTCGAGCTCTGGCGCAACGCGCGGGGCTCCAGTGACGCCCGGGGCTCCGGCGTCCCAGGGTCAATGTGGGCGCGGGGTTGGCCCGCGGGCCGGAGACTGCGTCTTGGGCGCTGTGCTGCCGGGTTCCCGCGCGAGGCTGATCTAGCGATCCGGACCCACCGTGCGGCTGCCGGGTAGAGCTGAGCGCACCCGGGAGCCCGGCAAGGTCCAGGGCCTACTCCGCCCCCGCCCAGCAGAGGGCCGGTCCGGGTGCTCGGCTGGGCCAGGCGCCCTGCCCACCGACCCCCTGTCGTTTTGCTGAGGAGATAGGAGAGGGGGCCGGGGGACGGTGGTCCCTCTGCGTGGAGGCAAGGAGTACGCCGGGAGAGCACCCAGGGAGTTTGAGGGGAAGGCGATTGCAGGGTCCTGGGGCGGGGCGTGGGGGGCTGAGAACCAGACAGGCTGGGGCGGGGCGGACTGGAACCCGGGGCGCGCGCGTGAGCGCCCTACTCCGAGGCACCGCTTCGCTCGAAGAGCCCCAAGCAAGGGGTGCAAAGTGTGGCTGGCGCGGCTGGAAGGATTTCTGGAGGTGGAAAGTAGTGGGATCTGAGAGACACCTCGAGGAGGGGTAGCGGCAGGGCTGTGAGAAACCGAGCTAGGTTTAACGGTCCCGGCTTACTGCGCTTGGAGGATGGTATAGACAGCTGGGTGTCCAAGAGACCGACAGAGCTGCGCCGCGCCGACCTCCTGCCCTGGCGCGGGAGGAGAGGCATAAGGAGAGGAGATTCCGCCTCAGCTTCCCACTCGGGAAATCTTGGAGAGGAGTATCTTCCGGGGCGGGCGAGGCTGCAAACCTGCAGCCGCTGTGAGCCTCACCCCCATGTTAAAAACTCCATGGGAGAGATCCTTAACCTTTAACTATCAAAGGACAATGGGGCTCACAGACTCCCACGAGGTCTACGGTGGATGAGAATTTAGACATCATCCATCAACCCCTTTGTTGAACAGCTGGAAAATCTAAAGTCCAGACAGATAAAGTCACTTCTCCAGGGATGAGTCTCTAGGCAGCTGCTTCCACAGGGTACGCAAGGCAGGATTACTTCCTACATCCAGAAACGCAAAGCTCTTAGAAGAAAACCATGTTGAGGCAAGGGAGTAGAACTGTGGTTGATTTCCAGTCTTTAACATATAAAACACAAAAAAAGTGACATTTGGATTGGGATTTTAGGGAAAAAAAATGTTTCCTTCTCCTCCTCTTACTATGCCCCACCCCAACATAGAAATGAAGGGGGAGTCTGTAAGTCTTTGAATGGTCTAGGACCACGCGTGCAGCAGAGCAGCCTTCCTCCTGGGTCCCAAGAGCAGGAGGGTTGACTTCGGTAGGGCAAGGTACCACCCTACCTTTCACTATGTGTGCCAAGATTGTGCAGATGGGAAGGAAGTTATTCCAGAATGTTCTGGGATCCCAGTGTGACTTTGAGAGGTGTTGTTCCTGAAGCTACAGGTAGGGTGTCTCCCTAATACAACTCCGTTCCCTGTATGGAGGGAGAGAGGCTAGCGATGGCTATATATCCTTCCTAACCCCTTGTCAAGCCTGACTGGGGGGTTCTAGGGCCCTATGACAAAGGATGCACCAGCTCTGTCCCCCTTCTCCTTGTCCTCAGACTCTTCCTATTCCTTGCAACAGACTCTTAAAAACAAACAGAATCACTGTTTACATGTCTAAATCTATAACTCACCCTCTGCAACTACCCCTCACCTCCATAAAAATTCTCTCCTTATCAAGGCTTTGAACCCACTTCTAGAAAGTTATTCTATCCTAGAAGCATAAATAAGATAATTTCAAAAATTGGAAGAGACCTCTATGGGTGGATCTTCTTGTCCAGCTTTAGGTTCCTGGAGAGGGCTGCATTTTCTTTACAAACAATCTTTGGGAGATGAGAAGGACTTAATGGGAAAGGGTTTGGCAGACATAGAGGAACCCGTTTTTGGAGAGGCACTGCTGTAAGAGGAAGGAGGACAAACAGCTTTGCAAGATGCAGTACCTCGCTTAGACTCAGTGTCTCTGCCTGAGCCTCAGCTGACTCATCTGTAAAACCAGAAGGTGAGGTCCCTTCTTGATTTAGTATTTCCAATCCTGTTATCACTGGCCCCTTAAACGAGGAGTGTGTGACTTAACACACTATTGAAATAAATAATTAAATGATTTAATTACTGGAATACTTCACTCTATTTTTTAAATTTGTTCATATTTCTTAGACCTTTTCTGCACTTTTGGGAAACATATACATAAAATTTTAAATGGAACCGAAACTGGACATATGTTCTAGTAATACTAAGTATTCTCACAAAGAAACATGCTGAAGTGTGTTAAATTCCAAACCAAAAACTAAAGGACACAAGAGAACTTTTGTATCCTGTTGATCAGGCTGTGTAATAGAGTAGCACCAAGAACCCCACTGATTAAAGGCTGGTATTACTGTGTTTATTTATAAGGTGACTACTGATAATTTACTGTATTCCCCAAATGTTGGTGTACATACTATGGGAAAATGGAAGGAAGGAAGGAAGGAAGGAAGGGAGGGAGGAAGGAAGGGAGAAAGATAGATAGAAGTGTTTAATACATTGACTCTGTCCTTCAGAACATACAGTTAACCAGGAAACATGCAAGAAACAAAATACAGTAGACAATACAGACAAATATACCTTTCAGCGCTACCTAGTACCTTTGGAGGAAGGAAAAATCATTATAGGCCAACATGAATGCTTCATGGCAGAGGTGAAATGTGAGCTGGCTCAGCTTCCAAGAATGGCCAAGATTAGTCTGTGTGAGAGAAAATGGGAAAAGCCATTCCATGTGGGAGGAACAGCATGAGCAAAGACAGAGTGGAGGGCCTTCGTGTGATGTAATTGAAGGATGGACCAGACTGGCTGGAGGAAATATGTTGAGGAAAAGTGTGAGGAAAGATGGGATATGGGCTAGACTGTAGAGATCAAGCTAAACAGTTTAGTTTAATCTGCAGGAAATAAGGAATCTTAAAATTTGGGGGAGTAGAAAAGTCATACATCAAGTGGTATAAAGATACATGTGGTGGTAACATGCAGGATGGTCTTGAGGAAGAGGTCACATGAGGAGATGGTCATGGTAGTTGGAAACAAAAGATTGGCAAGATGTGCATCCAAGAGCTATCATAAAGGAACGGTGAACTGAAGTTGATGTCGGAATATTTTAAAGTGTTCCTGGCATATTAGAGGATTTTTTTTTTTTTTTTTTTTTTACATCACCATTTTCTCTCTTAGAGGCAACTTAACAACTAGAGAATCAGATCATTGCCTTTTCATTTTGCAAGGGTGGTTTTTGCAGTGTGAGAGGAGTGGAAATGGTCTTTGCATATAGACAAGTAGCAGAAAGTGGAACCTACCAAATTTTACTGCCATATGAATCCATTGTAGTCTTTTAAAAAGGCAACTTGTAGGGATATGGTCAATGCTTTGAGAACAGATTTGTCAACTTGTGGCCCATCTGGACCACCCGCTTTCTTTTTTTGCTTCTCCTCTCTACTTTCTCTCCCTTTACCGTTCATTAGCATCTTTACCAGGAAGTGGATAAAAACATAATATGCAGTATAGCATTTCAGAGTTGCAGTGGATATTAGACCAGTTTTGGATATTAACCAATTTTCTCGCTTTACATTTAAGGAAATGGAAGCTTAAAAGGTTATGTGACTTGCTTCATGTCATGTGGAGAGGCGTGGGCAAATCTGAAACTTGATTCAAGGCCTTCAGTTTCTCAGTGCGCTGCTCCTTCCAATTCATCATTCTGCCTCAGGTATTTTTCAACTGGCCAGCAGTTATAAAAGTTTTGATGTAGTGAATGAATGAACCTTTAGCTAATAAGAGTTGTGGGAATGATCTATGGATGGTAAAAGCCCCAGAGTCTATCTTATTATCAGGGAAAGAGGTTTGACCGTACTGAGCCTGAAGCATTGATCTGGTCATAATTTTAGAAGGGTGAGCGATAAGAAGGATTACATGGCATAGGGCTACTGTGCAGGCTCAGAGAAGTGGCATTCCAGACTCAAGAACATGGTAGTACTTACCCCAAGGATATAGGGAATTCTCGGGAAGCCTTTGGACCTCTTAGACCTCTGTAATAAGAAGCTGGTGAGGTTTTTGACAGCACTTCTTAACAACTAAAATCCTTTTGTGTTTCCACTCTTGTTGAGGACTTGAATATTCTTGAGTCACTATTTAATAAAATATGATTCTGTATTACATTGACTCTCAACCCCGATTGCACGTGGAATAATGCGTATGTATGTATGAGGGATAGCATCTCTAATAGTGGGCTTGAGCGTTATTTTTCACCCAGGAGATTTCACTATACAGCCATGGTTGAGAAGTTCTGCTCTACAAGAAGTTTATCTTTTTCTCCTTTCTTCTTTCCCTCTCTCCCTCCCTTCCCCTACAGAGCTGTAGCCCCTGCATTTGGAATGCACTAAGGCTTTAACAGAATCTCATTGGAACCTGTTTACACTCTTAGTTCTACACGGTGTTTCAGGAAAGAACTGGACATTTTCTTTGTAGATATTTGGGCGTGGGCATGATTGGGGGGATTTATAAAATTTCATCATATAAACTTATCAGTTACTTCAGGTTCAAAGGATTCCTCTGGAGTGAAATTATTTTTTCTCCACCTTTGGTGACCACAACGCTATCTCTTCACCATCTTTCCACTTGGATGTTATGCTGGTGGTTGATGCCGCTGTCAGCAGTCAAGAGGAGAGGCTAGAGGGAGGGGAAGAGAGGCAGCCTGGTTCCCAGCGGGGCCTGTGATGACAGGGTGACTGGGTGAAGAGAACATCACTCAAGATTGACAAGGCAGGACAGAGCTTCTCTCTGAGAGCTAATATTACATCTCCACCAAATCAGACTGATTTTTATAAACCTGTCATCATCTTTCCATGTGTGTTTCCATGCATTGTCCATATAAGTGTGATTATTTGACTGAATAATCACCTTTTCTACTTGAACATCAAATATGATGAGTGTCGTTATTAGGAACTCATTTAACTTGCTTTGGATGTTGCTTCATATATAGAGAGAAGGCAGGAGAACAGAGCCATAGGTTAGAATTGGAACATCTTCTTAACCTCTCAATTTACAGATGAAGAAACTGAAGCCCAGAGAGGGAAAGTGATGTTCCCAAGGTCACACAGGCAGATCATGGCAGAAGACTAGACTCCAGGATCAGTGGCTTTTTTGACTGTGCTAGGCTTACTCTGGGGTAGGGTGGAGCTGTGGAATGCCTACTGCCTGATTCACAATGATTATGAAAGGGGCAGCGAAGGAAAAACACATTTACAGAACACTATGTTAGTGAATCAAATGGAAATTTTCCAATCTGCTTAGAGTTCCTGGAAGCGAGAAAACAGAAATCTGGGAAGAAAAGAGATTGGAGTGAACCCCACACCTCCCCAGTATATTAGTAGGGCACTTTTTTGCAAGTGTCCAAACACAACTCAAACAAGCAAACAACTACAACAGAAAGGCATTTAATGGCTCACATGATAGGAAGTTCAAAGGCTGAAGGTAGTTTCAGGCAATTTAAGGCTAAATTAAGGAATTTTTGAGCAGGATATTGGGTGAGCCATCCTGAGTGTGTAAGTCCATTAAAGTGGGCTGGGGCCAGCAGATGTAGAAAGCTTGAGGTCAGGCCCTGGAGAGCAGGGAATGAAAACCTATCCTCCTAGGAGCTGACTTCTATAAGAGCCTGACCACCTTGAAACCACTACCAATTTTCTGCAGAAGGAATTTGAAATTGTTTCTTTAGTGTTTTCATGGATTCTTTTTGAGATGTCTTTTTCCCTCGACGTAGTCTTTCCTTTCTCAGGTGTCTCTAGTTTTTCTGTGGTAGGTGTTTGAATGACTCTCATCTCCTAACTTCTCACACTCCGGCTTGCTGAATCTGCTTTGACGGCACCTTAATACCCATCACCTTGCTTAGCACAGACCCATACTTGCTGCATCAGATGAAGTGAGGTTGCGGCATGGGGAAGACGGTTCAAAACCACGGGAGCGGCTCGCTTTACCACTCCCTGCCTTTAAAGGAACAAATTGCTCCTTATGCACCATGGAAGCCAGCACTTATCAAAGTGTAGGAGCAGCTACACATACTTGTAGGTTCACACACCAAGGCACCGTCCACCAGCTTCAGGCACTTGTGATTCGTTTTTTTGTTTACAGCCAGATTCTTAGTTATTTAAACACTGCATTCTGAAATACATGTGGCTTTTGAACTGTGCCCTTTAGCAGGATGGATGAGTCCTACAAGGTGTTGCATTTTGAGTCTTTTTGTGAAATGGAACTGGCATGTTCCACTTGTGGTCTCTCTGGACCTCAAATTACCAGTCAAGTGCTCCTTGCATGTTTTATTTCAATCTGTGTCAAATGAGTGGTACTTTCCTTGCCTTCAAACAGAAGTTGTGTTAGGAAACAAGTAGGCTAATTTTCCTATCCTGATAAAGTATAGATTTACGTTAAGAGGCCACTGGGGTTTGTACAAAAATCTCAATTGCTAAGCATTTGGGGGCATCTATTTTCCCCCTCTACTGATCTAAAATAAACTTGTCTAGTGTTACCCTGGCAGAGTAATAATCACACTGAGATTCCTTCTCTCCATTTATTGGAATATCTTGAGTGCTATCTACTGGCCAAACGTGGCATTGCCTCATCAAGTGTGAACTTCAGGAATTGTCATGGCTCTTTTAAGAATAACGTTGTCTAGGGGCTGAATATATGCCATATATTTTAGCCTATACTGACGTGTACTCACTGACCTGCATTTTTGAACGGTATCACTGCTAGGGATCATTCATTGCCTTCTAGATTGGAAGACCCCTTGATTAGGAGTCATACAAGTTGTAGTATAAGTGAGATGTAATGGATGGGCAGCTGTCTGCTTCTCCTTCCTTGAAATGGATGACTATGAATAGCCTAAATCTGATTTGTATTTTGCTGAGTAATGTGAATGGATAAAAATAAGCCATAAATTTTAAATGAGCTATACAGAATCAATCAATAATCCTGTGTATTTTGCATGTACATAAAGGAAGAACAGAGAAGTTAAAAAAAAATCCTTTTTAGTTCATCTGCACTCAATAGGTAAAAAGCACACGCCAATACTAAGAGTATTGATCAGAATACTTGAAAGGTAACAGGTAACCAATATTCAGTATGAGTTCAAGTTCATCCAATTTATGCTAATCAAACCGTATTACTTGCCAGGACCTTTCCTTTATAAGCATCTTGTAAATTATCCAGAGAAGTACATTATGCATTAGTCAGGACTGCAGAGAAGAGAAGGGAGCACAAAACAGTGAGTAACTGAGAGTCAATGCCAAGTGATTTGGGAGACGGGGTCACAGAGCCACGGGATCTTACTTATTGTAGCAAAATAAGATTGTCCCATTTGGGACAACTAGTTATAAAGGAAGAACCAAGGACAGGAGATCACTATTGATTATCAGGAAATAATGAAGAGAAAGGCCTAATGTGTTGGCATTAACTTAGGCTGAGATCCAGATTATGAAGCTGTAGTTAACAAGAACTTCACACAGACATATAGATTTAACAATATATAGGGAAATAGAATGTCCTATCTTAATTTTTAGGTTATTAGAGTGCAACTTATGCTGCCTTTAACTCAATTATTTTGAATTATTTATTCAGTAATTTGGAGTTATTTATGTCAGTTCATACCTATGTATTCTACTTCAAATTATAATTTAAAAAATTGAATATCCTAGATTCTGGGACTGTATGATGTATGTAATGTATTCAGTTATCTGTGTGTTATTAAATAATGATTGATATAAACATTTTGATTGATAATGAAGAAGAGAGAACATAAGTTAAAAATGTATAATTTAAAACCATTCTGTTTCAGCAATAGCATATTTTAAAAATTATATTTATAGGCACAAGCAGGAATCTCACTCATACTTATTTTCAATCATTCCTAAATTGAGCTTTCTACTTTTTTTAACTCCAGGTGCTGTACATATATTATCACATATAATCATTACAACCATCTTGTAAGGTGGGTATTATCTGAAGTTTGCAATGGCAAATCTGAGGAATAGAGGAATTAAGTATTTCACCCAAGATCACTCAGCTCTCATGTGACAGGACCCAGGATTTGGACCCAGAGTTTCTGGAGCTTTCTCTCCTAACCATAACACAACATTGTCTCCAACTGTGACAGTGAGTAAAGTTCCAGATATGCCCAGACAAACTCCTCTTCATATTTCTCTCATTGTGACCAGCAGAAATGGGAAAAAATAGCAGCATGTAGTGTGTGTGTGTGTGTGTGTGTGTGTGTGTGAGAGAGAGAGAAAATATCTGGCACAATGCCTGAGTGGGAATCTCCCCCAAAGCTTGTTAAATCTGAATCATGTGAACGTTGTTTTCAACCAGAAAGGAGATATGTTTTATTTTTTTCATTTCACTAATAACGCCTGTGATGGATTGCTCTGTGTAACTCCCTCAAGCTGGGAACCACGTTTCCCAGCATTCTTTTCCCTGTATAGTTCTGTGTTAGAATTGGCCGAAGAGCTCGAGATCTGCATCAGATGTAGAAGGCTGAAGCTCCAGGCAGCCATTCCTCTCTCAAGGTCGTTGACTTGTAACAGATAGACACAGATTGTGCCCAGTAGTTCCAGGCTGTCCTTGCTCTCCTCTATCTGCATCTTGCTCTTCTTCCCAAGTGCTGTGCCTGCTGCCAACAGCTGCTGCAGGCCCACCGCTGGATGCCTGATGTGGATCCACAGGAGTGGTGGTCACACAGGCATCTTCCCTTAGATCACCCCATGGGTTCCCCTTCACGTTCCCATTTGGCTTCTCAGAATATCCTGACTGAGCCTTGACTGACGTCATCCCTAAGTTGTATCCTCTCTTTTTTTATTTAGCCAGCTGAAAATTGGCCACAACGGTCACAGCTGGTCAATAAGCCCCGAGGCCCTCAGTTCCCCTAATGTCGATTGCCTGATTATTTGTGGCTAAAATGCCTTCCTCAGGGAGGACTATGTCCCCTTCTAGTGTATAATGTAATAAATATCACCATCGAGTATTTCCTGGCTTTCCCTTCCTCTGCCTAAAGAGGATTCTGCCTGGGCCTGCTGATTGTTTCTCTCTCTTTTCCTCCCTAAGGGGAGTCGTACCTTGTCAGACTTCTTGGACCTCAGCGGTGGCGATTCAGGGGTAAATGGGGAGTGAAGCAGAAGTGAAAGAGACTTTGGTGAGGTAGTGAGGGTGGGAGGAGCGTTTCAGGAGTGGTTAAAAAGAGAGAAGTGGAAGTTGTTTTAGTATATAAATGTAGTGGAAAGGGAAAAAGGAGGATTCTAAAAAATATTTCAGGGACTATATAGTCTTTTCATGGTATTCAAAAAATTAAGTTAAGAACTTGAGTTATTTTGAAATTAGTTTTAGTTGCATGAATTGGGTTCTTCAAGTTGTGACCCTTTTCTGGGACAGGCTTTGTAAGGTTTGTAAGGGTTATATGTATATAAGTAGACTTCATGAATATCATACACTCTCTAAATTGGCAGTAAAAACAATTCACTCAAATCTCTCAAATTTTTCAAGACTTCAATACTTTGTCTGAATCCAAAATTAATCTTTTAAGTATTATCCACAGTGCAAAAGTATATTTCAACATCTATAAGTGTTTCTAAAGTATATTTTACTAAACCACCTCCAAGGAAATTTAATAGATATTTACATGAGGGAAGAATTCTGAGTTCAACCAAATTTGGGAAACACTAGATGAAACAAAGTTAAACAGATTGATTTATTCAAGGACTATTTAAAGCACTTAATCTTTCTCTTAGAACTTTTCAAGTGCCTTTTTGGGACTAGTGTGATCAAAAATATACTTTAAGGGACGCAGAGAACCACATAGTAGCCATGTCTTCCTGCACACAGGAGAGATTGAGTGGGATCATGGGCAAAGTCAAATGTGTCTGGATTTTTGTCTCTGTGTTGAACATGGGGAAGGAAAAAGTGAGAACAAAGGTTGTGGGTTAGACTTACATACTTGAGCTGGTAAAAAACAAATCAGCTTTTATAATATTTGATTTTATCCTTTAATTATGGTTAGCATATTTGTGCTTTGAGAAAATTAAAATCAGCGTGGAATAGAAGTGGGTGGTTTGTGGTTTTTTTGTTTTGTTTTGTTTTTTGCATACAGTAAAACGCTCTCTTTATTGTGTATAGTTTCATTGGTTTTGGCAAATGCATATAGTTTCAATTCCCTCACAATTTTCTTATGCTATCCCTTTGTAGTCAACACATCCCCACAGTCCCAAACCCTGCAACCACTGACTTATTTTCCATCTCAATTGTTTCCCTTTTCCTGGACATCAAAAAATATGTAGCCTTTGGGATCTGGCTTCTTTCACTTAGCAAAATGCCTTTATGTTTCCTCCATGTTGTTGCACAAATCAATAGATAGTTTCTATATTGCATCGTACAGATGTTTGGGAGTTTGTTTATCCATTCTTCTGTTGAAGGATGTCTAGGTTCTTTCTAGTTTTTTGCAGCTATGAGTAAAGCTGTGTGAAGATTCGTTTTTCAATTCACTTGGATGAATACCTAGTAGTGAGATTACTGGGTCATATCTTAAGTGTATGTTTATCTTTCTTTCTTTTAAACCAACAAACTGTTTTCCAAAGTGTCTGCACCATTTTGAATTCCCACAAGAGGTGTATGAGTTACCGTTGCTCCACATCCTCATCCCCATTTGATATCATCCGATTTTAAAACTTTAAACCATTTTAATAGGTTTGTAGTGACATGTTGTGTTTTTAATTTGCATTTCCCTAAAAACTAATGATGTTGACATACTTTCATGTGTTTATTTGCTATCCATATATCTTCTTTGGTAAGTGTCTTTTTAAATGTTTTGGCTATTTTCTATTGTTTTTTTTTTTTGAATATTGACTTTGAGAAGTGTTTATATATTCTCAATACAAGCTTTTTATCAGATATGTGATTTACAAATATTTTCCGCTATTCTGTAGGTTGTCTTTTCGTCCTTTTAACACTGTGTTAAATAAATGAAAAGCAATAGGATATATTGGAGTATTTGTGAAAGACATTTGTTTAAAACTAATTTGGTCTGATCTTGTTTTTCCAAAAGGGCCTGACCTGGCATGTTGAGCATGCATTGTACATCTGCTTTAAATATTTACTATGTCCCAAAGACGAGAATGATGTCCCTAAAGATAGGGATGTAACCTGCCCCAAATCAGCATTTCCTTTAGGATAGGGGAAACTAAACTAAGGATTAATTACTGGCCTGCTATGCTCACCTTGTGACACTCATCTTGTGACCACCTACCTGCTGACCGCTGATCTGCTGTACCAGCTAAGCATCTGATGACAATTGTAAAAGGGACATTCCTGTCATATGTGATGTACTCTCTTTGTTCCAAGACAGTACACAACCACTCTGTACACCCCACTTCTTCGATGCCTTCCTCCCTTAGGGAAGGAAGGGCTCTGAGCTAGTACTGAGATCTAGCTCATAATAAGATCACTGTAATTTTGATTTATAGATTGACTATGGATTATTTGCATCAACAAGTGTATTTCATAGAGGAAAAGTTTAAAATTTTGGGAGTCCAGATAATTAGTATTTTCTTTTATGGATTGTGCTTTTGGTGTTGTATCTAAAAACTCTTTGACAAACCCAGTGTAATGCAGATTTCTCCTAGAAGAGTTTTTTATACTTTTACATGTCACCTTTAAGTCTATGACCATTTTAAGTCACTTTTAAAAAAAGTATAGTGTGAAGTATGGCTCAAAATTCTTTTTCTTCTTTTTCTGCCTGGATGTCCAATTATTCCACCACCATTTGTTGAAAAGACTTTCTCCATTGAATGACCTTTGAACTTTTGTCAAAAATCCATTGACTATATTTGCATCATCTATTTTTGGGCTCTATTCTGTTTGATAGAGCTATATGTCTATCCTTTCGACAATACAACATTCCTTGATTGCTGTAGCTTAGAGTAAATCTTGCAATTCAGTAATGTGAGGCTTCTGACTTTGTTCTTTTCTTTTTCAGAATTTCTGAATTGGATATTCTAGTTCTTTGCCTTTCCATGTAAATTTTAGAATCAGCATGTCAATATCTACAAAAAAATGCTTTCTGGGATTTATATTGGGATTGCATTTTAAATCTATAGATCAAACTGGGGAGAAAAGATGAGGAATGGAATTTGGATCCTCATTTCTTGACTAAAACAACAAACAAACAAACAAAACTTAACCTTAATGGCTCCTTCCTCTTAGAAAGTAAAACTCAAACACAGGTAGCCTGACACTCAAAGTTCTTTATCATTCAGTGACAACCTATTCTTCCCAGCCTTATATTTAATAACTTTTCAGCCTAGATTCTTATCTCTAGCCAAAGCAAATCACTGCCCCTCCAACATACAGTGGTATCCTCATGTCCATTAATTCACTCCTTTGCCTCCTCCAAATTCCTGCCTCCTCCTTTATTTCAAATTCACTTTCAAGGTTTAACTCAAGTGAAACTTTTCCTTGTTTATCCGACTGACAGTTGTATCTTGGTTTCTGAGTTCCTTCTGTAGATCTTGTGAGTACCAATCCTTAGATGTTTCTTAAACATTGTGGCGTATTGTTAGCGTCATTTTTATCTGAGAATGTCTTATCAGAAGCACCACCTGCTAAATTCCCTGAAGGTAGAGATTTTATTTATGTTCTTTTCAGTCTTTGCAGAACATGAGAGTACGTGGTGTACATGACTGATATACGTAAGTATTGATTAATGAGAAAAAACTAACTTTCAATGTTTGATACACTGATAATAAAATATTAAGACTTCTAATATGACTCCACATTTAAATATTTGGCCTGGGAAGTGTTGAGATTTGGATATGGTGGCTTATGTAGTTCATCTCCGTGGTTCTAAATTGTCTCTTATATTTGCTCCACATTCCTCTTCATCTCCCCCATTCCCTTGGCATCTGGATAAGCTCACTTGGGACTTGGGGGTCCCCTGTGTTAGATCCTCTATGTAGGGCCAAATTTTCTGGGGCTTTGCTTGTTTCTTTCTTCTGATCAAACATTTTCTCTTAACTCGTGTCCACATAGGTCTCTTCCTTTCTAAGTGATGTGTAGAGATGAGAAAGAGAGAAGAGATTTTGATCTGATGGGTTAATCTTTGATTACACACTAACAGAATTCAGGTTAGGAATTTTAGTGAAAAGTGCATGGCCATTGAAGTTAGATAGGCCTACGTTCAAATCCAAACTCTACCAGTTACCATCTTTGTGACCTTGGGTGAATTGTGAAGTTTAAATAAAAGCACATATAGCATTTCTAGAATACCAGGAGCGCCACATACATTAGTTTCTTTGTTCCTGTTTTTTGATAATCCTTTCCTGAGAATACAGTATTAGCTATTATTTATTTAACATTTTCTGTATGCCAGACACAGTGCTAAGTGATTTACACACATTTTCTCATAATCCTTAAAACAATCTAACTTTTTGGTATTACTATACCGTTTTTCACACGAACAAGCAAAGACTTAGTTTAAAGGACATTTTGTAAGATCATAAAATAAGGAAGTAGAGAAGTTGACATTTGAACCTCAATCTGATTACTTCTAATGGGCTCTTACTTACTATACCATGTCTTGCTAGTTATATGCACTATGTCTCCTTAGAAAGTTCATGTGTAGGGCGAAGAATGGCGAACATTCAACATCTAACAAGCTTGTCGGAGATACATTTTAAGTTGGGTGAATTTTTCAACTGCGCTTCAGACCATCGCACAAGAAGCAGTTACCTGTAACATCCATTTGTAATTTATTAAATATATTTTTCTGGGCGAAATATATTTATTTATTCATAGCACTCTGCTGGACTTTTTTTCTACCCTGAGTCCTTATAGCCAGTTAATCAGAAGCACTATGAAGTCTTTCATAACGCTGTCACTGGTGTTATTTCCATTGACACTTTAGATACGGCCCAGCTTGATTAGACAGAAGTCCACCCTTCTTCTAGTTATGGTGGAGCTGGAGGTTGTAGGAAAGGACTTGACTGCTCACATTCAGAGCTACTGCCTGAACTTCTGCATCTGTCCCCTGCTGGGTTCTGTTCCTTTCAGTGCCCACTGTGGCTGTGCTTCCCACAGACCATTACAGCTGCTGAGCTACTGGCCATTTCTGAAGGGTCTGCCTCCTTCTCTAACCAGCAGGGAAATGATTTTTGCTTCTTGTGACCAACTTTCATCCATGATTTTCAGAGCAGTGCAGTGGGGGTTCCTAACGACATAGCTCACTCCTTCTCCACTTTCTTCTCCTCCTCCTTCTACTTCTTCTTAAATTTAGTTTTTTTTTCCCCCTCAAGGAGACACATAATTTAAAAAGCTTATTGTTATATAAGATTTCTTATTAAAAACGGTAGTCTCATGCTTACTTGTGGCCCTGTTACATATCCAGATCCCCACAATCAACCATTCCAATCTATTTTGTTTGATTCATTTGGTATTTATTTTTATTTATTTTCTATTTTACTATTTTTCTCTATTTTTATTTTTTCCCATCTCATTTTTCCTAAATAAAATGATTGTATTGCCCTTCCTCAATTTTTCTATGGTAGGCATTTTCTACTGACTTCCCACTATGGAAGAGAAAGCTAAAGCTTTCTTTTGTTATTTCTCATTTCCTTACCCCTTTAACATAGTTACATCAAAGCCTTGGTTACATATTCCATTTTTACACTATTATGACTATTATAAATGATTTTCATAGATAAGTTATGTGAAAGACCCTGATTCCTTTTTCTTTCCTACACATTTTGTTTTTTCCTAGAATTAATAATTATCTCGTATTTTTATTAGTTTAAATTTCTATGTACTTATTAGCAGTGCAACCACACACTTTCCCCCCATTGTTTACAACTTCTCTCTGTGCAAAGACAATGAGTAGTCATTCAATGTCATTTTCGTGAGGGTGTCTGTCCGGGAGTCTTCTGACCTGCTCCAGTCTGCTCCGGTTCCTTCCTCTTCTCCTGCCGTACAGAGTGCATCCTGGGATCTCCGTTCCTATCAGACTGGGAACTGCTTCACCTCCTTCTTGTGTTGGTCCTCCTCTTTCCTATGTGCCATGCCTTCCTTTTTCTTGGTTTACTGTCCTTTACTAATGGAGCCTGTTTTCCAGTAGCTTCCTAGAAAATGTGTGTGGGACATAAAATATTGGTGACGTTGAATATCTGGAACTGTCTTTTTTCTTTTAACCATCACAATGCATTGATAGTTTATCTGAATGTAGAAGTCTAAGTTGTAAGTCATTTCTTCTCAGCACTTAGACATTGGTCTACTGTCTTCTAGCTAACTGTGTTGTGGTTGAGAATTTTAATTTTTTATTTGTGACTTCTTATTATGGTGTGCATTCCCGGAGGCTTTAAGTTTTTCTATTTGTCTCCGGCATTTCATCATGATGTGCCCCTTAATGTGGGTTTACATTTCCCCACTATGTTGAGCTCAGCCCCAGAGAATCTCATCTTCACCCAGCCGAAATCTTATTAGGTAAGTAATTTTCATCTGTGACGTCTTCATAATTACTTACATAATTACTAGGGCTATCATTTGCAATTCTAGGAAGGTGTTTCCCACTGGGCCACATTTCTTTCTTTAAATTTTTTTCTTTTTTCTTTTTTTGGGGGAAAAAACCCTTTCTAATGCTGTCCTTTCATTTCTGGTCAATATCTCATTTTTCACATAATTATATCTTTTGTAATTCTAATACTTTACCATATTTAGATACTGTTTTTAGAGATAAGTACCCAGCCCTTTACATAAAGCACGGTTTTAACTTTTAAAACTTATGAATATTTTTCTAATTACGAAGTTGATGTATATTCATTGTGAAACACGAAATTCAGTAAGGTTAAGTAATTTGCCCAAAGTCGTACATTTAACTAGTGTCAAATCCAGTATTCTCACTCACATCCATGCTATTAATTACTCTGCTATACTATTTTATTAACTTAAGCAACAAAAGAACCATGTAAATGTTATTATATATAAATTATTATAAAAATAAATTTAAATTATTTTCTTTTGGTCTTACTGATAGTCAAGTTCCAAGTTTATTGTAGTATCAGCGAGCATTTTCTCAGAGGTAGTTAACTTATTTATGAATTAATTCAACATCCAACAGATATTACATAAGCACAAACTATGTTCCAGACTCTTTGCTAGGATTTGGGCAATCATTGGCGAACAAATGAGAATTTTAGGATGAGAAATTCTTGATTTTCTCATTTTGGATTTGCATATTGGTTCATCTTTGCCTTTTCTACTCGAGAGAGATTCTGAAATGCCAAGAGCTGGGGGTATTTTAGTTCCCTCAGCTGTGACACTGGGAGGCAATTAGTTTTTCAGTCTCCCCAGTCTTGCAAGCTCATGATGGGCATTCTACCAGCAGGCACTATTATAAAATACCAGCGAGGTCTGGCTTAGGAAATCAAACAGATATCTTAAATCAACAAGTTTTTGGCTGATTCCCAGCTGTAACAGGACTTGTTCCAAATCATCGTCTGTAGTCACCGGTGAAAAATCAACGAGCAGCTCACTAGGATATGTAATGGGAGAAAAGGCATAAGTTGAAAGGAAAACAAACAATAAAAAAATTCAATATTTAGTATGAAAGAAAGCTAACTACCTTGCAATGTTGTCAGCTGTTTATATTCTTAAATTTGTGCACCATCTTGATATTCAAATGATCACCTTCCCCTAAAAAACTAAAATAGCAAGATACTTCAGAGTTCAGTACATTTTGGTCTGAGGATGTTAGGGAGCAGGCTTGGTGTGTGTTGTTGCTTTTATTGTTCTGCCAGCACAAGCATGGGCTCCTCCAGTGGTAAACATGCTCTTTCTTCCATTACTTGTGAAGGAGTAACACAGAAATGGCTAACTGGCTGTTATATTTTTTTCTGCTGAACAACTGTGTCGCAGTTATATTTCTCTCAAACATCAACGTTTGGGGAACTTGGCCTTAAAGCAGTAATTTGTAGTTGGCTGCACCTCAGAATCATGGGTGGCAGATTTGAAAACTTGATGTGCCTGGGCTCTGCCCCTAGAGGTTCTGAAAAGCTCCAGACATGAGTGATTCTGCTGGGCCCTCAGGGTTGGGAGACCCTGGGCAGCAGAGTGAGCCTGGCGGGAGGGGGCTATGTCAGGGCTTCCTGGGGGGCCTGAGAGTTGGATGAAGGCTGAACTAGGCATGTTCAGATTAACAGGACAAAAATGGAGTGCTCAGTTCATAGTGGGAATAGAGAGAAAGCATACAAATACCTTTAGTAAACGACTCTATCAAAGTGTCGATTTAGTATGTCTTTAAAAAAAAGGTCTAGGCCAATGCCGTCAAATAGAAACATAATGTGAGGCACATATACAACTTTAAATTTTCCAGTAGGTACATTTATTTATTTATTTATTTTATGATTTTATTTATTTATTTATTTTCCCCCAAAACCCCAGTAGATAGTTGTATGTCATAGCTGCACGTCCTTCTAGTTGCTGTATGTGGGACGCAGCCTCAGCATGGCCAGAGAAGCGGTGCGTCGGGTGCGTGCCCGGGATCCGAACCCGGGCCGCCAGCAGCGGAGTGCGGGCACTTAACCGCTAAGCCATGGGGCTGGCCCTCCAGTAGGTACATTTAAAAAAGGAAGACATGGGCAGAGTTAATTTAATAATATATTTTATTTAACCCATAATATATCATGAGTATTATCACTTTAAAAGTTAATCAATATGAAAAATTATTAATGAGCTATTTTACATTCTTCCTTCATGCAAAGTCTTTCTTTGAAATCCAGTGTGTATTTTACACTGACAACACATCTCAATTTGGACTCACCCCGTGTCAAGTGCTCAATAGTTGAATGTCACTAGTGGCTTCCATATTGGACAGTGCAGGTCTAGGTGAATGATTGCTCTAAACCCACTGATCAGCAATTGGCACAACTCCAGTAGAGAAGGTAATCTGAGTGAGGAATTAGACTGTTCTTTGGGAATTTTTTGGTGATCTAGGCCTTAGGGAAGACATTTTGGAGAATTATGGCTTCAGTAACAAATGGAATTGCTAAGAAAATTGGTGGATGAAAGGGGAAACTGATCACCATGCAGCTGGGCAGTAGAAAAGAAACAACTGGGGAGATGGAATGACCAGCAGTCTTTTGAACATGATCTATGTGCCAGGCACTCTTCTATACACTTAACGTATTTTCTTATTTAATCTTTGCAGAAACTCTATGAGGGAGATTGGGGCCACAGTGCGCAGCTGGTCCTGATGTGAATGGTGGGTATCCTCTGGAGTTTTGCAATGTGGTGGTCCTGAGGTTGGTACTATTATTTCCCGCATTTTACAGATGAGGAAGATGAGGCCTTTTCTCTCATTTTCTTCACTTCAGTATACCTTCCCTCCTCTTCTTCTGTTCTCTGTCCTACAGTGACTTGCCTTTGCCACCATTTCTGTCTGATTTTAACTGTTGTTTTTCCACTTAGAGGAAAAGACAGAAAGTAGAATACTATATTCTCCAACCTCAAACTCTGCTTCCTGCCTCTCAAATGATTCTCATTACCTACTTTGACTTAAATCTGGTGAAGTTCCATCTTACCGCACTGCCTTAGGATGGGACTTATTGCTAAAACCAGCTAATTACTGATGACTTTTCAGCCCTGAAAACCCCAAACAAACAACTAGAAAACACCCAAACAAATAAAAACAGACATCTCTGCTTTATATTATAAAGCGAGTTGATTTTTTTCCTTCTGAATTTGTTATGCCTGAAGCCCAACAGAGTCTTCAGGATTCTCCTTTTTAGCATTGCAGGTGGATCAAACTCCAGCATAAAACAAAAGACAGATACCAGGCTTTAAGGTAGGATTTCTGCTAATTCCTAAGTAGTCCTTAAACTCTAATTTAAAGATAAAGGAATAGATCCCTTTACAACGATGCACTATCAGATGACATGCTATGCATATTTTGAAGGGCATGTCACAGCCATCTCCTCTAAACACATTCTCATGGATTTGAGGGCTCCCTCAAGACACACTATATGTTCTGGAGTTACTGTGTGCAATCGGTGGACTTCTTCAAATCATCCTGGCAAAATACACTGAGAAGGAATAAAAGTGTGTATTTGTATATTAAAGAATGGAGAATTTTGTGAAATGAAAAAGAGAAAGTTAAACTTCTAAAAACGTTGGAAAGATAAAAGAAACAAGAATTTGTTTTGTTTGTTGTGTGTTCTTATAGTTACCTTTAAAGGTTATAAGCCGATATGTATTTTTTAATTTCCATTGGTGTGATAGTATACTTATGAATTGCCAGAATATTACTACCTCTGGTTTTCAACCACGCTCAACCAACCATTCATTCAACAAATACTTAAGGAGTGCATGGTCTTGGGCTGGTACCACAGGCCAGGCGTTGGTTGTCTTGGGCCTTGGATCTCTCATGTGCAAAGCAGGTGAATAATGCCAGAATTTCAGAATCGTTGTGAGGATTAGAAAGAACATGTATAAGTGGCATATCACAGTACCTGGACTGCAGCAATGATCAATGGATGTTCTTGTTGGTTTGTTTTAAACAAAGATTTTAAATCTAAATGGGCAGAGTAGACATATGTACAAAAAATAAAAATATACTCTGTACTAGGTGTAAAATAAGAGGTATAGCTAAGACTTCAGAGGGGAGAGAAACCTATGGTTTGATTGGGTTGATGTGTCTCTCCCATGCAAGTCTGTAAGCCCCATAAAAGTGGAGTCCTGCTCTGGTTTGCTCACCATTGCATCTCCGGCATCCAGCTAGGGCCTGGCTCATGGTAGGTGTTCAGTCAATGCCTTTGGACAATAAAACAATGTGAGAATTCATGAAGCACCAGTTATGTGTTATCTCCTCTTGCCGCCTTTGGAATGCAGGCAGGGCAAACAGGCTAAGGAAACCCAAGAAGGCTTCATAGAGGAGGCAACTTGAAAAACAGGTGGAATTTAAAGAGCCAAAGCAGGTGGTGGAACGGCATTTCAAGCATAAACTAGGATGCAAAAGTTAGAATAGTATCATTTATTGAGGTGGTATTAAATAAACCAATTTGACCAGAAGAGGTTTATATTAATATTTATGAGGAGATAAGACTAGTGGATATTTTGGGTAAATTTCAGAGAGCTTTGGGTGCCGGGGTTGTTTTTCTAGCTAAGTGCGTGGGTAGCAAAAATTACCCTTTAAAACTGCTCTCATCAACAACAACCCCCTCAAACTCTAGAAGCCACCCTCTACGTATAGGAGAAATCTCCCTCTAAGGGTTCTGCTGCCCTCGTTTACATTGTAGAACAACTGCTGAAGGTCTGTGAGCAGAGATGCAGATATGCTGTCTGTTTTGCGTGGCCTGATGCCAGGAAGTCTTCCTGCCCAGCTGGGGAGCCCTAGTCAGAACAGATTGCCTTTAAATGCACAATCTAAGCCAGGTCAAATGTGTTCCAGAACAGACTGAGAAATGTGAAGCCAAATATGATAAATGGTGGCCAGTAGTTGGCTGTGAGAGAATTTGGCTCTGCGTGCTTCACCACACATCGGTTGGAGGTGGTTTGCTTGTTGATTGTTGGGGGCATTTAAAAAACAGAACTCTATCCCTCCTACAAATATGACCAATAACTGTTCCATGTACCCTGCGTTATTCCCCAGCTCAACAAGGGCCAGTTAACATAAGCATTTGGTATCGTGTGGATTGGCCACAATTAGGTGCAATCTAATTTCTGTGATATTAGCTGGAAATAACTCAATTATCCCCTCACCTCCTCTAATTCACTTTTTTAATTTCCTTTTTATTTCTCTGCTGTGATTTGATGTCCTGAGTTTTCTCCTAGACACCATGTGCTTCTAGATTCTCTTCATTCTATATCCTTTTTTGTCTTTATTTTTAAATCAAACTTCATTCACGTGCATAAGTGCCTAGACTGGCTCTTTATGTGCGAGTTACCGAAAGTGATTCTTATGTAGGACATTCTGACTTTCTATTATATCTAGACCTTGGTTGAGTTGTCATGTAAAACTAAACATAGGGAATATAATATGTTTAAAATGCAAGATGCTACAGCCTCAGTGACACATTTCAGAGTGTATCCCGAAGAAGGGCATTTTATTTTATTGAAAAAAATTGTTTTACTCTAAGAATAAGTTGATTTGGGATAGATGAATTCATAAACCTGGCATCTACCTTTCTTAACAGCTGGAAAACTCTGGCAGGCCTACTTTTGGATCATTAGAACTATTTAAATAAAAATGATGCCAGTCCTGGTTGTGCTTCTCTGCCCCCATGCTAATAAACTGATATTTCAGACAGCTGCTACTCTTTTGATAGTAGGATTAAAAAATTACACAACATTTTAAATGCAGAGAGAAATAGAATATCTTATAATAAAAAAAGAAAGCTTTAAGAACACGGAAACAAATGCCAAAGACTAGAAAAGGAAGGGAATAAACCTCAAAACAATGTTTAGAATATTTAATTATTTTTCATGAGTGTGGTATTGTTCATAGTTTTAAAAAATATTTGTGATTGTTCTCAGCAGTGGTTTTTATTTTCTCCAACATATATTTCTAGATTTTTTTCACATTCTCTATAATAAGATCATATTTTATGATGAGGAAAATGCAACAGTAGGTAAGTCGTCAGATCGGTAAAACTTCTGTTAGGTTTGGCAATCTACATTAGCACCCATGATGTTGGGGTGGGGAGTGGGCACTAAGCTAAGACTAATTGTGGTTCGATGACCTGGGCAAGTCATTTAAACTCCTGAACCAGAGAGTCATCACATCAAATTACCTAGAGCTGTGCTGTCCTGTACAGTAGACACTAGTCACATGTGGCCAGTGAACACTCGCTATGTGCCTAGTCTGAACTGAGATGTGTCGTAAGTGTAAGATACACATTGGGTTTCAAAGACTTAGTACAAAAAAAATGTAGTGTTTTATTCATAATTGTTTTTGTATTACCTACATGTTAAAATGATAATATTCTGGATATATTGGGTTAAATAATATATTTAAAAATTAATTCTACATACTTTTTAACTTTTTAATATGACAACTAGAAAATTTAAATCTACATATGTGAATTGCATCATATTTCCATTGGACATTAATTTAGAGGATGTAAGTGTTTAACTTAATAATCTCTAAAATCCTTCTAACTCAACCAATTCTATGAATCTAGAAGAGCATATTAACAATGTGTCATGCTGTAAGATAGAATAAGGTTGGAACATATCATTTTGGAGTTAGTGCACAAACAACCCATGGTTAAGTTTTGAGGAATAGGAATAATGTAACTTTGCGTACGTGCTTGAAACTACCTGAGGAAATTATTTGAAAATAATTTAAGGAAAATGATGGGGGAAAAATGTGAGAAAAAAAATGAATAGTGATACTTCATATCTAATATAGTAAAATGCTCTCTTACTAGCTTGATTAACTGACAAGCTCCATTTTTTTCTACAAAACGTATACTGGCTGAGGCTCGCAAGTGTGCTACTTACTTATCTAAGGGTTAATCAGGTGCCCAGAAGTTATGCACCCATCAATTGACTCATTAACTTACCAGGGGTCCCTTGTGTTGGTTCCCAAACCTGTTTATGCCAGCTGTACTTATTACTGTAATTATATAACTTAATAAGACACTAAGTAATTGATGAAATGTAAGAGTGAAAAAGACTCGTTTCTATGAAAAATCAGTTTAGTGCTTTGGAATCAATAATACCAAGTTGCCAAAATATGGTGTCAAGTTATGTCTAAAAGTTTTTGGGGGAACTGTAAAAATCTACAAGGATTCTGTACTCAGTTTGCTTCACAACGTTATTAAGATCTATGGAAAGCCTGGAAATTATAGATGATGCACTATGAGGTAGTTTATGCAAGAAAGAATGAAGAATTCTAACACTCTTTGTCCTTATATCAAAAGATAACGCATCTATTTCCTTTTATATATATATATTGCGACAAATGTTTAATGCATATATGTATCACATTATATAATTCCCTGCCATGACCACTTTTAAAACATGACTAAGTATTATTCTGGACCATGTTGAATAAGACGTCTTCTAACATAGTCTTGATTTGCTCTCATTCTCCTCAACTCTCTATTTTTATAAGTGATTACTTCTCATTCCCAATCCTCTTAGTCTCCTAGGCTTAAATCTGTGGTATTTTCCACAATCCTATCATGTGAAAGACTGAACTTCTTTTTTTTTTTTTTTTTAAAGATTTTATTTATTTTATTTTTTCCCCCCAAAGCCCCAGCAGATAGTTGTATGTCACAGCTGCACATCCCTCTAGTTGCTGCATGTGGGACTCGGCCTCAGGATGGACAGAGAAGTGGTGCCTCAATGCGCACCCGGGATCCGAACCCGGGCCACCAGCATTGCAGCGCGCGCACTTAACCACCAAGCCACAGGGCCGGCCCAAGACTGAACTTCTAATTCTGGAGGCTGGTATCCATCCTAGGCATGGTCCAGCCTCAGGCTAACTCCGAAGCCTTATTCCCTTTTCAGGATCTCTGTCTTCTAGAGAAACTGAATTAGTTTCCATTGGTGCACAAGTCCTTCAATTTCCTATCTTTGCTCATTTTTTCGTGCTCCCTTTGGCTAGAATAGTCTTATCCCTTCTTTAATAATCAGGATTCTACCACTTACCAACTATGTAATTTTGCAAACCTATCCTATCTGGTAGGGTTGTTACGGGAAAGAAGGAGGTAATGTGTCTAATTCTCCCAGCACAGTACTTGATATATAGTGGTGTTCGAAAGTGTTACCTTCTTTTCCTTTACGATGGGGGTTTCCAAGTAGAAGGAATTATCTCCTTAGCTCCCTGAGCATTTTGTCTGTACTTCATTCATGGCTTTTAGATTGCATGTTAATTTTGTTAATGTACAATTTGTATCTCGCTTAAAGTGGCAGAGATTGTTAATTTCCTATCCCAACATCTCTTCCCTGCCGCCCTTCTTCTTAGTAATAGAACCCCATATTATTGACAGTCCTCTTTTGCTGTAACTGGTCGTTTGACTAGGTTTTGCCCAAAGACGCATACACAGAAACATTGTGTGAGACATCTGGGAATCTCCATAAAAGCTGGGAGGCAAACCGTTCTTTCTCACTACTTCATTTGAGCGGCCTAGAATGCAAGCAATAGCTGAAATGCACCAGCCATTTGGGGCCAGGAAATGACCTTGAGATCTATTTTTGTTAAAACACAATTATTTTGGTTTTGTTCACATGCAAATAAACTTTGCCTTAATTGTTAGGCCCATTAGACTCTGTTGCAGGAAAATTCTTGGTCTAACTCACTTTCTATGTCTAACAGCAGTATTTCTCTAATTATCTCTGGTGAAGCATCAGCTTTTCCCCACTTAAGCCATTACAGGTACTTTTTTTTTTTAATTGATGTCTTAATAGTTTATAACATTGTGAACTTTTGGTTGTACATTTTTGTTTGTCTGTCACCATATACATGTCTCCCTTCACCCCTTGTGCCCACCCCCCACCCCCTTTGCCCCTGGTAACCACAATATAGTTCTTTCTGACCATGGGTTGGTTTATATTCCACATATGAGTGAAATCATGCAGTGTTTGTCGTTCTCTTTCTGGCTTATTTCACTTAACATAATACCCTCCAGGTCCATCCATGTTGTTGCAAATGGGACAATTTGTCTTTTTTTTATGGCTGAGTAGTATTCCACTGTATATATATACCACATCTTCTTTTTTTTTTTTGTGAGGAAGATCAGCCCAAAGCTAACATCTGCCAGTCCTCCTCTTTTTTTTTTTTTTTTTTTGCTGAGGAAGACTGGCCCTGAGCTAACATCTATTGCCAATCCTCCTCCTTTTTTTTTTTTTCCCCCAAAGCCCCAGTAGATAGTTGTATGTCATAGCTGCACATCCTTCTAGTTGCTGTATGTGGGATGCCACCTCAGCATGGCCGGACAAGCAGTGCCTCGGTGTGCGCCCGGGATCCGAACCCGGGCCACCAGTAGCGGAGCATGCGCACTTAACCGCTAAGCCACGGGGCTGGCCCCCCACATCTTGATCCAATCATCAGTCGAGGGACAATTGGGTTGCTTCCACTTCTTGGCTATGGTGAATAATGCTGCAATGAACATAGGGGTGCATAGCCTCTTTGGATTGTTGATTTCAGGTTTGTTGGATAGATTCCCAGTAGTGGGATAGCTGGATCATAGGGTATTTATATTTTTAATTTTTTGAGGAATCTCCATACCATTTTCCATAGAGGCTGCACCAGTTTGCATTCCCACCAGCTGTGTATGAGGGTTCCTGTTTCTCCACATCCTCTCCAACATTTGTTGTTTTTTGTCTTGGCGATTATAGCCATTCTAACGGGCATGAGGTGATATCTTAGTGTTGTTTTGATTTGCATTTCCCTGATGATTAGTAATCTTGAACACCTTTTCATATGCCTATTGGCCATCTGTATATCTTCTTTGGAGAAGTGTCTGTTCATTTCCTCTGCCCATTTTTTGATAGGGTTGTTTGTTTTTTTGTTGTTCAGTTGTGTGAGTTCTTTATATATTATGGAGATTAACCCCTTGTCAGATATATGTTTTGTAAATATTTTCTCCCAGCTGGTGGGTTGTCTATTGATTTTGATCCTGGTTTTGTTTGTCTTGTAGAGGCTCTTTAATCTGATGAAGTCCCACTTGTTTATTTTTTCTTTAGTTTCCCTAGTCTGACTAGGCATGGCATCTGAAAAGATTCCGTTATGACTAATGTCAAATAATGTGTTGCCTATATTTTCTTCTATGAGTTTTATAGTTTCAGGTCTCACCTTCAGGTCTTTGATCCATTTTGAGTTAATTTTTGTGAATGGCGATAGCACATGGTCCACTTTCATTCTTTTGCATATGGCTGTCCAGTTTTCCCAATACCACTTATTGAAGAGACTTTCTTTTCTCCATTGTATGTTCTTAGTTCCTTTGTCGAAAATTAGCTGTCTGTGTATGTGTGGTTTTATTTCTGGGCTTTCAATTCTGTTCCATTGATCTGTGTGTCTGTTTTTGTACCAGTACCATGCTGGTTTGATTACTATTGCTTTGTAGTATGTTTTGAAGTCAGGGATTGTGATGCCTCCAGCTTTGTTCTTTTTTCTTAGGATTGCTTTAGCTATTTGGGTCTTTTGTTGCCCCAAATGAATTTTAGTATTCTTTTTTCTATTTCCGTGAAGAATGTCATTGGGATTCTGATGGGGATTGCGTTGAATCCGTAGATTGCTTTAGGTAATATAGACATTTTAACTATGTTTGTTCTTCCAATCCATGTGCATGGGATGTCTTTCCATTTCTTTATGTCATTATCGATTTTACAGGTGCTTTTGTAAAATAAACTAAAAGTGATTTACTAGAATAATGAAATAAATCAGACAGGCAAAATACAAGTCCTAATTTTTTTATTATTAGATTTTACAGGCAAAATTGTAATTTAATAAATATAATTAGAAAAAGCAACATAAGAAAGTAAATTTAAAAACAGTCCACTTTATTCTTTAAAAGTGTACATATAAGATGAGTAACATAGACAATCACTATTATACTCCCATCTTTTGGTCATTCTGTAATATAATTAAATAAAGGTTATGAATAAAATTCTGACTCCGTATATTAAACTCCTATTTGTTCACTTTGAATGGACACCATGTATATAAAGTTTTTAATATGATGTATAATCTTGCTAATTTACTTAATCTCAATTGGATTGATAACATTGCTATTTTTAGGAGATAAGGTACAGAGGATTATTGATGGGAATGGAGGAAGGGATTTTAAAACACCCATTTCACTTCAATTCTCACTGTCTATTTCTATATAAGGGCAGCTGTGCTGTTGCCTGCTTCTTGGTGTAGTTAAAAACTACACCAAAACTACACTACTAAAATTCTGGGTTCCAGAATCAATCTTGGGGTTTATACCTTCCTACACTGTTTACTAAATATCATGCATTGAGTTATTTAAATTATCCGTGTCTTATTTTCCTTGTGAATAATAACCTTCATAGGGTTGTTGTGAAGATTAAATTAATACATATAAAGGGTTTCATAAGTGCTCCCAAATTGTTACTACTGTTTATTAGAGACTAGATACAGGAAACCACATTAAACAGCATCAGAGAGAAGGGCGGGCGGGAGCAAGAAGCTGTCCGTTCATGGAGCACCTCCAACGTGTTACTGGCATGGCAGTGAAAGCAAGAGGAGAGCCTTCCTTCCTGCATCCTTTTTGTGCATTTGCTGACCGTGGGAGGCCCCTGCTGAGGTCAGATGTCCCTCAGTAAAGGGGAGTGGGCGTCTGGGAGTGTCTGCAGACCTGGTGAAGGTGGTGCTATCCCCAGCTCCCTTAGCTGGACCATCTCCAGCTTTTCCAGTTCCTATTTGCTACCCTCACCAAGAAGCCTTCCGGTTTTACTTTAGTTTGCCTGAGACATCTTAAAATACGATTTGCTCTTGGCTGAGGCTTAACCACTAGGATTAGTTTTATCAGGACTTTGCATCTTCTGTTTAGATCATCACTGAGTTCTCAGAAAATTGATGCTGAGAGACTAAACTTTGGAGCCCGGACGAGTGTTGGTGAATTTCTCATTTTCTCTTCCAACCTGGGTGTTCTCTCTCCATATCTGCATCCTCCATGTCTCCGGGGCTCCTCATAGAGCAGTCTACAGCCCGGTCTGAGCCTGACCTCCCCACCACTAAAGGTCCGTGGTCTCTTCTCCCCACTCCATTAAAAGTGTGCATGATGTTTCCTCAGGCTCTGATCCCCTGATAAATAATAGTAAAGAATCATCCAGCTAAATACAATGTCCCTCCAGATTTGCCATGTCTGCCAGATAAGAAGCCTATTTCTGGGGCCGGCCCTGTGGCCTTGTGGTTAAATTTGGCGCACTCCACTTCGGAGGCCAGAGGCCCGCATTGTGTTCCTGGGTGTAGACCTACACCACTTGCCTACAGTCATGTTGTGGTGGCAACCCATATACAAAATAGAGGAAGATCGACACAGATGACAGCTCAGGATGAATCTTCCTCAGCAGGAAAAAAAAAAAGTAACCTGCTTCTTAGGGGCTAAGAATCAACTTAAAAAAACAAAAGAAGCCCATTTCTCCCTGAGGACTACTTGAATTTCAGAAACCTCCAGCAGACTTGTGGGGTTGATTTTTGGGGGAAGAGCAAATGCTACAAATCTGTATCTGTAGACAACCCAAGCGGGCCGTGGATTACCGAGGGCTCGACATTCATGGAGCCGTGGTAAAGTCTGCTCTGGTAGAGTCTTCTCTGCGTGCGGGTGGTCAGACGGTGGCTGGATCTGAGGTTTCTCCCGCTCAGAAGCACCTGCAGCTCCTCGAGGCCCAAGTGGCCCAGCCTTGGCTAGTGTTCCAGGCTAGTGTTGCCTCTGGCCTCTGTCACTTGTTTAACATCCATCTCATACATGATTATGTTCTGATTACCTTGAGCTGTATTTATAGACCATGGGAACAACCCTCTGATTAACGCAGTCCTCAAACCTGGTCACTTCCATGAAAATACGTCAGCTGAGTTCATCTTGTTCCTCCAGATTTCTACTTAGTAAGCATACTTTTCATTTATATGTTGCTTTTCAATTTACAAATATATAATATAAATTTAAATCTAATATAGTTAAAATCCAATTTTTTATTTAGGGATGAGGAAGCTGACTTTGAGAGGCTGTGTGATTCACTCAAGTTCATACAGGTGGTTAATGGCAAGGCCAAGGCAAACGACATGTTTCTCAATAGTAGCTAAAATGTATTGAGTAGAGAAAACAGACTAAAAATATTCTAGTCTTATAAACTAGACCTTTATTACAGTGGAGATCTTTGAGGCCTAGAGAGCTTGAGTAACTTATTCATATTTGAATGGTTAATGGCATGGAGTTGGGTTCAAGCCCTCATTGAGGGCTATAGAGTCCACCGCTGTATTACCACATTCTGCTGCCTCACTCTATCTCCTGATACCTGGTACTGTGCTCTTAGTTTCCTCCAGTTCCCATCTAGGTCTGTAAAGGAAGCAGAGAAGCACCTATTATTGCAATTTTACGAGTGAGGAAATTGAGGGTCAGGAAAGATGGCCATCAGGGAAAGAGCTGAAAGTCATCCCCAGGTCTCCTGGCAACCAGACTCCAGAGCTCTTGTGATTTCCAGGGAGAGGGATGAGATTCAGCCCTCAAGCACAGTAAGGGGACGAGTCTCTGTATCCTGTGCTGGCTGGGAGCCGTGTGTCCTACCAGCAGTTAAGTATCTTTAATATCAGTCCTGGTAACAAAGTAATCAGCAGGAAGCACTTAGGCTTCTGGTTTCTTTCCCCTAACCGACCAATAAAGAAAATTCAAATTCAAAAGTATTCTTTTTACTGCTTTCCAAATGATGCCAGTGAACCAGCCAGTGTGTAAGAAGTACAGTTGTTTTCCTTTTATTTGCTATTTGCGATATTATAGTTTTCACTCTGAACGCCCATTGGCCGATGCACAGGAAATTTGAAGATGTATATTTGTCAGTTGGGTTGGCCTTGGCTTACACACCCAGCTCAGATTCTCTATCAGGGACTCACTGCTGTTGATCAGTCTTGACTCTGATAGCAAAACCAAAGGCGCAGCCTTGCAGGAACAGTAGCTCTATGCTGCCATCTGCTGGAATTATAGAGAAGATGCTTTCTTTGCGTATTTATTAGAAAATGCTGTAAAATGGAATTTTTTAACAGAGACTTAGAAAAACAGAAGGAAAAAAAATAACAGATGTTTGTACGCTGGAGAAGTAAGCCTGAGAATATTATTTCAAAATTAAAATTACTGTAAATAAAAGTAATGAAGTTATGCTATACTTTCATTTTCTTTTCCATATTTGCTGCACTTGCTGCTGTTAGAAGCTTTGGACTGAAATTAGATACCTGCTGCAGTGCCGAATCAGATTGAAGTCGAGCATTATCTCCTGCAGATGTGCCATCTTATTCTTGGCTAAAACCAATTTAGAAATAAGAAAGGAAATAGGGAAAATTCTCCCAAGATTCAGCAGACAAAGATCACAGTAAAAGGGAATTCCTGAGATAAAATGGTGTTTGTAATCCCTCAGAATGGCTCAAAAAACATTGTATTAGCTGTGAATTATGATTTTACTAGAGATTTCATCTCCTGAATCTACAGACACTTCAGAACAAGGGACTTAACTCTTTTCCAAGTCAAAGCCACCAAGAATGTGAAGTACTTTGGGAGTCCTTGCGTTTTGAGATCAAACATCAGATAACTGAAAACCAGCGTAACCAAAATTTTAACTTTTTGATATTTCTTTTTAAAGTGGAATTAAATCATAAAAAGTTAAAAATGGAGATTTGAGAAAATGGGGATATACTCCAGATTCATGAACTGGAAGCCTCAATATTGTCAAGATGGCTATTCGGTCCCCAAATTCAGTACAATTCCAATCAAAATCCTAATAATCCTAGAATTCATATGGAAGAACAAAGTGCCAAGAATAGCCAAAATTTGTCTAAAAAAAAAAAAAACAGTTTTGAGAGTCCAGAAATACCTACTGAAACTTGATAAATGACAGAGAAAACATTTCAAATAAATGATGCTGTGGCAATTGATTAATAACTGTATGGTCAAAAAATAAAAGAATCTGCCTTATTCACACCCAACCATAAATTGAATATGGAGTAAATGTGAATAGAAAATCCCTAAAATTTTAGTTAAAAATACACAGAATACCTTCACAACCTTAGAGTATACAATAATATCTTACACAAGGTCTAAATGTACACAATTTAAAGGAGAAAATTGTTAATTTTGCCAATGTTAGTATTAAAATCTCTGCACAAGATAAAAGACCATAATCAAAATGGTAACACCAGAAACAGAGAGATTTGCAGTGTATAGACAAAGGGCTCATCTCTATGTCAGGAGAATTCCTCCAAATAAGTAAGAAAAAGACAAAGTTCAAAATAATGGATGAAGGATATGAATAGGTATATCCAGAAGGGAAAATCCAAATCGCCAATAAATATTTGAAAAGATACTCAGCCTCACAAACAATCAAAAATGCAAATTAAAACAACGTATAATCTTTGCAAATATTTTTTACTAATAAAGTATGCTATCTGTTTGCAACATTTGACTATGGAAAAAGATATTCTGTTACTCTGTACATTGTATTTTTTTTGCAGCTTATATTTAAAAAGTTAAAAATAGGGCCAGCCTGGTGGCATAGTGGTTAAGTTCGTGCGCTCCACTTTGGTGGCCCAGGGTTTGTGGGTTCGGATCCCGGATGTGGACCTACGTACCACGTATCAAGCCATGCTGTGGCGGGCATCCCACATATAAAGTAGAGGAAGATGGGCATGGATGTTAGCCCAGGGCTAATCTTCCTCTCCAAAAAAAAAAAAAAAAATTAAAAATCACAGAAATTTTACTTTAAAAATAATTGTAAGGGCTATTTCTTCTGCTTGGTTTTAGGTTAAACATCAGCTCCCCAAGTAAGCTTTCCCTAACTGCCAGCAGAGGATGGGTCCCTTCTTGTAATTCGTCAGTTGCTTCCTGCTTTTATAGCATTAGACACAGCTGTCTGTAATTAAATATTTATTTGTGTATTATTTTGTCAATTCCTCCCCCCGCCCCGCAGGCATATTTGTTCTCCATGCCTGGCAGAGACTAGATATTCAATAATTATTTGTTGAATGAATACATGGCCTTTTGGTACATGTCCTGGGGTCAGTATTACTCAGCTCCAATCCCTCATAAATTCCTCATCCATATCTGTTGACAATCAAAGTGTCTGTGCCAAATCCCCATCCACTAGTTCAGTTATATTCAGTGTACTCCTAAAATATATACTAACATGGGAGGTTGACTCTTCCAAGTTCAAAGAATTCTAATAATAAGGGTTGAAGTATCCGGGGATTTCAGATAACCAAAAGTCCAATAAACCGAAGCATCCCATTCTTTGATTAATTTGGTTTTCAAGGTTGTTATGCAGATGCTCAATAAAACAATATCTCAGCCTCAACTGACAATTCAGCGTCAGGTTGCTGTCAGCTTCCAGCAAGAAATATTGTATCTTCACTTGTCTATGGTGCTGTTCTCCCCCGGATCCATCATCTGTCATGGAGAATCTTTGCCATTTGAGGAAGAGATGTCATGTAAAGCAGCATTCAGAGACCCTCTGAAAATCCACAGTGCACCCAAAGGACACCCAAAACACGGTTTCATGCTTTAAACTAGTGCAATTAGCCATCCTTATCAGAGACAGAGTGATAAGTTGCCAAAAGCTTTATCCTTCTTCTGGAAGGCTTGTGTCTTGCTAGTCAGGGCAGCAGGGCCCTCCACAGGGGGTATGCCCAGGTCTCTCTTTTAAGGTTGCTGATCAGGCTGAGTCTGTATTTCCCTTCTCATTCAGCTTCTGAATGCACTGCCGTTGGAGAACTGAAAGTACATTAGTTGTTGCGGAGCAATGTTTACTTCTGCTTCTGAATAGCATGATGTGGACATTTGAAACCTTGTGTACAGTGAGGCCCAGAAACCCTGTGACTTTGTTCAAAACCCCATCTTGATATTTGTCTGATTTTCCATTTGATTTTTAGGTGCTTATTGAAGTGAGCTGGTTGCATTGTTTTCTGACTCCAGAAGGAAAAATAAAATGGAGTTACTCTCTAAATAAACTTTGCTACTTGAACAGCCACCACATTTTGACTCTCGAAGTCCCGTACAGGTAACACACTTGATCCTGTTGATGTGGTGCTACTTTCTGAGTTTCCAGAGCTTAAAGGACACCAGAGAGTTTGACTACTTTAAAGTCCAAAGTCAAGAGAAGGTTAGGCTATGATTTTATGAATTTGTGCCGAAGACATTGCCTAAAAGAATAAGAAAAATAAAAATGATGCAGGCAGAGTAGAATGGTGTTTTTGGTTGTTCACTCATTTTGGATTTGTTTTGTTTTGTTTTGAGGAAGGCAATAATTTCATTTGTCTTAAATGTCACAGGGTGGTTGTCTATTAAGTCTCAGTTCAGTGGATAGTTGCTTCTCCAACACAGGTTAGATGACTGGGGTTTGGTCTCATATTGCTGCCTTCTCTTCCAACAGCTTAGCAAAAGCCAGCAGTTCCCTCATCAGGACCTCTACTTTTATCTGTTTTCCCTGAGCTATCTCCAGTCCTGTGAGGGTTAATTTTATGTGTGAACTTGACTGGGACATGGGGTGCCCAGATATTTGGTTCAACATTATTCTGGGTATGTCTATAAGGGTGTTTCTGGATGAGATTAACATTTGAATTGGTAGACTGAGTAAAGCAGACTGCCCTCCCCAATGTGGGTGGGCCTGAGTAGAAAAAAAGGATGAGTAAAGAAGAATTCATTCTCTCTGCCTATTTTTGAGTTGGCACATTGGTCTTCTCCTGCACTCAGACTAGAACTTACACCATCAGCTCTCTTGGTTCTCAGGCCTCAGTCCTGGACTGGAACTACACATTGGCTCTCCTGGATCTCCAGCTTGTGGATAGCAGATCATGGAACCTGTCCATAGTCACGTGAGCCAATTCCTTATAATAAATCTCTCTGTATATAGACATATACGTATATATATGTACACACACATATATATTCTGCATATGTACATACGCACATAAGTGTGTGTGTGTGTGTGTATTTTCTGTTTCTCTGGAGAACCCCAATACAAGTCCCTAGTCATGTTGTCACTGGCCAGTAGAGAACCAAAGACAGCTATCAAAAGAGTACCAGATCACTTACCCCTACATAGGCAATGGGACTTTTATAAGCATTATTTGACGTCTTTGTTCTTAGAAATTCTCATCCTGGTAAGTACTGTTATTATCTAAGTCTGATCTGCCCAACACTGGCAAATATCTGGTGAAGAACACAGAGAAATCATCCTAGATCAAGGGAAATTAGATGGGAGGCAAATAGGCCCAGGAAGGACAACTCCCTTGACTTGAGATAAAAGTATTTCCCACATTAGGTAAAGGAAAGACCCACGTTAAATTATGATTAATGCACCATGAGCTATAACTGTGGCTATTGTAACAGATCACTGGCTAGGAAAAATTTTAATGCCAATGCAAACTCAATTGCAGTGGGCTATATAAGAGCAGAGTATGGAATGTGTCAGTGTGTTTATAACAATGTCCAAGGGAGAGGATACTCTGAATATTAACTCCTAGATTAAGTCAGACAGAAACAGAATGGTGTGGAACAGACTGGCAGTTTTCCCCTTCTGTCATATTAATATAATGTTAGCTGAGCGCATGCTCTCTGCAGACAAATATACATTTTTAGCATCTTTTGCAGCTGGTTATGCTACGTGACCAGGTGTTGGTCAATGGAACAGGAGTAGAAGTGCGGGGAATTCTGGGCCAGACCTTTAAAAGTAAGGTGCCTACCTAACTCTTGTCCTTTTTCCCTCTTCCCACCAGCTGAAATGCAGCCATGATGTTGGGAGTTGGAGCGGCCATCTTGTACTATTACATGAAAGGAGTATGTAGAGCAAGGTGTATGTACTTTTATGCAAAAGATGTACTTATAGCAATAAGAGAGAAGGAACCTGCATTCCTGATGATTATGGGGCTGCCATAATAGCCCTGGACCACCTGTGTGGACTTTACATGGCTGAGAAATAAAATAACTTTGAAGAACCACCATGATTTTGCATCTCTCTGCTCTCTGTTATGGTATATACGTGGAGCATATTCTATCAGAGTATCTTATCTTACTGCACATAGATACTAAAGCCTAGGAAGCTAGAATTGTATAAAGATTAATGGTGCAGGAAAGACATATTCAATTCCGGGTCCATCACTTGCTTGATCTGTAAACTTAAGCAAGGTACTGAATCTCTCTGTGCCTCAATTTATCTCGTTTGTGACATGGAGAAAATGGCAGCGCCCAATTCACAAGGTTTATATTGGATCAAATGAGATAATCTGAGAAACCGTTCCGGATTTGCTATTATTACTATTTTTCAGCTCCTCTTGTAATGGCTATCAAGCATGCCTTGATATATAATTTGGTCTCTTAAGTATAGTGGTGCTCTTTATATATAGCCAATTTCCATTTTAACTTAAAAGATTAACATTTTGATATTTAAGTCAATCACTTCTTAGTTTGGATAATGTGAAACAACTAACCTTTAAAATCGCCTAGAGATGAGGATCAGGCCACAAACTAGGTGATTTTCTGAAGGTGAACCAATAATATTGTTATTTACAATGATACCAAAAAATGATAATAAAAATAATAAGTAAAATTGACTGAGGACTTTTACGTGCCAGACTGTGTACTGTCTTTTTAAATGTATCTCTTACAATCTGCACTACAATTGCATAACATGGACATTTTTATAGTCATTTTAAGGATGAGAGAAACCAAGGTCGAGTTAATTATGTTCTTTGCTCCATAACACATAACTATTACGATTAGATGAGGAATTCAAATTCAGTTATTATTATTATTTTTTTGACTCCAAAGTCTATTTATTTTCCATTATTCTACCCTGAACTCCTTGAACTCCTGCTTAAGAGATCATTCAGTCTGTATCCATGGTTTCCATTTAACATATTTGGGTAAATATACCAGTTTCCCACTTTTTGTTCATTAGACACCTAGAGATTGATTCTAGGCTCATTATTTTACCTTATTTATTAATTATACTCAGTTTTTTAACAACAATAAAAATACTTTAACTTGGGATTCCAGTGATCTGAAGGGAGTCTTCTCTTTCTTTAAATCTAGTAGATGATAGGTTGAATGTTTTTTAGGATACTGTAGGATATATCTAATGAGGCAGGTGGTGTCCTGATAGCAAACAGAAACATAAGGAAAGTGCAAGCTACTTCTAAACTCTGGGCCTCAGTTTCCCCACCTGAAAAAGTACATTTGGTTGGGTCAGATCATCACCAGTTATTCTAATTATAAATATTATTTAGATGGAACCACTCTACCTCTCTCTCTTCCCTCTCAACTTTCCACCTTCCCTCCTTCCTTCTTTCCCTAAATTAGTCATATTAAAATACTTAGCTTTAATCACTCTGAATAGGGCCATCTGCTTCTGTATTTCATCAAAAAGCAGAATTTGATGGTGACTGCTATAGAAGAATCTTTGCATTACTTATATGATAAGCAAATGAATTTGACATTTATACCACTGTGGCCTAAATTCTCCTAAATCTTGTCTTATATGTGAAATGTGTATGATATGTAGGGTCTTAGAAAGCTCTTAAGAAGGTTTTCACAGTTGAACAAATCTCTTTGATCTTCCCAAGATTTGAACGCTGCAAGTGTAGAATACGTGAATATTTCTGAAGTTTTCAAAATTACAGGTAATTCACATTTAATCTCAGGATTTTAATATGATCAATGAGTGATGTGTATATCAAGCGGATGTCATTTAACTGTTAAAGCAATACACTGAATCTACCAAATTAATCCTGTGAATTTTTTTAGTTATTATACAGGATTAGAAAAAGATTCTCCTTGTAGAGTCAACTTTAGAAAACATGATAAATGTAAATCTATGTTTAGACAAGTCAGTGTCATTTGAAAAATGATTGTTTCTTTTTAATGCTATCATTTTAATACATTTACATAATTTCATATGATAAGTGTAATTCAATTTTGTTTATTTAATACTTCTCACTTAGAGAATAAGCATTTACTGAGACCCAATCAGAGCAGAATATTTTGCAAGATTCTACATATATTTGTTAATTGGACTGTGAAGCAGGTGGAAAAGAGACGAGATGGACAAAAAGAATTTGTCAATTTTTTCCTCCAAGTACTTATAAGAGGCAGAGAAAAACCATATGGTAAGGAAAATGGCAGAGAAACATTAAAAAGAAGCGTATTAATATGTGCACAACAAACATAAGTATTTTACAGATGTAAATGAATGTGCACTTATGTGTGATTTGAATTTTCACAAAATGAAGGAAGAAAGAAAGAGATGAAGAGAGAGGGAACGAGGAAGAGAGGAAGTAAAGGGGAAAGAAGTGAGGCAGGAAGGCAGACAGGAAGGAAGAAGAGACAGATCATTCATACAAAGTCATTCATATCAGTCATACCATAGTCTGGGGTTGATGGTGCTCCCCAGGGAAACATTTCAGAATGTGCTCCTCGCCTAGATGTTACCCAAAGACTGAACCTGGGCAGTGAACAGTGCCTGCCTTTTGACATGTTTTCTTATTTCTGTTCTCCTTCTTCTCCCATTTCTTCATCCTTAGAGTAGATTTTATATTCATGCTGAAATTCATAAACCATTAATTTCACACCTCCTTACCTTATATAACCAAGGGCTAAAAGCATTCTTCTTTTTTTTTTTTGTGAGGAAGATTAGCCCTGAGCTAACATCTGATGCCAGTCCTCCTCTTTTTTTGCTGAGGAAGATTGGCCCTGGGCTCACATCCATGCCCATCCTCCTTTACTTTATATGAGATGCCACCACAGCATGGCTTGACAAGCCGTGCATTGCTGCACACCCGGGATCAGAACCCGCAAACCCTGGGCTGCCGAAGCGGAGTGCGCACTCTTAACCGCTATACCACCTGGCCGGCCCTAAAAGCATTCTTGATGTGCTGAAAATTATTTGGAAACAAGGTCAGTAAAGAACCTAATAGATCTTTAAAAATATGTTCAGCGAATTAATATATTGGTGATTCATTTTGGCAGTTAATTTTCTGTGGGAATCTACGTGATGGCAGACACAGAATTCTGAATGTACTTCTGCAGGTTGCTGCTTTTATTCTTCAGGTTCATGAGAGAACAAGGGCAAGAATACTGCCTGGTGTGTGTGTGTGTGTGTGTGTGTGTGTGTGTGTGTGACCAGTAATGTAAACAGGCCCATTGGTCAAAAAGGAGAGGACAGAGCAGTCCTGAATTGGTGGCCAAATAGTAGTTGGTGGGCTCATTTTCAAAGCCTGGTCATATTACCACCATATATTTTTTCTCCTTGTTGGCAGCCACCGTTGTAGATCTTTCTTGGTTTTCCAATTTTTCTATTTTTGTGACCTTAGCCACTCCAGTAACAGCATTTTTCACATGTTAGCAAGTTAGGACTAGGGAGTGAAAGCTGGTTGAAAGAGAGCATTTGAACAGTAATTTTCTAGATTAAACATACTTCTGAAAAGAGCAAGAGGAAAGAACTAGTATTTTTTAAGTTATTTTTTCATAGTGGCTATTTCTTCCATTTACTAAGACATAAAATTTTATCTCCCAGACAAGTGGGAACCCCAACAGTGTTCCTTAGATCTTGTCCTAGCAAATGTTTCCACTGCCCTTCTTCCCAGCATCTGTGTCTTGATGTAAAATCTGAGCCCCGGGGGCTGGGAATCAGAAGAAACAGCAGCAGACTTGACTCAGGGTTTGTTTTTTAAATCTCAACTAACGTTCAATTGCAAAGTGGACGGTCACTCTGAGCTCCTGCCCATGCTGGGTTGAAAGCAGGAGAAAGTGCTAAGGGCCACACTTGATACGTAAGTCATGGATAGGGGAGGGCAGGCGATTGGGAGATTTCAGTTTTCCTCTTTGTATTGCCTGCACTCTTGAGAGGCACAAAAAAGAAGCATATTACAGAGCTCCTGTTAGCCTAGCAGGCTGGCCAGTCGTTCTATATATTTATTACTGGCGTTTATGAAATAGGACTATCTTTGAAAGCACTCAGGCAGTTGATTTTTTAAAATAATTAAACGTCTATTTACTGCACATTTCTGCCCTTTTATTTTTGGTTGATTTGGATATTTTTGTGTATGGAGAAGCTCTGAAGATGTATTTATACAACTGAATAAAAAGAAAGGAAATGTAGTTAAATTAAATGAATGTTTAAATTACGCTTATGGTGATCAACTCTAAGCATCCAAAAATTGAAATTATTTTCATGATAGACTGATTTTTCCCCTTCTTTATGAAAATGTTTACTTTTCTGTATACATGCCTCATTGACTCTAACAGCAAAATGCCAACACGTTCTTATTTATAGGTGTTATGGACAGGCTGCCTGCGAGAGGGGAAAATGGAAATAGGAATAGAAGGTAGAAACATATTTTGAGGGTTAAGTTTTGACATTTATGTTTCAGTGAAGTTTATTATTATCAACTATTGAGGTATAATTTGCATACAATCCAATGGACTCATTTCAAGTGTATAGTTTAATGAGTTTTGGTGAAAGTATGTACCCATGTAACCATCACTGCAATCAAAATACGGAATATTTCGATCACCACAAAAGATTCCTTTGCCCCTTCCCAGTCACCTCCCTTCATGTCTCAGCTCCCAAGCAACCTGCCTTCTGTCATTATAGATTAGATTTGTCTTTTGTAGAGTTTCAAGTAAATGGAACAGTATATACTCTTTTGAGCCTGGTTTCTTTCACTCTACATAGTGATTTTGAGATTTATTCATGTGACATGAATTTGTAGTTTGGTCTTTCTCATTACTGAGTAGTATGCCGTTGTGTATGGATATACCACCATTTATTTATCCGTTTGCTTGCTGAGACACGTTTGGGTTGTATCCAGCTTGGAGATTTTAAGAATAAAGCTGCTATGAACATTTGTGTGCAAGTCTCTGTGTGGTCATACAGTTTCATTTCTCTTGGGTAAATACCTAGAAGTGGAAGGAGCAGGTCATATTGGGGTCCTATGTGCAACTGTTAAGGAAACACCGAGCTGTTTTTCATAGTGATTGAACTATTTCACATTCCCACCAGCAAATCTTGAGAGTTTCAGTTGCTTCACATCCTTGCCAACATTTGGTATGGTCAGGCTTCTACATTTTAGCTATTCTTACAGATATATAGTTGGACCTTAATATGGTTAAAATTTGCATTTTCTTTTTTTTTTTTTAAAGAGATGAGGGTATTTTTTATTTTATTTATTTACTTATTTTTTTATTTTTATTTATTATTTCTTTTGTGAGGAAGATCAGCCCTGAGCTAACATCTGTGCTAATCCTCTTTTTGCTGAGGAAGACCGGCTCTGAGCTAACATCTATTGCCAATCCTCCTCCTTTTTATTCCCCAAAGCCCCAGTAGATAGTTGTATGTCATAGTTGCACATCCTTCTAGTTGCTGTATGTGGGACGCGGCCTCAGCATGGCCAGAGAAGCGGTGCGTCGGTGCGCGCCCGGGATCCGAACCCGGGCTACCAGTAGCGGAGTGCAGCGCACTTAACCGCTAAGCCACGGGGCTGGCCCGTATTTTCTTGATGAAAGATAAGGGTGAGCATCTTTTCATGTCCTTAGTGGCTACTCGGATTTCTTATTTTGTAAAGTATTACTTGGAATCTTTTTGTGCTTTTAAATAAGTTGTATGTCTGCTTATTGAGATGGAAGATTTCTTCATATATTTTAGATACAAGTTCTTTGTCAGATATATATGTGCTGTGAATGTTTTCTCAGTCTACGGCTTGCCTTTTTTTTTTTTCTCATGGTGTCTTTTGAAGTGTAAATGTTTCTAATTTTGATCAAATCAAATATAGATATAATTTTTTCTAGTATACTTTGTGCTTTTTTGTGCCTAAGAAATTTTTGCCTATCTCCAGATCACAATATTTCCTTTACTGTTTTCTTCTCGAAGTTTTATAACCTTAACTGTCACATATATATCTGTGATTTATTTGAATTAATTTTGTGTGTAGAATGACGTAAAGATGGAGATTAATTTTTTCCATGTTAATATCCAGTTGATCCAGTATCATTTATGGAAAAAATATTTCTTTCTACATTTGTAGTTTGTGAAAAATTAGTGTGTCAATCTATTTCTGAATTCTCAATTCTGTGCCATATGTCTATTCTTTTTTTTTTTTTGAGGAAGATTGGCTCTGAGCTAGCATCTGTTGCCAATCTTCCTCTTTTTTCTCCCCAAAGCCCCAGTACATAGTTGTATATCCTAGTTGTAGGTCCTTCTAGTTCTTCTATGTAGGACGCCGCCTCAGCATGGCTTGATGTGTGGTGAGTAGGTCTGTGCCCAGGATCCGAACTGGTGAATCCCAGGCCATCAAAGCAGAATGCGCAAACTTAACCGCTAGACCACTGGGCCAGCCCCTCCGTACATCTATTCTTACATCAATACAACACCGTCTTCATTACTGTAGCTTTAAAGTAGAACTCGAAATTAGGAATGTGAGTCCTTCAACTTTGTACTTCCTTTTAGAAAATTGTTTTGACTATTCTGGGTCTTTTGCATTTCCAATTAAATTTTGGAATTGTCTTGTCAATTTGTGCAAAAATACCTGATAGGATTTTGATTGGTACTATGTTTACATTTTAGCAATACAGACGTACCCAATCCATTTAAAATGCTCCACTTCTCCATTTATTTGGGTCTTCTTTAAATTTTTTAATCATAGTTTGTGGTTTCAGTAGTTTTCACGTATTTGCTAAGTTTATCCTTAAGTGTTTCATGTTTTTAGATGCCATTGTAAATTGAATTATTGATTTAAATTTTAATTTCAAGGGCTTCATATATTGTAGTATGAACAAATGAAACTGATCTTTATTGACCTTTTTTCTTCCAACCTTGTTAAACTCATTTATTAGTTCTAGTAGCATTTGTAGATTTCTTGGAATGTTCTTCATACACTGTCATGTTGTCTGAGGATAAAGATAGTTTTACTTCTTCCTTTCCAGTCTGTGTAACTTGTCTTTCTTTTAATTCTTTTATTACATGGGCTAGAACCTCTAATACAATTTGAACAGAAGGATTAAGAGCAAGCATTCTTTTCTTATTCCTGATGTTAGGGGGAAAGCAGTTAGTCTCTCACCATTAAATATGATGTTAGGTATAGGTCTTTTTCAAATGCACGTTGAGAAATTTCCCGTCTATTTCTAGTTTGGAAGCGTGCTTCTTATATTTCATTTTGCTTGCTCACAAATAGCAGTCATATTTTTCAATGAAAATGCACATGTATGTAATAAAATATTCATATAATACATGTGTCATATTTTAAAAACATTTTAAGAGATGAATCTGTAAAGTAAAGGAAAAAATAATTTTTTCTTTTTCTTTTTTAGATCTATATGAGATGATGGATGTTAACTAAACTTATTGCAGTAATCATTTCATGATATATGTTAGTCAAACCATTATGCCGTACACCTTAAATTTATACAGTGATGTATGCCAATTATATCTCAATAAAACTGGAAAAAAATGTAAAGTAAATGAGATATGGTCCTAATTTAAGTGATTAATTGTTCTGCACACTCAAAAATGTGAAACAAAAACAAAAAAAATGCCCATAAAACTGAAATCTGAAAGAGATCCTCTTGGCAGGGAGGGATTCTGAACCGCCTCAACAGATTTTCTCCTAAAATTGGTTCTCTCTCTTTACATAAAACCATCACCACCGTAACCACCGCTGTTATCAATATGACCACCTTCGCCGCAATACCGGGGGGTTCCAAGACACATTGATTCTCCTTTGACACTCGCAAAGTAAAACATTTCCCTTTATTTTGCCTTTGAAAGCTGAGCTTGGCTGGAACTTTTTAGAAAAATCTCATGAAATACCAAGGAAAACTATAATGAAATCAACACAGGGTGTCTAAGGAGGACTGGGCATCTTCCAGGACAACGTTCCTTGGTCCACACTTTCTTAACTTCAGGACAACTTCTTCAAGAAAATTGCCATCTTAACATTCTCCAACACAGATCTGCCTCCAAGACATCTTTCCTCTTCACAGTCAGGAAGGAGAGCTTCCCTCCTTGTGTTTTTTCCTTCTCAAGGCCGAGTTCAGGCTGAAGGATGAGTCTCTTCCTCAGGAAGGTGAAATAGTGAATGACCTTCTCCCAATTAGATGTCCACAACAGATTCTCATAGCTGGACTAGACGCTGGCAGGCCCTGAATCTTTGTTACTCCCAATAGCAATAGTTTTCAAACAATAATTCATATGCACCACAAATAGCAGAGAATTAGTTCACTTTCAATGTGCCATGATCAATTCTAGAATGGAATCTTTTTTCAAAATCCTTTCTTTTGTACATAGGGAAAATCAAGTGTATTTATTCATTTGCTCGCAGGTAGAAGACATACTCTGGATAAGAATGACAAATTATCAGGTTAATTTTTTTCTTTTCCCTCAGTGAAGAATGGAGGTAAGGAACAGAAGAGTGTCCTGGAAATCCAACAAAGCAGACAAAGCAAATGCAGGCTGTTACCTCCACTGGAGCTTTGTTCTTGCAGTAGGGAGGCCGTTTGGGAACTGTGATAATTCAATTCCTCCATATGTGGTAAAATCAACCCCACTTTATACCACTTTTTGGTTTTTATTTGCATTAGTACGTAGGTATGTAATGACTCATTTGCAAAGAGGCACCCTCAGCTTAAATATGGGAAAAATAAGAAATATTTAGTACCAACTAAAATATTAACATATGTGTGAATTATCTCAATAAGAAAAGATTTCTGTAGTGGTAAAAAGCTCAGTAAAGAAGCTATAAAGCAATAACTTAGACCAGCTTTGATAAATCAGTTTATTGAATATTCTCAGCCAGAGCTGGCTCCCATTTGGTCAGGATTTTATTTATCTGACTTATTTGAAGTTGAAGCCAGCAGTTACCAGGGTTTGAATGACCCCTAATGTTTCTCCATACTGAAGCAAGGACTGCGGCTGTCCACAGATGGACAGAATTTGTACAGTAGCAAGCACAAAATAGCTTACAAGGGTGGTTTTTTTTGTGTGAGGAATGCTAGGCAAGTCTTCCTTCTCATTTCACAGCCTCTTCATAAAGGGCTCCTACCTCCGTAGCATATTGTCTGTCCAAAGCTTTTGCTCAAGGACTCTTGGTTTACATGAACTTCCTTTGAATAATAATAATTCTAGTAATGAATAACATTTATTGAGCATTTCCTAAGTCCTAAGCACTTTGAATGAGTTGTTTTGTTTAATCCTGACAGCAGTTCTATGAACTATGTTCTTTATTACTCCTTTTTTCTCAAGACAGGAAACTGAGGCTTAGAGAGGATGAGTAACTTGCCTACAGACTCCCAGCAAGTAGTGGGCCCAGGATTGGAACCCAGTGGTCCAACACCAGAGCCTGTGCTCCTAACTAACCACACTGAATGTGCTGAACAAAAGGGTCCCGTAGATCCCAACTCATTCAAAATCAGGATCATCATTATTTCCAAAGTAGTGGAATAAATTGGTGGAATTATAATGTTAAAAAATATATATGCCCATAGGACTAGGCGTGAAATAACACTTCCAGGGAAGCCCCCTGCCTCTGTCACTTCCAAAGGCCTCAAGGCAATGCCTTTGCATGTGTCATGACTCTCTTTTGTTCTTTCCGTGTTCAGATGGTCCATTTCTGTACAGATTTTGGGTTCAGGTAGAGCCCTCTCTAAACTTGGGTACAGGTAAGACAAGTGAAGCAAGACTGTTTTCCTCTCTCTAATATGTAAAATGTTTAAAATTAGGGATTTTTGAGGTTTGGGCAAGAACTGCAAGGTCTCTGTGAGGCTCACTAAAGGATGAGCTGGCACCTCTGGATCATTCTCACATCTCTCCACCACTTCCTGTTTCTTACAGATGCGGCCAGTAATGAGAGTAGGGGACCAACCAACCCGCCTAAGCAAAATTTCTGAAAATAGTGGTTTTATTCAAGACCATAAGTTGGGGCCAGCTCAGTGGAGTAGCAGTTAAGTTTGAGCGCTCCACTTCGGCAGCCCGGGGTTCGCGGGCCCGGATCCCGGGCATGGACCCCTGCACTGCTTGTCAAGCCATGGTGCGGCACCATCCCATATAAAGTAGAGGAAGATGGGCATGGGTGTTAGCCCAGGGTCAATGTCCCCCAGTAAAAAGAGGAGGATTGGCAACAGATGTTAGCTCAAGGCTAGTCTTCCTCACACACACACACAAAAAGACTATAAGTCATTTAGAAGGGTAGGCAAAGGATAGTATATTTTTAAAACTGTTTGCTTCCTCTAAGTGGTACAACTTGGCAATGTTTCTGGATTGTGATATTTCCAAAAACCTTTGTGAAAATCTCTTGAGTCAACCTTGACAAGAGACTGGATTCCCTTGAAATGGATATTATGTGTCCAGTAAATTCACCGATATTGCGCCTATCAATAGGCTTTTTTAAAATAGACATTATGACAGGATTTAGGAGTCACAGCTAGAAGGAAATGGAGAAACTGGGCATGAAAATTATTTGAAAATATTACATGTGGCTGTTCTCTTGGATGCAGGGTGGAGATGATTTTATTCTTGTTGCTTATAAGGCATCTCCTCATGCTTTTAAGCATCCCTTCCCTATTAGACAGGGTTCTCCAGAGAAACAGAACCAATATGATACGCATATATATAGAGAGATTTACTATAAGGAATTGGCTCATTCCTTATATTCAATTATGGAAGCTGGCAAGTCCAAAATCTGCAGAGTGGGCTGGCAGGCTTGAGACCCAGGACAGCCGATGTTCTAGTTTGAGTCTGAAGGCAGTCTGATATAGAACGAGGAAGAGCCGATGATATAGATGAAGTCCAAAGGCCATCTGCTGGAAAATTCTCTCTTGCTTGAGGGAGCTGGTCTTTTTGTCTTATTTAAGTCTTCAACTTGATGGTTGAAGGATGATTATGGCAGGCAATTGGCTTTCCTCAAAGTCCACTGATTTAAGTGTTAATCTCATCCAAAAACACCCTCACAGAAAGAACCAGGATAATGTTTGACTAAACATCTGGGCATCCCATGGCCCAGCCACATTGACACATATAGTTAACCATCACACCTTCTAAGGTAGAGGAGTACACTTGTCATCTGACAGAACCTAGAACACTGGCCAAACACACAACAGCCACAAAACTGTGTGTTCATACATTTTCCCAAAAGGAAACTCCTCAGCTGACACTACCTGCTCTCTTCTATCTGGGCTCATGTGGAGTCCATCCTGCCTTCCCTCCCCTGTGAAGGATGATAAATCAGATTATGACTGGTTCTCTGCTCTGGGCACTGCCTGCAATGCCCTTTAATGACACTAATTTTCTCTTTCACTTTGTTGTTCCATATCTCTTGGAGGCCCTAAAGCAGGAGACTACATTCAAACTCCCCTGATCAAGGCAGGCATGCAGAATGGGGTGATAGACTGCTGTTAGTGCTGAGGGATTTACAGATGACTTATCAAATAGCTCCCCAGAACCCAAATTCCTTATCATGAGGAGATAAGCTGACAGAGGTTTGGATCTAGCTGCCTGGGATCCCTGCCTTTATCACCACTTCCTCCCCTGCCCTTAGTGGGCCAACATTATAAAGTCAGTCAGCTGGAGGATGGTTGCAGCATTCAGGGGCAATTTAAAGCAGAAACAGTTTTTCTGTAAAGTTCCTGTTTCCAATTCTATACACCCATATATGTTGCTCCACCTTGCGTCCTGCTCATCCCTCTTTTGCAGTCCATGGCTTTCTAGGGTCCCACACTGGGTCATGTGGTCCCCAGGCTCCAGACAGACCCCTTATTCTGTCTTCATTAACACATATCTGTCCTGTGTGTCATTCTTTCCAGGTACTGTCCCCAGCTGGGCCACTGACAAATTGATTCAAAATGAGGTGTTAATAGCATATAACAGCTCCGCGGCCCTTCTTCAATAATACTCACATATAAGTGTCATCTTCAACAGGGCTTTGTCTGTTTGCATCTCTCTCTTTATTTTTTTAATATTAGAAAGTATATTACTTTTGATTTTGGATAAAATCTCTCCCAGCTTCCTTTCATTCAATATAATTTAACACAAATCTTTTGAATGCTGAAAGCATACCAGCCATCATCATACTGAGGGCTGTTTGGGCTCTGAAGGTGAGAATACAAAACCATGCCATCAAGAAATTTTCAAATGAAAGGGAAATGCAGATGTGTATATACAAATCTATAATCCAAGGGAAGGTTTAGTGCCATATCAGAGTTACAAATTGCTTTGAAAGCCCAGAGAAAGGGGTAATTAATTCCAGCTGGGATGAAAGCTCCAGTTTAAAATGTTCAATTTATTAGTGCTTAAAGTAGGAGAAAATGTCTGCCAGATAAAGATATGCCCATTGCAGAGCTGCTCCTCTTTCATACACTTAATATGCAATTGCGCTGTGCGTTGTTTAGAAGACACAGTCTCCAGTCCTCAGTGACTGAATGGTCCTCCCAACTTCCTGGGTAATTTGGAGTAGGCTATTCAGGTCAAGCCACCTGCTTAAACAACAAAAACAAAATGCCAGGTTAAAGCTACTACCTCCAACAACAAAAACAAAACCCATTTCTTTAAAAACATTCACAAGCTAGAAAGATAGTGGCTAGTAGCCTGAGCAGTTTTGGGAAGAAAACGTGAATCAGATATGTAAGCAAAATATCTAAGCAGCAAAGCCTTTGTCTTGGGGGAATTTGTCCATGTTGCATCCCTGGGCTTTATTTGCAGCCTTGTGGGGAAGGAGGGAGAAAAGCCACAGCCTGAGGACTGCCCAAGGGGAGTAACCATCAGGATGAGTATGGACAAGAACTAAACCTATTATTAGGGTTGTCAGGTAGAATACAGGACATACAGTTAAATTTTAATTTCAGCTAAACAATGAAAAGTTTTTCAGTATAATTATGTTCCACGTAATATTTGGTGTTTATCTGTACTTAAAAAATAATTTGTTGTTAATCTAAAATTCAAATTTAACTGGGTATCCTTTAGTTATGAATGCTAAATCTGGAAAATGTAGCCATTACCTGACCCCAGACCTTGAACTTCAAAGAAAGCTACCCTGCTTTGAGTAGAGCAGAAGAAAAACAGAAGAAAAATCACCTCTAGGATTTTGTGGCCACACATTACATTGCTGGAGTTGGTAAAGGAACTTCTACCCATGAACTTGGATGGAGAGGCAACTTCTGGTAGTGGTCCCGGGCACCCAGCAGAAGTGGGCACAATATCCTGTTGGCAGAAGATGAAGTAAATCCTAGTCCCGGGGAACCCTCACAAATAATTGTCCAAGAGCAATAATCAGCAAGCTCTCAAAGATAACCAGGAGTACAAGAAACAAGGCACCGTGAACAAGAACCAGCAGACAAAGGAGTGACGTCACTAAGATGGTGAAGTAGGAGACCACAGCCTCCATCCCCCCACCAAGATCAACAATTAGGCGGCTTTCAAAGAGCTCAGGAGTCCAGTTAAGAAACTTCAGCACACAGTGGAACAAAAAAACCTGAGAGGAACCACAAAAAAAGGAAGGAAGCACAGCTTCATTTTGCCTACATCTTTCTGTCCCCCAGGCCAGCACTGCTCAGCACCAAGAGGGAACTCTCCAGCTAGAAGGAGTTCCCCTTGTAGGAAAAGGAGAGTGGGGTGAGTGACCAGCTTCCCCAGCTGTTTGGGACACTTCATGAAAGAATGTTTTGGTTTCATCCCACCCAGAAATCAGCCAAGGGGAGACATATAGAGACAGCCAGGAACAAGGAAGAAGAGCAGGGGCTACCCATCAGCCACACAGCAGGAGTGATTGTGATTCCCAGTGACCTGTTCTGCAGAGAACTCTGGCAGCTTTCACCACTGAAGAAACCAATGGCCAGCACAATGGCCATGGAATTCCTGCAGATTTCATCAGTTTCTGCCCCATAGGTATTTGTATTCACAGACACCAGCCACCTGTGTCTTTTCTCACTCCCCCATACCCCTACTGGAGCCTGGGACCTGCACAGGCAGCCAGCCTAGGTCTTTGCAGCTGTGTGAGTGCAGGACACCAGCTTAGACCCCCACCAGTGACCCCCATTGCTGTGTGTGCACTTGGGGCTAACCCTCCAGCACACTGCTGGCCTGACTCCTGTCACTGGCCTCTACTGCTGTGTGCATGCCTGTGGTGAGATCCTGAAGCCATGGAAGTGCACACTGACAACGAAGGCCCCTACAGCTGCTTGTGGGTCCAGATTTGGCCCTATCTCTAGTCACTAGCCCACACCATTGCGCTAACCAGCAGCTAGCCTCTCCAGTTGTGTACCTGCACACCCCTGGCCTGACTCCCTTTACTGCCTCCACTGAATGCATGCACCTGTGAGGAGACCCTGCAGCCACAGGAGTGCATGCCTACAGCCAGGGCCTCCACAGCTGCCAGCATACTTGTACTTGGCCCTTGCCATTCCTGCTGGCCCTGGCCTCTGACACTATGTGTGTGTCTGCAACTGGCCCCTGCTACTACAAAGGCACTGTCAACTAGCCTTTACAGCTGGTATGTGTACACAACCAGCTTCAATCAACACTGCTGCCTGCCCTGGTCCCTAGCTATTGGATCTGAAAGTGCTGCTGAGGATCCCAACAGCCTTTGCAGCCACCGTGGACCCCCCACAGTGCTACCAAAGACCACACAGTTGTTGATGCTGTGGACACCAGCAGCCTGAGCTGATGAGACATCACACCCCTTCCCAGACCTGGAGTTGCCACACACCCCTGCCCTTGGACCCTGAAGCACTAGACCCTGGGTCACGCATGCTCCAGTGTGCCACCACCTGCAGGTGAACATCTTTCCTTACCAAAGTCAGTCCATAAAGTTAGGAAGAGGTGACTGCTTCTTCATATGTACAGATACCTACCTAAGCCCACAGGAATCACAAAGAATCAGGGAAACATGACACCACCAAAGGAATACAGTAAAACTCTAGTAACTCACCCCCAAAAAATGGAGATCCAGGAATTGCCCAACAAAGAATTAAAAATAGTTTTAAAGATGCTTCAAGAGCTACAAGAGAGCACAGATAAACAATTTAACAAAATCAGTAAAACAATATAAGAACAAAATGAGAAGTTTATCAAAGAGATAGAAAACACTAAAAAAAGACCAAACAGGAATTTTGGAGTTGAATACAATGACTGAATTGAAGAATTCAACAGAAAGCTTCAATATAAGAGTGGACCAGGCATAAGAAAGAATCAGTGAGCTTGAAGACAGATGACTTGAAATTATCCAGTCAGAGGAACAAAAAGTAAAAAGAATGAAAATTTTAAGAAGCTTATGGGATTTAGGAGACACCATCAAGAAAAATAATCTATGCATCACTGGAGTCCCAGAAGGAGAAGACAAAGAGCTTACCTAAAGAAATAATGTCTGAGAACTTCCCAAGTCTAGAGAAAGACTTGGATTTCCAAGTTCATGAAACTAATATGTCACCCCATAATTTCAATTCAAAATGAACATCTCCAAGATACATTATAATAAAATCGTCTAAAATCAAAGATAAAGATAAAGAGATAATTTTAAAAGCAGTAAGAGAAAATATTCTCTCAAACAAGAGAACCTGTTGTATAGGCTATCAGTGGATTTTTCAGCAGACACCTTGCAGGCTATGAAGGAGTAGGATGATATATTCAAAGTGCTAAAAGAAAAAACACCACCAAATTACTTTAATCAGCAAAGTTGTCCTTCGTGAATGTAGGTAAGATAAAGACTTTCCCAGACAAACAAAAGCTGAGGGAGTTGATCACCATTAGACTTGCCTTACAAGAAATACTGAAAGGAGTTCCTCAAAGTGAAATGAAAGGATGCTAATTAATAACTTGAACACACATGAAAATATACAACACTCTGGTAAAGGTAAGTATATAGTCAGATTCTGAAAACTCTGATACCGTGATATGGTGGTGTGTTAACCACTTAACTCTAGTACAAAGGTTAAAGGACAAAAGTATTAAAAATAGCCTTAGCTATAATAATTTGCTATTGACATACAATATAAAAAATATGAAAATCGTGACATCAAAAACATACAGTATACGGGGGTGTAGTAAAAGGGTAGAGTTGTTGTATGTGATAGAAGTTAAATTGTTATCAGCATAAAATAGACTGTTATATAAAATAGACTGATGTTTCAAGTAAGCCTTGGGGTAACCACAAAAACAAAAACCTATAGGAGATACAGACAAGATGAAAAGAAGAGAATCAAAGTATACCACTACAGGAAATCATCAATTCACAAAAAAAGACAGCAAGAGAGGAAGAGAGAACAAAGGAAATACATAACAGCCAGAAAACAATTAAGACGATGGCAATAGTAAGTCCATATCTATCAATAATTACTTTAAATGCACATGGATTAAATTCTTCAATCCAAAGGCATAGAGTGGCTGAATGGATCAAAAAACAAGACTCAACTATATTCTGCCTACAAGAAAATCACTTCAGCTTCAAAGACACACGTAGGCTCAAAGTGAAGGGATAGAAATAGATATTCTACACAAATGGAAACCTAAAGAGAACAGGGGTAGCTATATTTATATCAGACAAAATAGACGACGTTAAAAACTGTAACAGGAGACAAAGCGTGAATTCAACAAGAAGATATAACACTTGTAAATATTTATGCACTCAACATAAGAGCACCAAAATATATAAACCAAATATTTATAGACCTGAAGGAAGAAATAGACAGCAATACAGTAATAGCAGGGGACTTCAATGACCCACTTTCAACAATGGATAGATCATCCAGACAGAAAATTTATAAGGACACATTGGGCTTGAGCTATACCTTGGACCAAATGGACCTAACAGAACATTCCACCCAACAGTACCAGAATACATATTCTTCCCAAGCATACATGGAGCATTCTCCAGGATAGAGCATATGTTAAGTCACAAAACAAGTCTTAGCAAATTTGAAAAGATTGAATCATGCCAAGTATCTTTTCTGACCTTAATGGTACGAAACTAGAAATCAATAACAGGAGGAAAACTGGAAAATTCACAAATACATGGAAATTAAACAATACACTCTTGAACAACCAATGGGTCAAAGAGAAAACTAAAAGGGAAGTCAAAACATATCTTGAGACAAATGAAAATGGAAGCACAAGACACCAAAACTCATGGGATGCAGCAAAAGCAGTGCTAAGAGGGATGTTTATAGCAATAATGACCTACATTAAAAAAAAGAGGGAGTCAGCCCTGATGACCTAGCAGTAAAAGTTTGGCATGCTCCACTTTGGCGGGCTGGATTCAGTTCCTGGGTGCGGAACCACACCATTCATCTGTCAGTAGCCATACTGTGGTGGTGGCTCACAGAGAAGACCTAGAAGAATTTACAACTATACACAACTATGTACTGGGGCTTTGGGCAGGGGAAGAAAAGAAAAAATAGGAAGAAAAAAGAGAAAGATTGGCAACAGATGTTACTGTAGGGAGAATCTTCCAAAAAAAAAAAAGAGAAAGATCTCAAATAAACAAACTAACTTTATGCCTCAAGAAACTGGCAAAACAAGAACAAACAAAGCCAAAGGTAGCAGAAGGAAAGAGATCACAAAGATCAGAGCAATAGTAAATAGAGATCAGAGAAATAATAAATAAGATCAATGAAACAAAAAGTTGGCTTTTTGAAAAGATAAACAAAATTGACAAATATTTATCTAGATTTACCAAAAGACAGTACTAAATTAAATAAATTATAAATGAAAGAGGAGACATTATAACTGATACCACAGAAATATAAAGAATCATAAGTGACTATTATGAACAATTGTATACCATAAAATTGGGCAATCTAGAAGAAATTGATCAATTCCTAGAAACATACAACCTAATAATCTGAATCATAAAGAAATAGGAAATCTGAACAGACCAATAACATGTAAGGAGGTTAAATCTGTAATCAAAAATCTCCCCCAACAGAAAAGCCCAGGACCAGATGGCTTCACAAGTGAATTCTACTATTAGGTGAGTTCTATTAGTCCTAAATGGATAAAGAACATTTAAAGAAGAATAATGTCAGTTCTTTGCAAATTCTTCCAAAAAATTGAAAAGGAGGGAACACTTCCAAACTCATTTTATGGAGCCAGCATTACCCTGATTCCAAAGCCAGATAAGGACACTACAAGAAAAGAAAACTGCAGGCAAATATCTCTGATGCATACATATGCAAAAATTCTCAACAAAATACTAGCAAACCAAATTGAACAGCACAGTAACAGTATTAAACACCATGGTCAAGTGGGATTTATCCCTGGGATGCAAAGATGGTTCAATATACTCAAATCAATAAAGGTGATATACCACATTAATAGAATGAAAGACAAAAATCATGATTATCTCAATAGATACAGAAAAAGCTGTGACAAAATTCAACATCCTTTCATGATAAAAAGTCTCAATAAATTGCATACAGAAGAAATGTATCTCAACATAATAAACTCATATATGACAAACTCACAGCTAACATCATACTCAACAACTAAAGGTTGAAAGCTTTCCTTCTAAAATGAGGAGCATGACCATTCTCACTCCTCCTATTCAGTATAGTCCTGGAAGTCCTAGCCAGAGCAATTAGGCAAGAAAAAGAAATAAAAGGCATCTAAGTCAGAAAAAAAGGGAGTAAAATTTTCTCTGTTTGCTGATGACATGATCTTGTATGTACAAAATCCTAAAGACTCCAACAAAAAACTGTTAGAACTAATAAATGAATTCAGTAAAGTTTTAGGACACAAAATCAACATACAAATACTAGTCGTGTTTATGTAAACTAACGATGAACTATCTGAAAAAGAAATTAAGAAAACAATTCCATTTACAATAGCATCAAAAATAATAAAATATTGAGATATAAATACATCCAAGGAAATGAAATATCTATGTACTGAAAACTATGAAACATTGGTGATAGAAATTGAAAAAGACATAAATAAATGGAAAGGTATCCCTTGCTATGGTAAAAAGTTAATATTGTTAAAATTTCCACATTACCCAAAGCCATCTATAGATTCAATGCAATTCCTATCAAAATTCCAATGGCATATTTCACAGAAATAGAAAAAAATAATTCTAAAATTTGTATGGAACCACACAAAATCCTGAATATCCAAAGCAATCTTGAGACAGAACAAATCTGAAGGCATCACATTTCCTGATTTTAAACTATATTTCAAAGTTATAGTAATCAGAACAGTACGGCACTGGTATAAAAACAGACACATAGACCAAGGAACAGAATCGATAGCCCAGAAATAAACACTTGCGTATAAAGTAACTAATATTTGACAAGAGAACCAAGAATATACAATGGGGAAAGGATGGTCCCTTCAAGAAATGGTGTTCGGAAAACTGGATATTCACATGCAAAAGAATAAAATTGGACCCCTATCTTACAGCACTCACAAAAATTAACTTGATATGATTAAGGACTTAAACATAGATTTGAAACTATAAAACTCCTAGAAGAAAATATAGGGAGTAAGCTCTTTCACGTAGGTCTTGGCAATGATTTTTTTGGATATGACACCAAAAGCACAAGCAACAAAAGCAAGAATTAAGAAGTGGTACTACATCAAACTCAAAATCTTCTGCAAAGCAAAAGAAACAATCAACAAAATGAAAAAGCAGCCTAGGGACTGGGAGAAAGTATTTGCAAACCACATATCTGTTAAGGGGTTGATATCCAAAATATATGTCAGTCATACAACTCAATAGCAAAAAATAAAATATGATTTAAAAATGGACAGAGGATTTGAAGAGACATTTCTCCAAAGAAGACATAGAAATGACCAAGAAGTACATAAAAGAGTGTTTAACACTGTGAATCATCAGGGACATGCAAATCAAAGCCACAATGAGATATCATCTCACATCTGTTAGAATAGCTATAATCAAAAAGGCAAGAGATAACAAATGCTGGTGAGGATGTGGGAAAAAGGGAACCCTGGTGCACTGATGGTGGGAATGTAAATTGGTATGTCCACTATGAAAAACATTATGAAAGTTCTTCAAAAACTTAAAAGTAGAACTATCATATGATCCAGTAATCCCACTTCTATGCATATATCCAAGAGAAATGAAATCACTGTCTTGAAGAGATATTTGCACTTCTATGTTCATTGCAACATCAGTAACAACAGTCAAGACATGGAAGCAACCTGTGTCAATCAATGGATGAATGGATAAAGAAAATATGATATATATATATACAGACACACATACAATGGAATATTATTCAGCCACAAAAAGGGAAAAATCCTGCTGTTTGCAACAATATGGATGAACTTTGAGGCCATTATGTTAAGTGAAATAAGTCAGACAGAGACAGACAAATACTGTATGATCTCATTTATACGTGGAATCTAAAAACATGAAACTCATAGAAATAAAGAGTGGAATGGTGGTTGCCAGGGACTGAGAGGTGGGGGAAATAAGGAGATGTTGGGTAAAGGGTACAAACTTTCATTTATAAGATCAATAATTTCCGGGGATCTAATGTACACCATTGTGACTATAGTTTACAATATTGTATTGTATAGTTGAAAGTTGCTATAAGAGCATAGCTTAAATGTCCTCACCATAACAACAAGAACAAAATGGTAATTATGTGAGGGGAAATATGTATTAACTAACCTTATTGTGGTAAACTTTTTGCAATACATACATGTATTGAAGCATCACATTGTACACCTTAAACTTACACAATGTTATATGTCAATTATATTTCAATAAAGCCAGCAAAAAAAAAAGAACCAACAGAAATAACAGGCGTTAGAAAAGGCCTGGCGTATAATTCAAATGTTGGAATTATCATACACAGATTTTGAACAACTCAGCTCACCGTAGCTAAAGAAAAATGGATGAGCTTTAACATATTTTCAAGGTGACCTATTAAATTTGAATAAAGAACCAAACAGAACTTCTATAAATGAAAAATATAATAACCAAAATTAAAAACTGTCAGACAGCAGATTGGATTTAGTAAAAAAGATAATTAGAAAAATTGAAATCAGGTTAGAAGTGATCAAATTTAGCACAAACCCCACATGTATCTTCATTTATCAATGTGACCATCAAAAAATGGGACAAATTGGAAACAGAGTCATCCCTCCTCCAAAAGATTAACCTCTACCTAATCTGAATAAAATAGGTTCAAAGTTGAATAATTTCAACAGAGGGAAAAAATTCATGAAGCAAAATTTTTATGAAGTTGGAGGCAAAATTATCATTATTTTCAAGTTATCCTTGACCTAGAAAAAGTGGAATCTGCTGAGACCCATTATAAATAATACGAGACTCTAGTACAGTCATTGGTTGCAAGTGAACTCTCCTAAAATCAAGAGCTTTCTGACACATTCAAAATAACCAGCTAGACGTTATATAACACGCGTATTAAGATAAATAATATTTGTGAGAACTAGACATGAGAACTACTTACCATCATACATCTTACGTTTCTGGATGGAAAAAATAAATAATATGAATATGAATTTTCTACAAATGAATCTACATCCTTATGTAATCTTAATCAAAATTCCAATTTTAATTCAGGAAAAGAAGGCTATATATACGTAAAAATGTAAGTTAAATATATATGTAAATATAAATATAAATTAAATATATATACATACACGTATACACGTATACACATGTATACGTGTATGTATATATGAAACACTGTTGCAGGAATATATGGAAGTTGGTATACAATAAAAGAGGCCTTTCAAATCAGTGGAGAAAGATTGAGTTTGTCAGTAAGTGGAGTTGGCACAAGTGACAAACCATTTGGAAAAAATTGTTTCTCTGTCTTGCACTTTTACATGAGAGAATAAAGATGGTTTAAAAATTTTTAAAAGTTGTTTGTGTTTACTATTTTTATTATAATTATATACAATGTTTTATAACCTTGGAGTTTGGGAAAACTTTCTCAGCATGACACAAATGTCAGAACAGGAGAATATTTATAGATGTTACTATATAATAATTTTAAAAGTCAGAAACAAATTAAACAATGAAAAATGAAGTTTACCACATATATAACAAAACGTTATCATTGGTAATCTGTAAAATCTTTTCTAATTAACAAGAAAAAGATATACATGTCAACAGGAATTTGTTTTAAAAGAAGAAATAGAGGTACTTTGATAAGCATAAAAATAATATTCAAATTCACTAGTAGTCAAATCAAAACATTTTATAGACTGGCAAAATAGAAAAGGTTGGGTTGGTGGCAGTGTTGGGAAATGGTCATTCTCGTTCCCATGGTGACAGAACCTGTCTAGGAGTCACTTAGGTGACATGCATCAAATTGTTAAATATATACACTTAGCTTTAGAGAACCTACTTCTGGGACTCTGAATTCTATAGGAATATCTGAAGGCATGTGCAGAAACCTACGTGCACGCATATTCATAGCCAAGTTATGAAAACTAGAAACTAATCTATAATCAATATGATTGTTTAAATAAGTTAGGGGCAACCTTTCAAAATCTCTCTTTCAACATCCATTATATGATGTTTAACATAAAAAGCAGGTTACCAAACATCATCAATATTAAATAATACTTTAAAAAATTTTAGTATTCTGTGCATGAATATTTATGTATATAAAAATGTCTGGATAATATATCTAAAGTGTTATTAATACTGAGGTAATGATATTTTTATGTATATTTTTCTTTTGTACTTTGTTATATGATTTGATTTTTTCCCCACAGTGAGCATGTCTTGCTTTTATATTTGGTAGAAAAAAAAATTTAAGTTAAATAGTAAAGCAGAAAATTAGAATCAGGGCTTTAGGAGGTAGGCCTCAGGTACCTGGAACATTCATATACCAGAACTCTCGTTCACTGACAATGGTTAAATTAATAAAGCATTACTGTGTTTTGTGTGTATAGAACCAGCTGCTGAAATGAAAAATAATGTGCTTACAAGGAATATTTTCAAGTAAATATCAGGTTAATGTCTCCCAAAATATTTCTTACCTTTTCTCTTAGGAGAATCACTTCAATTAAAGAACTCCCAAAACTTGTTGCATATTCTTCTCCTCAAGTATATGTAACTGTCTGGTTCGTATCAAGGTTCATTGTGCTTGTGTCTTTCTATCCTATTGAAATACCACCTCTTCACCTAATACATGAATAAATAATACAATTCACAATAAATTTCCCAACTGTATTCTTTCTATGTTAAGGCATTTGCCTTGAAGCTGAAATATATTGTCCAGGGAAGTGGAAGGTGAATTCCACCCAGAACAAAGCAATCTCCTTAGTCTTTGAGTTTCAAAGTAGAGTTTTTAAAGGCCATAGCTAGATAATAGTCTAAAATTAATGCTTTTGATTTTCAGTAGCCAAGTTTCATTGGGAGTTGAGATTTATATACTAAAAACCAAGCCAGAGGGTATGGAGCTTAGATATTTTCTAGACGTCATAGTGTAGGCAGAGCAATATTGGTATAAAATTTTCTCTTACTGCTTACATAGGACTAAAGCCATTTCTGGGATTGAGGAGGAAGGGAAACTAATTAGACCTGAAAGTCTTGGCTCTTTTCTTCTTCTAAGTTACAAATACCTGTCATGAGATTTCCTTCTCTTCCCTAAACAGGTTATAGGTAAGCCAGGGTCCTGACTTCCTCAGCCTTTGGGGGGCTGATCAGAGACTACAGTGTCAAGACTCCCAGATCTTTGGCCTCTGGCTGTGAACAACCTCATCTATCTACCCAGTGTGCTTTTATAAATGATCATTTTCAAGGAGTGACATGGCCCAATGAAGATTGAGAAACACTGTTCTATAGACAAACAAATGTAAACCAGGATAACTACGTGGTTTACTTTTTTAAAAGGTTAATCTGTCAGTCCAGTGCCATACTGACTAATATCTGAATCATCAGGGTAACTCATTAAAAATCACAAATTCTTGGTTCCATCCAGGGATGAAAGGAGTGGGCTGAGAATTCTTTTGCTTTGAAAACTTCTCAGGTGATTGGATGCCCTATCAAGCTGAGTACTCTTCAACTACCTAGAAATGAATTTTCACCCAATCCCACCCAAGGATGAGATCATTCCCATTTTTAATTGGAAAGAAATCATAGAGATATTCAGAAGGTTATTTTCCAGAGCACTCAAGTGAAACTTTTGCTGGAAGAAGTCGTTAAATCAAGTCCCTCTGCTTTGTTATAGTCTTGTTCGGGAGGGGTTAAAAGCTATATTCTTTCCCTTTTTTTTTTGGCAAATGAAACTTTTGGTTTCTGTGTCTTGGTCAGAAGAGCTGCAGACTCACTGTGGTGGCAATGCAGATATTGACAGCTGCCTACAGAGTATCACAGGACACGTAATCACTACTCAGCTTCCCCTGCACATGTTCATTCCCCTGCAAATGTGTGATTTCTGAGACTATAAAAAGCTCCTCTGAAATTTGGTTTACTACCACTCTGTGAATGAGTTCCTTTATGGTGGGAAAGGAGGCATCCATGGATTTCTTATAGCAAGAGAAAAAAGTTTTTACCTTTGCAGATTTAGCAGGATATGGGGATCAGGATTGGAGGTATAGTTTGCTGTCTTCTGGGGGTAGATACTCTTTCTTAATATAATGAAGACGTAATCTAAAATCCATAAAACACAAAATTTGACTCTTCCTCTATTTTGCCTAATATGTTGAGGGCTTAACTTCGAACCGTTCCCATATGTGACCTCTCTGACTTCTTCAGCCCACAGTGGTTTCTCCTTGTTCCAGATTGGGCAGATTCCTGTGCAGATTGTCCACTGCATACATCTAGGGGTGCTAGTTACATTATATGTTTTGTATATGATACTTGCATATTTATGTAATATATATTAAATAGCAGTAAGATGTTTCCTGGAAGAGGCACAATTTTCTAATTTGCACAAAGGAGGATATGGGCTAGCAATGGGGCTGCCTTATTCTGGCTTTTTATAGTATTTATAGTGTGCATAATGGGATGCTACAATTCATCATTTATTTTAAATCGGCACATATCCACGTTTCTCGTTCCAATGAAAATGTGAGTTTCTCATATTAGAAGCTTACATTACACGTCTATATTTACTTACAGCACAAATAAAAGGTGGAGATGTAGTACGTTCTCAACAAAAAGATTCTTAAGCTGAGTCACAAGCACATAGAATATTAATGGTAGAAGAGACGACTGTAACATCCATGGGTTGAGGTCTTTCTGATTGAGATCGAGCAAAGTGAGAAACTTTTACTTTACTATCTTTGATTTATACTTAAAAAACAATGCAGATTTAATTTTTGGACTTCAATTTTTTTTTCCTGGGAATTTAATAATGAGTCACAGTTTTCACGTTTTGGATATTTAATAGGCTGATATATCAGTTAGCGATTGCTTTTAGCTCTATATAGCAGAAATCTCATCCCAGTAGCTTAATAAAATAGGGATCCATTTTTCTCATGTCATAAGGACTAGTGGTAGGCAGTTCATGTCTGGTCGGCTGTTGAAGGACTGAGGCTCTTCTGTTCCTGCTCTGTCATCTTTGGCATGTGGCTTTTGTCCCCATGGCTGCAATCTGGTTGTTGCAGCACCAAGTATCATGCTGCAATCCATACAGGAAAATGAGAAAGGAAAGAACAAAATAAGTTGGTCTGTTTTCAAGGAGTATTTCTGCGAATCCCCATTCAAAATCTTTCACTTAAATTCCATTGGCCAGGACTGTGTCATATGGCCAACCTTCTTGGGAGAGAGTCTGGAAAGGTGAGGATTTTTAATTAAGCATATTGAAGTTCTGTTGGGAAAGAAGAAAGGGAAAACGGATATTGGGGAGGCATTTTCTGCCATGCCTAATATTTCGGTTTTTATGCGTATTTTTATGGTGTCATTTGAGCTTATCTTCCCAACTACATTTAAATGTTGGTTGGGCTAGACACTGTCCACAGGGAATTCGAATGACTAGGGAGTTTCAGAGCTGGAACAAGAGAAAAAAATGAGCCAAATCACAGAATGAGTTTGGGGATACTAATAATGTAGGTAGTGGGGCCCCTTAGCAGGCCAGTTCAGAGAACTCTCAGGAGTCACTGTGTGTCCATCTGTAATATACCTTCAACTGCTTACTTCGTTGGTGGGAAGATCCAGATCTGATGACAATTTCCCAGGTCCTACTTACTTTTCAGCTTTAGCCAACAAAGTCATAGGATTTGAAGCTGTTGCACAGCTGACCAGTGGAAATCAAGATAGAGTAAAATCGGTTCTGCTGCTTATAAGACACGTGAAATCTTCATCTACCATGTGCAAATTTCAATCATTTTATTTTTACATGAGCAAATAATATTTGCCTTGTTGTTTCATTTCATTCTTAATTTTTTGTTATGGAAAATTTCAAACAAACACAAAAGTAAGGAGAGCGCATAAGAAACCCCCATGTGCCCATCACTTAGTATCAAAAATTGTTGACTCATGACCAATACTGTTTCATGTATAGCAATACCCATTCTTTTCCCAAGACTATTTTGAAGCAAATTTATGAAATATTATCATTTTTAATAAATATTTTAGTACAATTCTCTAAAACTTAAGGATCTTTACCCAGTCTGAATTTAGATTTTCCCATTGTCTAAATTTTGACGAGGATTGTCTGGCCTGATACCCAGTTGTGTGAGCAGTGCGGGATAGGTTGTGGAGACACCAAAGAAAAGACCTGAAGATGACAAACAAGACATAAGGGTTTATTGGGTCTTACTTATAGGGAGTGTCCAGGAGTGGCTGGCCGGACGGAGTTGTGTACTCACTTCCGTGGGCAGAGAGGGATTGCTTATATAGGCAGAGGACAAAAGCTACATGCTGCCAAGAGGGACTGTCCTTGGTACAGCTAGCATTCCCAGGAATGGCAGCTCATGTGGAAGTGCTCCGTGTTCCTTCAAGACATGTTCTTTGAGATAAGTTAGGATCTGGGTTGGCCAGGCCCTAGATCATTACTATTCCCAGAAGGACACATGGGTGCTATAGGACACGTAGGCTAGTGCTCCTACAAGGATCCAAATAAGAAATGTACATTGTAATTCATTCCTATGTTTCTTAAATCTCTTTTAATCTACAGGGTCCCCTCCTTTTTTGTTTTTCCTTGCAGTTTATTTGCTGAAAAATCCAAGTTCAACAACGTTTACAATCTTGTACATCTTGCTGCCTGCATCTCTGTGGTATCAGTGTACATGTTTCTCCGTGACTTGTTTATCCTGCAAGCTGATTGTTGGAACTGAAGTCTTGACCAGATTTAGGTTCATATTTAATGACTTTTGTCTTTAAGGAATTGAAATCCTTCTATAAGAATAAATTTAACTGTTATTTTTCCTATATATAATCTTTGCAGATAACACCTTCTTAACGTTAAAGAAAAATACTTCGAAGGAAAGGGTAACTGTCTCAATTCTCAAGCAATTTGAAGTTTTAAGTCCATACGGTTTAATTTTGCTGTTGGGTTTGATTTTATTCTGTGTTGAACTCAACAGATATTTTCCAAATAAAACAAACATTATTATGATCAATATTCTTTTTTCCATCCCTCAATATAGGGCTCCTTGACACATTATGGCCACTAATATCAGGTAGTTCTGATTTTGCCTGTATGATTATATTATAGTTAGCTATATATTTTTTCTAATATCTAATTTAGCCCATACTTAGGTATAGTTAATTCAGGTTGAATTAAAAGAAAGTTACTCTCAGTAATTAAAAAAAAATCCTGTATTAGACATATTGACACATCATTTAATTTTACATAAACCAACTATACAAATATGACTCTTTACTAACAATGAATGAGGGCTCATCCCACGTGCTTTAATCAGAATCACTTGTAAGTATCAAACTGTATGCAAACTTAGCCTGAAATTGGGTCAAGATTAAACCTGCCCTCATGACTCCTCAGTACTTTTCCTTGCAATCTATTTTTTTTTCCCCCACACATAGTGAAAAGGTCAATGTGATCATGATTCAGGTCTACATTGCCATAAACGATCAATTTATGAGTTCTCAATTCATCCAACTTACCTATATTTAAGTGTTTTAAAATGACACATTCTTGTAATTTTTTTCTAGTTATAATTTGGGCCAATTTATGGTCGTAGTCTGCAAACTTTTTTTTAAACCATGGGGTCTATTCTACTTTATTTTAGGTAAACATTTTGTAAAAGATCTCTCTATGAAAAATAAATACAGGGAGAGCAAGTCTACTTAAATCGGGGCGGGGGGTCTGGAGCCCTTTCACTTTGGTACCTCTTGCCCCTCTGTAACTGCTCTGAGTATCTCACATATTTCCTGAAGGTCACTGAAGCACCATTTGAAAATAACACCTTAAGGTGTCCCAGGCTCCATATTTCTCCATTATTTATGGAGGGACTGTGTTAAATATGAGAATGAATGAATAATGCAGGTGGAAGTGATGGGGTCAGCCAATGAGACAGTAAAGCGTCTAAGGCTTTTTGTCCTGGGTTCATCTCAGGCCTGCTCTTCTTCCTAAATGTTTCTTTCACGGGAATAAGGCAACCTCCGAGTGATATCTGGTTTCTAACATCAGCTCTAGAGTTAATTATGAAATGTAAATTTGAGCTTGTAAATCTTATGAGATATTTTATGTAAATTTTAAAATTAGTTGTGATTCAGAAATTCCTGTTTAATGAAATGTTTTGAATGCTCTTTGATGAATTCATTTTGTAGTACTCTAGAGAAAATCCCCATAACCTGGTTTTCACCATGCATTGTGAGTTTAAGTACCCATCAGGAGTCTTTTGGTCAACAAGCCCAAATTAAATTAAGCAACTTTTCTAATTAAGACAGAAATGCAGAGTACTTCATGCAATCGATGAATTGTAACTGAAAAAGGATAATTAAGTTTGGAGTTCATCATCTTAAATTGAATTGGTAAACTTGAATTCCCCACAATTTGAATTTGAATAAAATATTTAGAATTCAGGCCTTCTTTATTTTCAGAGCTATTCATTTCCCACCTTATTTTATATTACTCATTTGTCTCTCAGATTCTCTTCTCTAATTTATCCAGAATACCAATTTCTAATAAAATTTACTTTTAGTTAACAGTATTTTTATGTAGGATTCCTTTCAGCTCACTCTAGGCAATCAGACCAAATTGAAGCTCTCTTAAGGCCGTGTCAGCTGGCCCTACATACAGATCTTAGCTTCCCTTATCATGGCCCTACCCTTCCATTTCAGCTGATATTCTTAGTGGTCCAGAGCTGATATTCAAAATGTTTAACAATTGCTATAGCACAGGCACTGATCAATCAGAACAGACAATAGTCATAAGATTAGATCATTTCTGGACACTCAAGATGCTGGGGTGGCCCAGGCAACAAGGCAGTGGCTGGTTATACCAGAGATAGTAAAAGTATTTCAATATTTTAACCACTGGTGTGGTGGATGCAACCGCTAGTCTCTTTAGTGAATGTCTCAATGGGAAAGAGCCACACCTTTCTGGGATTGCCCCTACTCAGTGACTGATGGATGCCGGGGTTTAAGTGTCTGGACTTTTCAATTCTACTGATGATCACTCTGAGTGGGTGTTCTAGTTCTAGAGACCACATGGGATTGGCCAAAGCTGTCATTTGGCCTGAATCAGCTTTATTTCTCCCTCTGCCCAATACTGCTTCCTTCCCTTTTATTTCATAAGTGTGATCTCAAGGGCCTCCCCTAGTGAATGACCTGCCTGTTAAACTCCACCTCAGAGTCTGCTTCTCAGGAAACCCAACCTGAGACAACTGGTGTGGCTGAATATAATCCTGTACATATTTTTTAAAGTAATGAGTAGTAGGAAAAATATGTGCTAAACGAATATTTGTTGATAATTCAGACAATTAAGTTTTCTTGGAATAAATCCTCTTTACAACAAAGTGGCTCATCATTTTGTTGCCTGGTGACACTTAAATCGTCTCTCTGCTGATCTTAGTTTGTGCTTCAGCAGAAGACCATTGAAGATAAAAGACCTTAATGGCATGGTGAGATGTGGTTATTCATGGCTATAGACGGGGGCGTGGGTGCTATTTGATGTAATCAAACACTTTATTCCTAAGAATCCTCTCAGTTGACCCTTGGGAGAACCAGCAATTCTGCCATCTTAATCTACTCACACTAAATTTTGTACATTCTGAGATCATGGATAAACGCATATATTCTGGGAGACATCTTCATTGGCATTATCAATTTTTTTTTCTAATGTGAAAAAATGGAGTACAACCTGGGCAAGTTTTAAAGAAAAAAGTTTATACTGTCTAAGAAGGGACCTTCTCTGGAGAGTCTGGCCTGTGTGGGATGTCATGAAGTAAGATTCTGAGCAATCGGGTAACAGCAGAGGGTAACCAGCTTTTGGGAGACACGGGAAGGAGCGCAAGTGGGAGAAGAAGAGAGCTGGAGACAGAAGTCACTAGTTATAAATGTGCTGAGGACCAGCCTAGGGTGTGGCCATAGATTGAGTCTTATCAGAGGATTCAAAGAAGAAGGAATATGTGATGCTACCCTGGAAGGATAGATGTCATCAGGGCCAACTTTATGTGCATGTGACCTGTACAGTTGTACAGGACTCTGATTCAAAAGGGCTTCAGGTTGAGAAGGGCTCTGTGCTCAGAAGAGCCTCTTGCTTGGCTTAATGCTCTTTTCATCATCTTAAAATTCTTTTTTTTTTTTTTGTGAGGAAGATCAGCCCTGAACTAACATCCATGCCAATCCTCCTCTTTTTGCTGAGGAAGACCAGCCCTGAGCTATCATCTATTGCCAATCTTCCTCCTTTTTTTTTTTCTCTTTTTCTCCCTAAAGCCCCAGTAGATAGTTGTATGTCACAGTTGCACATCCTTCTAGTTGCTGTATGTGCGACGCTGCCACAGCATGGCCGGACAAGCCGTGTGTCGGTGCGGGCCCGGGATCTGAACCCGGGCCGCCAGTAGCGGAGCGCGTGCACTTAACCGTGAAGCCACGGGGCCAGCCCCCATCTTGAAATTCTTAATACTTTTTTAAAGAAAGGGCCTCACGTTTTCCTTTTGTACTGGCACCCAAAAATTAAATAGGGTCTTGGGTATATATGTATAGAATCAGCTGTGCTCTGTGGGAATGAATGAGACTCTGTCCCTATGCACAATGGCCACCAGAGCCACAGTCACCTCCCAACCCACACTCAAACATTGATAGGTACAGCAATTAAATGCCTGCTCTAAGTCCTTGAACATCTCGTGCCAAGAGGCTGTGTGCTAGAATTTAGCCCATAATTTTTCACCAGAAAAATGAGATCGCAAATTGCAGAAAGCCTAGGTTTACTTGATTTTCAGGTGCCAAAGAAAACAAGTAAAGCTTTAATCCTTGTTGTCAAAACATGGAACTAAATCTCTGCTTCTCTTCTTTAAGTGGAAAATATCACATTCTTTTGGGCTGTGGCCAAATGCACTGCTTTTCACAACTAAAGGCACAATGGGTTAAAGCTTACATTATTTCTACTCCCCTTTCACCGCCATCTCTCGATTGTACTGGGTTATGGGGACACCGTGAGATGAGGGGCACTCCTGTCTCTCTGGATGATCTCTGTCTTGGAAGCTTGGGCAGAGCCGCGCCCACAGTACCAGTTTATAATCTATTTCTCATCTCTCTCTAGCATGTCAAGTTTACAAAATATTTTCACACTATCTGATAAATGCTTCTTGAATTGAATTGGAACATGTTCATAAACATTTTAGAGTCTGAACTTTCAAGAGAAACTTATTGAAGTTCTGTTCAAATTATAGCCAAGGTCTATAAAGCAGCAAAATTTTCAGACTCCAGAATCATTTACGATTTGGTATCAGCCCATGAAATAGTGTTTTCATGATTTAAAGCCCATCTGTCTCCTATTCCTCAGGGCCTTTAAACTTTTAACAAATGCCTGGAGTTTCTGTTCAATGACTTCATACTTCAGTATTAAAAGGCCACTTTTTAGTGTAGGCTCAATATAGAGGGAGAGACTCTACTTCTCCTTAGGTTAAGTGCCCCGACATCTTCACTCGGATGTTTTTTTCCTGGTGCAGTGATTAGAGAAAATGATCTTTTTCCATTTGCCAAGCTGATGTCTTCTTGGAGGCTGCTTGATTATGTGATCATCAAGGTAAGGTAAGAAAAGCTGCCCTCATTCTTTAGAGAACATGAATGATGTTTGTCATTATAAAAATTTAAAAATAAAAGTCAGAAAGAGAAAATGATTTACTCATGGTTTGATCATCTAGCTATCTAAATATCATTGATCTTCTGGTGATTTCACTTCTAGTCCTTTCTTCCCTGGCATAAGTTTTCGTTGGTATTGCAGACTTGTGGTTATGCTCCCTGTATATTATTTTGTCTCCTGTTTTTTTCATTTGTCATGGAAGCAAAAATATTTTCATATTATAAATTATTTATAAATACATTTTATGTCATTACACAAAATCCATTAGGTTGGTGTACCAAGGTTCTTATCCATATTTCCATTGTTGGGCACTTAAGTTATTCCAAAATGTTGCCATTATAAATAGTTATGCAACAATATACTTTTTCTGTTTTTTTTTGTGAGGAAGATCAGCCCTGAACTAACATCTGATGCCAATCCTCCTCTTTTTTTGCTGAGTAAGATTGGCCCTGGGCTAACATCTGTGCCCATCTTCCTCTACTTTATGTGGGATGCTGCCACAGCATGGCTTGACAGGCGGTGCATCCATGCATGTCTGGGATCTGAACCTGCGAACCCCGGGCCGCTGAAGCAGAATGGGCGCACTTAACAGCTACACCACAGGGCTGGCCCCAACAATACTTTTTTATAAAGCTTTTTTTTCCTTCTCCACACATATCAAGTAACTAGCTAAGGATAGAGTTCCCAAAATGGGAGTTATTGTGACAAAGAATATTGGAACTTTAATTTATGTTCTTTATACTCATTGTTACATTGCTGTATTCTATTATATTCCCAATTATAAGATATGAAAAATATATCCTTCATATCACACTTTCAATTTTGAATATGCTTTTTAATTTTTGCTAATTTGGTAGGTGAAAAGTCAATAAGCAAAAAAACACAAAAATGTCACCAAATATTGCATTATTTTTACATTTGTAATAAATGCAGCTTTTTACAGCGTTATGTAACTCAGTTTTTTTGGTTTTGAAAACTTACATCTATCTCTGTGAAGGAGAGAGAATGTGAAAGGAAGTATTGAAGAATGGGCAAAAGGTGGGCCCTCAATGGTCCTTTGTACCTTTCAGGAGGGCACAAAATAAGTTTCTTCTTGTTGCTTCCAGAAAATCTCCCAGCACATGGTAGTTGTAGTAGCTTGTCTGCAAAATGGCTGCCGACAATTCCTTCCATCCCTGCATGGGTGTACCATTCTCCCATTGAGGGGTGGAATCTTTTCCTCAGTCATCTTAAACGTGGCTGGCCTGTGACTGCTTTGACCAATGTAATATGGCAGAAGTGATGCCAAACCTGTTCCAGGCCTAGCCTCCAAGAGAAGTGGTAACTCTGCCTGGCTCTCTTGGAATGCACACTCTGGTGGAAGCCAGCTGCCACGTAAAAAGTCTGAGTACCCTGACTACCCTGCCATACTCTGGAGAAGCTCATATCCGATAGGTGGGAGAGGCCATGTGAAGACAGAGATGCTGATCTGATGGCACCTCTTGCAGTCCAGGCACTAGATATGTGAGTGAAGAAGCTTCAAAGGACTCCAGCCACAGCTACCATCTGAATGACCCTGGCTGACAGACGCAAAGTGAGAATCTTTCCACAGATACTCATCAAGCCTCATAACCATGCGAGATAAGGGCAAAATTATTGTCGTTTTAATCCCATAGGTTTGGGGACCATTTGTTTTGCATTCACAGCTGAGCAGAACAGAAGTCAAAACAAAATAATAGAGTATTTAAAGTGCCTTCGCTCCTAGTAATTTTACATAGTGTCTCCTTCTGCTCTGAAATTTGACCATAAAAAATACCCATCACTCCTCCTTCAACCCATGAAACTTGCTCTCAGCACTTTGATTGGAACAGAGGGTTTATATGACTAATTAACTGCCTTGGAGTCAGGGCAGGCAGGTCTGTGGGAATTTTCCAACTTCAAACTGATGTGGCCTTGATCTAATGTGGTAGGGACAAGCTGCTCTAATGCTGGGAATTTAATCCAGTTTGCCTTGGGAAGCTTTCTATTCTGTATCTCTCTGGGTGTGTGTGCATGAGTGTATGGTTAATTGAATTTTTAAACTTAGTTTTAATTTATATCCAAGCTATACACAAACATGGTTTATTTTATAGAACATTTTTGACAGTAATCTCCCAAAACATCTTCCATATTTCCCACTCTTTAAACACTTATGAAATTTTTATCTATATTTCTAAATAATAGCTATATCTCTAAATAATCAAATTAATTTTTCTGTTGTAAGCATTATCTATTGACTTCCCACTACTAAAGAAGAGGATTTAGCATTTTCTCACACTTCTGACACAACTACACACAAAATGAACCCACACACATACCTGTTTTCCATTACTTTCAATAAATTCCCATTGTAATTACAATCACGCTAACATGCAGGATTTACATTATTATTACTATGTAACTTTGATTACTAGCTGAGCTCTATAGTTGATGAGTTTTCCTGTCTTGATCAACTTTTATTTCTCTAAAGTAATAGTTTTCTTGTGTTATTTTTTATTTGTTTAGTTTTTTATTTATGTGGACTAATTTACTCCCAAATTCTCTTCTATTCTATGGTATTCTCTTCTTTTATCATTGCAATATCTTCTTATCTCTGAGGACAAGAGTAAGAATTGTTTGTCTGTGAACCTTTCTTCTGTATTCATACTATTTTCTCAAAGTTTTCCCTTCCTTCTTTGGTGTGTAGGCTGTGTCTTTAATACTCAAGTTCTCCTGAGATTCTAGGCCACTGTCTGATCATACTTAAGAGAGGGTCATAAAAAACTCAAAGTTTTGTGTTCGTGCATGGGGTGTTTGACTGTGGTCTTTCCTATAGATTGATTTAACCAGCATCTTTCACTAGAGAATCTTCAAATCAGAATTTCTGGATTTTTTCTTGTGGGCTGGTTAGATTTCCCAAAGACAATTTTTCAATTGCCTATGTGGAAGGCAAAGGCTGGCCCCTGGTTTCCCACCAGGCTGTTCCAAATTTCATTTTAATATCATTAACTAAATCTCTGGCTTCAACACATCATCCTTGACTGTTAGTATCTATTTCCTCCACTCCAGATAACAGACTTCCAGTATGCCTCTAGTATTCTCTTCTGAAGACCAATTCTTAAAATATATGTATTTTCTAAAGTTGAAGACAGTAGAAGAAATGCCTCATTGTGATCTGAATACTTACAAACTGGATTTACTCAGTCAGGGCCAGGATAAATTTACTTTCGGCCAAGGCTGGGATTAGAAAAGCTTTAAGGTACGATTTTAACTGTCCTGAAAGATAGGTAGGAAGAAAGGCAAGAAAAGGACATCAGAGGCAGGTGTCAGACTGGGAGAAAGACCACAGAAGCAGTTAAACTCCTTGTGTTTTCGGTAGACTGTGAGTACAACACATTTAGGATGGATTGGAGAGTTAAAAAGGTGACTCGTTGAGGCTGTCTAGAAGGGTAGTTGTTTTCAAATGCCAGGTTAAAGGTGCCGCTGAACGTTTTTCAGTAGGAAACCTCGTGATAGAATGCATACTTTAGGGAGATTCATCTGGTAGTAATAAGCAGTATAGATGGAACTGTGGAGAGAGGTGGTTAACCAACATGCAGGCTCTTTCTTCACCCAGAATTAAAGTGACAAGGCCCTCAAGTAGGGTGATGGCAGTGGGAAAGGGAAATTGTAAACAGGAGAGTTACTACAAAGGCAGAATTGACAGGATCTGGTGAGTGGTTCTTATGGGAAGACATAACCCCTCCTGCCTCCTTGCAGAGGGAGACATCATTCTAGAGAGACGCCACCCTTGAGTTATTGTCTTCTGGAAGCTGGGTAAATTCCAGCTAGAGCTTAGTTTGTCCTCCATTGGTCTGAGGCAGATTACCGCAAATTAAATTTCATGCTAACCTGCTCTAAGCCAGGGACACATCATTAAGCTTCAGGGTTATCTAGTTGATCATACTAAAAAATCTATCTCCACTGTTCCCTTGATGACAGTTGTGAAAATATTTTAATCGCAGTGTGAAATCATTTTGCAATATTTCACCAAAGCAATTATGCACTCTCTGAAATGCAATACTGAAAGAGGCACATGGGATGAAGCCATTACTTCTTGGTTAGCAAATGCTCCAATTTCTAGGAATGGCGTTGACAGGGTTGCTAAAAACCAGGTCCACTCTTTAAGCCGGGTCTGCACCAGCTAAGTGAGGTGGAGAATTGAATTACCTTGGTAGAAAATTAATACTCTCCTCTCTCTCCTGCCTCCTATGTCTATCTTGCTCCTTCAACTTCCGATAAAATTTACACTCCTCTGCAAGCCCAGAAATACTGGAGCCGATGTGAGTTCAAATTGTGACACAAGGGAGACAGAGAAGAATCAAAGCGTGTGTGTGTGTGTGTGTGTGTGAGTGTGTGTGTTTTTGTTTACCAGGAGATAACTGAAGATTGCAGTAGGCAAGCAAGAGCCTTGACATTTAATCAGGGATTTAAAAGTTTACCAAGTGTTTGTACTGTTGTCCAGAATCAGTGTTAAACCTTGAAACCTTCCTGAAGAATGCAATGGAAACATGTGTGATGCTCTTGTAAAACTATACCCTGTGAAGATAAAGGCAAGTGTTTACCAACGTGAGGATCAAGAAATCAAAGCCAGCTAATTCAAAAGGATAAGAGAAAATATGAGTTATCTGATGAAGAACACACCTTAACATGATGAAGCTTTTGTGTCTGTGTGCCCTCCGTTTAGCATGTCATAGATGAGGTGGCCTCCCAGGCAGTTAGGCAAGCATATGAATAAGGAGTGAACAAGTATGGAAACATCGGAATTCATTTAGCCTCTAAATGACTGTGAATATATTGGATTCAATCTATCCAGATGTATTAGTCTGCTAGGGCTGCCAAAACAAAATTCCACAGACTATGTGGTTTAGGCAATAGAAATTTATTTTCTCACGGTTCTGAAGGCTGGAATTGCAAGATCAAGGTGTTTGCAGGTTTGGTTTTCTCAGGCCTCTCTCCCTGGCTTGTGGATAGCTGCCTTCTTGCTATGTCTGCAAATGGCCTCTTGTCTGTGCATGCTCGTCCCTGGTGTCTCTTCCTCTTCTTGTAAGGACACCAGTCATATTAGATTAGGGCTCCACTCTTAAGACCTAATTAACCTTAACTGCTTCTTAAAAGTCCCTGTGTCCAAATATAGCCACATTCTAAGTTACTGGGGGTAGGGCTTCAACATACGAATTTTCGGGGGGACACAGTCCAGTCATAACACCTGAATTCTTAATTTTTATTCCCCAAACCAGCTCCTTCCCTAAGCTTCATCATCGTTGTAAATGGAATTGCATCCTTCTAGTTGGTCAGATCAAAAATCCTAGGTCAATCCTGGCTTTTATTTTCATATTCCACATCCAATAAGCAAATCCTGTTGGATTTATCCTCAAAATACATGCAGAATATGATCCCTTCTTACCACTTCCAGTGCTCTAGTCTGATCCATTTCATAGGATGATAGCCTCCTGAGGCAGTAGCCTCCTGAGTGGTCTTCCAGCTTCTGCTCTTGCCCCTTCAGTCTAATCTCCACATGCTCTATATAAAAAGCAGACACCAACAATGTTTTACCTCACTATAGATCTCTTCCTAGCAGTTACCGGCACTTGAAATGTGTATATGTGTATGTAAATACGTGTACATTTTGTAGTGTATGTGAGCTTTTGCTCACAAAAGCAAAGACTTTGTTGTTTTGTTCCCTGACATATTTCTAATGTCTTGAAAATGTCTGGCACACTAAAAAAAATCATGCTTCATAAATATCACTTGAATGAGTAAATGAACTTATGCTTATATCTGCACACTCTGTTAGCTACTCTTTGCCTTGCCTCTCCCTCTTCTGTCTCAGTTGGTGCCTCCTGGAATAAAGGAGCCATTAGGAAGCACATCAAATGCCTACTGTGTGCCAGAGGCTATGAAAAATAAATATAAGATTCTGGTCTAGTAGGGGAAAAAGACATAAAGAAATGAAAGTAAAGGTACAAGAATGCATAAATGTCAAGAAAGTGGGAGAAAGATTAAATACTTGGTCTTCAGGCAAAGGCTATTATTATGGGTCAAGGAAGGCTTCTTAAAAATAGAATCTGGACTGAAGAAGGGAGTCAGCTGGGTGAAGGATATTAAAAGTAATAAAAAATGCCACACTTTTATGTCCTTTCCTAGGCTACTAGAACAATCGTTGCTAGTCATGGGTATTTAGAGAGAATTCCCAGGTTCAAGACTGATTTCCCAAGTTGTAAGAGACAAACACCACCAAGTCTGTATTGTTTGTAAAAAATCTTTGGAAAAATACAACTCAGGTGGCAGTAGTCATATTATTCTCTGTGTTGAGCATTGGATTTTGTACTTCTGTTGACTGATTTCAAAGTAAATCCCAGGAAAGAAATCTTTCCTCCCCCAGTCTGTTTTCAGAAAAAAAATTTTCAGAAAGTGGAAATAAGCTTTCATTGCAGTTAATTTAAACTAAGAAAAGTTATTTAAGTTTACAGATTACATCACATATATCTAATATAAAGATAGAGAAATCAATGAACCTTGTGTTTTGTCAGAAGAAAAAAGTATACATGACTAGTTTTGATATGTAGGTATCCATTTTTTTTAAAGCTGCAAATTTAGAAATACCTGAATTGGTACAGAATTAAAAGTTTGAAATAAATTACAATTGATTATAAATGCATATTTGCATATATCCGTAAATACACATAATGGTTTTCTTTATAAAATTTGAAGATAATGAAAGTATTTATTTATTTATACATTAAATAGCCAGTAAAAGTTTTTACTCTTAGATACCAAATTATATTGTTGGTGATATTTTGTTTTTTTCAACTTTGGATTTTTCCCTATTAACATTGTGATTTGGCTTAAGGGAGATTTTCAGTAAATGTTAGTGCAATTGAAATTGAGTGACAGTAGATGTGCTTCTCCAAGTCACACATAAAAGAGGCAATTTAGTATTTGTCTAAGAGGTAGTTACACTGCACGTATTATTTAGAAGGTAGTATTATAGTCTTTGATTTATAAATAAGAAAACAGAAGCATAATGAAAGAGATAGCAGAATTCATATAGACCATGAACAAATCAACAGCAATAATAATTAATACTAAATTCTGGGAGAATTTTGGTTTTTCAGAATATCTAATAACACTTACCCTCCCTTGATCCTATGGGATAATAAACTTAATCCCATTTTACAGATCAAGAGAATGAGATCTGAGACAATAGTCATTGCCTGAGGACAAACTGATAATTAAGAGAATGAGGTGGGGCTGGGTGGAAGCAGCATTGTTCTTCTGAGATGAATTTTATTCCTCTTTCTATTGGAGCACGTTATCTTTTGACAAATAACATTTCTCCCATCATTCCATCCTCCCTTTTGTACTTCCTAGCAATTAGTATTCTGCATGCTTAAGTGTGTGGGCTGCAGCTAACCAGAGACATATTCACTTTCTTACTGTTAGACACAAACTAAGCAAATTAATACTGTTGCTCCCCTCATGTTTTCCTCAAGGTAGGAATCATTTAAAAGCATATGCCATCATAGTTTTTTTTTTTTTTTTGGTGAGGAAGATAAGCCCTGAGCTAACATCTGTGCTAATATCTATTTTGTATGTGGGACGTTACCACACCTGACTTGATGAGTGATGCATAGTTCCACACCCAGGATTTGAACCTGCAGATGCCGGGCCGCTGAAGCAGAGCATGCAAACTTAACCACTATGCCACCGGGCTGGCCCAGTCATCGTAGATTTTTGACAAGGGTGCCAAGACCATTCAATGAGGAAAGGAGAGTCTTTTCAACAAATGGTGTTACGAAAACTGGATATCCACATGCAAAAGAATGAAATTGGACTCTTACTTTAGACTGTATATAACAATTAACTCAAAATGTATCAAAGACCTAACTGTAAAAGGTAAAACTATAAGATATTTGGAAGAAAACGTAGGGGGAAGCTTCATAATTTTGATTTGGCAATGATTTCTTGGAGATGACACCAAAGCACAAACAAGAAAAAAATAGAGAAACTGACCTTCATCAAAATTAAAAACTTTTGTGCATCAAAGGACACCATAAACAGAGTGAAAAGGCATGGGAGAAAATCTTTGCAAATCATATAGCTGATAATGGATTAATATTCAGAATATTTAAAGAACTCTTACAACTCAACAAAAAAACCCCCAAATGTACTTGAAGAGATATTCACGTAGCCTCAAAGTACTTGAATAAACATTTCTCCAAACAATATATACAGATATCCAATAAGCACAAAAAAAAATGCAGAACATCACTAGTCATTAGGGAAATGCAAATCAAAACCACAATGAGATAACACTTCACCCTTATCAGGATAGTTACTTAAAAAAAGCACAGAAAATAACAAGTGTTGATGAAGATGTGGAGAATTTAGAATCTTTGTACACTGCTGGTGGAAATGTAAAATGGTGCTGCCATTGTGGAAAACAGTATGGTAGTTCCTCAAAAAATTAAACACAAGAGCTGGCCCTGTGGCCTAGTGGCTAAGTTCAGCATCCTCTGCTTTGGCAGCCTGGGTTTGGTTCCCCTGTGCAGACCTACACCACTCCTTGGTGGCCATGCTGTGGCGGCAACCCACATACAAAATAGAGAAAGATTGGCACAGATGTTAGCTCAGGGCAAATCTTCCTCAGCAAAAAAAAAAAAAAAAAAAAAAAAAAAAAAATTAAACATAGCCACCATATGATCCTGAAATTCCACTTCAGCAAATTGGAAAGCATTAATAGAAAGTAGAGACTCAAATAGTTATTTATACCAATGTTCATGGCAGCATTATTCACAATAGCCCAAGGCTGTAAACAACCCATGTGTCCATTAACTAATAATAGATAGCCAAATGTGGCTTTATTAGAACCACATATAACGGAAAATTCTTCGGTCTTAAAAAGGAATGAAATTCTAACACATGCCTCAACATGGATGAAGCTGAAGGCATTATGCTAAGTGAAATAAGCCAGGCACAAAAGGACAAATGTTGTATGATTTCACTTATACGAGATACTTAGAGCAGTTAAATTCATAGAGACGGAAAATAGAATGGTGGTTGCCAGAGCAGGGGGAGAGATGAGAATGGGGAGTTACTGCTTAATGGGCACAGAATTTCAGTTTGGGAAAATGAAAAAGTTCCAGAGATGGAAGGTGGTGATGGTTGCACAATGTGAATGTACTTAATGCCAGAGGACAAACAGACAAAATGGGGGCTGGCCCTGTGGCCTAGTGGTTAATTTCAGTATGCTCCACTTTGGCGGCCTGGGTTGGGTTCCCGGGCACAGACCTACACCACTTGTCAGTGTCCATGTTGTGGTGGCAACCCACATACAAAACAGAGGAAGACTGGCACAGATGTTAGCTCAGGGCGAATCTTCCTCAGCAAAAAAAAACAAAAAAAAGTTAAAATGGTAGATTTTATGTTGTGTCTACTTTCTACAATAATAAGTATATGCCATCATAAAGAAGACCTATTTCTACGTTCAGAACTCTATATTACAGAGACCAAAGGACAAATCTTTAATGTAGAAAAAGTTACTGTTATAGTCAAACACAAGAATGTATTTACCATAATGGAGACAGAAAATATTATACAGATCATGTCCAGTGTCATTTAGCTATTAGTTTCAAGCCCTATTTCCACTATTGAATGGCCAGAGGGAGGAGTTAAAATAGCCTTTCTTCTTCTGCACATGTTCTGGAGGAGGAAAGAGCAGCAGCTGAGATTGTGTGCGCATGGGAGAGACACTTACTGTTTACTCCTTTCTCAATTGGCTTATTCTTGTTTATCTTCTCTGAATCCCAGTTCCAAGAGTCAATATGCAGCATGTCCAATGCCTCCCTTTTCTCAGATTGGGCCTTTGACCAACACAACATTCATTAGCTACCAGGCCATCCTTTACAATGAAGAGCCTGAAAAGGGTTCTTATCGGGGTAAACATTAATGGTAACAAGTGGGCTTCAACCAATCCTGTGTCTGTAATTTTTTATTCAGGCACAACTGAGTGAAAGAGAATGTTCCTTCCACAGTCATTTTGTGACAAGGAAAAGAATCAGTTTCTTTTGGTTTTATAAACAACGCATAAAGTAAAGTAATACTTTCGGGCTTTTCTCTTGCAATCTGTTTTCTACACCTTCCCTCTGCATTCTTTCTAAACTGCATATTGGAATATGTAATCTTTTCCTTTCTGGTAGATGGAGTCCAAATTCTTTAGCACAGGCTCTAAGCCCTTCCTGACTGGGAATTTTCTTGCCTAGCCTCATGTCTCACAGTGTCACCACAGTGTCCCCATGCTCCAGCAATGCTCAATGCAGCACAAATCTCTAAAGGTGCCTTACGTACTGTAGCTCCCTCCCTCTTTGCCTCTGTAAATTAAATGCTGTTCCCTCTGTGTAAAACACTTGACCTTCTCTAACACTAAGTGTCACCTCCTCTGTGAAGCCTACCTGCTCACACCAGGAAGAATCAAATGATCTTCCTCAGTGATTTCTCAGCATCTTGTCTATCTTTCCTATAGCACTGATAACACTGCTGTCATTTGATGATATGTTTGTGTCCCCTGCTGGAAAATAGAGACTTTTCTACTTGTCTCATCAGATACCTGGTCTGGCACACTTCAACAGCAGTTTTTTGAACAAATGAATGAAAAAATTTCCCATAGCCTGATTCTTTAACAACAGCAAAACCAACACTGGAGATCATGGGCATCTCATTGCCAAACAGTAAAGGTGAAAGTAAAACATGCTGATCAAAATTTTAATAATTGTAGCAAAAATTCTAAAGTGATGGTATTAGTCACCCCATCAACAGATATTAATGGAGTGTCTGCTATTTACTGGTTTGATCAGTCACCACTTCTGTGCCAGTTGCGCGCCACACATCTACGCCAACTGGAGAACTGAGAGAATATACAGTCCAACTTAAGAATGTACCAAGATTCTTAAGATTATAGTAGAAAATCAGGTGATTATGTTAATAAAATAGTTTTCTGATTTCTGAAATAGAAGCTTTGAGCAAAAATGATTTCCCTTCTCAGTTATACGGTTTGGGTATCAAATTGGATACTTGTGCTCCCAAGGCAATTGCTCAATTATACTAACCTACTCAATAGGCTCAAATTGACTTGCACTAGCCTGAAGCAAACCTCAGACTCTCTAGTATCATTTCAGCAATTCTAGAAATATTAGCAATAGGCACTGCCTGGTTTTGTCCTGGTCCGGTTGAGTTTCTTTCAGGACAAAGACTTTGGATGATTTGCTGATTCATATAGTGTTAGCACTGGAAAGAATCCATTGTGGCCATCTTTGCTCAACGCTCTCATTTTAAAGATGGGAACCCTGAGTCCTAGGTGAGTCAAGTGACTTGTAGAGAGCCCCAAAGCCAGCTGGTGGCAGGCATGGTTTAGAGTTCTGGTTTCCTACCTGTGAGGCCAGCGTTATGTTCACTACTGCGCTGCCTCTCACAAATGACTTATGGCTTTATGTATTCAATCCTGGGCAGCGCAAGTACATGGAGCCATGTGTGCATTGAAGGCTTTCAAATTGTATCTTCAAAGTTGGAGTTGGTTTAGGCACAGGCTTTGAATTTATTTACAATTTAGGAAAACAGATGTATGTGATATTCTCAACTCACTGAACCATAATCTTTCTACAAAATACTCCTGAAATACACAGTGTGATTCAGCTTCTCATCACTCTCCTCCCTGTGTGCACCCTCCTTCCATCTGCAGCACTCATTTGAAGGCAGTGGCATGCATACAGCCCCTTCCAGATAACCTTCATTACAGAATGTGCAAGACAAAGACCCCTTGGCCATGGGGGCATCAACCAAAGGATTTAAGAATAAGAATATTTTACAAAAGAACTGAAACCAAATAAAAAAAAAAAAAGCATGACAGTTCAGAAATTCTCTTCTAGAAAGAGAGCTGAAAGGAAATGAATCCAAGAATACGTATAATTTTAGCTGACAGAGAACATATAAAGCCCATGATGTCTCAATACAAACGAGAAGATTGTAGCTGCGTTTCTGAAAAGAAAGACCCTTAAAGACTGAGGCTTATGGGATTTTGGAGCAGTTTGAGTTTAATAAGATGGAAAAGGGAAACCAATGGTGGATGGGAGAGTGGAATGGCAAGGAGTCCCAGGCTGAAACTCAGAGCTAATATTGCTCGTCGCGTGCTGAACAATCTAAGCCCTCCAGAGGGCTCCACCACTGGTAGCAGAAAGAGCAGTGAGCCTTGAGTCAGGAGATGCATGGTTGAGGAGAGCACTTTTTCTCTAGTGGCGGATGTCTTATCTGGAAAATACTGGGGCAGGATCAAACAACTTTATAGCTTTTGCATTCTGGGCTTGTGGAGACCTTATCTTCTCTGAGTTCACGCTACAAAGAAAAGTGATAAAAGAAAATATGCTGGAGTGTTGCTTTGATTAATTCCTGGTCTTGGACTGTTCACTCTATTTAGGCCTTGGCTTGATGATTGGGAATCACAGAGGGAAAGTCTAGAGTAATCTCTCTCTCTCTCCATCTTACGGATGATCTAATCAAGTCCTTCCTCAAATATGCTGCTGAGCTTAGTCAATATCTGCTCGGGGCTCGTAAGTCAAGCTGCCTTGATTGAAATACTGGTACACCACTTCCCAACCATGGACCACCGACAAGTCCTTTATGGATCTTTAGAGGCAACTAATTCATAATTCTAGAAACTTCTGCTTTCACAGATAACTAATGTTCACCTCCCAGTAACTAATCCAGTATGTTAGTAAGGGCTACTAACATTTCCTCTTAATTTAAAACTACTGAATTGCTAGTATTTACTGAGGCCTGGAATTCAGAACTCTGCTCAGAGCCTTGTTGCAAAGCTTCTGGGCACAGGCATATGTGCAGAAAGTGGGATGGCCTCTTAGATATTGGTGGGGCATCCTCAGTTATTGTCTTGCCTTGGTGATGGTTTTCAATGGCTATTTTTGCTTTGTAATTATAAATTACCATTATATCATCACCATTTAGTTCATGTGTAGTTAATCTTTCAGCCTGTAAGTCTATATTTTTCTAAATCAAGTTTTAAGATATATTTGCACTGCTGTTCACTTATATCCAAATTTCTAAAGGAGGCACAATCACAATGCTCCCGTACTTTGTTTCTCCTATGACAGTTCATTGTCAATCAGCTGACTGTGAATTACCTTGCAACATACCATCAGAGTAAGTCTTATAAAATTAATCAATTAGTTTTAAGTTCATAGAGCATTGTTATTCATATAAGATCAGTGTGTATCATACTATACTTGTTTTAAACCAGGGATGGGCACATTATTTCCTATGAAAGTCTTGATAGTAAATGTTTTAGGCTTTGCTGGTCATATGGGATCTATCAAAACTACTCGATTTTGATGTAACACAAAAGCCACGACCCAATATGTAAACAAATGGATACGGCAGTGTTAAAATAAAAACTTTATTTACAAAAGAAGTTGGTGAGCCAGTGTGGCCTACAGACCACAGTTTTCTGATCCATGTTTTAAAAAGTAAATGATACGTAATTTGTACATGGTCCTCTCAAATTCTTTTTCATGCTATTCTTTTGCGATTGGATGTGAGAACGAGTTCAGCATCGGATCAGTTGATTTTTGCCTAATTTAAATCTGCTGTGTTCAAAAATCTTTGAGAACTGCTAGGATACAAAAGGCAGATTAGAGCTATCCGTATGGTACAAAGAGCCAACTTCATTCTTTAACTGGAGTGTTGGAGGCTGGCTTTTGTAAAACCAAAAAAAATTTCTTTATGTATTTTTGTGGGGAGGAGGGGGCATGGATAGAAGGAATAGGAAGGCAGCAAACTGGGCTAAATAATAATCAAAGCTTAAATATCTGTTTATCAGAATACAGCAGAGCACTCAAAAAATAGTGATAGAATTTCTTAAACTTCTTATTAAATAAAAATGAAACTACATCAATTCTGCAGGCAAGAGATTGGATTTAAAACTAATGTGCATCTTTAAACTAAGAATGAGACAGAAATATTTATTTTATTAATAGAATATGATTTTCAGTGGAGAACATTTGCAGTTTGTAACCCATACTTAAGCCTTAAGTATATAAAATTGCAGCTTTTCTACTATACATATGAAAATATAAATCATATGATATTACTAGTCACTGTTGCTTTAAATAGAAATAAATGCAAGCTGTTATACTGTATGTTAGGCTCTGTATTAAACAATGCACAGTATCTGATTTCTATCAGCATAAAATTGTTTTAACCTTGAACAACATTTATTTATAATTAATATAATAAATTAGACAAGGACTTTTTAAAAGTTCCAGCAAAAGTTAAAATTAAAAGAATGCTAAGAGTCCTATTTCTGGTTTAAAATGTGAAAAAGAGAGAACAAATGCATTTGAAAGTGTTTCATAAAAAAATACTTTACAGAATAAGTTTGTTAAAACTATGACATATTTGCGAGCACCTTCCAAGAGTCCTATCATCTTCAGCAATCAAGTAGAAATCTAGTTAAGGGTAAAATGTAGTCCTTATGGTAACTTTTTACGTTTGCTGTCTTTAGCGAATTACCTTTTCAAAGCTTGTGCATTATTTATATCCCACTGAGATTTCCAGACTCTGAATCACTGGAGAAAATACCAGCCTAGTACACAGGTCGGTGACAGTTTGGGTCTTCTGCAGCTTCAGAGACCAGAGACCAATGACCTGGCCTGGGAGCAGCCCTAACAAACCCGTATTTCAGCCAATGAATGAGACGACATATACAAAACATCTACCACACTGAAATTCTAACCGGTATGATGAATTCTTATAGAAAGACTTCATTTTATTTTCTGTGCAACAAAAGTATACAATTCCCCATCTTTGTTTATGCCAGGTAGTGCAGAGAATTGGATTTTTTTTTTTGTTTTAAAGTGAAAATTAGTGATTTGACTGTGATGCTAAAAAATTTTTGATGTTTACATAATCTCTACAGTCTGCTTGAGGTTTTTTAAATCCTTTATTCTTTGTTTCTTTGAACATCACTTTATCTTGCATTAACAAGTGTTTTGAAAGGTTCAACTCTATCAATAGAAATAGTCTAAAAACAAAGAGAATGCTTAAAGAGTGTTTGTTTATGGATTTCTCATAAATAATTACAAAATAAAGTGCTAAATGACGTGACGTCAGAATTTAGTACCTTAGCCTTTCTTCTTTACTTACTCTTTCTTGATCAAGGCTGTATGTGCAGAAAGTGGTGGATCTTTCATGCTCACGTTGTAACTACCAATGAGTTTCTTCTGCCCTGAGTTTCTGCAGCATCGGGTCTGCAGCAGACACATTCAGCCCTATGTTTCGCCATTGCTCACTATTGTCCAGTTGTGTTTCATGCATGTCAGTTTTATTTCTACAGTTTAATGGTGAGCTCTTTAAAGTGAAGAATCATGTCTATGATGTTTTTAGCATTTCTCAGAGCATTTAGTGTATTACCAGCCCTACAGCAAACATGAAGGACCTGTTTGTTGATTGACAGTAATTTAACATAGTCAGCATTCCTAATCCATGACTGCTTATGTGCTACTGGACCAAGATAGATCATCAATTTCGCAAAGTATCAAATAGAAATCAGGTTGAGTGACACAATGGAGTTGCACCTAAAATTTTGGATTGACAATTTTAAATATCTCTGCTCCTACTCATCATGATTCCTCAGGATACATTTAGATTGAAAAGAGTACCTCTGCCCTTTTTTTCCATTTCTTATTCAGAATTAAATCTAGGTTTTTTTCCTTTTTTAAAAAATTTTTTGTTTATTGCAGTAACATTGGTTTATAACATTGTATAAATTTCAGGTGTACATCATTATACTTCTATTTCTGCATAGATTACATCGTGTTCACCACCCAAATACTAATTACAACCCATCACCACACACATGTGCCGAATTATCCCTTTTGCCCTCCTCCCTTTCCCCTCCCCCTCTGGTAACCACCAATCCAATCTCTGTCTCTATGTGTTTGTTTGTTGTTGTTATTATCTACTACTTAATGAAGGAGATCATATGGTGTTTGACCTTCTCCATCTGACTTATTTCACTTTGCATAATACCGTCAATGTCCATCCTTGTTGTCACAAATGGCTGGATTTCATTGTTGCTTATGGCTGAGTAGTATTCCATTGTGTATATATACCACATCTTCTTTATCCATTCGTCCCTTGATGGACACTTAGGTTGCTTCCAAGTCTTAGCTATTGTGAATAACGCTGCAATGAACACAGGGGTGCATGTATCTTTACGCATTGGTGTTTTCAAGTTCTTTGGATAAATAATCAGCGGTGGAATAGCTGGATCATATGGTAGTTCTATCCTTAAATTTTGAGGAATCTCCAAACTGTTTTCCATAGTGGCTGCACCAGTTTTCACTCCCACCAGCAGTGTATGGGAGTTCCCTTCTCTCCACATCCTCTCCAACACATGTTTTTTCCTGTCTTGTTAATTATAGCCATTCTGACGGGGTGAGGTGATATCTCATTGTAGTTTTGATTTGCATTTCCCTGATAGTTAATGATATTGAACATATTTTCATGTGCTTTGTTGGCCATCTGTATATCTTCTTTGGAGAAATGTCTGTTCAGGTCTTTTGCCCATTTTTTAATTGGGTTGTTAGATTTTTTGTTATTGAGATGCATGAGTTCTTTGTATATTTTGGAGATTAATCTCTTATCAGATGTATGGTTTGCAAATATCTTCTCCCAATTGTTAGGTTGTCTTTTCGTTTTGTTGATGGTTTCCTTTGCTGTGCAGAAGTTCTTAGTTTGATGTAGTCCCATTTGTTTATTTTTTCTATTGTTTCCCTTGCCCGGTCAGACATGGTGCTTGAAAAGATGTTGCTAAGACTGATGTCAAAGAGCGTACTGCCTATGTTTTCTTCTAGAAGTTTCATAGTTTCAGGTCTTACATTCAAGTCTTTAATCCATTTGGAGTTAATTTTTGTGTATGGTGTAAGATAAGGGTCTACTTTCATTTTTTTGCACGTGGCTATCCAGTTTTCCCAACACCATTTGTTGAAGAGACTTTCTTTCCTCCATTGTACATTCTTGGCTCCTTTGTGGAAGATTAGCTGTCCATAGATGTGTGGGTTTATTTCTGGGCTTTTGATTTTATTCCATTGATCTGTGTGTCTGTTTTTGTGCCAGTACCATGCTGTTTTGGTTACTATAGCTTTGTAGTATATTTTGAAATCAGGGAATGTGATACCTCCAGCTTTGTTCTTTTTTCTCAGGATTCCTTTAGCTATTCGGGGTCTTTTGTTATTCCGTATAAATTTTAGGATTCTTTGTTCTATTCCTGTGAAAAATGTTGTTGGAACTTTGACAGGGATTGCATTGAATCTATAGATTGCTTTAGGAAGTATGGACATCTCAACTATGTTAATTCTTCCAATCCAAGAGCATGGAATATCTTTCCATTTCTTTGTGTCTTCTTTGATTTCTTTCAGCAATGTTTTATAGTTTTCAGTGTACAGATCTTTCACCTCTTTGGTTAAGTTTAATCCTAGGTATTTTATTCTTTTTGTTGCAATTGTAAATGGGATTGTATTCTTAATTTCTCTTTCTGCTACTTCGTTGTTAGTGTATAGAAATGCAACTGATTTTTGTATGTTGATTTTGTATCCTGCAACTTTACTGTATTCATTTATTAATTCTAAAAGTTTTTTGGTGGATTCTTTAGGGTTTTCTATATATAAAATCATGTCATCTGCAAATAGTGAGAGTTTCACTTCTTCCTTTCCGATTTGGATCCCTTTTATTTCTTTCTCTTGCTTGATTGCTCTGGCTAGGACTTCCAGTACTATGTTAAACAAGAGTGGTGAGAGTGGGCATCCTTGTCTGGTTCCTGTTCTTAGAGGGATAGCTTTCAGTTTTTCACCACTGAGGATGACATTAGCTGTGGGTTTGTCATATATAGCCTTTATTATGTTGAGGTACTTTCCTTCTATCCCCATTTTATTCAGAGTTTTTATCTTAAATGGATGCTGTATCTTGACAAATGCTTTCTCTGCATCTATTGAGATGATCATGTGATTTTTATTCTTCATTTTATTAATGTGGTGTATTACGTTGATTGATTTGCGAACGTTGAACCATCCCTGCATACCTGGAATAAATCCCACTTTCTCATGTTGTATAATCTTTTTAATGTATTGTTGTATGCGATTTGCTAGTATTTTGTTGAGGATTTTTGCATCAATGTTCATCAGTGATATCAGCCTGTAATTTTCTTTTTTTGTGTTGTTTTTGTCTGGTTTTGGTATAAGGGTAATGTCGGCTTTGTAGAATGAGTTAGGGAGCTTCCCCACCTCCTCAATTTTTTGGAAGAGTTTGAGAAGGATAGCTATTAAGTCTTCTTTGAATGTTTGGTAGAATTCACCAGGGAAGCCGTCTGCTCCTGGACTTTTATTTTTGGGGAGGTTTTTGTTTACTGTTTCGATTTCCTTACTGGTGATAGGTCTATTCAAATTCTCTATTTCTTCTTGATCCAGTTGTGGAAGGTTGTATGATTCTAGGAATTTATCCATTTCTTACATACTGTCGAGTTTGTTGGCATATAGCTTTTCATAGTATTCTCTTGTAATCTTTTGTATTTCTGAGGTGTCTGTTGTAATTTCTCCTCTTTCATTTCTGATTTTACTTATTTGAGCCTTCCCTCTTTTTTTTCATGCTGAGTCTAGCTAAAGGTTTGTCAATTTTGTTTATCTTTTCAAAGAACCAGGTCTTGGTTTTATTAATTTTTTCTATTGTTTTTTAGTTTCTATTTCATTTATTTCTGCTCTGATTTTTATTTATTTCCCTTTTTCTACTGATTTTGGGCGTAGTTTGTTCTTCTTTTTCCAGTTACTTTAGGTGCAGGGTTAGATTCTTTATTTGAGATTTTTCTTGTTTGGTGAGATAGGCCTGTATTGCTATAAAATTCCCTCTTAGAACCGCTTTTGCTGTATCCCATAAATTCTGGCATGTAGTATTTTCATTTTCATTTGTCTCCAGGTATTTTTTGGTTTCCCTTTGATTTCTTCGTTGACCCAATCATTGTTCAGTAGCGTTTTGTTTAATCTCCACGTATTTGTGGCTTTTGTGATTTCCTTCCTATAGTTGATTTCTTGTCTCATACCGTTGTGGTCAGAAAAGATGTTTGGTATTATTTCAATTTTCTTAAATTTATGTAGACTTGTTTTGTGGCCTAATATGTGATCAATCCTGGAGAATGTTCCACGTGCATTTGAAAAGAATGTATATTCTTCAGTTTTTGTATGGAAAGCTCTGTATATATCTACTAGGTCCATCTGCTCTAGTGTGTCATTTAAGGCCAATGTTTCCTTATTGATCTTCTGTTTGATCTATTTGTTGATGTAAGTGGAGTGTTAATGTCCCCTACTATTATTGTGTTACTGTCTATTTCTCTTTTTATGTCTGGTAATAACTGCTTTATATATTTAGGTGCTCCTACATTGGGTGCATAGATATTTACAAGTGTAATATCCTCTTGTTGGATTGTTCCCTTGATCATTATGTATGCCCTTCTTTGTCTCTTTTTACAGTTTTTTTTCTTAAAGTCTATTTTGTCTGATATAAGCTTTGCTATCCCAGCTTTCTTTTCATTGCCATTTGTGTGTAGTATCTTTTTCCAGACCTTTGCTTTCAGTTTGTGAGTGTCTTTATGTCTGAAGTGTGTCTCTTGTATGTAGCATATATATGGGTCTTGTTGTTTTATCCAATCAGCCACCCTATGCCTTTTAATTGGAGCATTTAGTCCATTGACATTTAAAGCAGCTATTGATAAGTATGTACTTACTGCCATTTTTTAACTTTTTTTCCTCAGTGTTTTAGTAGTCCTTCTCTGTTCCTTTCTCCTTCTATACAGAATTGATGGTCTCTTTAGTTTGACCTCTGTCTGAAAGCTCTACTCTTTAACTCCCATCCTCCCTCATTTTATGTTTTTGACATCATATCTAACCTCTTTTTTGTGCATTTGTATCCATTACCCTCTTATCATGGAAATAGATAATTTTTCCTATTTGTGGTCTTCTCTTTTCCCCTTAAATCAGTCCCTTTAACATTTCTTGTATCACTGGTTTCTTGGTGACAAACTCCTTTAATTTTTGCTTGTCTGGGAAACTTTTGATCTCTCCTTCCATTTTGAATGATAACCTTGCCAGGTAGAGTATTCTTGGCTGTAAGTTTTTTTCCTTTTAGCACTTTAAATATATTTTGCCACTCTCTTTTAGCCTGGTAGGTTTCTGCTGAGAAGTCAGCTGATAGCCTTATGTGGTTTCCTTTGTACGTAACTTGTCTTCGTCTTGTGGCTTTTAGGTTTCTCTCTTTATCTTTAATTCTGGACATTTTGAATATGATGTGTCTTGGTGTGGGCCTCTTTGGGTTTATCTTGTTTGGTGCTCTCTGTACTTCCTGTACCTGGATGTCTGTTTCCTTCCTTAGGTTAGGGAAGTTTTCATCTATTATTTCTTGAAATAGATTCTCTGCCCCTTTGTCTCGCTCTTCTACTTCCAGGACACCTATAACATGGATGTTAGTGCACTTGATGTTGTCCCAGAGGTCCCTTAGACTGTCCTCACTCTTTCTAATTCTTTTTTCTTTTCCCTGTTCAGCTTGGGTAATTTCTTCTAGTCTTTCATCCAGCTCGCAGATCCGTTCTTCTGTATCCTCTACTCTGCTTTTGAGTCCCTCTAGTGAATTTTTCATTTCCAGTGTTGTATTCTTCATTTCTGATTGGTTCTTTTTTATATCTTCCATTTCTTTGTTGACTTTCTCACTGAGTTCATCCATTCTTCTCCCAAGATCAGTGAGCATCCTTAACACTCTTTGTTTGAACTCTCTGTCAGGTAGGTTGCTCATTTCTGTTTCACTTAGTTCCTTTCCTGGCGTTTTGTCCTGTTCCCTTGCTTGGAATGTATTCCTTTGCCTCCTCATTTTGCCTCTTTCCCTGAGCTTGTGTCTATGTATTATGTAGGTCAGCTACATCTCTTGCTCTTGCTTAGGTGACCTTATGTAAGTGATGCCTTAGGGTGCCTGCAGTGTGCTTCCCTCAGTTCTCAATGTTCCAGGGGTGCCCCCTATGTGTGCTACGTGTGTCCTTCTGTTGTGGCCTGTTTGCTCTCCCTGTAGGTGCCCAGGGAGGCTGAGTTATGCTCCTGGCAAGCAGTTTTAATGCTCAGCTGCTTGTAGTTGTTGTGGGCCCTTCAGTTTCTTTATTAGGTGTGGGGAGCCCCAGCACAGTTGCTGCAAGTTCTAATACCACATTTGTGTTTCAGTATTTCTTTTAAGTGAGTAAGCCCCCAATGTGGCAGGTTGTTAGGCTTAGGGGCTTACAATTGCTGTTAGCCTCCAGCCTTTAGGTCTCTTATCAGCTCTCTGAGGATTGCAGCTGGGTGGGGCTGGCCTCAGGCACAGGAGCACCCAATTGTTTCAGGCTTTGGAAGGTGGGTCAAACCCACTATGTGGGTCTTTGAGAAGTACAAGTCTTCTGCAGCTGATGAGCCCTGCTGCCCACAGGTCCACACACATAGTCAACACAGTGCTGCCTTGTGTGCATGCCCCGACCTCCTGAAGTAGACCCAGTCTCTCCACGGTGGGAGCCCCACACACTCCACCACCACCCCACACTCTCCACCTGCTCCTTGTGCACACCCTGCCCCACTGAAGTGGGCTCAGTCGCCAGGCTGCAGAGAATCCAGTCACCAATCTATGCAGGCCCACAAGTTGCCTGAGGGCTTGTTGTTGGGTGGGGCCAGTCTCTAGGGTGGGCTGCCTGCCCTGGCTGAACTGGATTAAATCCGTGATCTAGTGAGTGGGGCAGACCCTGGGCTAGCAGGCCCCAGGGTGAACTCCAATGGCATCCGCCAGCGGCTGTGTCAGCACGCCCACACCAGGCCACAATAATGGCCTCCGCCAATGTCCAGTCCCTGGAGAGGTCTCACCTCTCACTGCAATGCACTCAGAGCCTATCAGGTGAGTCTCATTTCACCAAAGCACTGTGCACCTTTCTTTCCGGTAATTTTAGGTTGCTTTCTAAAACAGGTGAGTTTGCGCGTGGGCCCTTTAAGGGCCGGTTTTAATTTCTTTGTGAACTAGCTTTTCTGGGGGTACTCCCCAATGTTTTAGTAGCAGGCAAAGTCAGATATTATGCCGCTCGTCTCAATTGTGCTGGGTCCACAAAATGCCCATAGTGGGGGTGCTCCCAGCTCAGGCCCCCGCTCCTCCAGGGAGGGCTGTGGACCTCTGGGCTGCTCCTGGGCGGCCGGGAATCTGGCGGCTTGTGAAGGCGGAGTTTTTTTCTCTCCAGAAGGGAGTTTCTGCCTCTTTCACCTCAGTTAGGATTGTCCTTTGTTACAAGAGTTCCTCTTATCCAGTTTTCCGTTCTCTCTCTGTGGTAATTTTTCCACAGTAGTTGTAAATTGGCTGTGTCAACGGGAGGAGGTGAGTTCAGAGTCTGCTTACGCTGCCATCTTGACTTCTCTCTCTAAATCTAGGCTTAATGGTTGAGGAAAGAACATCCTTTATCAAACTTTCACTGATAAAACCTCTCTCTCTCTCATTGATAATGGCTCAAAAGAATTGAAGAATTTCAACCTGTGATATATCATAAGCAATTTGGGTTAGAAGAAAGAGGGCTTTATTTTTCACTTTAGCTTATCGTTTGCTTATTTTCCTATTATAGATACATCTGATAATTTGGCCTGTCCAGTGTTCCTTACTCTGCTAACAGTTCCCCTTGTTATTTTGGAAAATATTACTTTCATATTCTGAAGACTAATTTTCCTTCCCCTTTACTCCAGAGACAGAGTCATGACCCCTACCTGGCCAACCAGAGTCCCGGTGACTGGTTAGGGCAAGGGCCTGGGCTCTTTGCCCATTGAGAGGCTGGCCTGGGACATCTGCATGGACCTTTGGGAAAGAGGTGACTGCTTTCTGATAGCGTTGCTGAGGTGGTAGACTATATGCCTTGATTGGCTTGTCACCATCTTTGTCAATACATGGAGAGATGTTTTCTGAAAAATAAGTTAACACCAAAGAAACAAGAACTGAGAGATAGCAAGAAACAGATGTTATATAACTTAGTTTGAACACTTTTTCATTAAGCAATAAACTCCCTTTTTAGCCGAGTCCTGTTTGATTTGGGTTTTTGTTATTCACCACCAAGAGTTCTACATAATTCATCAAAAGAAAATCTCACAGTGTGTGTATGTGTTTTTCTCACCATGTTAAAAGTAACAGATTATCCTGCCCAGCACTGCAGTGGATAGGACAGACTCTCTCCTTGGAAGTTCAAGTTTTGTCAGATGGCATAGTTTTAGTGAGGCTGCATGATAGGTTTAATATTTCTAGCACTATGATGACTGCCACATCATGTGTAACAATTGCTTGATGCTCAGTTTTATTTTCAAGATACTATGAATAAATTTCTTACACTATAAAAGAATATTAAATCAGTAGGATATTTTTTCACTAAAAGATTAGACATTTTTACATGAACAAAATTTGTGAGTGTAGCAGTGTTGCCTAAATCTGTTTACCCTTCAGCATAATGCCTGTGCAAATTCCTATTTCTTTGAATGGCTACATACACTTTAAATGGATTAGCATTTCTCACCTTCTCAGTGCTATAAGTGCTGCATGTGAAAAATGTAAATTGGAAGCAGAGTGTGTGTTCGCCACAGCAGTGATTACACACTGGTATCACTACACTTTTGGCTTTCTGTCTTTTCAATGGACCATGTACTTTGCATCAAAGCAGTGAAGTTAAATGAAAATAGATACCAAGAGACTGAATGAAGAACTCTCTAGAAGGAGATTCTGTGGAATGGTGAATATGGTGAATATGTAGAAGGGAACTTAGGGAAGAACATTATGAAGAGTAACCAAATGTAAGGGACTGATGTTTATACAGTTCTAAAGAGAGACAAACATAACTAGGGGATAACAGTATAATAAGTCTGTCTGATGTTTATGCAGTTCTAAAGAGAGACAAATATAACTAGGTGATAACAGTATAATAAGGCTGTCTGACAGAAATACAACGTGAGCCACATATGTCATTTCCAATTTTCTAGTAGCCATGTTGAAAACAGTAAAAACAAAATGAAATTAATTTTAATAATATATTTTATTTAACCTAATGTAGCCAAAATATTATTCTTTCAATATAAAATCAGTATAAAAATTATTGAGATATTTTACATTCTTTTTTTTTCCATATTTGGTTGTCCACATCTGGTGTCTATCATTCAGTTCCAGAAAATCGCTAGCTACCTGATAAGTGCTCAATAGTCACGTAGGGCTAGTAGCTATTGTGTTGGAGAGAAGAGAACTGATTAGAGAAACGGAGAGGACAAAATTCATCCTGGCTGGTGTCTGAACTTTAAATTTCTAGCTCAAAAAGGAGAGCTAGAGGGCACATCTTTATAGCTACCATCTCTCCAACTCTAATCTTAATCTCAGCTCTACCCCGGCCTTACGCTGCTTCAGCCTCAGTAGTCAGTGCATTTTGGTGAATTATTATGCATCGATTAGTGTTTTCAGGAAACAGGTGGCACTCAAATTGAGTAAATTAAGGTGAAATTAATAAAAGGACGATTTACAATGTTGTCTTCACAGGGTGTAGAGAAACCACAGGAGATAGTGTGGTACCCCGGGAATTTAAAATTAGTGGGCCTTTACCACCTTAAACCTGAAGGCGCAGGGGAGGGAGTAGTGTCCTGAGTCTGGCGTAGGAAGGTCTTGTGAAGAGAGCCATGGGACAGGAGCTGTGACCTTTGGTCAGAGGACACTGCCCGTCTGTGGTAACCCTGCAGGAAGGAGCAGGGAAAGGAAACCTCAGACCTCTCTTACCCTCTCCCTCCAATCTCCTGGTGGTTATTCCCATTGACCATACAGAATGCCAGAGGGCAAGCAGCCTTTTGATGGAGCCCACATAGTCTGTTACTGGAGCACAGAGAAGGTGGGAAGGGCCATCTGCAGGATCAATTAAACATATCCAGCACAATTGGCAACTTGAGAAAATTAAGGAAGAGCAAAGCAAAATAGAAGATAGAATACAAAATTAATGAGGGCTTGAGAAGAGTAAAGAATCCTAAGTGTGTGTTTTCTTAATCTTCCCTTCTGGCATTTTGATGTCTTACATTGTATTCCCTGTCTTAAATTGTGTGTCAGAGTCAATGGTTTTGAAACTGAAGTCCATAGGTAGATTTCAGGGAGCTCAAGAACCCTCAGAAATTATATAGAATATTTTGTGTATATATTTTTGTGTTTTTTTTTTCCTGTGCAGAATCCATAGCTTCCCATAAATTCTTGGCTGTGGGTACTGCAACAGAGGGCAGAAAATAAAGCTGTGCAAATTGCTAAATGTTTCCCAGGGGAGGATGGTCAGCAATGTCCTGAGGTTGAGTTTCCCAAAGTAGACACTGTTCATTAAGGCAGTAAGCCCAGGAGAATCTGGGGGGGAAGTAGAGGAAGGAGGTCAGGGAAGGCACAGGAGCCAAGCAAGGGTGCGATGGCAGCCACAGTCCTGAGAAGGAGGGTTTCAGCCCAGCCCTACAGGGGACTCGACAGTGTTGTTACAGTTGTCATTCCTCATGGTCTAAAGGCTTCCTTGGAAGATGAGAATTCCTGGGAAATTTCTGCTCTCTGTAGGAGATGACAAAGCAGCTTCAGGCCATGGGCCGTACTCCGAAGAGCCAGAGTTACTGGCAGTAGGAAGAAAAAGGTCACCCAAACTTGTGAGGGCACATGGAACAGGTAAAAGGTATCCAACAGTGACCACTAAATTCAGTGCCAATGATGGCAGGTAGTAGAGGTGAGTGTCAGGTAATTAGTTTATTAAGACCTATAGAACCCAGCTCCTCACTGCTGAGGCAAAACGTGCAGATTATGGAGTGGGAAGGGGACAGCTGGGCCAGGGTACCACCCTCTACCAGCAGCCACTAGGCCACAGGCTCCTGTCTTTTGGCCCCATGGCAAGATCTTAGAGCCTTTTCTGATACATTATTTTGTAAGCCAGCATCTTATGGTTCTCGAAGTTCTCCAAGCGCAACACATGCAGTGAGTTCGAGTGTCGCCTAATCCCAACACAAACTCTAGTCCCAGCCTCAATCCATTAATTCTTACACCAATAGTAATCAACACAAAATGTCAAGCCTGTCCTAAACCCTTACACCTTTTTCTGATTCCCTTTCCCCTGCCCTTAGTCTCTTCCTCTCTCTTAAAATAATGACCCTAATAATAATAACAATGGTGATCATAGAAACTTACTAAACACTTATCCTGTGTAGGCTGTGAGCTAAGTATTTTATGTGGATTGCTTAATTTAAATGTCAAACCACCCGATAACTCAGATAGGATTATTATCTTCCTTTCATAGTGGAGAAAACTGAGGCTTAGAGTTGAAGTAATATTCCTAAGGTCACAGCACTGGTAGTTTGAATCCAGACTCACTGATTCCAGGGTTCGAATATTCTGTATTCCAGTTTTTCCTCATAACATTGTGTTTCTATCTTGCATAACACTTACTCCATGTGATTCCATGTTTGAAGATCTCCTCTTGCCTTGGTCTGTTCAAGTGTCTATTTCTTCTTCTGGTAATGGAACAGCTCTTCTTCTTTAGGGACTCCTCCCCACCATGTAGTGCAGGTGAAGCAGCCTCTCCCAGATCCTCTCCTCTTTGTGGAAGGTGGTCAGGGCATGTAAACTAAGATGGATAATGACAATCTTTTTCTGGCTATTTGTTGAAATCATTTGTAAAGAAACATTTTCTACTCGAAAGGCTGAGGGTACTAAGACCCATAAAACCTGGAGCTGTGGACAGGCCATTACCAACATCTTGGGAAGAGATCAAGCCTGAGAATAAAGGCAAAACAGAGGAAAAAGATCCAGGACATTGCTAGAATCCTGATGACGTTGTTTAAGCATCTGTGTCCACCCATCTGTGGGAGAAACCAGCTCTATCTAGTTTTATTGCCAATAAATTCTGCCCCCCTGCCCAACACACACAATTTTTTTTGGCTTAAACTATTTCACTGATTTGAAATTTAAATCATATCATAATATTTAAATTTTATCTCGTTGTCTTTTCTTTGCCACTAGGTTGTGAATTTCTTGAGGACAGGGACCATGTCTTATTTATTTTCACACTCCAAGTGCTTAGTGCAGACTCTAGCATGCAAAAGTTGCTTGCACTAAATTGAGTAGTTGGGATCAATATATGAAAAAATATTACTCGAGTATGATGTGGGCAAAACTACCAGGGAAACCAGTGATAACTCATATCAGGGGTCATAGCCTCAACAGGCAGATTTCTTTGAAAGGCATACTCAAATGCCTTCTGAGCATCTGGGACATGTTAAACATATGACACCTTGAACACATGGGTATGTGGCTCATTTTCTTGATGAGCAAGACCTCCTTCATTGTCTCTGAGTGGTTTGATAAACACCTCGCTTTCCTTGTAATGTGAACAAGCAATGCCAACCCCTCCCTCCGGTGGCCAGGGGACCACAGGTGAACTGAGATTGATGGAGTTGCTGTTCTCTCTGGTGACTTGGGTTTGTGGAATTGGCCAGGTTTCTCTGGAAGGATGGAGATCAACAGCAGCCATATGGTAGAGACCATTTTCCCACTTTGCCTCCTCAGTGGGAGCTAAAGATTGGTAGGTTCAACACTCCTGGTTTTTATGCGGGAATCTATTGTCAGCATCTCTATTCCTCAGTAAACCCAGCTGTCCAGCAATCACAGCTGAGCGGCATGTGTGTGCCTCTTCCATCTGCATCTGGGGACCCTTTCCCTCCAAATTCTCACTCAGTCATTTAAGTCAAAGGCACTTAGTTCCTCTTGAGTGCCATTTCCATGTCAGATAGAAATAAGCACACAGCTCAAACTCCAGAGAGCATATGGCAAAACCAAGGTCTGCTCCAGGCTTAGGGAAGGGAGGACTAAGCCAGAGTGGGAGGTACAGAGTAGGAGGCAAAAATACTCTGGTTGAGAGTATTTTTCTGGTCTTACTATTCATATTATTCTCATTCTAAGCTATGGAATTATATTGCTGATAATGTAACTGTGCTGTAGATGTGGAGTGTTGTTTATTTCTACGTATCTGTGTATTTATAGCTAGCTCTGTATTTCGGGAGACTAAAAGACCATGTGGCATAGTTTATGTTAAAATGCAAAGATAGAGTCAACGTATCCCAATTTTGTAGAAACTCTTCTGGATTAAAGCCATTGTTTCCACAAAGACTAGTTAATTGCCACTCATTATGCTAACTGGCTGAGAAAAATGATCATTTCAATCACTTCCTTAGATCTGGTACAGCACCTGGAGTATCATGTTCAATCTTGAGAGTCCTGCCTTAAGAGGGACATCTGCAAAGGGAGATGAATCCAAACCAGAATTAATCCAGACTATTTTAGATGAAGTGGGGTAGAACAAATACAACAAAACAAAATAACAAGGACAACAAAGGGAACTTTGGGGAAAAGTTATGTTTGTCTTCAGGTATCTGAAGGGCAAATGTAGAAGAGGAATACTATTCATTCTCATCAATGCCATAGGGCAGAGCTAGTGTTTAGGGAGAAGCATCATGAAGACAGATTTCAAGGAAACAAAGGAAAAAGTCAGTCTGCTACTAAATTGATTTGCTTTTGGTTGTGGCAGATTTCCCTGTCACTGGAGATGATCATCCGGAAGCTGGATGACAATTTGCGAGAGGTGTGGTATGACAGTGACAGCTCAAGGCTTAACCAGCATCCATTCTCCTCTTCTTTCTCACTAACAGGATCTGGGATTATTGTTTCAGATGAAAAATTGCATTTCCCTGCTCCCCTTGCAGATAAATGTGATCAATGAGGTACAAGGAGCAATCATTGGATGGAACTTCTGGCCAAGTCTTTTTGCCCTTCCCCTCTCTGTTCTGGCTTCTTGGTTGGCATGCAGATGTGCTGGCCATAGCTCCAACTGTATTTAGGATGTTGATATGACCTTGAGGATGAAAGAGACACATTTGGTAGGCTGGAGCAGAAAGACAGAAGCAGCCTCAGTCCCTGACGGTCATATCAGCCTGGACTGCCTACATCCTTTTGTTTGTAACCTGAAAGAAAAAATAAATTTCCACCTATTTATAGCCTTTTGCATTTCCAATCTCTCTCATGCACAACCACATGTAATTTCTATCAGAAACGTGTGTTGTCAACCACCCACCCTTATGGTCTTTTTCAATTCTAAGCAACCATGGATATAAGAAGTCATTATTTCACTTCCACCTATTATCTTTATAATCTATTGCATATAACAGTTAAAATATTGGAAGGTATAATGCAAGAATAATATCGAGATATTATACAGAAGTATTTTTATTCTAAATTGTCCCTAGAACCTAAATGACATTGATTTGGGGCAATTATTTATTTATTTGCTTCAGGGAAGCCTAGAACAAAGAGGTTATTGTTCAACTCCAGTTTCGAATTGTTATTTTATAGGTCCCAATGAGAAAGTGTCTTCAGAGCAAGGCTTTATTGAGGGAGAAGAGGGTTTCTAAATTCCAAAAGCATCCTTCTTCTAACAAGAACCAAGCCTGGCTGACTCAGATAATAGAGTTTTTATAGAAGACATAGAATATAAGAGGAGATGGCGATGAGTATAATGAAATGGAAGTGCTCTTCTCTCCACTAATAAAAGAAAGGTCATAAGCTTCCTGTGCTGGTAGAAGGATATAGAGAGATGGGAGTGAAGAAACTGAATGTAGACTTGAGTGCTTTGCCTCCTCAATCATGCCAAATACCCTAAAATAGGGATAAGGCAGAAATCCAGGTAAGTTAGGCACAGTCTGAGAACATGAGGGCTGGTGTTCCTCAGAGAAGACCTCTTTTCTGGAAAGCTGCTGAGGCCAACAGGGCACAGGAATAGAGAACAAAACTGGCGGAAGGAATGGTCTAGAGAGGGTCTTGTGCCATGTGCCCAGTTCCCTATGGACTCTGTATGCTTATTCAAATGTCCCGTGTGCTATAGGGTGGGTAGATATGTTGATGCTAAGAGGACTAGTGTAAGACGAGAGGCCTGTAATTTGTACCAGCAAGGTGCCGATGTGGGTGCATTACCTGCTCCTTGAATCCAGGTTTCACTTTGATGAGAAAGAAATACCTTGACAGTCAAGAAACGACCTTGACCTTTTAAATGAGTATTCACTCAGAGTCCATTTTTAAACTGGAAGGAGTCAGGATACCTCTAATTGTCAAATCTTAGTGTATCAGTCAGAATTCGATCAAGCCTTATGAAATTGTGCCAGTAGTCAATGCAAGGCTCGTCCTTTCATGCCAGGTGTTGGACCCGAAATGACTATGCATCAGCTGGGCTGGCAATGGAGAAGGAGGTCAGAACATGAAATTGGGAAGAGCAAGGATAAACTACAATCTTCAAGGAAGGACCAATTAGAACCCACGAGGGCAAAGTAAAATCTGCATCTGAAGAGCACCACGTCCGGTCTTCATGATGTAGGTGACCTGCAGGAGAAGCGGGTGCCTTCGCCATAAAAGCGCACACACATCCAGCCTAGGGCTTGGAGAAGTCAGATGGGGCTACATGGTAGGAGATGGAGAAGCTGAGGCCTGGCTTGTCCCCCATCAACACGGTGAGCTACAGATCAGCGATGGCACTTGCAAGCTACTGCCACAGTAGCCAACCTCCCGACTGTAAAAAATGCCTACTCCTTCAACTCTACCTTCCAACTCTCATGAATATTTCTCTTGTGACCAACCACAACCGAGAACACACAGGCAAGAATATACTGGCAAACACAATGCCCACTTAACTAAAAAGTTACATAGTATGGAGCCCCCAAAATTAGTAATTGTCATTCCAGAATAAGATGAAATTAGTTTTAGAAAAAAGTTGGATGTTCAGGAAATCGGAGTTGAAATATATATATTTCAACTCCATTCCACAAAATTTTGTTTATCAGATTGTTTACCAGAGAGTAAAGTTCTTAGGGAATGGTGTGCAGGTCAGGAAATTTTTGGTAATCTGCGGAAGTGGTGGGAAAATGGTGTGGTTTTGGATAAGGCATGGATAGGATAGCATTACGTAGGTTTCTAAAGGAAGGTATCAACAGGGAAAACAATGAGTATGAAGAAAAAGATGATCAAAACAAATACTTTCCAGTGTTCTCTTGGACTGGCAAAATGCTTGTATGTGAAACCTTGACTTTATTCTATAGCCAATATATCCAATAAGAGAGAAAGTAGGGCAGACAAGGAGAGCAGTCTCTGTTAAATTCTCTTTACTGCAGAGCTAGATACTTCTCCAAATTCTTTTCCCTGCCCCTAGGGGGAAGAAGGGAAGAACGTACATAGCTTCTTAATGAAGGTTCCCATTCATAGAGCTGTAAGGTACATATTCTTTGGTCCATGGGATGACACTTATTTTTAAAGAATTCTCATAAGGACACTTCATACTGACAGACCCATCCAGTTTACTGTTACATCAACTTTTTGCTTCCTTAAACAGATTGAGCATACTTTGGGACTGTACATCCTTTTAAGAATAGGAAAAACTTCAACAATGAAGAAGACAATTTTCCAGTTTGTCTACAGCCCTCTATGATTAAAATGCCATTTCTTGCTTCTGTAAATATGATATTGTGATTTATGACAAGAAATATGTATTTGGTCTTTATCCTGTTTCTGGCACAGAGCTCCTAAAATACTTGGAATTTGTCTTTTGTTACGTTAGTGAGGTGACTTTTAGAAAGCGCCTAAGGATGGGGGCTGCTTGCTAGGGGAACCAACCACGTGATTAAAGGATTGGCTCTTTTAGTCTCACCCTCCTGACCTCCAAGGAGGAGAGAGGATCTGGAGGTCGAATCAATCGCCAATGGCCAGTGATTTAATCAGTCATGCCTATGTAATGAAGCCTTCATAAAAACCCAAAAGGAGAGGGTTTGGAGAATTTCTGGGTTGGTGCACATGTGGAGATTGGAGAAAGTGGCCACTCGGAGAAGGCATGGAAGCTCCGTGCCCTTTTCCCATATCTTGCTCTATGTATCTCTTCTATCTGGCTGTTCCTGAGTTAATATCCTTTTATAATAAACCAGTAATCTAGTAAGCAAAATATTTCTCTGTGTTTTGTGATCTGCTCTAACAAATTAACTGAACACAGCAGGGGATTGTTGGAACCTTCAATCTACAGCTTATGAATCAGAAGCACAGGTGATAACCTGGACTTATGATTGGCGTCTGAAATGGGGAGGAGAGTAGCATTGTAGGACTGAGCCCTTAATCTGTGGGATCTGATGCTGTCTCCAGGTAGATAGTTTCAGAATTATTTTGAATCGTAGAACACCCTGCTGGTGTCTGAGAATTGCTTAGTGGTGTGGGAAAAACCAACCACACATTGGAATTTGGTGACCAGAATTGTAGTGAATCCTTGGCGAGACTCTCCTTAAATATTCCTCAGGCTCTATCATGCCAGATAAACACAAAGAAGCCTGATGGACTTGGTTGTTCCACCAATAATATTCTGTAGTATTTAGCTTTGGCTAGAATGTAACTTTTTTAATGCTTGTGCAACATGGAAGGTGTAAGTAAAGTCGTGAGGGATCAGGCGTGTGTGCCTGGGGGCATTCATGATTATGGGTATATATGTTGGGTGAGAGTGGGGATAGAGCAGGTATGGGCTGGTCTTTCAACAGAGACATGCATTAGCTGTGTCATATCCTTTTAACTAGAGGCATTTCTACCCAGGATGGGCAGAGGTTTTGGTGCCCAGGATGGGCGCCCAGCCCTCTCTCAACATGACATGGCCTCCTGATGATCTGCCCTCCCTTCCATCTGTCAGGATGGCCCTGGTTCCCTCCCCAGCCACTTGGCCCTCTCTCTTTTGACATAGGTGCTAAGCAGCAGTGAATTTACAGGAAACAGCCCACAGAACCCTACCCATTGCATCCCTTTTTATTCTTCACAGCAAGTGCTGTAGTGGGAGTTCTTTGCCTTTTTTTAGTTTTCCTTTGCTGTCATGGGCTCAGACTTTGGTTCATTAACTCAGACAACTTTCTCTGGGTTTCCTCCTCCCTCTTCCTCCGGTTTTTTTGTCTGCTTGGCAAATTGCTACCTGCTCACTGAGAATTATTTCTCCAAGTTGTACCTTTTCGACTCTGGTCTCCAAGCTCCTGAAAAGGCTAATGAGCACTGGTGCTTGGATTGTTAACACTAGACATTTGCCACAGAGCTAATGCAAAATGCATGGCATGTGTCCAATATCAGAAAGCAAAGGGTTGCACTGTGAGGGGAAAAAGGAAATGCTTTCTTTAGTTTGTGTGACATGATTACCTGGAGATTTGCTTTTAAAGACACAGTTAAGCCTTAGGAAAAACCAGCTGTCATCAGGATGAACTTGGAGCAGAACTGAGTCATGAGCATGTGGTAGGCATCTTGGAAATTACGTGGAAATTCATCTCTAATCAAGGAGAATTTTAAAATTAAGTTTACAGATTTTAGACACAGTCAGTTTAATTGCTTGGCAGAGAGAGAATCTGGACTGTTGTCCAATTTATAGGTTTTAATTTGTCTTCTTTGAGGGCAAATATTTCATATCCTGGGAAAGAAGATGGTGATAGGCATGTGAGCTGCCCCATGCCTTTTATTTGGTAACATTTCAAAGTGGATTTGTGCCAGAATATTTCTGCATGCCCCAAATCCTCTCACCCTTCTCCACTCTCCTCTCTGATTCTACCAGGCTGATCTGTACAGGCCATAACAATGGATCCCTGCCACCGGTCTGACTTTCAGTTGGGTTTCCCCAATGGTGAAGCCCCAAGAACAGACTGGAGAATGGAGAGAGAAGTCATGGTATTTTTTTCTCTAGCTACCTCCCTCGAGGTCACCTTGAGCTGGCTGTGACCCTTGACTTCTCATAGTGGCTCACTTTACAATCCTTCCTTTCTCATGATTCCAGAAACTGGCCTCCCCTAATACCTACAGATCCAGGGGGTGATAAGGACTCGGCTGCTACTAAGGCACCAGTTACAGCACCATTCCTTGTTGTTTTCCTACACCTTCACTTTTGTAAACAGGCTTTTTGTAAATATATCCTCTGCAGTTATTCTATTTTGAGTGCACCATCTGTCTCCTATTGGGACCCTGACTAACACATATATTACTCAACAGGATGAATCCTACAAATAGAAGTTTCATCCACTAGAAATTTTGGTTAGTGTAATTTTAAAGAGTGTAAAATCTATATATAATAAACTACGACATTGGAAGGCAGGATAGCATAGTGGTTAAGAACACAGACTTGAAAGCCGACCTGCCTGGTTATGACTTCCATAGGGTTGTCCTGAAAATTCAGTTAGGTAATGCATGTAAGTGTCTGGCATTTAGTGAATGCCATATAAGTACAAACTATTATTATTATTTTTACTACAACTACTATGTTTTAAAAGATGAAACCTTCTAGAAGGTTAGGAGGACCTTACTGGGGTTTGGTGCCTGGAAATCAAGAAAAAGGATCATACAGTTAACAACAGGAAGCACTGGTTCAGAGTTTCGTGCGTGCCAAGCATTATGTTAATAAGTATTCTAGGTATTCAACAAAAGTATATATAGCCTTCTGCCCTTAAGAAGCTTAGCTGAATTTGATAAAGTGAAGAATAACGTACAAAATGAAAAGAAATGAAAGGAGTTAGGATTTAACAAGAGAAGGAGAAGTAGAACCATTAAGAATTGTATCTATACGTCTGTCTGTCCATCTATGTATTGATATCTGGATTTATTATAGGGCTTTGACCTTATAGAACTGTAAGAACTGGCTGAACAGTCATGGGAAGCTGTTTCTTCTGTGTCAGGATCCTGAAGTCCAAGGACAGGTGGTCAGGAAGAAAAGATGGATGCAAAGTGAGGGAATCAAGAACAAACGAGGATGAGGGGAGCCCACGATGATGAACTGGAACCTGCGTTGGTTTCTCATCACCTCCAAGCCTCCATATTTTCTGATAGGAGTGTCCTGCAGGAGAAGGTGGCGCCCTTTGTTATGAAGCTACACACACCTTGACCAAGGAGTTAGAGAATCTGCAAAAGGATCTGGAATGAGTTGGAATTGCTGTGGGCCCAGAAGCTGCCCCACACCAACAAAGCGAGCCAGCAGATAAGCGACTGTATGTCTGAGCTGAGAAAGTATTTTGTGTCCTGCTCAGAACTCCCCCAGTATAAAAAGCCTTAGGGGCACTACTACATCCCTCAGTCACATGCGGATCTCTTGTGGCTCATGCTAATCAGCCTCGGGCCCTCAGAGAACCCTGTTTTATATGTGCAACACTAAACATAGTGCTTCTGGGCACCTCTGATTTCAAAATGGCTGGATCCGAACCGGCTATATCATAACCTTTAATATAGTATCTGCTACAATTTTTATTAGTAATATTCCATGACCAGAATTCTAGACCTCCTGGGTGTGTAAGGGAAATAAATGATAGAGGAGAAGACTGCTTATTTAACCCCTCAGCATATGTGTGTCAAGAGCATATACATATCAAATTTGAGCGAAGTGGAATGCAGATTGAGAAAAAGCTGAATATTGACAAGCAGTCTGAGACTGGTTAGAAATGATCTCAGTGATGACACCCTGGCAAGAGCAAGAAAAGATCTTCGGATATTTAAAATATTGAGAAAATCAGCTAGAGAAGCTGAACAAATATCAACAAAACAAAGCATAACGCTGTACAATAGGAGAAATTAAGCTATTGAAAACACGAAGAAAAAGGGTTGACAGATCAACTCAAACTATTGGTGGTCATTTTGAAGGAAAAAAAGAAAGATGTGAAAAGAAACTGTGAAATGGAAACAAAATAAGATGGTCAAAAAACCTGAGACCCCTCTCTATGGGTTAACCTGTAAATGTCTACAATGTGTCATTAAATGACAAAAGCCGGCCAGGGAATATGCATTCTTCTAGGAAACTACTTACAGTGGTTGACTTGTTTAATACAATACCCTATAAGGTAAATATGATTATGACCCATATTTTACAAAGGAGGAAACTGAGAGCATCGCTTGAGCAAGATCACCTAAGAGTAAATGATGACACTAGGATGCTTATCCAGGCAGACTGGCCCCAGAACTCATGCTTTTAAGGCTGTGTGCTACATTGTACGCAAATATAGTTACAGGTACATAGACTATTTCTGAAACTTATTTATGAATATAGTAGCAGATTTTGCCTCTAGGTAGAAGGAGTAGGAGCTAGGGGTCTAAGATAGGTGGGATACTGACTTCTCTGCATTTAATCATCATCATATGCACATATAACTTTTTCAGTAACAGTGTAAAAATAATTGAAAAGAAAGAATAAAAAAGACAATAAGCTAAGAAGGCAAATCCTGCTTAACCTATGCTATGCTGACTTTCTTTTTTACACCTTCTGTTTGCCAATGCCTCTTTAATTTTGACGGTTTAAATGTTTACTATTCTATGACTTCCACCTTATACCTCAGGCTCTGACCTACTCCCTCCTGTATTCCAGTGGACATATGAAGTCACATTATAATCATTCATTTGCATGTACCCGCTTCTACATCATCAACTCCTTGAGAGCAGGGGCCATGTCTTATTTATCATGGACATTTTGTGTCTACCTCTGTATCTGACAATTGATAAGTTTTTATCAAATGAACCAAAATGAATATCAAAGAGCTGGAAGTTTAAATAACATAAATCTGATCTTCAGTTCCTCATGACTACTTATTTATGCAATAGTCTCATATGGCTCACTATCAGTTGTGCATATGGTTCCTTTGAATTGATTTACATGAGAGAGCAGTGGGCCAGTTTCAATAAGAAATTTGTCACCTGTGAAACATTGGGACAAAATTAATCAACAGACTCTCCCCAAACTGATGTCTAGAGGAAGAGAGCTAGGTGTAGTCATTGAGGAATTTCTTCATAGTTACTTTTTTGGGTTAAATTATCAGAGAAGATATATTAATGCCCTCATCTGGTGTATTTCTTTCCTAAAATTGTCCTACTTCTTCAGTAAATCCATTTGCATAAACCCATACATTAAAATGGGGTGAGATGAAAAACATAGAATCTAAAAAAGGAAAGCAGATAAGGATTATGCAAGAAATTTTCTTGAAGGTCTTTACTCACAGGTTAGAAACTGATAGACTTACAGATAAAAATATTTTTAAGAAGCTACAGGAAATAGAACTGAGACAAAAGAGTGATACCATGAGCAATGCTTATATATAATGTTTCTAGGGGTGGGGAAAACCATACATGTTTAATTAAAAGATGTAGTAAGTAGAGTGTTATCTAAGATTTGGGAAAGATAATAGGGAGCATAGGAAAGCCCCAGCTACAAAGAACAGAAGTTACAAGTAAAGAGGGAGAAGGAGAGAGACAGACGCTAAAACAATAATGATAGCTCAAGTACTGAATTATATAAATGCTTAAATAAGCAAGTGAAAGGTTAAACAGAAAGCTAAATGAGTAAAATCATTGAAAAAATACAATCAAAGCTTACTATCTATGTGTATATTGTTTGGGAATGAAAGCACTATAAATAGATATTTCATGTAATTACAGTTTCAGGAAAATAAAACATATGAGGATCAAATGCTATACTCCAAATAAAGTGCTTTGAAATATAAACACTATAAAGATACAACATTTTATTATTAAAATAACAGCATCTAACACATTGTCATAAAAATAAAAAAACTATCTTGATCTTTGAAGCTGTGGTGGAAGTCTGAAGAGATTATCTTAGGTTGGAAAGTACTGATCAATCTTCTTGTGTAGAATTTGGGTATCATTTTTTTAAAAAAAGCACCTTTCAATGAAAAGATCCCCGAAGTTCAGCTGAAATAAAATAGTTCATTTTAGTTTTTTTTCCTTTGTTGACTTCCACAGGGCTTTTTTCCCTTACAAGAGACACACTATACAGCTAAAAATTACAAAAAGATTGATACCCAGAAAAGTGGAAAAAATACAACACTGAAAATAATAATTGCGGTATGAAAACAGCCAGTTCCTTCTAAGTGTGTGTTACAGGAGAGAGGACTAGGCATCTTTATAATTTTCTTCCACAGCTAAGGGAGAGATGGTGGGATAAATCCTAATTCACCTACATTTAGTGATTAAAAATCATATACATCATATAATAACAGTTCAACCTATGCTGCCCAGTCACTTTCTTAAAAAGAGGAGGCAAGAGCCATTAGTTTTCTGGGCAGAGTGTTGCACACGAAGCTGAGAGTTGGGGGGTCTTCCTGCCTTACACCATTCCTAGTCCCACAATCAGTGCAGAGCATCAAGACAATATCCCTGACCCAGCCCTGGTCAAGGGTTTGGTCATTTGACCCAGTTAGAAATGCACAGGGTTCTTGCCAGGGTACTTCTTGTAGTGGCAAATCTTCCTCACACTAACTTGTACAGTAGTGAGGCTTCGAATATTAAAAAAAAAAAAAAGTCTCAAGTAGCTCTTTTATAATTCTAGTGGATGCCCTAGTGAATAGAGTTAAAAACTAAATGCTTCTTCATAAACAGTAGGGGAGCTATTGACTTCAAGGGCAAAATATATTTTTTTCTTCAGAATTTTTTTTTTGATAATTATTATTGGTTAGTCAGTGATTCCCCAGCTTTGCTGCATGTTTAATCAACTGAGAAGGTTTCAAACCACAAGAAGGTACCTGGGCCCCACACACAGATGCAAATTCATTTGGTCAGGTCTGGGGCCACAGCAAGCTACGGGGATGCTACTGTGCAGCCACCACTGAGAACCACTGTGTTAGAGAAACCGGCAGATTTGCAGTTCACGCTAGTGGAAATATTCACTCTGTACTTAATTATGAAGCGCCTATGATGAACATGATTCAACTCTGGTGCTGAGGGAACAGCAATAAGGAAAGCAAACATCTCTACTCTCACAAAGTTTATGTTTTAGAGGTGAGAGATGCTGATGAGGACAATGAGAAAGGTCAAGTAGGGAAAGAGCTAGGAAGGCGCTGTGGATCTGGGGAACCAGGTATGCAGTTCCTAATAGGGTGTTTGGGGAATGTCACATTAAGATGACACTTGAACAAAGACCAAAGGAAGTGTGGGGTCAAATCTTGTGACTATCTGGAGAAAGAGCGTTCCAGCCAGCAGGAAGACAAGACCATGCTTGGAATGTTTGAGGAATCCCAAGAGGGCCAGAATGGCTAGCAAGAAGTGAAGTAAAACCATAATAGCAGATAAGATCCAAGATCAACAGCTCCAAACAGAATGAAGGTTTTATTTCTGGATATCCTTCTCCTAAATCTTAAGATAACAGCTCCTCATTACTCCTTGTGATGTGTGGTATGTTAAGGTAATGTGAGGAGAACTAATCTGAGGGGGCTTGTGAATGACGTGGAAATATGCTTTGAATGTGTAACATTTTGTAATGGTGACGTCCTGTGAGATGGGCTTGACATGCCGCCTGACCTACTCCCATGATGCTATTGGGCATTGTGAAATCAAAAGTCACACCTGTTGGCCTCCATTACATCCCTGTCGTGAACCCAGGGTCTCTCCCACATGTGGGCAAAAGGGAGAGGAATGGTGCCAGTTACTTGTAAAATCATGATTCAATGTTCAACTTGAAATTTTCTCCAAACATTTTTTGTAGCCCTGTTCTAATTTGTCAGATGTCTCCTAGATTTCTGATATTAATTTTGTTTTTGATGCTATGCTTTGTTTTCACTGAATAGATAAAGGAACAACAAAATTAAGCATTTTTAGTTAAGTTTTTTTTGGATTTCCCATGACTTTTCCCACATTCACTACTCCCAAATAAATCTATCAAATTTTGGGTACATAGAGAATCGAAATATATAATTTTGCGTATGGGTTAGTATTATTATTCTGTCTGTTCAAAATCTTCTACATGTTGAGCCTTGCCAACATTATCCATGTTAGATTATAAATCCCTCTTAATCAGAGAGTGAGACTATGCTTGTCTAAATCTCTCTGTAGCAGCATTAGTTAGTGATCATAGTTATCAAAAGTCATCTCTGTGTACAGAAAACCATATCATTTCATCAGCTCAGTAGACCAAAGAGCCTTCCAGAAATAGCTTTGAGCCCCAAGGCCAGTCTGACTATTGGTTAATGCAAATAAGCATTGCAAATGTTTCTGCTCTGCCTCAGTAACCAGAGTCTCATTTGAAACAGAGTTATGTGTTATGCCATTGCCAGGCAGACCCCTTCAAGCAAGGCAGATCTGCATGCAGTTAAATAGAATGTTCAAATTGGTTTCTCTTTTAGAAGCAGGTTTAGGTTTGTTGATCAAATCACTTAGAGTGGTTTCACCAGTTCACTCTCAGAATGGGAAATTGCCTTTCCAAAGCATTGGAGAATAGCAAGGACCCCATACAGAAGGACCAAAGAGTTTAGATATGCAGATCTGGAAACCAACCTGGGGTCTGTTTGTGTAGTTGTACTTGTAGTTCTCTCTATTTTCGATCACTTTATTGAAGTATAATTTACACACACACAATAAAATGTCCATATGGTAAGAATGCAATTGCATGACTTTTGACAAATGTATACACCCATGTTACCAGGACCCCATTCAAGATACATAATATTTCCATCGTCCCAAAATGTCGCTTGTACCCTCCTTTGTAGGCAAATTCCCATACTCTCAATTGTTGTTCTGAGCTGATCTGATTACTATTATCATAGCTTAGTTTTGCCTCTTCTGCATCTTTATAAAAATTGTCATATAGTATGTACTCTTGGGTCAAGCTTTATATACTCTATACAATGCGTTTGAGATACATCCTTGCTACTATGTGTTTCAATATGTTATTCCTTTCTATTTTTGATTAGTTTTGTTTTGCTATTCACCAGGTGATGGACATTTGGGTTGTTCCCAGTTTTAGGCTCTTGTGAATAAAGCTGCTATGAACATTCATGCACAAGTCTTTGTGTGAACATGCGTTTTCATTTCTCTTGACTAAATTCCTAGGAGGCCATTAGACTGAGGCGGCTCTAATACCCGGCAGCCTAAGTAGGAAAACCAAACTCTAAGCCTGTAAATGCCTCAAGGGTAGAAACTGAAACTTAAGGACAACCAATCACATACAGCTGACTAGGCTTTAAGCTACAGCCAATCAGTAATCTCCTTACTTTGCTTCTGCCTTTTCTCTATACAAGTCTCTCCCTGAGTTCTTGTTGACAGCGCGCTCCTAACCACTTCCGGTTTGGTGCTGCCCTAGTTGAACCAACCTTTGCGATTTTTGCTCTGATAAACTCTTAAAATTTTTAATATGCCTCCGTTTATGTTATAACACCGGTTTCCAAAGGGATCGTACCATTTCACATGCCTACCAGAGACACCTAAGAGTTCCAGTTACTCCACATTTGCTTCAGCATTTGCTATTGTCAATCTTTTAAATTTTAGCTATTTTAGTATGTTTGGAGCTTTTTCTCATGGTTGTTTGAATTTGCATGTCTCCAATGACTAATGATTTTGAGTATCTTTTAATATGCTTATTGGCTTGTTGAATATTTTTTGTGCAATATCTGCTCAAGTCTTTTGCTCATTTTTTAATGCTATTCATTTTTTATTATTGAATCCTGGGAGGTTTTTAAAAATATATTTTGGATACAAGTTTTTTGTCATACATGTGTATTGAGAATGTTTTATCCTGATCTGTGGTTTGCCTTTTGAAGAGCAAAAGTTTTAAATTTTGATGAAGTTTATTTTATCAATGTGGTTAGTTTTTGTCTAAGAAATCATTGCAATTTCTTAGCAAAGATCATTTCCTATGTTTTCTCCTGGATACTTTATATTTCATATATACATTTAGGTCTTTGATCATTTGGAATTAATATTGGGGTATAGTATGAGGTTGGGGTGGGGCTCTTTTTTTTTCCCATATGGATAGCCAATTTTTTTAGCATCATTCATTGAAAAGATATTTTTCCCTCAATATCTTGGAAGTTTTATTAAAATCAATCAACCAAATGCATATGGCTCCAGTTTTAGAGCCTATTCTAGCCCATTGATCCATTTTTCTATCCATTTGCCTATACCACACATCTTAATTACTGTACCTTTAGAGTAAGTCCCACAATCAGCTTGTGTATTTCCATCAACTTTTTTCAGATGGTTTTCACTTTCTAAGTTCTTTGAATTTCTGTAATAGAATTAGAATCAGCTAGTCATTTTGTACCAAAAGCCCTAGTAGGATTTTGCTTGAAATTGTTTTGAGTTTATAGATCAATTTGGAGACAACTAAAATCTTAACAATACTGAGAATTTAAATCCATTTGTTTAGGTCTCTTAAAATTTCTCAATACTCTTGTAGTTTTAGTGTAGAGGTCTTGCAGATTTTTATTAAAATTATTCCTATTAATACTGTAATAATAATATGATGTTATTGTAAATAGCATTTTATGTTTTTCTGTGCAATTGTAAGTGGTATTTTTAAAAATTCATTTTCCAATTTTTTATTATTAGTAGATAGAAATGTAAATAGTTTTTGGACTTTGCAGCTGATGACTTTTAAATTTTATTAATTATAGTAATTTGTTTGATAGAGGTTTTATGATTACATATGCAAAGACTCAAGTTATACTCAAAGAAAGGAAATTTTGCTTCTTCCTTTCTAATCTTTATGTCTTTTTTTCCCTTACCTTATTGCTCTGGTACAATGATGAATAAAAATGGTGAATGCAGACATTTTTGCTTTACTCACATGATCCTGGGGGAAGAGTTCAATGTTTCAACATAAGATATAATTTAGCTGTAGATTTTTCATAGATGCCCTTTAACAGATTGAAGATGTTATACTTACGTGATGAGAGTTTTTATCATGCTTATTAAATATTGTCAAATACTTTTTCTGCATCAATTGAATAATTTATGCTTTTTCTAGTTTATTGTTAATGTGGAGAATCCCAGTGATTTATTTTTAAATGTTCAAACAACCTTGCATCTTGGGATAAATCCCACTTGGTCACTATGAATTATCCTTTTTATGCATTGCTGTGTTGATTTCTTAATATTGTGTTTAAGGATTTTTGTGTCATAAATGTTGTTGATATGTAATTATTATTTTTTTTTGTAATATCCTTGTCAGGTTGTGGTATCAGAGTTGTTCTAGTCTTACAAAATGAGTTGGGAAGTATTCCTTACTCCTTTTTTTTCTTACAGAGTTTGTAGAAGGTTGGCGTTATTTATTTGTTAAAATGATATAATTTATCATTGAAGTCATCTAGACATGGAGGATTTTTTTTGGTCAGAAGATTTTGTTGTGATTTCTTTAATAGAAATCTGAGTTTCTCCTTTTTGTGTCAGTTTTCAAAGTGTGTTTCATAATGAATTTATCCATTCTGTATAAGTTTCATATGTATTGGCATAAAGTTTTTTCATGATCTCATTGTTTTTGAATGTTTGTAGGCTGTATGGTCATGTGTCATCTTTTATTCCTTGTGTTGGTAATTTGTGTTTCCTTCCTTTTTATTTCTTGTTCTGTCTAGCTAGATATATGTCAATTTTTTAATCATTTCAAAATCACATTTTTGTCTTTTTATTTCCTATTTGTCTTTTTTTTGTTATATTGATTTCCGCTCTTGTAGTTTTCATGGATGTCCTTTAACAGATTGAAGATGTTATCATACTTACGTGATAAGAGTTTTTCTCATGCTTGTTAAATATTGTCCAATACTTTTTCTGCATCAGTGGAATAATTTATGCTTTTTCTAATCTATTGTTAATGTGGAGGATCCCAGTGATTGATTTTTCTCTTCTGTTTTGGGGTTTACTGTATTCTTTTTATGGCTTCTTAAAGTGGAAGTTTTAGATTATTGATTTAACTCTTTCTGTTTTTCTTCACTTAGAATTGTTTTAGCTACATCCTATACGTTTTGTTTTTTGTGTTTTCACTAGTGTCAGTTTGGAATAATCTCTAACCTCACTTTTGGTGTCTTCTTTGATCCACAGGCTATTTAAAAGATGATTGATTATTTTCCATATATTTGAGATTTTCTATATATCTTAAAGTTATTTATTTTAATTTACTTTTGTTGTAGTAAGAGAATATACTATAGATAATCTCAAACCTTTGAAATTTTATTTCGGCTTTTATTATATTCAGTATATGGTATATCTTAGTGAATGTTCTATGTGATTTGAAAGAATGTGTATTCTGTTCTTATTTGGATGTAGTTTTCTGTAAATGACAATTGTGTCAATTTGGTTGATTTAAATAGTCTTACTAATTCATACTGGGTTTTTTGTTCTATCAAGTACTGAAAGAGAGGGATAAAAATATTCCTTTATTGCTGTCAATTTTTGCTTTATGTATTTTGAAGCTTTGTTATTAGATGTATATACATTTAAGATTGTTGTTTTAATCCTTTTATCCTTTTGAAGTGACCCACTACTTGCCTTGAAGTCTAATTTGTCGGATATTACTACAGCTTCACAAGTGTCCCTATGGTTTGTGTGGTGTATTTTGTCCATCCTTTTATTTTCTTTTCCTGTCTTTTTTTTCCTAGCATTCTGTCAATAGTCTTTATAAGTCATTAGTAAAAATGTTTAATAGTAACAAATGTGTCATTATTCCATCCCATTTCTCCACATTCATTCCCCCCCCCACCTATGGACATTTTTTTAGCATCCTTAAAATACTTAGATTAAGGCTGAGGATATCATAGGCAGTTACTAAATATTGATAGCTTTAAATTCATGAACAATTGTTTTTTTTTCTGATTATAAAACTACTTACTTTTGGAAACCTGTAAAATAAAATATCCCTCATAATCCCAAATCCCAAAGATTATGAAATCTGTTAATATTTGGGTATATTTTTATTGGACTTTTTAAAGGACATTTTTTAATTTTTAAGATTTTAATAATTAATTTTGGAATAATTTCACATTAACAGAAAAATAAGAACTATCAAAAGAACTCACATGTCCTTTTTACCCAGATTCTCCGATTGTTAATATTTTACTACATTTTCATTACCCTCTCTTTTTCTCAACTTTTCTTTCTCTCTCTCTCCACACACCGCCCCCTACACACATTATTATACACTCTCAATAATTTAAGAAAAATTATTGGGAGTAAGCTGAAGACATAATGTCCTATTACTCTTAACAATCCAGTGTTTACTTCCCAAACCAAGGATGTTCTCCTACACAGCCAGCATCCGGCCCTCCAAATTAGAAACCAACATTGGTGCAACACTACCATGTAACCCATGGACTCCATTCAAATTTTCCTCACTGACTCCAAAAAAATGCCTCTTTTCTTTTCTCCTTCCTGCTGGAATTCATGTTGCTTTAGTTGTCACATTATTTTAGACGCCTACAATCTGAACATTTGCTCAGTCTTTCCTTGTCTTTCATGATCCTGACAGTTTTATACAATACAGGCCTTATATACTGTACGGTGATCCACAACTTGGACCTGCCCAATGATCCTCTTATGAATAAACTCAGGTCATGCATTCTTGGCAGGAATACTCTAGAAATGCTGTGGTGATAGTCTCAGTGCATCATATCAGGAGGTGCATGGGGTCAACCCATCTACCACCAGTCATGTTAACCTTGATCATCTAGTAATATCGGTGTCTGCCGGGTTTCTTTAGTTTAAGTTCATCATCATTCCATTTAGAATTGATAATCATTTTAAGGGATGGTATTCTGACATTCTTCCGGTATCCTATTCCTTATCAAATTCTCACCCACCATTCATGACTCCTGCCTAAATTAAACATTGCCAAATAGTGGTTCTCTATTTTTTTCCTTCTGCATTTATTAGCTAGCATTCTACTGTGAGGAAGAGCTGCCACTTTATCTATCTATCTATCTATCTACCTATCTATCATCTATCTATCCACCTATCTAATCATCATGGACTTACAGATTCTTGCTTATTCAATGGGTTGTAATCTATTATTGTCATTATTTAATTTGATGTTCACATAGTTCCTATTTTGGCTAGTGGAGCCCCTTCAAACTGTCTCGTCTGTACTTTTGCTTTCTCCCCATCATTTACTGATTATCTCATTCTTTTTGGCATAACATCTTCCAGCCTCATCTTGTATATTCCATTTTTGGGCCTAGGAATTGGTCATTTCTCCCATGAGCTTCAAATCCCTTTGGCAGAGGATGGTATTTAGAAACCAACATCTGGGCACCCAGTGTACTCATTGCTACTGAACTGTCATGCTTCCAGGCCCACTCATAAGGTAGAGCTAAGAAATAAGTGTATGACTATATGTACATACAGAAGTATACACACATAAAATTCTATAGCTATTTCTATTTCGTTTTGTTTATATATTATAAAACCATAATTTCATACTGATATCTCCAACTTCAATTCAGCACATCATAGTTCTTTCTAGCATTCTTGTATTTCTACATTTTAAAATCATCTCCAACAGTGAGAAACTCACTTGGCTCTCATTATTCTCAAAACATTTGCTCAATTAATTTACTTATTTGCTTGATGTGACCAATTTCACTGTCACATCAGCTATTTCCTCTGCCTACCACCTCTGCTCCCCCTCACCTTCCTGTTTCCTTGGCAACCAGACCCACTGGTCTATGCCTCTGCATAGCTCTCCAAGACCCTCTCACTGACCATATTTCTGTGTGGTTCCCCAATGATGGCACATGACTCTGTGTGGCTTCTCAACCTCTCCTAACCACCTCACATTCTCAGTCGCTATGTTGACTCATCTGTATTTAGAGAAAAAGAAAAAAGAAGGAAAGAGGAGAGAAAGGAAGGTGAGAAGAGCATTAGAGAAAGGAAGACGGAAAAAGAATTTAGAGGATAACGGGACATGAGAAGGGAAGCAAAAGGAAAAGTGGGAAAGATGGGAAGTGTATCCTTTTACTTTACTCAACCTATCTATCTCTTTGTATTTAAAGTGTGTCTCCTATAAGTATATACAGTCAGAGTTTAATCTTTTTCTTTTTTTTTTTAGTCTGGCATTCTATCTTTTATTTGGAGTGTTTAGCCTATTTTCTTTAATGTAATTATCAGTTGGGTTGGATCTAAGGCTACCATTATGCTATTTGTTGTTTATTTGTCCTCTCTCTTTTTTGATCTTCCTCTTCTCTCTTCTTTTGGGTTAATATGACATTCTTAGTATTTATTTCAATCTTTTCTGTTGGCTTCCTATCTATGTCTATTTCTTACTCTTCAGTAGTGCCTCTGGATATTACATTGTGCATTCTTTACTCATAAATGATTTATCTTGAAAACATTTTACCTTATAGTATGATTTCATTTATACCTCCTCTAGGACTTTGTTCAATTGTTGTTACATATTCCACATAAGTTATAAACTCCACAATATATTGTTATTGTTTCTGCTTTTAACTGACAAGTGACTTTTTGAAATTTGAGAAACAAAAAATATTTTATATTTACTCACATATTTAGCATTTCTGATATTCTTCATTCAATTTTCCATCTGGTATAGTTTCCCTTCATCATGAAGAGCATCTCCTACCATTTTTTTGTGTTGCATTTATTCTGGCAACAAAGTCTCCCAGTTTTCATGTGTCTGAGAGTGTCATATATCTTCATTTTCGAATGATATTTTCTTGTACTTAGAATTCTGATTTGATAATTTTTGGCACTTTAAAGATGTTGTTTCATTGATTTCTGATTTGCCTTATTTCTGATGAGAAATCATCTCTCATTTTTATCACTTATCCCTTGTATTAATGCGTCTTTTCTTTGGATGCTTTTATAATTTTCTTTCTTTATTTTGGCTTTAAGCCATTTGAGTATGATATTCTTGGGTGTGGTTTTCTTTATATTTATTCTATTTGGTGTTTACTAGGCTTCCTAGATCTCTGACTTGATGTTTGTGATCAGTTTTAGAAAGTTTTTAGCCATTACTTTGCCTAATTTTTTTGTGTGTCATCTCCCTCTTCTTTCTGTCTGGGATGCCAATAATGCATGTTTGACTACTTAATACTGTAACATTCCAAGCATTATTTTACTTCCTATCTGTGGTTTAGTTTGAGTGATTTCTAATGCTCTGCCTTTAAGTTTATTGATCCTTTCTTCTGTTGTATCCAATACGCTCTTTTACATATCTAGTGAATATTTTATTTCAGATATTCATCTCTTAATTTCAGGATTTCTGTTTTGGTTTTATTTTAGAGTTTTTAAATCTCTCCTGAAATTTCACATTTGTTTTGCTCGTTATATTTATAATATCCTGTAGATTTCTATGCAAATTCATTAGTAGTTTTTATGTTCTTATTTTGTAATTCCATCATCTGAGCTATTTGACTATTTTTATTAACTGATTTTTCTCTTATTTGTCAAGATCACATTTTCCTGTTTCTTCACTTGTCTTGTAATTTTTGATTGAAATCTGGACATTATGTGCAAAGAAAAGTAAAGGCTGAAGTTGACTCTTATATTGTGAAACTGGAAGTCCTTTAGATTTTGAAACTGTGAGATAGTGAGAGTACAAAAACACGGACCTTCCACATCCTAACTGCAAGTTGAACGTCTATGTAATTTTAAAAATCACAGTATTTTTTTTTTTTAAAGATTTTTATTTATTTATTTTTCCCCCCAAAGCCCTAGTAGATAGTTGTATGTCATAGCTGCACATCCTTCTAGTTGCTGTATGTGGGACACGGCCTCAGCATGGTCAGAGAAGCGGTGCGTCGGTGCGCGCCCGGGATCCGAACCCGGGCCACCAGTAGTGGAGCGCGCGCACTTAACTGCTAAGCCACGGTGCCGGCCCGAAAAATCACAGTATTGAGGCTTATCTGGCCCCAGCATGGTGGTCCCTAAAATTTCTCCCAAAGAACAGAATTTATCTGTACACAGTCACCTAAAGCAGTGTCTGTTGAAGAAGGAACTTGTCTTGAGAGAATAAAGAGTTTACATGAAAAGGCTTAGTGAGTAGTCATCTATTAGGGATCATGGGAAAAGGAGAGAAAGGATGCTAGAATGGTCTCCTATGCAAACCCCAGGGTGTGAAATCCAGAGGGAGGGGATGTGAAAATGATTAAATAGGAGTGATTTAAATTATGTGCAATATAACTAGAGATTTTGCAATAAAATCAGAGCACAAGGGATTTGATTCTGTGGTTTATAGAGTGTAATGAGAGTGTGAGCCAAGGGCATGTTCTCCACTTCCGTGGAGAAACTATTGCAGCATAATAAAGAAATATAAGCTACTAAGTATTTTTGGGAACCACAAAAAAGGAAATAGTTGATGTCACGTACCATATAAAGTATTCTACTATAGCTATTCAGCTTGCATGTAAGATATCTGGTGAACCCTTCTGACTTTCATTTCTCAAACAAATTTGCTACTTTTCCATATATGTAAAATAGAAGAACTGTGTGCTATTGTTATTATCTCCTGGTGAGAGATGGGCCAGAGATTTTTGGCTTGGAAAATAATACTATGAATTTATCGTATTCCCTGGCTGGTGTAATCTGGGGGAAGAAGGCTTACAGACCCTGGAAGGAAGGAACTAGACCATCTTCTGACCACACAGACACAGCAATTCTTTGTAGTGATTTGTTTCTTGTTCTTGACTATATAACTCTTAGAGGAAATAGTAAGAACTGCCTAATGTCGTTTCTCATTTGATGCAGGAAAAGATTTCATTGTGGTTCCCTGGAGGGGAGGTAAGGAAAGGAATGGGCTATTGCAGTAGTGAATAGCCTTAGGTATGGAGAGCCAAAGCAAGGTGTCCAAAATGGGTCACAAAGCCAATGCACAAAATTAAATGTCTTGAAGTGAGGAAGTAAATGGAAGCTAAACAACTTAGGAATATGGAAAGCAGGCCATGAGCACCTAGGAAACATTGGGCAAAGAAGTTCTATCATTTATTTATGCTTGCACTGGCCTTAAACTTTAAAGGATTTAATTGTGACTTCTGTGAGAGGCTGCTTATCCTTGGGCCACAAAATGCGTCCATCATTATTTTCTGAGGAGGTGGCAAAATTAAAGTATTAACATCTGCAGGTGAGTTATTTCTCTGCTTTGTATCTCATGGTAGAGATATCTTCTTCTTTGCCTGCTGATTGAGACAAAGCTGGGGAGGATATCAAGAAGCGATTCTCTTTTGATGACATACATTAACTTTTCCTTTATTCCCTCTAAGATGAATACACAAAGATTACAAATAAATTCAAGCAGACTTTTGCTTAAGTCCTCTAGTGACACATCTAATTTGTAAAGGGATAGAAGCAATGGAAAGCCATGTGTTGTGGGTGCTTATACAGTTTTCTTATCCCATTTGCACATAGAAGAGTACAAGGCCTCATTGCTCTGACTTATAGGATGTCTCCCACAGCCATTTCACAGGCTAGAGGAGTGGGCTCCTTGTAATCACCTTTGCTCCAACCATCTTCTTCTAATTCCTGAACTCCAGACCATAGTTTACATAACAAAGTCTCCTTTTATTAACTTGACATCAAATGGCACCATGATCTATTGTTTCTTTCCAATACTTGGATTTCTTCCATTGATATGAGGGATCAGTCTGGGAAGAAATTTTAGTTTGTCCATATGTGCCAGTTTCTCCCTGTGGCTTACAATCTCCTTTAGTACCGCTTTATCCTTCAGTGTATTTCTCTTGGGCCCAGCCTTACCAAACTCTTGTCAATTGAGGTGCATTTGCTTATATTTCAGGGCACTCTTATAGTAGCTATGTATGGTTTATAACCTGGCACAAAAGACGTGCTCTTTGAGTTGTTTTTCTATTACCACTGAGGACAAACTTTTGAGGTTATCCTTCTATACTTTTTTGCTTAGGGACCAAAGTACATACTCACAGAAAATTTACCCAAGATTTAGAGAATAATTTTTAGTTTTGGTATAACAGCCTCTGACCCTTTGCAAAATAAATTAATGAACTATCTTTCATAGGAATTTATTCAACCTGTTAGTCCAATATCTTTTGCACTGTGCTTAGATATCTCTTAGACCAACTTGCCCAGAATTCCCCTTGTAGAAGAATATAGCCCTTATTGAAAGTAATATTGAATATTTATTCTGGGTACCTGAGTAAGTGAATACTTAACCCATTCTGAACTAGAAAATAGAAAATTTGTATAGTGATCTTACCTGTGTTGGGCTTAGAAGGGGGGCAATAGCAAGAAGGGTTCAAGTTTATGAATGAAGCTAAATACCTTCGAGATGTAAGTCAACCACATAGCCAGAGTTGAGGCTGGAAATAGAATTAGTGTTGAAATGAGAGGTGGAGGGGAAAGAATATTGCAGTTTTTGCTATTACTTGTCATAATGTAACAGAAAAGACACAAAGAAATAACCAATATAATAACCTGCTGAGAGGATGGACTACTTTATAATTATCCCAGAAAGACAATCATACACCATTTTCTTTAGACTCTTTACATCAGAAAAATTACCACCTCAGAGAGAAATTTCCCGAGGGTCTACGAGTCCTTACATTGCCTAACCAAAATCTCTTGTAGAAGTTTAACATAATATATTTAAGAGGTTAAATTAGGACTAGAAAGCCACACTGCTGAGGTTCAAATCCTGGCTCTGTCATTTATTAGTTGGATGACCCAGCTTTGTGATTTCTCTATATTTCATTTTCCTCATCTATCAAATGGGATTTTAAAGAGTCTCTATAAAAAATAAATTAATAGACATACGTAAATTATTTACAACAGCCCCTGGCATGTATTGGGAGCTTCATCAGTGTTTATTTTCATTCCACATTTTTTCCAAGTGAAAGAACTCAATGTTTCATTCCCAATTTTTCGTATAATATCACCTTAAAGTAAATACCATCTTCTATTAAAAGGTCAAACCTTGATGAGTCTAGGAGAATGGCTTCATAATTCTTAGAGACGATGTGCCTTCCCTTGGTAGCAATTCTGTTAAACTGAGCATATGCCATCTGTTTGACAGACAAGACAGCTAAGAGAACCTCCTCCAGAGCGTGACACAAGGGTTTTGTTAGCAGTCAAACAAGAAGCTCTTGAACCTAATAGAATAGGAAGAAAGGGAGAAATTAATAATTTCAAAATAAGGAAGAAAGGTGAGACTTTGTGGAAGGGCAGAGAAAAAAGCCAAATACACACACACACACACACACACACGCTCAACATTAGGTTAATAGTCTATAAGCCATATTGTCTTTTCTCTTGAGAGTAGTTTCTCAAATATATCACGAATTTCCAGCATGACCTGATTTTGCAGAGGATGTTCATATACACAGAAAAATTGTACTTTAGCATTTTTTTATTTGCCCAAAGTCTTATTCTCCATGATAAGAATATATTCGTGTGGCATTCCTGTGTTACAAATCCATTCTGGCCAGTGGGTCGTAATTTCCTCTCCTCCATTTGCTCCGTGATTCCCTTGTGTCACAGGAAGGCAATGTTTGAAATGTATCACCTTGATGGTGCACTCCATCACCCTGTAGCAAAACTTTTCACCCACAAGCTAGCTACTTAATTCATATGTACTTTCCAATTGGTTTAAACTTTCAAAAAAATCAAATATTGTTTTGCGTGACACAGGTGATGCTCATGAACTTATTACCTCTCTCAAAGGCTATTTCTCTTGGCAGCTGCTTCACACTGAATAAAGATGAGGCTTCTTCACTCCATCAGTTGAGACGAACATTAGTGCAGCTGTGTCCTATTGAGGCTGAAAGAAGTGAAAAAGAGATTAATTTTTCAGCGAGTTAGATGCATCTATAGTGAATTTAGGGAGAATTCAAGCCAGACAACTTTGTTTTGGGATGTTTCACACCTCTAGATTATTAACAAAGTTGCTTCAATCCTTACCTTTAATTTTGACTAAGCTTTAAGGTTTAGACATTTTTGCTTTTTATTAGAATTGGTAATCTGTGTTGTCCAGGCCAGAGAATTCAGTTGATTTTTACTTGGTGTCAATTATATCTGGTCTAAGGCCATGCATCTCGTCCTGGCTGTGCATCAGAATCACCCAGGGAATAGGAAAGATGTAAACAAACTCAGGAAACACTGTCGATATGTTTATTCTTTCATATTCAAAAATTCACTGAATGCACATTTATGCAGTGACATATTTATTTATTGAGAGTCAGATTTTTGCCAGACACTGGAAATTAAAAAAAAAAAAAAAAAGGACAGATTCCTTGATTTTAAGAAGCTTGCAGTTTATTGACAGGGAAATTAATAAAGAAAATTTCTATACACAATTTGTCTCAAATTATACGAGAAAGATGGGGGTCCTCTAACACAGGGGTGCAAAGGGTAGAGCTGGTGGCTAGGGAGGCTTACTGGAGAAAGGGGCTGCTGAACTGAGTACTGTAGAATGAAAAGAAATTAGCAGGATGAAGAAGAGTAAAGGGAATTTCATGAAAAAGGACTGCATGAGCTGAAACATGCATAAAAAACCCCATTTGTTGTGTTGGGGGAAACAAAAGCAGTTTGATTTTGCTGGAACATCAAGTAAAGGGAGACAAATAGGAAGACTGCATCATGTTCACCACCGAAACACTAATTACAATCCATCACCACACGCATGTGCCTAATCATCCCTTTCACCCTCCTCCCTCCCCTTCTCCCCTCTGTTAACCACCAATCCAATCTCCATCTCTATATGTTTGTTTGTTGTTGTTTTTATCTTCTACTTATGAGTGAGATCATACGATATTTCACCTTCTCCCTCTGACTTATTTCACTTAGCACAATACTGCCAATGTCCACCCATGTTGTCACAAATGGCTGGATTTCATCGTTTCTTATGGCTAAGTAGTATTCCATTGTGTGTATATACCACATAGTCTTCATCCATTCGTCCCTTGATGGGTACTTATGTTGCTTCCAAGTCTTGGCTATTGTGAGTAGTGCTGCAATGAACACAGGGGTGCATGTATCTTTACACGTTGGTGTTTTCATGTTCTTTGGATAAATACCCAGCAGTGGAATAGCTGGATCGTATGGGAGTTCTATCTTTAATTTTTTTGAGGAATCTCCATACTGTTTTCCACAGTGGCTGCACCAATTTGCACTCCCACCAGCAGTGTATGAGAGTTCCCTTCTCTCCACATCCTCTCCAACACATGTTGTTTCCTGTCTTGTTAATTATAGCCATTCTGATGGGGTGAGGTGATATTGTTGTTTTGATTTGCATTTCCCTGATAGTTAATGATTTTGAACATCTTTTCATGTGTCTGTTGGCCATCTGTATGTCTTCTTTGGAGAAATGTCTGTTCAGGTCTTTTGCCCATTTTTTAATTGGGTTGGTAGTTTTTTTGTTGTTGAGACGTATGTGTTATTTATATATTTTGGAGATTAACCCCTTATCAGATATATGGTTTGCAAATATCTTCTCCCAATTGTTAGGTTGTCTTTTCGTTTTGTCAATGGTTTCCTTCGCTGTGCAGAAGCTTTTCAGTTTGATGTAGTCTCATTTGTTTAGTTTTTCTATTGTTTCTTTTGCCTGATCTGACATGGTCCTTGAAAATATGTTGCTGACACCAATGTCAAAGAACATACTTCCTATGTTTTCTTCTAGAAGTTTCATGGATTCAGGTCTTACATTCAAATCTTTAATCCATTTTGAGCTAATTTTTGTGTATGGTGTAAGATAATGGTCTACTTTCATTTTTTTGAATGTGGCTGTCCAGTTTTCCCAGCACTATTTGTTGAAGAGACTTTCCTTTCTCCACTGTATGTTCTTGGCTCCTTTGTCAAAGATTAGCTGTCCATAGATGTGTGGGTTTATTTTTGGGCTCTTGATTCTATTCCTTTGATCTGTGTGTCTGTTTTTGTACCAGTACCATGCTGTTTTGGTTACTATAGCTTTGTAGTATATTTTGAAATCAGGGAGTGTGATACCTCCAGCTTTGTTCTTTTTTCTCAGGATTCCTTTAGCTATTCGGGGTCTTTTGTTGTTCCCTATAAATTTTAGGATTCTCTGTTCTATTTCTGTGAAAATTGTTGTTGGAATTTTGATAGGTATTGCATTGAATCTATAGATTGCTTTAGGAAGTATGGACATCTTAACTATGTTAATTCTTCCAATCCCAGAGCATGGAATATCTTTCTATTTCTTTGTGTCTTCTTCAATTTCTTTCAGCAATGTTTTATAGTTTTCAGTGTACAGTTCTTTCATCTCTTTGGTTAAGTTTATTCCTAGGTATTTTATTCTTTTTGTTGCAATTGTAAATGGGATTGTATTCTTAATTTCTCTTTCTGTTGCTTTGTTGTCAGTGTATAGATATGCGACTGATTTTTGTATGTTGATTTTGTATCCTGCAACTTTACTGTATTCATTTATTACTTCTAAAAGTTTTTTGGTGGATTCTTTAGGGTTTTCTATATATAAAATCATGTCATCTGCAAATAGTGAGAGTTTCACTTCTTCCTTTCCGATTTGGATCCCTTTTATTTCTTTTTCTTGCCTGATTGCTCTGGCTAGGACTTCCAATACTATGTTAAACAGGAGTGGTGAGAGTGGGCATCCTTGTCTGGTTCCTGTTCTTAGAGGGATAGCTTTCAGTTTTTCACCATTGAGGATGACATTAGCTGTGGGTTTGTCATATATGGCCTTTATTATGTTGAGGTACTTTCCTTCTATCCCCATTTTATTCAGAGTTTTCATCATAAACGGATGCTGTATCTTGTCAAATGCTTTCTCTGCATCTATTGAGATGATCATGTGATTTTTATTCTTCATTTTATTAATGTGGTGTATTATGTTGATTGATTTGTGAATGTTGAACCATCCCAGCTTCCCTGGAATAAATCCCACCTGCTCATGGTGTATAATCTTTTTAATGAATCGTTGTACGTGATTTGCTAGTATTTTGTTGAGGATTTTTGCATCGATGTTCATCAGAGGTATTGGCCTGTAATTTTCCTTTTTTGTGTTGTCCTTGTCTGGTTTTGGTATCAGGATAATGTTTGCTATGTAGAAGGAGTTAGGGAGCTTCCCCTCCTCTTTAATTTTTTGGAAGAGTTTGAGAAGGATAGCTATTAAGTCTTCTTTGAATGTTTGGTAGAATTCACCAGGGAAGCCGTCTGCTCCTGGACTTTTATTTTGGGGGAGTTTTTGATTACTGTTTCACTCTACTTACTGGTGATTGGTCTATTCAAATTCTCTATTTCTTCTTGATTCAGTTTCAGAATGTTGTACAATTCTAAGAGTTTGTCTATTTCTTCTAGATTATCTAATTTTTTGGCATATAGCTTTTCATAGTATTCTCTTATAATCTTTTGTATTTCTGAGGTGTCTGTTGTAACCTCTCCTCTTTCATTTCTGATTTTACTTATTTGTGCCTTCTCTCTTTTTTTCTTGGTGAGTCTAGCTAAAGGTTTGTCAATTTTCTTTATCTTTTCAAAGAAACAGGTCTTGGTGTTATTAATTTTTTCCATGTTTTTAGTCTCTATTTCATTTATTTCTGCTCTGATATTTATTATTTCCCTTCTTCTACTGATTTTAGGCTTTGTTTCTTCTTCTTTCTCCAGTTCCTTTAGGCGTGCTGTTAGATTGTTTATTTGAGATTTTTCTTGTTTGTTAAGATAGGCCTGCATTTCTATAAACTTCCCTTTTAGAACCACTTTTGCTGTACCCCATAAGTTCTGGCATGTCGTATTTTCATTTTCATTTGTCTCTGGGCATTTTTTGGTCTCCCCTTTGATTTCTTCATTGACGCAGTCGTTGTTCAGAAGCATTTTGTTTAATCTCCATATATTTGTGTCCTTTCTGTTTTTCTTCCTGTAGTTGATTTCTAGTTTCATACCATTGTGGTCAGAAAAGATGCTTGGTATTATTTCAGTCTTCTTAAATATATGGAGACTTGTTTTGTGGCCTAATATATGATCAATCTTGGAGAATGTTCCATGTGCATTTGAAAAGAATGTGTATTCTTCGGGTTTTGGATAGAGTGTTCTGTATATATCTACTAGGTCCAGCTGTTCTAGTGTGTCATTTAAGGCCAATGTTTCCTTATTGATCTTCTGTTTGGATGATCTATCCATTGGTGTAAGTGGAGTGTTAAAGTACCCTACTATTATTGTGTTACTGTCTATTTCTCCTTTTATATCTGTTAATAATTGCTTTATATATTTAGGTGATCCGACATTGGGTGCATAGATATTTACAAGTGGTATATCCTCTTGTTGGATTATTCCCTTGATCATTATGTAGTGCCCTTCTTTGTCTCTTGTTATAGTTTTTGTTTTAAAGTCTATTTTGTCTGATATGAGTATAGCTACTCCAGCTTTCTTTTCTTTGCCATTTGCATGGACTATCTTTTTCCATCCCTTCACTTTCAGTTTGTGAGTGTTTTTAGGTCTGAAGTGTGTCTCTTGTATGCAGCATATTTATGGGTCTTGTTGTTTTATCCAATCAGCCACCCTATGCATTTTAATTGGAGCATTTAGTCCATTGAAGTTTAAAGTGGCTATTGATAAGTATGTACTTACCGCCATTTTTAAACTTTTTTTTTTTCTTGGTGTTTTAGTAGTTCTTTGTTCCTTTCTTCTTCACTTGTTCTCTTCCCTTGTGATTTGATGGCTTTCTTTAGCATTATGTTTGGGTTCCTTTCTCTTAGTTTTTTGTGTATTTATTATGGGTTTCTGGTTTGTGATTACCATGGGATTCATATACAGTAACCTAGGTATATAGTAATCTATATTAAGTTGATAGTCTCTTTAGTTTGACCTCTATCTGAAAGCTCTACTCTTCAACTCCTCTCCTCCCACATTTTATGTTTTGAATATCATATCTAACCTCTTTTCTGTGCATTTGTATCTGTTACCCTCTTATCATGTAAGTAGATAATTTTTCCTATTTGTGGTCTTCTCTTTCCCTCTTAGATAGTCCCTTTAGCATTTCTTGTAGAACTGGTTTCTTGGTGACAAACTCCTTTAATTTTTGCTTGTCTGAGAAACATTTTCTCTCTCTTTCCATTTTGAATGATAACCTTGCTGGGTAGAGTATTCTTGGCTGTAGGTTTTTTCCTTTTAGCACTTTAAATATATCATGCCACTCTCTTCTAGCCTGGTAGGTTTCTGCTGAGAAGTCAGCTGATAGCCATATGGGGTTTCCTTTGTATGTAACTTGTCTTTCTCTTGCGGCTTTTAGGATTCTCTCTTTAGCTTTAATTCTAGACACTTTAATTATGATGTGTCTTGGTGTGGGCCTCTTTTGGTTTATCTTGTTTGGTGTTCTCTGTGCTTCCTGTACCTGGATGTCTGTTTCCTTCCTTAGGTTAGGGAAGTTTTCATCTATTATTTCTTGAAATAGATTCTCTACCCCTTTGTCTTGTTCCTCTCCTTCTGGGACATCTATAACACAGATGTTAGTATGCTTGATGTTGTCCCGGAGATCCCTTAGACTGTCCTCACTCTTTTTAATTCTTTTTTCTTTTATCTATTCAGCTTGGGTGATTTCTTCGAGTCTTTCCTCCAGCTCACTGATCCATTCTTCTGTATCTTCTACTCTGCTTTTGAGTCCCTCTAGTGAACTTTTCCTTTCCAGTATTGTATTCTTCATTTCTGATTGGTTCTTTTTTATATCTTCCAATTCTTTGTTGATGTTCTCACTGAGTTCATCCATTCTTCTCCCAAGATCAGTGAGCATCCTTAACACTCTTTGTTTGAACTCTCTGTCAGGTAGGTTGCTCATTTCTGTTTCATTTAGTTTCTTTTCTGGCGTTTTGTCCTGTTCCCTTACTTGGAACATATTCTTTTGCCTCCTCATTTTGCCTCTTTCTCTGTGCTTGTGTCTAATTATTAGGTAGGTCAGCTATGTCTCCTGATCTTGGAGAGGTGACCTTATATAACTGATGCCTCATGAGGCCTTGCAGTGTGCTTCCCTCTCATCACCAGTTCCAAATGCTCCAGGGGTGACCCCTGCGTGGGCTACATGTGTCCTTCTGTTGAGGCAGGGTTACTGTTCCCGTAGGTGCCCAGGGAGGCTGAGCTGTCCCCCATCCAGCTGGCTGTAATGCTCAGCTGCATGTAGTTGTTGTGGCCCTTCAGTCTCTTTATCAGGTGTGGGGAGCCCCAGCACAGTTGGCTGCAAGGTCTAGTAGCACATTCATGTTGCAGTTTTTCTGTTAAGTGAGTAGGCCCCCAGCCTGGCTGGTTGTTAGGCTCAGGGGCTTACAATTGCTACAAGCCTCTGGCCTATAAGGCTCTTATCAGCTCTCTGAGGATTGCAGCTGGGTGGTGCTGGCCTCAGGCATGGGAACACCCTATTGTTTCAGGCTTTGGAAGGTAGGGCCAATCTGCTATGCAGGTCTTTGAGAAGCATAAGTCTTCAGCAGCTGCCAAGTCCTGCCATGCACGGGGCCACACACACAGTCAACATAGTCTTGGCCCACATGCGCACCCCAACCCTCTTAAGTGGACCCAGTCACTCCAAGGCGAGAGCCCCACACTCTCCACCCGCTCCTTGCACACACGCTGCCCCACAGAGGTGGACCCACTGGCCAGGCTGTGGAGATCCAGTCACCAATCTATGCAGGCCCACAAGTTGCCCGCAGGCTTGTTGTTGGGTGGGGCAGGTCCCTAGGGTGGGCTGTGTGCCCTGGCTGAGCTGGATTAAATTGGTGTTCTAGTGGATGGGGCAGACGCTGGGCTAGCAGGCCCCAAGGAGAACTCCAATGGTGTCTGCCAGCATCTGTGTCACCATGCCCACACCAGGCCACAACAATGGCCACCACCAATGTCCTAGTCCCTGGAGGTGTGTCACCTCTCACTGAGATGCAGTCAGAGCCTATCAGGTGAGTCTCTTTTCACCAAAAGACTGTGTAACTTTCTTTCTGGTGATTTTAGGTTGCTTTCCGAGATGGGTGAATTTGTGCATGGTCCATTTAAGAGCTGGCTTTAATTTCTTTGTGAACCAGCTTTTCTGGGGGTTCTCCCCAATGTTGTTCATGGAAAGCAAAGTCAGATATTATGCCACTCGTTTCGGTTGTGCTGGGTCCAAAAAATGCCTATAGCAGACGTCTCCCCACCTCAGGGCCCCGGTCCTCCAGGGAGGGTTGCATACCTTTGGGCTGCTCCCGGGTGGCTGTGAATTGCTGTGGCTTGTGAAGTTGGCGTTTTTTCCTCTCCAGAAGGGAATTTCTGCCTTTTCCACCTCAATTAGGATTGTCATTTGTTGCAGGGGTTCCTCTTATTCAGTTTTCAGCTCTCTCTCAGGGGCAATTTTTCCAAGAGTAGTTGTAAATTGGCTGTGTCTGCGGGAAGAGGTGAGTTCAGAGTCTGCTTACACCGCCGTCTTGACTTCTCTCTGAGACAAATGAAAAGAGATGAGACTGGAGAGATAGGCAGGATTCAAGTCCTGATACACCTTATGTGTCTTAAGAAGGCCAGGTATATCCAATATATGATGGGGAGCTACTGGAAGATTCTAGGTTTTCACTTTAGATAACTCCTGATTTCTGATAATACCACAGAGAACTTAACAAATGCCTGATCTATGTAAAGCAAATTGGGTGATACAAATAAATATATATTAGATATTAGACCCTCCTGAAAAAAATATATTTGTCATCACTCAGCAATGTAAATTAAGTACAAGGCTACAATATGGGGCCTTATAAAACATAGAAGGGGCCCAGACAGTCATTCCACAGGCATTGAAGGAAAGGAGAAATCACTTCAGGCTGACATGTTCAGAGATGGTTAATGGAGTACATTAACCAAAGCCATACTTGGCTTTGAAGGTGGGGTGAAACTTTCATAGGCAGAATTCTAGAAAGAAGGAAAGAATGACGTGAGCAAACAACAGAAAATGTGAAGTCCTTGTTGCTACAGGCAAAAGTTCAGAACAGGGAGATTCTTAAGGAAATAGGAAAAGAGATGACTACAAAGTTATGCAGGAACCCAGTCATAAAAGGTTTTGTTGAATGAACATCATGCCAAAGTTTCGGAGATTTGTAGAAAATGTGATCCAGGGAAAGTTTCTAAGCAGGGGATTAGTATTTTCAATACAGGGTACCGTGAAGATTGAGCTAACAACAGAATCCCTGACAGACTTTAAAAAAATGAAAATAAGTCTAAATAATAAAAATCTGAACCAGTACAGTAACAAGAGGAAATAGAAGAAATACATAGGAGAAGTGAGACTACATGCCCACCTCTGGTCTATTGATCAAAAAGCATTTTTATCAAGGCCTTTATACGATTCTGAACTGCACCCAGATTTGGAAGAAAAGTCTTTGGCAATATCCTCAATACTCTTAGTCATGAGGACTAAATTTTTCACTGGGAGCTGGTGAAGTTATCTATATTGATGTGGAGAATGAAGAAATTCAGGTATTAAGCCTGTGTTCCCCAACTTGCCTCTTGTTAAGATCTCCTATAGAACTTGCTTAGCAGATTTCTGGAATCCACCAAGGTTACAAAGTCAGAAACTCTAGGGAATGGTCCAGACAGTGTACTTAACAAGCCCCTAGTGAATCTTATCATCAGGCAAGTTTGGGGAACCTAGTACTAGTGTAGATGTTTCTTCAAAGCAGCAAAGTAATTGATGGAATATAAAGCCCTGTGTTGAGATCATCTGTATAGCAATTTTTCAAGCATAATGATTCTGTCAGCTGTCTCAGGTCCTGAGAAATTGAAGTCATAATCTAAATTTTGCTACTTCCACTATCACTCTATTCTGATGCACCATCATCTCCTTCCAGGGCTACTGTAATAGCATCCTAACCGGTCCCTCTTCTTCCATTCTTTCTGGGATGTAGTCTGTTTCCCATAGAGTAGATGGAAAAATATTTTAAAAACAAATATTAGATCATGCCACCCCCCCAAGCCCCTGCTCCACAGCCACCAATGATTTCTAATTATGCACCTAGAAAAAATCCAAACTTCTTACATGGCATCCAAAGCCCCACTTGGGCTGCGCCTGTCCATCTGTCTCATTTCAGCTCCTACCACTCTCCCTTTGCTAACTCTGGCTTCTTCCTCTTCCTTGAGCATCCCAAACTTGCTACTCTCTCCAAGCTTGACCCTCATTATTCTTGCTTCCTAGGACTATTTTTCTCTAGTTATTCACTGGATTTGCTCCATTGTTGTTGGAGGAGGTCATTAAGACAATGTGATCATTGGTTGACCTGTGAGCTGGACCCGGGCAATCAGAGGCTCTTCACCCTCTCCCCTGTCCTTGGAATGCATGTTCTGCCCACCATCCCCACAATAAGTGTCATTTCACATATGTACTGTGACCGATAAAAATTAGACTATTAAGAATCAGTCTATACATAAATTGATAAGTAATAATGTACACCTGAAATTACACAATGTTATAAACCATTGTGATCTTAATAAAATAATTGAAATAAAAGAGAGTCGCCCGGAGAGAGTAATGTGTTGTTGAGACCATCTGGACTGAATATGTGACTGAACCCAGTTAAGGCTTCTACACAAGCATTTAAGATTCTGGCAGGCATGTGCAGAGATCTATTCAACTTGTGGCCACCCAAGGCAAGATCGTTTGTAAGTTCCCTTGCTTATTGAAACTGCCACCTACCAATCTGGAGTGGTCTGCCTCTTTCTTGGTCTCTCCTTGCCTCCCATGTATGGGGGACGGTTTTGAATTTCACCCCTCGGGAACTCCTGAGGTTGTGAGTCAACAATTGTGTAATTCAGAAAGGCCCTTCTGAACCTCCATGTAGAAGAGGTAGTACTTACCACTGTCACCTGTTCATACTCTGTCTAACCCTTATCCTGATTCATCTTAACTCAAAAGTCCTATCACAATCTGCTCTCATATCACATATTCATATATGTCTTTCTCTGTTTCCTTTACTAGAATGTGCATGCCTTAAGACGATGGATTCTGTCTTGTTCATTGTATTCCCCAGTGCTGAGAATGAAGTCTAACACTTAATTGATGCTCAGTAAACATTTTTTGGATGGATGGATGCATGAATGATGTGTTCAGAATGTGTAGGAGCTATTTAGTGTGTATGTCTTTTGAATCAGTGCTTTTTCTATGTTATTGTCTCTATAATCCAGCCTTTAATTGTCTGGACTATATACCTTTTATAATGTTTTCTCACGATTTCGTACTTAAACACTCAATGATCTGGTTTCCTTGTGTGATAACACTGCTTGTTCATATAATACTTGAGTATATACATTGGGAGAAGTTGCTGTTAAGCATAGTTAGGCTAGGAAGAATTTTCCCATCTGTGTTGATCTCTATATACTTGCTCTTTGGACCTGACTTTCTCCTGAGCATCTGAGCATCCTACTCACGTGTCTGGCGTGAGAGGCATTCTCTAGCTTCATTCAGGGCCTAGATCGAAGATCATAGAGTCCTTGGTTCTTCTGACTTTTCTCCTCCTTTTTTTCTATTAGAAGCAGTCATCTCCTGGACTGATAGTCATAGAAAGCTCTTAGAAATAGTTGTTGCTTCCAGTGGAGGTGGGATAGGCCTGGATTTGGGACATTACTTGCATTTAGGGGCTGGTATTCTATTAGCCTCAGGAAAGTCTGGGTAGCCAAAAACTCCTACAAAATATACTAGGTAGTGCAACCAAGTTTACATTCTCAATTTGCTTTAAAGACATGAGATTTAGAGCAACATGGCACCAAGCAATTAATTTAATCTTCATTGTGCCTATGTCATTGGGCATTAAGTCAGTCACAATTATCTGATTAGCTCTTCCGTGGTCTGCTTTTCTGAGATTTCCAAATTTCTAAATTGACTTCACAGAAAAAGCTAACCAATGGGCAGTTCCAAGTGTGGTTTACAAGACAGACTTAGGATCTCTTATAATCACTGTTATCTCTGATCCATTTCACCCACGGAAACTCAGGAATATAGAAGTTGCTGTTATTGTTGTGGCTGTTTTAAATAACCTGCCAGCCATGCATTTCCTTTCTCATACTTGATTTCTATGTTCTCCTTAAAAATAAATTCTCCTGAAATCATAGGCTGTGCACTCAAGATAAGAGGATAAGCATCATTAACTCAGTTGCATAGAGATGATACAACCGTGTGTGTAAATAGAACACTCATAAATACGTGCACAGATATATCGGCTGCATTTATTCACCACCCAACAAACACATACAAACACACTCTCTCCTTTATCTTTTCAAAGCAAGGCAGCTCAGCATCGCCTCAGAGTCTAAGTCAGAACTTCATTAAAAGAAATTAATTTTCTTCCAGAAACATTGTTACATTGAAAGACAGAATATTGAAAGGAGCCTAAGGGTGGGGTTTGTAGTTTCATGCCCAGTGGCCCTGCCTGCCTCCTGCTGACCTCCCTTCCAAGACGTGATGAGGGAGTTTCCTGACTCAGAGCTTCAGCTCCTGTGGCTTACAGATTATTTTCTAGGCAGGCAAGAGCTGTTGCCTGTCTGGTAGACTTTCTCTTGTTGAAGGCCTGCCTCGAGGCAAAGCTGTCTAGTTATCTGACTGCCTTTTGAAGCTACACTGCACACAGCTGCTTTTGCCTGCATCTCAGCTCCTACCTGCCTGGAAGGGCCTCCAGCTGATAAGTCCTGGCCAGGGGCCCTGAACAGTTATTTACCTGGGATGTGAATCTCTCCACAGGCACTCAGAGAGTCGATTTGTACACCATGCTTTTCATCACTTAAGATGATTTTTCTGGTTCATATGTCTAAAACTAAAACAGAAAAATATTGAAACGTCCGTTTCACAATTTGACTAGGGTAAGGCTCTGATGACAGGTAATTGGTATGAAAACTGCTAGCGCCTGGTAATAATGGCATAAGAAAAGAAAAGCAAAGACAACACTTTAAAGTGGCTGTAAAATTGTGTCGTGAAGGAAAATTGGGGAGGGGGGAAGGTGAGCAAAATTTGTACAGCTTTTAAAAAATGAGGAAATCCAAAATAATGGTGGAGAGTTCACGTTTCTGTAAGTTATTTGTAATCACCGTATAACTCTGTTCAGTCTGAAATGTGCAGTGAATGTCCAACAACAGGATGCCCAGGCAGTGCTGGGATGTTGCATTAAGTGGGACAAAATAAGTAAGTTGAACAGAAGGAATGCTTTAAAAACACTGAAGTGCCATCCTAAATGAGTCAGCCAGCTGTGGACTGCTTAGAAACAGCAGGATCATCCAGACAAGACTGGCCTTCAGCCCGGAGGTCAAGGGATAATGTGTTCAACCACATGTGCACCCACGAATAAATGTCACTTGCTGTAACACTGGCTCATCCGCCTAGCCAGAGTCTGTCTTAGTGGGGCCAGGAGGCCTGGGCTCAGGCTGCTTCACAATCAACAGGGCTCAAATTTAGACTTCTAGCATTACCTGCAAATGAGGTTATATATACTATTTCAGAGATTCATGACAGGATTGAAGAAAAATATGTTATAAAATATGAAACATATGTCCCATTGCCATGCCACAGTGCTTCTAGGGCATGACTAGTTAATATTTTTAATCAGTTTGGCAAAATATATTGTGACTCTGATGGTGGTGCATTTATTAATTAATTCGATGTCTGTAATTTCTGTGAATATCCAAACTCTTAGATGTATACTAAATCAGAGTGATACTTGAAAAGCCCAAGGATAACCATTTCCTTAAGCCCCTTCAGTGGCCTCCCACTTCTCTCAGGAGAACATCTAATGTTTAGAAACTGCCCTGTCTCTTCAGGCTCATTGCATGTCAGGCTTTCTCCTCTTTCTTTCCTTCCAGCCATGTTATCTTTCAGTTAGTTTCTGGCCATGCTCTCTCTCCTTCGGGCCTTGCACATGCAGTTCCCTCCCTGGAACCCTCTTCTTTTCACCTTTTTTACTGGATAGCTGCTATTGTACTTTAGGTTTTGGCTTAAAGGCTGTTATGATCCCGCGAACATTCCCAACTCCTAGACCAGCTCACATCCTCTGTTATCAGCCATGTGGCACCCTCTGTCATAACCACCATCACACGTTACCAGAATTAGCACTTCATGAATTGCGTATCTCCCCTGTGAGACCCCAAGTTCTATGAGGGCAGTAATTCTTCTGTCTTGTTCAAAACTGTACTGTTTATTGTTCAATAAATATCTGTTGTGTGGGAAACCCTATGATCAAAGGTTTTTATCGTTTTCTCTAGGAAAGGCAATGATATGGCTTCTACTTATTTGAATGTACTCAGTGGTTACCTTTAAATATGAAAGGAATTGAATTCTTTGTGTTTTTATACATGTGTACCTGAAAAAGTTGGCTGAGATAGGTAAATTGGTAAACCGTGTCTGTGTGGACATTCCAATTCTCAACTTAATGCTGTGAATACTTAATAGTCAAAAAAGGGAAATGTGGTGCATGAAAAGAGTATTAATACCACAAAGGAATACATTATTCAGCTTTGATTAGAGTTTGCGAAGATTAGATTAGAGCACAAGTTTCCATCTAGTGTGTCTGTTATAGCTTTTGGACGTGTTAAAAGTCTTGATTGAGAACATTATTGAAGTCAGAGGTTACTGACCCCAAAGTCCACAGGAACCAGGCATTAATATGAAGGAATAGGGCTGGGTGGGGACTGGAGCAAACTGGGGTCCCACCATAGGTAACTTTTTCCATGTGGAAATGTGAGCTCCGTGTTGACAGGTTTTCTGATTTTTCAAGAGAAGCAGAAAATTCAAAGGTTTGAGGTGAAGCCTTATTTTTTTAAATGTTGGTAAATAATTTCAGAATTTTTTTTTGTGTGTGAGGAAGATCAGCCCTGTGCTAACATCTGCCAATCCTCCTCTTTTTTTGCTGAGGATGACTGGCCATGGGCTAACATCTGTGCCCATCTTCCTCCACTTTATGTGGGACACCACCACGGCATGGCTTGCCAAGCGGTGCGTCGGTGTGTGCCCGGGATCCAAACCGGCAAACCCTGAGCTGCCGCAGTGGAGCACGCACCTAACCGCTTGTGCCACCGGGCCGGCCCCAGTAATTTCAAAATTTTTGAATACCTTGCTTACTAGGTGAAACATTTCTGCTGGGACAAAACATAGTTTGCAAGCTATGAATGTAAAACTTAATCATTAGGTTGAGATCGGAATTATTGAGACAAACAATCAATCAACTTACTGATGCATGAGTAAATGACACATGGATATTTAACCAAATAAACAACTGATGCATAAATAATAAATCAAAGAATTTTAGAATGAGATCTTGTGAACACCTTTCTTCACGTTACAGATGAAAAATCTCAGGTCCACAAAAATTAAGTTACTGAGGCTTAAGCTCAGATGCACAAAATTGACTAACTTGGACTGGAATCCAAGTGTTTTGATGCTTGATTTTTCTTACAACTCCAAACAACCTTGTGTGTGTATGCATGTGCGTGCCTGTGTGTGTGTGTGCGCACATGCATATTCTGCTGTAAGTAAGTGGAGTGCAATATGGTGGCCTATGCCAGTGCTTCTCAGATTTTACTGCGTATGTGAATCAATTGGGGATCTCGTGAAAATGCAAGTTTTCATTCAACAGATCTGGAATGGGGCACAAGTTACAGCATTTCTAAAAGCTCTCAGGTGATGCTGATCACAGGACCAAACTGAGTAGTAAGGGCCTACCCTCCACTAACTGCTCTAGAAGTCTGGACTGCCCTCAACTTCCCAGAATAGAATGTGTTCTTTTTTGTGCCAATTAACACTCTGCTAACATTGCCTCTCTTCCATTGTGAAGTCTTAACAAGTCAAATATACTAAATTAAATGCTAAATCCACTTACCAGGAAAAGTAGATAAGTAAATGACTGGAGACAAGGGTGGTGAGGAAAACAACAAACCTTCAACTACACGAATGAAAAATCTTCGAGATGCAAGATGCATGAATTTTCTCATGTCTTGTTTTGTGGATAGATATTAGTTCTGGCTAGTTGCTGGGGAGCTCTTGAGTCATTTTGTAACTAATAGTGATGGAAAATGATATTCCAGAAAATAAAGGAGAAAAAGTATTTCAGAATATAATAACAAACATTCCACAAGATGGCAGTAAGTTTCTATGCTTTACATTTTTCTTCAGCCTTTTACCAAGTATACATTCAGTGGAAATTTATCTGTCTGGGAATTATACTATATATATATATATATTTTTTTTATTAATGACAGAACTAAACTGAAGAGAAGTTATATATTTTTTTTCAGCCAAAGGACTAGTGACTAATGACTATATTTTGTCACAGTTTCTTGATCAGATTATCATGACATACTAATGTCATCCTTTTAACTTGTATTTACTCTTTCAGGTTCCCATTTAAGACTTTCTAAGTGAAATATATTTTCATTGAATATTGAAATGTGTGAAACAATAGATAGATGATTACATTCAAAGTTTTAAACACATGTTTCAACTCTTAACTTTGGTCATTTTTTTGTTTTCATTTAAGAAATCTCTTTAAGATTCAACCTACTGATTAAGACAGTAAAAAACAAAAATGAATTCTTCCTTATGTTATCAACTTAAGGCTAATGGTAATTACATTTTAATACACATTGCGTTATAAGACTATAAACATTAAAGAAATCACATTTCTAAGACTTTATAAGCTTTTTATGCTCTCTAAATCAGTCTCAGGAGATTAAAGAGGCATGGATTAGGAAAAAGAAAATATAATAATGGGATTTTTTAAAAAGTTTTTTTTGTTGTATGAATAAGAAAAAAAGGGGTAGTTTTCTGACCCACAAATATTTATATAAGTGTGTGCAGATACCATCCTTAGTACTGTAGCAATGCTGGCAAAATCGGGCATTATCCTATTTTCATCACCAGACTTGTTTGTGACCTAGGACAACTCAATTAATGGCTTTGGGACTCACTTTCTTCTGGTATAAAATAAAGAATATAAATTAGTTGATTTCATTTCCAACTCCTTAACACTCCATGCTTCTCAGGAGAAAATATAATTAAGATGAGCATAAACGTTGAAGAGCGTCCATGGTGACCAGAGGTTATAGAGGTCTTCAGAGTACTCTGCATCTTATCCTTTTTGCTTTATGTATTCTAGGTCACTCATAGAGAGAATTCCTGAGCTGTATTTGTTCTAAAATTACTTTAAAAGAGGCTGGCAAGGCAGGGTGCTGGATCAACACTGAGCGGGTGTGTAGCTGTTGTCTGTATTCCTGAAATAACTTCATTATGAATCTCTTTTCTTCCCCCATAATTTTCATTTCATTAGGCCCTTAAAATAATAAAGGAAAGAGTTGACAACTAGAAAAATGATTTTCTCTTAGCAGATAGTGCAGGGATATTAGAGGAAACTTGGAACCTAAATAGCTGAGTAAGTTGTGAGAGTGTGATGCTAATTGATGACTTTGCCCCCTCCCTTGGCGGTACTGGCTTCCTCCTCTTGCCTGCCTCCCTCTCCCTCTGGCTCATCCTCTCCCATATTTTCTCTCTTCTCTACTCTCTCTTCTCCTTTCTTCTTTACCTTTCTGGTCTCCATGCCCATGTTTCCCAGGCCCATCCCATTCCAAATACAACCCCTCAGCCCCTTGGCCACTTGCAGATCTGGTCTCACAGAGCATCTGCTTATATATCATGACTTCTGGCCAGGAGGTTGCTATACTCCATGTATATCACTCCATTTCCTAGCTCAGCTGAGGATGGAAATATCTCATTGTTTCATCCTTAATCAAGTGGAGATTCTTCCCTCTCTTCCAAATGAGTTTTTATTAGATATTGGCTAAAAACACCATTTCTTTAGATGAAGCCACTTAAAATCATTGCATTTATAAGCATATGCCACTTGGTAAGTTAGCATAAATGCTGAATGGTTGGGCTTCAGTTGAATGCTTGCTGACCCAGCTCCAATGCTAAAATTTCCTTCATATACTTTTTATAAGTACATTCCCATTTATGGCTCCAGGTTGTTAAAACATATTGAGGCTATCTTACAGGAAAAACAAACTCAGCTTTCTCTGAGGATCTCAATTTTTATACTGTCAGGCACTTCCAAATGTATGCCCAATGATCTATGATGTGATCTAAACCTGCCACTCATTTAGAACTGGCTCAAAATTTACGTCTAAAAAAGGTAGCAAGGCTAAATTAAGGTAGATAATAAATGATTTGGCCTTTACTTCCCAATTTAACTCTCAATCAATTGCATACAAACCTTGTCTCTCTTCCCTATGATATTGCCTAGAGTTCTGATGCAATGGGAAAAATTGTATTCGATTTGAATGCGCTGAGCTAGTCCTTGGAAAAACGTAAAATGAGTAAAGACTGTCTTCAAGATTCCTCTACGCTCTCGTCAGTTTCCACGGCTAGTCTTGGTACTCAGCTTTCTGGTCTCCCTGTGCCGCCATGTTGACCTGCTTTCCCTAGGGTCCTACCAGCAGTTCAAACAGGATGGTGGACTCTGAGTTATTTTTCCTAGCCTGAAAGTGATTTTTCTCTCCTCTGAACTCTTGTCAAGTTTAGGTAATGGGGCCTGGGAGCTGGGTCCAGAGCAGGAGATAAGCTGGAGGCATGCTGACCATGATCAAGTGAACCACTCTGTCATCACCACACATTGGGGGTGAATCCTGTCAATTCAGTTACTCTTAGGATAATCTCACAGTGATGGATTAGAAACATTTTTAGATAGTATGATTTAGTAACCAAAGTGACCATGGTATTTGGACATCAAACTTTTGGCCTTGTTAGGTTGATAATTTTAGGACTTGTATCAGATGAACTCTTCAGCAATCATACCAATTGGCTACTGCTCAAATAAGGTCATTTATGGCTAATTGCTTACGGCATATCTACATACGCAGTTCCTGCCTTTAAGAAGCTGACAAACTCTGGGGGCACTGACTTTACCAATGGTGCAAACAGGTTGTAGCTCTAGAACGTGATGGTGTTCAAAGTAAACAGCAAGAGGAAATGCAGGATTGAATGGAGTTTGGGAAGAATGGTCATACTGTATTTATCCTCAAACAGACCTGTAAGATACAGTCATAAAGAAACAGTCGAGAGCATAAGTAATCAATGCGATTCCTGTTGATTTCATTATTAATTATAAAATGATACCCTATATTATAAAATCTTTCACTTATTCATGTGTTTAAAAATAGCTTTATTCATTGAACAAGTGTTATTGAGAGCTTGATATTTATGAGGCACAATGATTAGACTAGGGATGAATCAAAACATCTGAAGTATTTTAACTGATGAAAAAAATTAAGAAAAATTACAATCATGTTTTGTTTTGTTTTCTAAGTAGAACAAATGTAAAAGATCTTATGTAATATGTGGTGATTTTAGTCAAATTCCTTTATTTTCAGTTCAGGATCTAGGGGTTAAATTATTTGTCCAAGGACATCTCGTTATTCAGACTTAATTCTGCAACTAAAACCTGCATATCTCTATTCCCTTTCTAGTGCACTTTTTACTATTTCACACTGGCATTATTTTCATTGATCCTTAAAACAACCCTTCAGTCAGGTTTTAAACCTTGGGCTTTAGGGTCCGACTCAGGCTCTTTTTATGAAGCCACCCTGAGCCCCAACCTATGCTCTCAATGCCCTTCTCAAGAAGTAGCTAGTTTATACACCCCCAGCCTGCAATCATGGCATACAAGCAGACACACAGATAACTAAACAATTGTGAACAACCACCATTTCCTTTCCTGAGAAAATCAGGAGTATCATAAAGTGTAGACCCAATATTGGCGTTAGGAAGCTTATGCTCAAAATTCAGTTCTGCCCCAGGTAACATTGACAAAGTCATGCCAACCCCCTCCCTGAGGCCAGTAACTTTCTTGGTTGGTTTTTCACTGATTTCATCTACTGTCTTCAGATTAGGGAGCCACATTCTAATAGATACTCAAGAAATGAACACTGAACTTTTTCTTAGCTCAAAAGTTTTCTGAGGGCATTTGAAGTGGGGGCCTATTTTCTGCCAGTTATTCTGTTTTAATAAGATCTACCATCATTTTGGCATAAATACCCAGCTCAAACAAGTAGCTTTACCACTTGGCTGATTCCAGATAAATGGCTGATTGTGATTCTTACTTAAACCCATAGACTTTCTTATGAGATGGCAATTGTACCTTTATGCACATACTTGTTATTGATCATAGCGGAAGGTATTTAACTCTCTGTAACAGTTTCAGAATTACAGTATTTGGTGTTTCTCAACAAATTTGTCTTTTGATGTAAAATGTCATTGTCAAAATTCAAAGTTATAATAAGATTCTGCACAGAACACTCTAAATTACATTCCCCAGAATAACTGGAGAAAAAAGTATTATTTGGTAGCAATGCAAGCACTAATTGCAATATTTCAAAGAAAACCTTTCTTTTTTTCAAAACCTGTAAGTCTATTAATCCTAGAATTAGGATTCATTCCAAGGATATTTTAGCACAAGCTCAAAAATATAATATAATGTTCTGTAATATAATTAGTAAACCAATAAAATATTTCACTCTAAAATACTTAATAAATGTGCTATGTGGGTAATAATGTTCTTAAAATGAATTTCAGGACAATTTTCCAGCTTCTTCTTGCATATAATTCTAAAAAATATATTGGAGATCAAAAGACTGCAGCCTTTATTTTCTTGAATTAACACACAGGCTAACAACAGTCCATAAAGAAACTGCTAGATGTCGAGGTACAAAATGGTAAAGGACTAAACTAAAATCTTCCAGAAATTCAGCTGAGTGGAAATCCTCAGATTGTGCCTTTTAGCCTCTGTTTTACCACAATTTGCAGAGAAGCAGCAGGATGATTTCTTTTTCTCTCATCAAACATATTTCTGAGCTTAAATGGCAAAGTCCCATCAACAACGGATTCTCTACTCAATACCAGGAATCCATTAACGTTTGTAAGGGTCTTATTTTTACGGTGATTTATTTTGTCTATTCAGCCTCTGAATTCAATATGGGAAATATGTAAGCTTTCCTATCTAAAAATCCTCAAAAAGTGGGGAAAAAACCGCCCTGTCCTTATGACGAGAGGGGATGAGTGTCTTCCCACATGATACAGAATGTAGACGCATTCGTTTCCTCTCACTTCATAGCTCTAGAGAATTATCTGCTTTGTTTCATGAAGCATCACTACTCATGTAAAAAGAGGATGCAATTTGATGAATTTAGCATAAATACTGGTCAGCTTTTTGTGATGACATTTTAGTGCCCATCTTTTAGACATTCCTTTTAATGCTGTCAATATTTACAATGGAACATCACAAGCATAATTTCACCACTGAAAATCAATTTCATGTAAATGTCATTCTCTTGTAGTTCTGATGATGAAAGACCCTTCTCCAAAGTCTCCCTTCTTGCCTAGTTTGCTGTTTTGCTCTGTAGTTTATTATCTGTGCCTTCAGCCATGCAGACACTTGGGAGAGCGAGAAGAACAATCTGGTGTGCCAATTAGTTTCAGACAACGCTGTCTTTAAGATTGCTTATAAATGTTGGAAATGATCATATTTAAGAGACTCCTAATATAGACTGAGTTTTTCACTGCTGGTCTTGTATGGTCATGTAAAATGCAGTGCTGTTCAAGCTCATATGACTTCACTATTCCCAGTCAAATATTTTCATTTTATTCTACATCATACATATTTTACTCCTAGCTGATCACTCTCCTTACTCTGTGACTTGTAATGCTGACCACACTTTCTCTTCCTTTCTTTGCTCTTTCTGTTCCTATCAAGTAAATTTCCCCAACTTGACAACCAGCTTTGAGAAAAATTATCTGTCCTCCAATGTCTGGCTCTGGTTTATTCTCTCTTGTGAAACCCTCCCAGATTACTCTTAAAGAGTGACTTATGTTCAACTCTAACATAATGTGGGTACATAGGTGGCCTTCAATAAATGTGAGATGCCAGAGCTCTTACTACTTGTAAGATAGGATATCATTATGTGTTAATGGTTTTATGCCAGAGTGCTGGCTATGAATATCAACCCACAATTTTAAGATATGAGAAAAGTACAATTTTCTTCATCTCTTATAATTAGTGAATGTCCCTTTTGGTCAGCTCACTGGGCGGTCAACACACCATCCTAGTGAGGATTTATACTGTCCCTTTCTTCACAGTATTGTCCAAATTCTACAGAAATCGATGTCAAAGTTTTGGGAAATGTCTTGGTCGATGTTGGGGCATTAGATCCTCAATGTCCTGTATGAAAACTCTAGTCCTCTAAGATTTTCATTGCCCCATCAAGTCCCTGGTCATTCAATTGTAGACAGAAAAAATAATTTTCCCTCTTCCCTTCAGAGTTCTTGGCTAAGAATCTTGTAATACAAGACAGATTAATAAGAGAAAAGCAGAAGTTTATTAACACGTATGCCTCATGTATACATGAAAGATACTCAGAGAAAAATGAGTAAATCCCCAAGGTGGCTTAGAATTCAGGCTTAAATACCATCTTAAAATAAATGGGAAAATGGAGAGGGAATGAAGGCCTTTTAGGGGAGAGTAAATGATTTTTAGGAAGGATGAATGGGTCTTTAGAAGAATAGATGGGAGATATGATGGTTTGTGACAAAGGTTGTCTGGGTGTGTTGTTGACTTCCACTCTCCTCTCCTGTGACAAGAGTCAGTCTTCCAGGGGATGACACTCTAGGGGATGGGATTTATGACAATTGAGTTCCTTTTGGAGAATCTCTCTTTGGGCAGGGAAGGGATAGATAGCCTATCCCTGCATTTGCTATTTTCAAGTGCCTACTGCTCAAAATAATCAATATACTGAAGTGGCATATTTTGGGGTGGCAATTCCTGAAATCCTGAAGTCATATTTTGGGGTGGCATATTCTGCTACCCTACACATCTAATTAGAGTGCGTTAGAGATGCGTCTGTATCTTATCAATATGGCCCTCACAGGTCCATTGCTCTCTCTCCTGCCTTGATGTCATCCTTGGGTACATGGCTACCATTCTGTGCTCCTGCACTATGAAAGGGGAAGGAGTCCCAATAAGTCTGTGAAAGGCTATGTCTGCCTATGCACAGCAGGTGGCCATTTCTCTCCCATGTCTTTATCTGGGAAAAAGTCCTACTGCTCCCTGTGTCTTTATCTGAGAAGTGAGGTACAGCTCTCTTGCTTTCTGATCCTACAAGCCTTTCTAGTATTTTGCTATTTTTCCTGAGGGATATAGGATCCTTTTCTTTGAAATGCATCAATATTTATGCCCTTGCCAGTTCCCTTCAGTCTCTTCCTCCCCATTGTAGTCCTGGGGATTCCGTTCTAATCTGGATGGATGAGGGCTGGGAGCAATGCAGGTTTACGCTTACTTGTGATGTTTTTGTGAAATCCTTTGTCTGTATGACTCGCATTCTTCCAAGTACTAGTCTTTTAAAAAAATCAAAAGACTAGGAAGAAATATATTTTTCCTTTACTTAATGCTGTTACATTTCATATGTAAAGTGAAAATCATAAGCATTTATATCTAGCTAAATATTTGGATATGGAGGGCAAGATTGGGGGGAGAGGAGAAATGGTGGAAAATGTGTATAAAAACATTCATAAATATATAAAAACCTCTGTGATTTAGTATGCCAAAAATATTCTGATATGTTACTTTTTACTTCTCGTAGTACCCAGTTAGCTCCTTGAAGAAGAGGTACAGATTTAATATTGTTGGATCTCCTGTAATGCCCAGGACCATGAAGTACATATGGTAGGAATTTGTTAATTCTGTTGAATGATTGACTGATGGTTATGTTACCCAACCAAGTGGGTCCGCTTCTTGATGAGTTGCAACCAGAGCCTTCACCAGAAGTAGTTGTCACACAAAGTAAAGTTTATTTGCCACAAATAAGGAGCCCACCAGGAAATTATTTCACAAAGGGTGTGGCTACCCATCACAGGACAGCTGGGGCCTTTTATTTCAGATAAGGAAGGAATATTCAAAAGAGAGATTTGGGTATTCGCTTTCTCAGGCTCACTTGGAAAACCTGCTTCCACATACATCTCACGTTATGGTAATAAGGCCTAAGCTCCTCCTGGGCGAAGATCTTAGCATTAAAATGAGGCAAAGGTCATCTCCTGGGCACTTCTCGGTTGGTCTGCGCAGGCGTCACTCTTGCAGTGGGGTTTGGTCTGGTTCAGGGTGTTTGGTGATTGCACCTTTTAACATAAAAAAGAAAAAACAATTTGGAGAAACAGTTAAAGGCTTCTGAAACCTCCCTTGAGTTCTTCAGGGCAATTAGTTGGTGACAGTTAGACATTTGTACTTCAATAAATGCAGCTCATTGCTAAATTATTAGAAGAATGTACACTTTGTAATAGGATTTATTTATCTTCTATTATGTTTCTTAACATAAAAAGTTATGCAGATCTAGGGGCTGGACCTGTGGCTTAGTGGTTAAGTGCGCGCACTCCGCTACTGGCAGCCCGGGTTCGGATCCCGGGCGCGCGCCGATGCATCGCTTTTCCGGCCATGCTGAGGCCGCGTCCCACATACAGCAACTAGAAGGATGTGCAACTATGACATACAACTATCTACAGGGGCTTTGGGGAGAAGAAGGGAAAAAAAGGAGGAGGATTGGCAAGGATGTTAGCTCAGGGCTGGGCTTCCTCAGCAAAAAAAAAAAAAAAAAAGAAGTTATGCAGAACTAAACAGCAAACCAAGTGTGCTGAACTCGTTTGCTATTTGGGGAGATTTATAACCTGAAATATGTATTCTGCTTGCCATGTGCAGTGAAAATGAACTTAAGAAACTTTACATGCAGGAACCATTTCTTTAACCAAGAAAACTGAGGAATCTTAAAGGAAATGAAAAATAAAAATTTGAGTAGTCTTTGGTTGTTGTAAAGCAGAAAAATGTGCTTAAGAATTATATGCGAACCTTGCATAAATGAATTTCCAACACTTTGAATACAGATGTTAACAAACACTTTTTCCCTAGATTTGGGAAACTTTTCCTTCACAGTTATAAAAATAAATTTGCTGCATGTAATCATCCTGGAGCTTCTGCTCCGCAAATTGTGAAATCAGATATATTCACACCTCAGATAATTGGGCAAGATGAAAATAGATTTTTTAATGCCTTCAGCAGTTTTGAATTTTATTTTTTTGGGCAATCATGATGTAGTGATTAGGCAGACTTTAATGAGAGGCATGGCTCTGACATTAGCTAAAATCACCCCTCATGTTGGTGCCTTTTTAATTACTTGACAATGAGTGGCATGATGGCCTGCGCATGTAGGTATTTAATAAAGATGTTGGATTTTAATGTACTAACATACTTTTCATAGGATTCTTTGATTATGCTGGCTGCTTGTTTTAGTTATGTCAACTTCAGTACTAAAGCAAGGACTCATTTGCAAATGTGATTCCTGCATTGACTATTTAGGTAAACTTTGTTCCATAGCCAGAGGGCACACCATTTAACACTAGCAACCAGCTTGCACAGTCCTGCTGTTGACAGTAAGCAGCACAGAGAAGGAGAATGCAGACAGCTCTGGGAAAATCTACCTTCCCACTGCTGGAACAGTGTTAGATGCAAGTGGAGGGGTGATGGGCTATTAGGACCTTCAGACAAGAAGGACAATCTATACTCACATTAAATGACTGTGAGTCACTGTACATGCATGCAACAGCTCAGAGTCCTTAATACACAACACACAGGAATCCATCCCATTTGCACCAAACCATGAACTTCCAAAAGTGGATGCTGAGAGGCTTAATACTGCAGAGATGATCCTTCACAAGAAGTATTCATATTTGTGCTATTCACTTGTGACATACCTCATCTCGTTCTGCATTTTATACACTTTATTGTTTTGCTCAGGTTGGCTTCTGCAAATTAGTATTTTCTGCATATATCCTCAATAAGTAGACCCACAATTTGAAAGTGTAATAATGCTACCTAACATATATCAAAACTATCAGAGGAAAACTATGAAAGCATTTTCATAAACAGCTATATATTTAAGAAAATAAACATGAGTAAAAATATAAATACTTTACAGACATTATTCCATTTGATTCCAGCCCCATGCTAGGAGTTCAGAGAAGTTTAGGTAGCGCAGTCTCTTCATATGTCCTCAGGAATTCCCAGAAGAGTTTGTGAAGAAGCTATCTGGAAGCAGGACGTTTGGTTAATGCATCTGTGATAACAATACCTACCTTTTGGTCTTGCCCTTTAGATTAAATAAGATGGTGCATGTGAGGAGTGGAGCTTGTAATCTACACCTAACAGGTGCCCCGAAATGCTAGTGTTTTGTCTTCCCTTCCTTTTTCTTGCCATTCTTTGGGATGGCCCTCCTTTCTCACTAGTTTGCATGACTGTATTTCCTGTCTTGCTCATCTTTGTTTTGATGACCCTCTTTACTTCTTTCCCCAGAAATTTTTGTCTTCTTCTTTGGTTTCTGTCAAAGGTGATGATGTGATCTCCCCCCCCCCAACCAGCTCCAGGAATGACTTGACTCAGGCATTTGTTGCTCTTTGGGCTACTAAAAGATGGTCTAGCTCTTTCACAATTTATCCAGTTGGAGGATATAAACCAAGAAGGGTCCTTATACTCTTTGCATTGCCCTTTGCTATGCTGGTAACTCACCCCTCCTCCTTTTCTTGATTTCCTTGGAATAGAGAGTAGATCCACTGATTCTCACTGGACTGAGGGCAGTAGTTCTCAAACTGTTTGGTTTTAGCACCTCTTTCCACTCTTAAAAATTATTGAGGACTACAAAGAGCTTTTTCAAAAAAATGTGGGTTATACCTACTGACAGTTACCATATTAGAAATTAAAACTAAAAAGAATTCTAAAACACTACTTTATTATTCTATTTTAAAAAAATAAGCCTGTGGGGCCAGCCCAGTGGTGTAGCAGTTAAGTGTGCACACTCTGCTTCAGCGGCCTGGGGTTCGCAGTTTCAGATCCCGTGCGCGCACCCGACGCACCGCTTGTCAAGCCATGCTGTGGCGGTGTACCATATAAAGTAGAAGAAGATGGGCACAGATGTTAGCCCAGGGCCAATCTTCCTCAGCCAAAAAAGGGGAGGATTGGCATCGGATGTTAGCTCCAGGCTGATCTTCCTCACACACACAGAAAAAAAGCCTATTATCATATTTTTATGAAAAATTAACTATATTTTCTGAAACAAAAAATAGTGATGAGTGACACATTTTGCATTTTTCAAATCTGTTTAATGACTGGCTTAAGAGAAGACAACTGGATTCTCATATCTGCTCTGGATTCAATCTGTTACAATCTGTTAGTTGGGTAAAGAATATGAAGAAATTTTGGTCTCAAACAGATATGTATTTGTAAAGGAGGAATATTTTAATATCCTTTCAGACAATTGTAGATATTCTTCTTTGATATGATACTGAAACTCAACAAGTGGTAATTTCTTATAGGCTGATTGACATGTAGCATCCAAAACACTAAAAATGAACTTTTTTATCCTCTGTTGTATCAGGAGCCACTAGTCTGTCTTGCACTTTGAGTGGATCACATATCCATGCATGATTTTGTAGTGACATGCGTTGATCATTTCTTCTGAACACTGACACATTTCATCATACAATATCCAAAAACATGTTAGTTAATATTACCACTGTTCTCATCATAAAAGTCTTTAAGTATTGGGAAGCTGTCAAGCTCACAGTATGGCTACAAGTTTTCCAAAATTCTAATATTCACTTGAAAATTTTCTTATTGGAAACACATACTGTCAGTTGTTTTACCTGATGTGAAAATCTCACTTCATTCATTTTCATTGCCAAATGCCCAAATCTGAATATCCATAGTTGTCTGTCAATCGTTCTTTCAAGTAGAAAGAGTTTTATGTGAAGTAATCAACTAGAACTGCTTACAACTCAATCACACCAGTGCTTTTACTTGAGACAACCACTGTACTTTGGCCAGCAGCATAAGTGCTTTACGTGTGCTTCTCGTTTCATCACACAAAATATCAAAAAGATATGTAATCAAGTGTCAGGATTTAATGAAATTAATTGTTACTGCTTGATCAAGGAAATTCTCAAGTGAAGCTAGCATTTATTCTTATTTATTTATTTATGCGACTGTCTGGCGGGGAAGAACACCATGACCACTAGTGCGGCTTGGCACCACGGACGTGATTCTTGCCAGGGCTGAAGCAGTTTACCAACTATTGCTTTTGTACCGTCAATGCATAGTCAACACAATGAAAAGGTAAATAACTTCTTAGTATCACAATAAAAATAGTTTTGATCTTATGACTTCTCTGAAAGGATCTCAGGAACCTCCAGGAGTCCATGGACCAGACTTTGACCCCTTACTTTAGAGTATTTTGGTTTCCAAGATTCTTTTATTAAAAATGATAACATCTTTTAGCTAGCTGTCTGGATCCTAATGTAAAGACTGTATGAGATTTTAGACTGTTCAACACTTAATGCTCTTGGAATTTAGAGATGTAAGACAATTGCAGTCTCAGTATGACTAGGAAAAGTGTGCTTGCATAAACTTGACCTTCAAATAATTTCAAGATTTGGATTGGTCAAGAGCTATGGGCATATTTATTAGTCTAAGTCTTCCCACACCACGCTGTTTTCTGTTTATTATTCAAGCTAATTGGAAAATGCAGTACTAGGAGTAGCTTCAGGTAGCGTCTTTATGATTGTCTCCTTCTGGGTAGGAGTTACGCTCCGAGGTGCAGTTGATGTCATGGAGACCACTGTTCAGAGGTGGGGAGGAATTGTCCTGGCCCTCTTGCTTAGTCCTGCAGAAGGACTTCCCCAGCAGGGGCCAGCCCTTTCTCATTTTCTCTGTCTTCCTCTCAGTATCTAACACAGAATCAGTCTCATTATTCACTTTTTGCTTATGTTGGAGATTTATCTATTTGGAAAATATTCATCTTTGTATTTTACATTTTTGCAGGCATAGTTCAAAATATCCCCTTTTTACAGAATTGTCGCCTCATCTCCTACAGACGACAGGATCTTGGCTCAGTGAGTAACTGCTCTGACAGGGACCAACAGAGCCCATCTCAGCGGGTAACACTGCCCTTGCAGCTCCCCCTGCTCCCTGGGATCCCAGCTTACGCTTCCACTTTGTGATCTGTAGGTATGAAAGTCCATGCATGGAGTACAGACCTACATTAAATGCTGTGCTGGTTATAGAGAGACATTCAGAATCAGAAACATTCCTGAACATTTGTTGACAATACCTTTAAGAATCCATGAGCTGAAATTATTACCCACAGCTACTTCCCTATGTTTCAGAAAGAGGGAACTCAATTTTTCCTCTCTCTAGGCTCTGTGATCAGTGATTTGGGAAAACATTTGACTGGAGCACTGTTTTATTATTGACTTATATCAGGGCAAGTATTTTCCATCATTCCTGGAGTCCAAATGGGCCTTGCATTTCTTGTCCCCGTAATGCATCCATCAATCCAAACAAAAATTATCAAACCAGATTTTCTGGAGCATCTAATGTGTACGTGGTCATGAGCCGAGAGAAGCTAGAGTCTGGTTTAAAGCCTAATTTGAAGCTATGCACAATTTCCTATACTTCATTCCTACTCCAGGAAATCATAATTTTATGAATCAGGCATAATTTAAAGACTGGAACTTTTTCATAGAAGATAAGCTCTAAGAGAGGATGTCTATTTAGTTCTTTAACGTAGAACCACTGAGAAACTGATTGGAGTGACTGCTAAGAGACAACCGAATCCATTTTGATAGAGTTGTGTTATCTATACCCTGCTCCAGCTAGACAGTATGCTCAGATCAAATAGACCTCGCAGCTGTAGGTGAGACTTTGCCCTGGACCCTGGAGATGGGCAGTCTAGCAGAGTGGCATGAACAGAAGATGGTGCCTGGTTTCTCTGCTCTCCACGTAGTCTTCTTTTCTTGTTGAAAAGTTTTAACATTCAGAAGGAACCTAATCCTTATACCTTCTCTACTGGATACCAGAAACATGAATTCCTGAACATTTAAGGGGAAAACACCCTCAGTTTTGCAGACCTGCATTGTCTACAGCCAGAGTGACAACTTTTCAATTCCACCCTAAAAGCAAAGCAGGATACAGTTTTAGCAGAGAACAGTGACTACAACTCTGTGACCAGGGGACTGGCGACTTACTTGATGCAGACCTTGACTTTGCTCTCACGCCTTTCAGGGCTAAGCAGTCTTGTTATTTTGTAGATATTCACATCAGGCTGCATTTAACTTGCTTGAAGGCAAATCGGTATGATTTCTTTTTCTTGGAATCCCCCAATATCACCCTGGTAATGGTTATGTATCTAATGAATACACATAGATTTGATATTCCTGGCTCTCATTTCCAGTGCATGCTTTCCTATAATTAACCTAGATAGTTTATTAAAAATTCAGATTTTCAGGACTTATGGCAAGGATTCTGACTGAGAGGGTTTAGAAGTGGAGCCCAATGATCTGGATTATAATCAAGCAGCTGTGATGAGACTAATGCCCGTGGTCCATGGACTGCAATTAGGGAAACATTGCCCTAGTAAATAAAACTATGCTCTGCCTAGACAGTTGGGGAATAGAAAGCTATTCCTGCCTGTTATGAGTTTTGGGCAAGGAATTCTTGAAGTCTGATCTGCAGAAAGCCAACTGGACATTAAGAATGGTTGCAGGAACTTGACAACATCAAGGTGCACTCCATCTTAGCTATTGCTCCTGACTATGGATCTGCGGTTCAGGTTTTATGCTTCTTCTGTCCCGGAGTCTGATGTTTCTTTTGCCATTCAGAGGAGATTTATGACTTTGGTAACAAAACTCAAGCTATTTCACTTGTTTCCTGTCATCTTGGTGCCCATAGCAGAGCCTTCCTCATAGTAGCACTCACTAAATGAGTAAAGACAGCAAATAGAGTGGCTGTGATTTCAGTTTAGTGAATTATTCCTTTGATCAAAAATCTTGGCAAGTTTTTGGGAATGTCAAAAACTACTTGGCCTGCCAGGCAGTTAGAGGAGGAACATTTGGAATTGTCATCAGTCAATTGGAATTTGAGGTGAAAACTCAGAGAATTGGCTCCAACGAAAAAAATCTTGCAACAGAGCTCCATATAAATATATTAAAAGACATCAAAGAGAAAGTGTTTTCTCCTGTGATTTTCCTTTCAGTGTTAATGGAACACTTGTAAAATGGATGATGATGTATCCTACCAGTGCCCTAGAATGCCCTAGACCACTGGAGAAAACAAAATTACTTTAATATTTTTAAAGGTTTCTTTACTTTGTAAGGTATATCTGGGGAGCTTATTAAGTTCATTAGAAAACTGGAAGAAACTTGAAAGTACTTCTAAAGGCCTTTTTCTTCCTTTCTCAAACTACTTTTGCATTTTTAGATAGGAGCATGAATAGATAAAAGGAGAGCTTAGCTAAAACAAATAAAAGTTGATATGTATTTTTGAGGAGCATGTGAGGGGAAATGAGTCTATTAATTTCCCTGTAGCTAGGCTCACCCTTGCCTAGTGCCCATAATCAATCTTGACTTGGAGCAGGAGGTTCTTAAGGAAGAACCCCGCCATCTATATTGAAATGTAGCCTTTTTACCTGTATTACTAAAATTTCCTTGTTATTAATGTTATATCAATGATAATTGGTACCTTATTATGAATGGTAACAGTTGATAACTTTTATTGTGTCATATGCTGGGCAAAGTACACAGGCATTTGCTCATTAAATTCTCACAACGTCCTTATAAATTAGCACTAACAATATCCCGTCTTATTATAAATAAGAATATTAAGAAAGAATACCTTCCAGGACATTCAGCTAGTTAGGACTGAAGCAGACAGTCTAAGGAAGGACTACTTCTCTGCCTTGCACCTGGGCTTGGAGATTTTGGGGGAGGCAAGGTTGGGGTCCTTGGGGTTCCAATAATGAATTCTAGAACACTTTGTCCACTGAACTGAGTTAGAGATGGGACTGGGGAGGTAAAAAAATAGAATCTCTTTTTTCTTCATTTCTTATTGTTTTATAAGGCTACATTTTTATTCAGTATCAAAGAAAAAGTTATGCAGACACCTTGTTGTTACTGTGCTATCCATGATCACATGGCACTATGTCCGTTTCCCCAGCACCTGGTCTACCCTCTCTTGGCAGTCTAATTTCCATTTTTGACCTTTCTGGATTATTCCTAGTACTAAGAAATGAGGCATTTCCTGGCTGAAAACCAAACTATCGCCTTTGGGTGATGAAACTAAACCACAGACTTGGTTATGTGGCTGGACCACTGGAATCAAATTCTTCCCTGAGGTTTCTGGTAGGCCTCAAATTTGGTTCCAATTCTAGGACTAGTTTCCTGAGTTGGAAATGCTGGGAAATGTGTGCTCAGCTAGCAAAGTCCTATGATTATTTCTGGCAGCAGAGGAAGATATAGATATCAGCAGGGAGTGGAGATAAGTATCACTTACCCTTCAGATGCACCTTACACTTGACCTGGAGGAGATGTTTCTCTTAGCTGAAGTTTAAATGAATATGAAGGCATTTTGAATGGCTTTCTTCCTTAAGGTTGCTCCCAGAGAATCAAAATCTTGTTAGAATTATTCTGGGCACTGATTCAAAGTGTAAAAGGCTAAAATATTGCCAACATGGTAATTTACACAATATAATAGCAGGGGAAAATAAATTATCCACAACTTACAGCAATGCACTGTGAGCAGAAAGCCTCTTGGAGCACACAAAAATTATATCTACAATATATCAGCAACATAAAGCCCAGGATTATAAGGATCAGATTCAAGTTCTTGAAAAATTAGTGGAAATTCCATTTTGCCATCACTTTAGAAATTGAAAAGTAATAATACATGGGCACAGCTGGTGCCAAGACATGAGTGATTGAATTACGTATTCCACCCTGTTTGTTATTTAACATCTTGTGTCCTCTGAGGGCTTTGCCCTTGTGCTTTTAGTCAAGTGTGGAAACTTGGTAACATTCCCATTTTGTCTGCAAAAAAACTGAAGTGCTGAAAAGTGGGTTTCTTTCAAGGTCACCTCGTTGATCTGAGATGAAGCTGTGATGGAATTTGGGAGCTATTAAATCCCTGTGTCCTGGGGCTGACAAAGGCTGTAGTTTAGGCCAGATTTTCATCTTTCACAGAAGATGAAAGAGTAAAGGAATTATATGTGCCGGGGAATCAGACCTCTAATGAACTTTTAATTGAAATCACTGGCCTTTTTATGAACTTTTTGTTTTCTGGATTTTGATTAAAATTCTCCTTTGCTGTGTTGTTTCTTGGTCATCACTGTGGGGGACATGATGCTCCCTTGCTGTGGTCTGTATTATGTGACTGTTAATTCTTACAATTTTACTTGAGAACGTAGCTTAGTGATTAAGCAGTATGATCCCCAGCTAAATCATATGTGAAAATGGCAATTGCATGAGATTTTGATGTAGGATCCAGAAAAGTAGGAGAGAGAATTAACAGCAGAATAAAGCAAACAGAGAAGGAAGGCAAATCGTGTATTTTTAGGAACAGAGAGAGTGGACAGAGGGAAATATTTTGGGGGTGGGAAGATTTCACAACTACCAGTAATAGATGGAATTCATCTTGGATTCTCTCACTCCATGTTGCCATCAAATCCAACATTCACACCTTTTCCTCTCTTTCTGTAGCTTCTGCCTCTGTGCTAAATGGAAAATAATGCACATCATCTATGTTTCAAGTATTAAAGGGGGCTTGGCCAGAGGATTGAATAAGTTTCTCTTTTTCCTTCCATTTAACTTGCTGTAGCAGCCTCCTAAATCCCTCTCTATTGGTGGGCTGTCCCCATTCCAGTTCTATTAGTTTCTACCACACCTGGTTTAATCATTTTAAGCAAAATTCTTACCTTGCTACCATCTGGCCAAAAACTTTTGATCACCCTTCCCCACCTTCATCCTCCAGTCTAAAGTCAACTGATTAAAACTCAAAGATCCGCATCTCTCTACTGTGTGGTACCAACTTATCTTTCTATGTTAAGCTTCTCCTAGCCTGTTTCACAGTTTCCGCTTGAAATTCAGACTAAAGTAAAAACTAGTTGCTTCCTGAGCAGATCTCAAAGTTTCTATATCCACTTCGTTATTCATTCTCTTTCTTCCATAGAGAATATCATTCATTTCCTCCTTGATCCATCTCTTTATCTGTTGACTTCCTGCTTGTCCTTCAAGGCTCATCTTTTTTTTTTTTTGTGAGGAAGATCAGCCCTGAGCTAACATCCATGCTAATCATGCTCTTTTTGCTGAGGAAGACTGGCTCTGAGCTAACATCCATTGCCAATCCTCCTCCTTTTTTTCCCAAAGCCCCAGTAGATAGTTGTATGTCATAGTTGCACATCCTTTTAGTTGCTGTATGTGGGACGTGGCCTCAGCATGGCCGGCCAAGCGGTGCGTCGGTGCGCGCCCGGGATCCAAACCCGGGCCGCCAGTAGCGGAGCGCGCGCACTTAACCCCTAAGACACGGGCCGGCCCTCAAGGCTCATCTTTAACGGCACCTCTTGACTATATTTCTATTTCTGTATTTATTAGAAGTTGCCTTGTATTACGGTTGTCTGACCTACCTGCTCTGCTAGATTATAAGGTCATTAACACTAGGGACTGTGTCTTAGTTATTTTTGTGGTTTTCTTCCTATGCCTTTGCCTAGTACTCGGCATGATGCTGTATTCATAGAAACAACTAAATAAGTGAATAATAAATAAATTAATGAGTGAATAAAAGAATGAATAATATATGAGTTCTCGAGAAGTAAGAAGTATAGAATAAGATTGCTGTGCTTTAAAAAGATAAAATTTAGAAGAGATTTACAACCCATATTTTTAAAATGTGAAAAGTTATATTTGTGTATATTAAGTGTTACATGTGTTCTCTAGAAAAAATTTACTACAAAGTACAGCTGGAAAAGGAGATCACTCTAAACTGAGAAGATCAGTGACTTCTTAGAGAAGTTGAGACTTGAGCTGAGTCAGATGTATGCAGAGAACTAAGATAAGTTTAGAAAAAAACCGCATTTATTCTACTGTAATGTTATGTATTGCTTTTTATAATTAATTGTGCATATGCCTGTTTCTGCAACTGGACTGTTGGAATTTGAAGAAAAGAACCATTTTTTTTTCATTGATATGTGCATCTCCTGTAGTACCTACCATGTGCTTGGCATATGGAACATGCTCAATAAAAGTTTGATAAATGGTTATATTGAGCACTCCAGGCAAAGCAAATGGGGTGAGCAAAGGAATGGAGATTGGAATTCACATGAGATGTTAAGAAAACTGAAGAGAATGTTTCCATTGGTTCCCAAGATACCTATTAAGGAACACAGTCTGATAAAATTGGGAAAAAAGAAGCTTCATTATAAAAAGTGCCCAGTGTTTCTCTGAGGGTTGACTCTTTAATGACAACCATAGAAGAGCTTTGAAATATGAAGTGACCTTCCCATGCATGTGTTAGAGGAATATTTCTTTGGCAGCCATGTAGGTGAGAATGTAGATTGTGGCATACATTTGGCTCGTCATCCTCAAAGCCACTGCCCTACTACTTTTGTTCCAGGATTGTTCAGAAATTCCTTGATTTCAAGTAGGCCAGACCCAACCCCAGGTTTAGGAGTAAGCATATAACCTAGCTGTAGACAAGGAGATGTTAACTGAAAACTTGCCAGGGGATTCCTGAGAAAGTGTTTCCTCCTACTCTTACTGACTGCTGCATCCATCCTGGCATTATGACTGGGTGGCCAAGGTCACTGTAGAGATGTTGACACAGGCCCTCAACATCCTTAAGGAACCAAATTACACTAATAATTGCCGACCATTATGGGAGGAAAAAGAACAAATGTAGTTTTATGTACTATTATCCAGCTTTCTGCTTCTCATTACAAACAAACATTCTTCTCTCTCTCTCTCTCTCACACACACACACACGAATTAATATAGATTTAGTATTAGCAGGGAGGATACATATACTCAAGGAGGGGAGAATAAAAATCACTGAAAAGTGCCTTAGAAATAATGTAGTTTAGTGCCCTAATTTCACAAATAAAGATACTGAAGCCCAGCAAGAAGTGACTTGACCATAGTAACACAGCAACAGATTTCTGATCAGAACACAAATCCTCACTCCTAGACCAGGGCTCTTGCCTACTTCTTCCTGTGGAGTTAACCATGTGGTCTTAAGGATTCATAAGGACATAGGAAATTTACCTTGGAAAATTCTTGCTCTATTGTTTGCTTATGAGAGTTTTAACATTTTTTGTGTGTGTGCGAGGAAGATTCACCCTGCGCTGACATCTGTTGCCAATCTTCCTCTTTTTTTGCTTGAGGAAGATTTGCCCTGAGCTAACATCTGTGCCAATCTTCCTCTATTTTGTATGTGGGTCACTGCCACAGCACGGCTGATGAGGGGTGTAGGTCCACGCCTGAGATCAGAACCTACCAACCCAGGCTGCTGAAGTGGAGTGCACTGAACTTAACCACTATACCACGGGGCCAGCCCCAAGAGTTTTAACTTTTGAGTCAGACAGAAGAAGGTCCAAATCTTGGGCTAGAGTTTGCAGCTATTTAGTGAATTGAGCAAGTTGCTTATTTTCTCTATATCTTCATTTCCTGATCTGTAAAATAGAAATCACAGTAGAAATTAGCTCATAGAGTTCTCGTAAAAAAAAAATACAAATGAGCGTATATGAAATGCTGAGCATAGTGCCTGGTGCAGACTAAGCACTCAATAAATGTTAGCTCTCACTGACATTTATTCTTACTGGGACCTCAGAACACTGGCCCCAGCTATGAAAGACTGCACTTATTCAATCCTATTCTAGTCATCAGAGGCTTTGTGGATAAAATATGTCAGTAAATGAAAGGAAAACATGGCATCATTTTCCAAATATGTGATGTATTGACTTTGTTATTGGAAATGTTGTAGGGAGATAGAGTCTGCAAAAACTCAGATGATGGATGGAAAGCAATAAGAAAAATGAATAAAAAAGCATTTGAGAGAATAGTATTTTTTCAAAACCAATTAGATCAGAATCATAATTTTAGACGCAATATGATGAGGGCTGGGGTGAAAGTTGTTAGTAGATAAAATGGAAAGAGCAGATTTGAGAGTTATAATGATGAAAACTGATGACCGGACCTGACAAAGCCCTTTATATATTGTGAAGGCTGGTGGGGGTGAGAGAACAAAAAAAGTGGATTTACAGCTAATCATTAATTTTTCCTGCTTCTATAAATGATCATGAACTTTTCATGCAGTGTGAGAGATACTATGTATCTTGTATGTACCCAGAGGGCATGATTCTAGTCATGGTTGTAATTGAACTTAGAGTGAGTTTTACTGTTCTTTTAAAATGAGAAGCATGGATGGACATTTCACAGCATTTAAAACCAAAGTGAATTAGGCTAAATTTGGAGGGCCATTTCTGGAAAACTCTTTGTAGTCAGTTAAATTTTCCCAATGATCTTCATGATGGAAATTAAACAACTTCAGTGGAGCATTAACATTTCCATCAAGATTTTAAATGCAGAACCAATAAACTAGCCTTCTTTTTTTTTTTTTTTAAATTTTATTTATTTTATTTTTTTCCCCCAAAGTCCCAAGAAACAGTTGTATGTCATAGTTGCACATCCTTCTGGTTGCTGTATGTGGGACGCGGCCTCAGCATGGCCGGACAATCGGTGCGTCAGTGCGCACCCGGGATCCGAACCCAGGTCGCCAGCAGCGGAGCGCGCACACCCAACCGCCAAGCCATGGGGCCGGCCCTAAACTAGCCTTCTGAACGGCCTGAGGAGGACTTGAATGTTCGCATTGTATCGGTTTCAGTTGTTCTTGTTTCCTCTTTCATAGGCAGTGTTCAGTGTTGGTATTTTTCAAACCTGGAGAGCTTTGAACGAAGAACTCAGATTGAATTTACTGTATAATTTCTCTTCAAAGCCACTGCTGAAAGGAACCTGACCAGAGACCATGTGACGAGGATTTCTTTTTGTGATGTGGAAAATGTTCCACTCAAAACTCGCTGAGACCTCAAGTTTATGCACACAGAGTATTCCTCTGAACTGCCAGGCCCTTTCAATCCAAAAGATAACCTAGAAGTTCTTAGCAAATAATAAAGTAGAATATAGACTCTAATTCTCAGCCTAGATTTCAGTCAAATCCTGTATTAGTTTGCTAGGGCTGTCATAACAAAATACCACAGTCTGGGTGGCTTAAACAACAGAAATTTATTTCCTCACAGTTCTGGAGGCTAGAAGGCCAAGATCAAGGTGTTATCAAGTTTGGATTCTTCTGAGGCCTCTCTCCTTGGCTTGTAGATAGCTGCCTTCTCCCTGTGTCACATGGTCCCTTCTTACATGGTCTTTCCTCAATATGTGCGCCCCCCAGTGGTGTCTCTCTGTATGTATCGCCAAATATAATCACCTTCTGAGGTACTGAGGGCTTCAACATATAAATTTTGGGTGGATACAAATTAGCCCATAACACTCCACTCTCTGAACCCCCCAAATTCATATACTTCTCACATCAAATTACGTTTATCCCCATCCCAACAGCCCGAAAGTCTTAACCCATTCCATCATCAACTGCAAGTCCAAAATCTCATCTGTATAACATCTAAATCAGATACAAGTGAGATTCAAGGTGTGATTCATCCTGAGGCAAAATTTCTCTCCAAGCTGTGAACCTTTGAAACCAGACAAGTTATCTGCTTCCAAAATACAATTGTGGGATGGGCATAGGAATAGATATTCCTATTCCAAAAGGGAGAAATTGAAAAGCAGAAAAAGGTCATGAGTCCCAAACAAGCCCCAAACATAGCAGGGCAAATTTCTTTAGGTTTAAGGCTTGTAAATAATCCTTTTTGACTCAATGTTCTGTTCTTTGGGCCCACTGGACTCCTGCAGCCCTGGATGGCGGCCTTGCCCCTGAGGCCCTGGTTGGTGGCAGCCTAGCCTGCTGAAACTGAGGAGGTGACCCCCCTCCCCCAGACCTGGGCCTGTGATCTGTGGGCCAGTTGTGGTAGTGGCAGCCCTGCTGACCTCTGAATCACCTTTGGGGTCATTCTTCCCTTTTCTTGAAGGATAGCACATGTTGCCAGCTGATAACTCTATTCTTCTGTCCTGCAGAATCTCAGAAGTATGATGGCCTTACTTCATTTCATCCTGTCTCTGTTTCTTTCAGTCTAAGCTGCCAGTTTCTGCTGAGATGATTGATTGGATCCATACGTCACACTTCTGCCAATCTCTTTATCAAATGGAACACCTTTGGTGTTCTCTCCAGAACATACTGTCCCATTTTTTTGCAATATGGATAGGTTGATAATTTTCCAAATCTTTAAGTTCTAGTTCCTTTTTGCTTATAATTCCTTCTTCCATTTATCTCTTTCCTCTTACATTTTACCATAAGCAGCAAAGAGAAACCAGGCTGCATCTTCAACATTTGCTTAGAAATCTCCGCTAAATATTCAAGTTCATCATTCACAAGTTCTGCCCTCCACAAAACAGTAGAACGCAACTCAGCCAAGTTCTTTGCCACTTCAAAGGCCACTTTGTAACAAGGATGGCCTTTCCTCCAGTGTTCAATAACATCTTCCTCATTAACATCTCAGGCCTCAGCAGAAACACCTTTAATGCATTTAAACATCTTGCATACATGTATCTTGCATATATGTATTTAAGCGTATTAACATATTTCTACCAATAGTCTCTTCAAGGTGGTCTAGGCTTTTTCTAATATGCACCTCAAAACTCTTCCAGTCTCTAATCATTACGCAGTTTCAAAGACAATTCCACATTTTCAGGTATTTGTTATAGGAGTACCCTCGCTTCATGGTACCAAAATCTGTATTAGCCTGCTAGGGTTCTCATAACAAAGCACCACACACTGGGTGGGTGGCTTAAACAACAGAAGCGTATTTTCTTGTAGTTCTGGAGGCTAGAAGTCCAACTTAAAGGTATTGGCAAGGTTGGTTCCTTCTGGAGGCCCATAGGGAAAATCTTTCCTCGCCTCTTCCTAGCTTCTGGTGGTGACTGTCAATCCTTGGCTTTCCTTGGCTTGCAGCTGCTTCACTTCAGTCTCGGCCTCTGCGTCACGTAACATTCTTTCTGTGTGTCTCTGTGTCTTCATCGTCTTATCCTATTTCCAAATAAGGTCACATTCACAGATACCGAGGGTTAGAGCTTCAATATATCTTTTTACACCCACAACACAAAGAAATACTCTTTCTGTCTCTTTTCCTTGATTGAAGGTTACTAGAGGTGACTGTTGGATGCAAAATTCTCCTATTCTGTCAAGCTTTTCCATCCTTTGTGCAAGAGACACTATCTTGATAAAATTGACAGGACATGGTGACTAATTTGAAAAAGGTGGAGATAAAAAATGAAGAGTCAGATAACTTTAAGTTATGGTGACTATCTTAAAAGCCCTACCAATCCCTGAGACAGGCTTGAAGAAGTGATTATATGCGGGGTATCTAGGTGATGTGCCCTCTTTAGCGCTCCTCTATTCAAGCAAGGCATTATCCTAAGACTATGTGGTCCTTGACCTCAAGTATAAAATTCCAATTACTATGGTTGACAAATCCCTACATGAGTTACCCCTACCTACCTCTCCATACTCAATTCCCACCTCTTTTCTCATGGATGGAATTACCTATCATATAAAATATACATGTCCTTTTTCTTCCTTGGTAAAAAAAGAAATAGATTTTCAGCTTCCTTCTGGGATTTCCCAGCCTCCCTTGCAGTTAGATTAGCCATTTGACTTTTTTCTGGTCAATGGGCTATATATGAAAGCATTGTGCTGGCTTCTAGGAAGCAACCCTAAAAGGAGAGGATAGATTCTTTTTCATTCTTCCCATCTGCCCATAGCTGGAATTCAGTTGGTGAGGGCTGGAGCTCATGTGGCTATTTTAGATCACAAGTAGGATGATGAAGCCACAATATAGAAAGAACCTGGGTCCCTGTTGGCTTTGTGAAGCTGCCCTTCCAATTCTAGACTAATGATCTCTATTTAAGCTACTGTTACTTTAGAATTTTTGTTATTTGAAACTGAATCAAATCTTAACTGATACATCCTCACATTGATTATGCTTCAGTCACACTGTGCTCCTTTATTTTTGAAAATACCGAGTACAATTGTAACTCAGGAATTTATACCTGCTGTTACCTCTGCCTGAAGTATCTTCCCTCCATTTCTGTGGCTGTGTGGCTGCCTTCTGGTCCTCTCTCTGGCTCTGGCTCATATATCATCTCTTGAAAGAGGTCTTGGCTTATGTTACTGACCTCATCTTCATTGTGACTCCAATTTCTCTCCATCCTATGACTCTTGTTTGCTTTGGAGCATCCCTTTATCACTCCCTGAAGATACCTCATTTGTTTATTTGCTTATTGTCAGTCTCTCTCATAGAATATAATCTTCAGCACCTTGTGTATCTTTTCGTCATTGTATCCCCAGGGCCTAGAACAGTTGTGAGAGTAAGCACTCAATAAAAATGTATAGAATAAACAAATGAAGTCTTGTTCTTCTCTTCTGAAGTCTTCTGGTCCTCTCCTAGCCAGAGAAGGGTACAAGATTTTATTAACTTTTCTTCGACCTTTATTTCTTTCATTTCTGTGGCCCATGACTATAAAAGAGAAAATCTTGGAATAGAAATTGAGATTTTAACTTTTGCTCTTCCTTCCTGAACCATCTTTGTATGAGTCAGTGACTCACAAAACTGTTTTACCATTTAAACAGGAATAATACACAATCTAGCCTAATAAATAACACAATTACTCAACAGAATGGTCTGGCTTTGGAGCTGAGTCAGCTACATATATTTTAAAATAATGGTCTCTTAGATTTCATTTAAAGTATTTGGAGATTTTTGTGCATCCACACTCAGACCTTGAGTTTGTGTTTAGTTAGGCTTCCAGTTAGAAAACCTGAAATTTCTATCCATGAAGCTATGCTGAGTGTGGCTGTATTCAGCATGATAGAGTAAGAAAAGCATGGACTTGGGGTCAAGTCTTTGATTTCAGCTGCTGGATCTGCTGTCACTGTTATGTGACCCTAGACAAATTCCTGGACCTCTCTGAGCTGCTGTCCCTATCCCTTCAATGGGGAAGCTGTTAAGTCCCTCACAAGGTTATTAGTATTAAGATTAGAAGAGATTAGGCATATGAAGGACTCAGTATGAACCCAGTTATTGTCAATCCCCTTTCCTCTGTTTAGGGAAAACTGCTAAACAAAAACCAAGCAAACAAAAAGTTTTTTTTTCACCCTTTTTGTTGTGAAATATAGAACACATATAGAAAAGGGCAGAAGACATAATTATACAGCTTAACGGATTATATATTAACCAACAAGTTTATATATTAAATACCAAGTCCAGAAATTAAACTTCACTGGTGCCCTAAACCCTGCCCCTGGCAGACCTCTTCCCAGTCACAGTCTCCTTTTTCCCCAAACACTAGCCATGATTTTGACTTCCATGGTAATCTTACCCTTCCTCTTCTGAGAGTTTAAAACCTAAGAATGCAAGCCTCAACACTATAGTTTACTTTTGCATGTCTTTGAACATTGCATAAACGGAATCAGGTAGTATGTATTCTTTAGTGTCTGATTTCTTTTACTCAAAATTGTATATTTGGGAGTTTATCCACATTGGTGCATGTCTGCAATTATTCCTTTTAGTTGCAATTTAGCATTCCAAATTATGAATATAATTACAATTTATCTAGTCTATTCTTGCTGGACATTTTTTCCCCAATGTGGGGAGATTATGATTAATACTGCTCCTCTTATTCTTATGTTTGTCTCTTGGAGCACACGTACACCCATTTTTTTAGGGTATAACCCTGGGAGTGGGTATGCGTATCATGAACTTTACTAGGTAATCCTGAAATTTTTCCATGGTGGTTTTAATACTTGGTACCCCCACTAGCACTGTAAGAGACTTGTTCTTTTTCCGCATCCTCACCATGATTTCCTTTTTCAGAGTAAAGTTTGTGAACAGCAATTTGGCTTTCTTCATGCTGAAAACAAAACAAAACAAAACAAAAAACAGAGAGACTAGGGAAATCATAGCCACTTAAGGAAAACAAAAACAGTGTCATTTCATTGAAATGGATTTAAGAAATGAGACATAATAGCTGTTGGTATTATAGAAAGATAATCGCCCTTGCCCCTTTCTTCCTCCCTGAGATGCGAGGAGACCCAGTGTATCTGATTACCTTCAATACCCCAGGGCGGTAATTATTTCATGTAGCAGCAGCGAGGAACCCAGAGTGTTATCAAATTCCTTTAGCATTATAGATAAACACATTAAATGAGGACTTTGTCAACTACGAGGTCCTTGGGGATTAATCTGCTCTTTCTCAGTGCATAACTGACAGTTGAAATGTTTTTGGAAGCTATTTTACATTTTTTTCTCAAGGGTCCAGGAAACATTTCTTATTATAGGAAGACCAGAAATACAGAATAGAGGATTTCATTAGCTGACAAATGAAACTGAAATCCATAAACATGTCTCCAAAAGGATGGATAGAGAAGGTAAAAAAAACATAATAAGAATTCTTATTATGTTTACATTCATAGACTTTAAATGCTTCCCAAACAAATGCGAAGACCTCTACCAATGTTTTTCTCTCAACAATGCTGGTTGAGGGAAGACTCGAAGGCAGAGAGTTTAATATGTATTGAAATATTTCTGTTTATGTCTCTCTTACAATTACAATATGTAATCTTATATTTACTTTGTGCATTCCAATTAACAAGGTATTTTTCTGCCTTTCTCCTTGGAGAAAATTTTTGCTTATACAGATTATGTTTTCTCCGTAGTTTGTTATGTATCACTTTATGATTGTGAAAATATTAATAATAGCTACTATTTATTGCATTTTAAGTAGTCACTGACATTTTGCAAAATGTTCAGCATAGATCGTCTTATTAATTTCTCTTATCAACTCTAGGAGACAGGCATGATTATTTCCATTGTGCAAATCAAGAGACAAAGCTCAGGGAGGTTAAAGTGACTTGGTCTAGATCACACAGAGAGATGCACAATTATGCTTGTCTGAATACTAAGACAGTGCTTCTTCCACTACACTCTACTGGCTCTCTGAAATGTTTGCTTTCTAGGTGTTTCTCACAGGGAGCATCACTGGCCTTTGAGGTGTGTGATCCTTGCTTATTCTGAAATGTCCTCTGTATTGCAGTGTTTAGCATCAGGACTCCCACCACACTTGTGACTCTTGCAGGTGGTGGTCATGGTGGTGGGTCTGTTATCCCCCATGGTTCATAGTGGACCAGTAGGACCGAAGATTTATTATCTGTGGACCCATCTGTTTCCCCCACAGGCTTATGAACCCTTCAGAAGCAATGACCATGTATTATGTATGCATTTTGTCCCTTTTTAACATCTGATATGCAAAAAAGGCATTTAACGAACATTTCTTGAATGGTTATTGAATATTAATACTGAAAAAAACAACGTCAAGATAAGAGACTTCCTTAAAATTGTATAACTAGTGCTGAGCTCAGGCTCCATTCAGTTACATTTAGAGAAAGAAAACACCACGGAGAAAATTTTTTGAGAAGACCTACCTACGTGAGGTGTTATTTTGGCACACGAGAATGACTTTTACCTTGATGCAATCCTGGCCCACTGTGTCAGGATCTTAAATCTCTCTCTCTCCATTTCTCTTTTGTTTTGTTTTTATTTTTAGCTCTCATTACTGAACACTTACAATATGCTAGGAATTGTTTGACTTGTGATTTGTGCTATGTGTATTATCTTATTTAACAATTCGATAAGGTTATTATCTACTTTATTTTATAGATGAGGACGTTAAGATTTGAGAGATTGATAAACATACCCAGTAGTAGTCATATAACTGGTAAGTGGGAGAGTCAAGATTTCAATCCACATCTGTCTAACATTAGAACCCACATTCTTAGAAACTGTAGTTCCAGGATTATTTTGGGGTCCTGGAAGAATGAAAGCATCCCCAAAGGGTACCCATGTGTAACTTGGATATGTTTTACCACTGCCTTTGTTTCACAGGGGTCACCTCCAGCTAGTTCTGTTAAGTTCTGTTTAGTTCCTCCTAAGACAGGCACTGTGGTCTTTCCTTTCCAAATCACCAGCTCTCCTCCATGTTTAGAGGATCCAGTTCTAGACTGGAGACAGCCCTCAGAAATTCAGGGAATTGATCACATGGAGCAGGCTCGTTGTGAACCAAACAGAATCTCAGAGCCACACATCTTCGTAGCCTGTCTGCCTGATGAGCAGTGATGATTTCAAAGGAAGGTTCTCCCTAAAGCCAACAAGAAGTAAAGCTCCTGTAGCTCTTGGGTGCAGGTGAGTGCAGGCGATATGTTATACTCACAGCAAGAGTTCAGGCAGCCTGAGAGCACTGTCACCTCACATGTGCCTCTTGGAGGCATGGGCCCCCAGTGGTATATACGTTCTGACCTTACTCCTCTGTGGACTATGCTCAGGTCTTATCTCCTCATCGCTGGACCTACCAACTAATTTCTTACTTTCCTTTATCCCATCCAACTGTCCCCATTATCTCAAACAGGAGGGATCTTTTTTTACTCTTGGTGGTAGAGAACTTTTCTCTTTCTGATCACTTCTCTTTCACCTTTTGTTTTTGTACTGTAAATCTTTTTCATTCATTTGACTGCCTGTTTTCCTTCATCATTTCTGCTATGATCACTTCCTTGATACAAGGAATGCCTAAGATACTGAGTGAAGAAAGGGACACAGGGATAGAAGAAAATAACCTGGAAACAAACACATGAGATTACAAATATAACAATAAGGTATTGACACACACCCTGATGTGGGAGTTGCCTCCCTTATCTGGAACTTATTAAATTATCCATTGACTGATTTCAAAGAAAAATTCTGCCTCTGCCAGTGTTCTGGAAGAAGCAGAGTTATGAAGTGTGGTCACATGAGATCTAGTAGGCTTCAACCTGAGCATCATTTAAGAGGATCCCAGGTTAGGGCTGCCTGATTTAGCAAATAAAAAATTTAACATTCCCTGTTAAATTGGAATGTCAGATGAGCAATACAATTTTTTAGTATAAGTATATCCCATGCAACATTTGGGACACATTTATGTCATTTATTGTTGTTTATCAAAAAGTTAAATTAAATTTGGCATCTTGTATTTTTTTCTGGCAATCCTATCCAAAGTTCATCTGGTTAAAAATGAGTTTATTGCTCTAGCTTATTATAGGTATGACCAGTTATTACCAGCAATAGCTCTCATACTACTTGTAGGCATAACATGTTTCTCTGTTTTATTTATCATGCTCCTTTGACTAGAATTTCTCATCCTTTGGTTGCCATCAGTCTGGTCATATTCCAAGCTTGCTCTGGGTCTTGAGTCTGTTTGCCTTATGATCTAATATAATTCTCAATTAGAAGCCATTTCTGAACTAATTACACCTGCCATCTGAGCCCCACAATTATTCACAACCTATGCAAGGATTCACCTGGCTGCCTACGCTGTGTTTGTATCTCACTGGCCCCAGACCTATCTGAATGTACCTCTGTCAACATGACTCAACTGAAGTATTCACAGGTGGAGGGTTCAGAAATCGTGAAGTGAGTGCATCAATTATCTATTTACATAATAATTCTGAGTAACAAACAGCCACAAAATCCCAGTGGCATGCAACAATAAAAACTCAGTTTGCTTCTGAGTCTGTGGGGTTCATCTGATCTAGTCTGCTCATTGGGATCTGGTCTGTGCTTGCTTGTGCATCTATGGCCTGTTGTGCCTCTGCAAGGCAGAGCTGTTAAGGCTGGCTGGACTTGTTCACCTCTCAGCTGGCTGGGGGCTGAACTAAGATGGTTTCACATGGGAAAACTGAAATGTCTTGTATTTTTCACCTTGTAGGCTAGCCTGGGCATGTTCTCATAGCACCAGCAGAGGGCAAGATGGAGCAGAAATGCATGGGAACTTTTTCAAGCCTGGGCCTGAGTCACATCTATTAACATCTCCTTGGCTGAACAAGGTGATGATGTCAGTCCACATTCAAGGAGTGGGGGAGTGGACTTCTGTTTTAGTAAGAGGATCTGCAAAGTAACAGCAAAGGGATGGAGGGTAAGGTAAAAACTTTGTACTGTCAATGCAATCAGATTACCATAGACAGCTTAATTTACCAAACTCAAGTAATTTAGAAAATAAAAATAAAAAAAAATTTCACCTAAGACAACCAGCACTGACAATGCCCCCGAGACAGGTGACAGGAACAGAATATGGGGCTGGAAGAAGGCCAGGGTAGCTAAAGTGTGATTAGGGGTGGGGAGAGGGAACATGGCGGGGGATGAGGCTGGAGAGTTAGGAAGGGGCTAGACAATACAGGACTTGCTAGACTTAAAATAAAGAATCACTTAGTGAATCCTTCTCCTTTTATAGTCATTTTATTAACTTATGGTGGTGTTGTTGCTTATCATCTTTGGGTAATACTTTCTCCAATTGTAAAATGAGAGATTGTATTAAATCAAAACTACTAACTTAGGGACTAATCTTGCTAGCAATTGTGGATTTTTTGTGGGGCCAGAATAGTGTTAATTAATTTTTTTAATGCTTTATGAGAGTTCTGTTCTTCAAGTTTCCATAGGCCTGTTATTCTAATCTTTTAACTTGCTGCTTTGCACATTTATATTTTCTACTTAGCTTTTAAAACGTTTGAGTTTGAAAGTCCTCAGGTAATTTTTAAGTTCTCTTTCAGTTCTATATTTCTCCTTAGCAGGGAAGCATGGGTACAAATTTGGGGTGGCACTAATTAGAGAGAGAAAACTAAGTTAAAAAAAAATTTCACATAATCCCTTTGACAATATCAGTGGATCAAGAACAATCAGGCTGGCAATGGAACAACTAAAGTGGAGTCGCTTAATTAAGGAAGCCAACATTATTGGGGCCAAGATGACAAAGAAGCCTTGTCTATTTACTTGTCCCTGGAGAAAAACTACCGATAAATGAGAATCTAGGTGAATAGGCTGTGTAGAAATTATGGCTATCTGAAAGCACTATAGGTCTGGGGTCAGGGAATGTTCTCTACCTGAATATCTTTCTTCTAATTTAAATTTACCTCTAAATTTCTTAAAAGTTCTCTACTGTAATCAATGTGAAATAAATGCCATCCTGTCTTTGAAAAAGGAAACATACGTATGCAGAGATGAAGCAAAGGATCTTTGCCATCTCAAATTATACTCTCCATAAGTGAGAACATATGTTTTAGGTGTAACAGATTTCAGAGAATTATCTTGGGCATGGAACACTAGAAGCACAGGGATTGAAATGCATAAAAAGATGCAAACTTGCATGTCTATATGTTGTCTGCTAGACAAATTTCTCGCCAACATTTGCCTTCACAAACAGAGTCTCCTACAATGCAGTACCCACATCTGTTGTATGAAACCAATGGAAAAATGAGGAAACTGTTTCAATCCAGAGGATTTCAGCTTATAGTGCAGTAAAAATCATATTATTTAAGGTGCAGGTTAGGGAATATGTTTATAATTGCTTGTTTTTTGTTAGATCCACTGACTTTCCATTGGGAAAATGGGAAGTAACTGAGACAGATCTGGGAAGAGGGAGAACATTGCGGGCATCACATTTTGAGAATCAGAAAGAAGCACTGAGGAGGCTTATCCTTTCTTCACATACAAAAGATAATTGCAGTCATTTAGAAATAAAGAGAAAAAAATTGAGTTCAGCTAATAATTCCAAATTGAGAACTAGAGCAAGTAAACAGGTCGTGTAAACAGGACCAGGGCACGAGGCAGGCGGGCAGGTGAGGCAAATTTACCAATGAACTTGCTAAATGTTAGTGTTATGTTTTATGGATGAAGTGGCTCACATCCAGGAGAGCTACTCTTTTATTTCATTTGCTTTTATTCATTTATTCATTCATTTTAACATTGCCAAAGTAATTGTTAGTTTAATGTCTGTGTGATTGGCACATAATAAACAAACAACAAATATTTTTGAATGAAACAGCAAAAAATGTTGGTTGTAGAAAATACGGAAAAGCTAAAAGAAAAAAAGCAAAAAAAACCCCATCATTGTTAATATTTTGATATTTAAATGAGTCATATTATACATAATGTTTGCTAATACATTTTTTCATGAATCTATTTCCATGCCACTAAATGTGCTTGCAAAAACTAATTTTTATCTAATGAATAGCAATTCTATATTGCTTCTAGAAAGCTATTTATAGATTGCCTAAAAAAAATCTCTAAGCTATTCACCTATTTCTTTATAGTCTGTTAATTTATTTGTTTTCTAAATTCTATGTTTATTCTGATTACGCAAAGAATATATGCTCATTGAAAAAATTTTAGATGTACACAATAAAATATATGTAGCATTTTCTCTATAAGATAATATCAATTGAAATTCTTACTAATATTTAATAACATTTCTCAGGAAAAAAGATTTCATTACACATGCCTGTCAATTGTAAGATACAATCTGATTTTAGAATGAGTGGAAAAATACATCTCAGAATTAAAGATATACAGTATTAATAACAACCACAGTGAGCATATTTGGGGGATCATGTATGTACCAAATTGTGCGAATCACCACCACAGGCTTATGAGTGAAGTGTGGTGATGTTATTATGATTCATATTTTAAAGAAAAGGAAATTCATACTCTGAGGTATCAAATAACTTGTTCAAGATTACACAGAAAGTGGTAGAGATAAAATCCAAACTCAGACCACTCTGAAGTGAGAAATAATTTTATTTAATTGTGGTAAACATTGTATATAATATATATATTTTAAATATATATTATATATAGTATATTATTATATATAATATATGTAACATATATCTTATATAACACAATATGTATGTTAGATAAATATATTATTTTATAGAATAAAATATTGAAAATAAAACATATATAAGATATATTGTATATTATATAATATATAACAAACATATAATGTGCATGTAATATAATATATATGAAAATACATAACACAAAGTTTGCCATTTTAACCATTTTTAAGTGTACAGTTGAGTGGTGTTAATTATATTCACAATGTTGTACAAGCGTCACCGCTATGTATTTCTGAAACTCTGTCATTACCCCAAATAGAAATTGTAACTATTAAGCAATAACTCCTCATTTCCCTTCCCTTCCAACCCTTGATAATCACCAATCTATTTTCTGTTTCTTTGAATTTGCCTATTGTAGATATTTCATAAAAGTGGAATCATCCAATATTTGTTCTTTTGTGTCTGGCTTATTTCACTTAACATAATGTTTTAAAGATTTATCTACATCATTGCATGTAACAGAAGTTCGTGGCTTTTTATGGCTGAATAACGTTCCATTGTATGTATATACTACGTTTTATTTATCCATTCATTTCTTGACAGATGTTTGGGTTGTTTCCATATTTTGATTATTGTGAATAATGCTGCTGTGAAGATAAGTATAAATATTTGTTTGTGTACCTGCTTTTAATTCTTTTGGGTATATACCTAGGAGTGGAATTGCTGGGTCATATGGTAATTATATGTTTAATTTTGGAGGAAACACTTAAATGTTTCCTCAGTGGCTGCATCATTTTAATTTCCAACCAGAAATGTGGAGGGTTCCAATTTCTCTACATCCTTGCCATCACTTGTTATTTTCTATTTTTTGCATCATAGCCACATTTGTAGGTGTGAAATGGTATCTGATTGTGGTTTTGATTTGTGTTTTGCTAATGACTAATGATGTTGAATATCTTTTGATGTGTTTATTGGCCATTTGTCTATCTTCTTTGGAGAAATGTCTATTTAAGTTCTTTGTTCATTTTTTATCTAGTTGTTTCAATTTGTGTTGTTGAATTGTAGGAGTTCTTTAAATATTTTGGATAGTAAACAACTCTTATTAGAAATATGATTTACAAATATTTTCTCTCATTCTGTAGGTTATCTTTTCACTCTCTTAATAATATCTTTTGATGCACAAAAGTTTCAAATTTTGATGAAGTTCGATTTATCTATTTTTTCTTTTGTTGTTTATGCTTTTGGTGTCATATCTAAGAATCTATTGCTAAATCCAAGTTCATGAAGATTTACCTTTATGTTTTCCTCTAAGAGTTTTATGGTTTTAGCTCTTTTTTGTAGGCCATTAATCCATTTTGAGTTTGTTTTTGTATATGGTGTGAGGTAGGGGTTCAACTTCATTCTTTTGCATGTCAAAATCCAGTGTCCCAGTACTATTTGTAAAAAGAGATTACTCTTTCCCCAATGAATGGCACCCTTGTTGAAAAATCAGTTAGTTATAGATGTATGGGGTTATTTACGAACTCTCAATTTTATTCCATTGGTCTATGTTTATCTATGCCAGCACCATACTATTTTGATTACTGTAGCTTTGTAGAAAGTTTTGAAATCAGGAAGTATGAGTCCTCCAACTTTGTTTTTGTTTTCAAGATTGTTTTGGCCATTCAAGGCCCCTTGCAATTCCATATGAATTTGAAGTTTGGCTTCTCCATTTTTACAAAATAGCTGTTGGAACTTTGATAGGGATTGCATTGAATATATGGGTTATTTTGGGTGGTATTGACATCTTAACAATATTAAGTCATTCAATCCATACACATGGGATGTCTTTCCATTTATTCAAGCCTTCTTTAATTTCTTTTAGCAATATTTTGTAGTTTTCAGTGTACAAGTCTCACCTCCTTCATTAAATTATTCCTAGATATTTTATTATTTTAGATGGTATTGTATATGGTATTGCTTTCTTAAAATCTTTTTCAAATCATTCATTGCTGGTGTACAGAAACATAACTGATTTTTGTCTGTTGATCTTATATCCTACAATTTTGTTGAATTCATTTATTAGCTCTACTATCTTTCTTGTATTCTATGGAATTTTCTAACATAGGGTTTTATCATCTGTGAATAGAGATAATTAATTTTGTTCTTCCTTCCTTGGGTGCTTTTGTGTTTTAAATGAATTTACTGCTATAACTTTTCCAGAAAATAAAATTTAACCCTAATCTTATCATTCAGAAGAGATAATTGCTGACAATTTGACAGATATCTTTCTAGATGCTCTTTCTCTTCTTTCATCCATCTACCCTTCATTCTCTTGTCTATATTTCTTTTAATTATGTAGAATATACATATATTATATAATAAAAATATATACAAATATATTATGTATGTATTTTCTTAGAAATTTATCTACTTCATTTAGGATTATAACTACTTATTTAGACCTGAGAGAATTTTGTTTTATGAATACTTTCAATGAACCAGCTCTTCAGTTTAGTTTTTTTCTAATGCACTAATATTTATTATTATTTTATTATTTTCTTCTCCTTGACCTCTATTTTCTAAATTTGCAATTTAAATTTTAACATTTATTCATCCTTTATTTAATAATAATTTAATATTTTTACTTGTCTGATTATATTTTAATGATTGTTTTGTTTTTTGCTGGAAAAGATTTGCCCTGGACTAATATATGTTACCAATCTTCCTCTCTTTTTTTTTTTTTTTCTCCCTAAAGCCCCAGTACATAGTTGTATATTCTAGTTGTAAGTCCTTCTAGTTCTTCTATGTTAGCCGCTGCCACAACATGGCTGCTGACAGACGAGTGGTGTGGTTCTGTGCCTGGGAACTGAATCTGGGCCACCAAAGCAGAGTGCGCCAAACTTTAACCACTAGGCCATGAGGGCTGGCTCTTAATGATTTTTTTATATGTAATTTTCTAGTTCTAATACATTTTCTTAACCTGTAATTGCAGTTTTACATTCTACTTTGACTCGTGAATTGTTCAGGGTGTTTAATTACTCTTGGTAAACCTTGTATTTATACGTGGAGAGGATCTAGGCTATAGTATGAGGTAATTGGTAGATTTATCTCTACTCTTTTTCACTATAATTTAGTAAAAATACCAGGTTCAAAGATGTTTCTTTTTCAGTCAACCACTCAAAAGTCTGTGAGTATCTCTGATGTATTGAGGTGGCATTTTCTTCCTGTCTCCAATTTCTGCCTGATGTTTACAATTTTCATCATCTTCTAAGGTTTTTTTCTATTTCTACCTCCACCTAAAATATATGTCTTGGCTATTTTCCGCAGTACACTCTGCTACCACCAATTAGATTCCATTTCCTGTTTCATAATTTTTATGAAAGTTGAAGTCTTTTCAACAATGCAGCTAATACAACTACTAGAGGTGGAACAGAGGTCAGGAGACCACACAATGCCAGTCTCACATTGCATCACCCAAGAGTTGTAGAGATGACTGCAATTCCTCTTGTTAGTATAACCCTGGGTCTTGGAATGAGGAAACGTATGGTGATGGAAGAAAACAGGATATCCTCCTTTTGTGAGGTGTTCTTCATCTTGTGAGAGAACACTAAGATATGCCATGACCTGAAGAGTGTGTTGGTCAATTGCATTCCTGTCGTATAAGCTATTGTTACTGTCATATTTTATATGAGTCTTCTGTGGAGTTCCCTGACAGTCATATTTAGATATTAGAGAAAATTTCCCTCTTCTTGAATATTTTTGAAGGTATTTAGGGAGCATTTTCAAAAGACTATAAAAAGAAACTCTTGGCCAGATGATATTTTTGAACTTGAAGATAATGCAGGGAGCTTCTTAAGTGCACTCAGACTCCAATAGTAAACACAGTGTCCGTGTGGTAGATACACTGAGAAAAATCCAAATAGCACAAAATAACTGAAACAAGTTTAGCAATGCTCTTGACACTCAGGGCTAATGACATGTCTCATCAAAATAATTTGTATCACTTAAGAAAAAATTATTAGAGAGGAGAATATAAATAATATATAACTAAAATTAGAATATTAAAATAAATAACAGCTTCTTGAGGATAAGAAACATATATCTATATATAAGCTTTAACCAGGTTAAAGATAAGAAATCCCATTTCTATAAAATAGGAAAAGTAGAGATTGATTTGTTCTATAGGAATAATTTAAGCATTAACTAAAGATTTTTAGAGTCTTTAAAATGTTAACATCATTATTAGTTTTCAAATATGATGTATTTTCAGAGAGTTGTCCTGTCTATAGATTTTTCCATAAAAGATTTGTGGCAGATTGTATTTTTCAAAAATAGGAACATATTTCTCATTCCCCCCCTACACCTCTTACAATATGATATTTATACTCTTCCCATAGGGAGGTTGAGATCTATGATTTTTTCCTCTTTAGTTAGAGCAGCCATGTAACAGTGGCAGTAATGATGCTATGTGACATATAAAACTAGGTCATAAAAGACAATATAGTTTCCATCTGGTTCTCTTGAGTTTCTTACCCTAGAAACTCAGCCACCATGCCTTAAGGAAGCCAGTCAGCCATGTGGAGAGGACACACATACGTGTTCTAGCATACAGCTTCATCTGTATCCAGCAGTATCAATGACCAGATATGCTGTGGGAGAGCTCCCCACAGTCTTTGAGCTTCTCAAGATAATGCCATGGGAAGCAGGAACAAGCTGTGTTCCCTGAGCTCTGCCCATAATATTTCAGATTACAGATCCAAATCAATGATTATCGTTGGCTTATGTTGCTAAGTTTTGGAGAGAGAGGTTATTACGAAACAATAAAGGGAATAAGATCTGTTATATAATAAACGTTATAACCTTGGTATGTCATTATGGGTTTTTCTAATTTGTATGTCAAGTCTAGAAAATATATTTAAAAAATATCTAAAATATCTGATCCAACCTTATTAAATATTGAGGGACTATTGTATTAATCAGCTGGTATGAGCCAAAATGTACATTGGGGAACTTAAAAAAAACTTTAGATCTTAAGTGGAAATATAACATAACAAAACCGCTTATCCTCAGAGAGTATTAAAAAGCAAAGTGGTGACGTCTCTGATTCTGCCAATGTTATACTACACCAATTTGTCGAGAACAACTAGAACAACCAGAGAACATAGAAATATATATATTTGAAGGCATCAGAGAGCAATCTCAAGAAAGTGTGTGCTTGAGGAGTCAAGGTTGTTGAGGAAAAAAGAGCCTGAAGAGGTGGTCCAACATTTGGTGCTTCTTTTACCTTCTAGGTATTCGTTGATTTAAAAGCTGCAGGTGAGAGCTTGAAAAGCTGAATGAAAAGAGATGTTTGATAAGCTGAGATATTGAGCAGAGCTACCAAATGTCTCATACTCCAAGGGTAGAGAGAGAAATCTTGTGTTGAGGGCCCACTATGGAAGAAGAGTCCTGGGAAACTCTTAGGCTTTTAGTCAGGACTCCTGAAGTACTATAGTTAGGAATATGAATAAACATATGAGCAAACCAGAAATATACCAGACCTGACAAAGACCGAAGGCTAAATTTGAATCAGCTTGTTTCTTGATTGGATTAGATGATCTGCCCTGCCTGAAACCAAAGTAAATACTTTCTGGAGGAAAATAACATCACTCAGTGTCTCAAATTATCTATGTATTTTCTCATACATTGTACAATCTAAGATATCTAGGTATATAAAAAAAGGCAAAAAAATTGACAAACAAAAGCACAAAACAAAGGGGATCCAGATATTGGAGATATCAGTCACATACTTTAAATGAGTGTGAATACTATGTTCAAGAAATGCCAAGCAGAAAGATAAAAGCAGAGAAATGAAAATTATTATAAATAAACAACAAAAGAATAGAAGAAGAAAAATATGATAAATGAAAATATATGATAAATAAATGATATAAATGAGGTAAATTAAAGTAGAAAACTAATAGGTTAGTTCAACATCTTATTGAATAAAGAAGAGAAGAAAATTAGTGAATTGGAAAATAGGTCAGAAGAAAATATCCAGACTAAAATAAAAAAACAAAAGAATGGAAAAATACAGAAAAGAGAATGAGGCATGTGGAATATATGAAGGTAAAAACAGTCAATGATACAAATATTGCATTCTCAGAAAGACAGAAGAGAGAGCATGGAATAAATGCAACGTTTGAAGATGTGTTGTATGAAAAGTGAAAGTGATGCAAGATGTCAAGCCATAGATCTAAAAAGCTGTTATAAATAAAAAGGAAATACAAATAAAGGAAATCACATCTTGTCACATCAATGGAAAACTGTTGAAAACCAAAAGAAAAGAGAACATATTAAAAGAAGCCAGAAAGAAAAGACTTACTATTTTAAAACTAACAATGATAAGATTTACAGCTGACTTTTCATAGAATCAGTCAAAGATGGAAAACTATGGAATAATGGCTTCAAAATGCTGAAAGAATATAATTGCAAACAGAATTTTTTGCCCAGAAAAAAAATAGCAAAAAAGGCAAAATAAAGACATTTTCAGACAAACAAGCAGACAAAAACTGAGAAAGTTTATTGGTTGATCTCATAGTAAAAGGAATTCTTAAAGCAGAAAAATAAAAAAGTAATTCCAGATAGAAGCTTGAAGATGGAGGAATGAATAAATAGTAGAAAAATGGCTAATTTTAGGAAATATAAAAACATTTGGCTGTACAAAAGAATAACAACAGTGTTTTACGAAGTTTAAAACCTATAGAATTAAATTCATAAAACATTAGCTCAGAAGTTAAAGCTTTCTAAGCTCTTGTATTGACTATAAGAGGATAAACATAATAATTCTTATTACATTTAATAAGTAAAACATGCTTGTTCTATTATTTATGTAAACAACCGAAGGAATTGTTAAAAAATATAACAATCTAATAAACAATAAAAATTGAAAAAAATATTAAATAATAAAAACGGAAGCAAGAAATCGACTGTAAATATATGAAATACCTCAGTTACAACACAATGATTATCAGTCTGAATAACAAAAAATATAATGACAATATACCTATTAAAGATGTACGTCTAAAATAAAAAGAAATAAAAAGGTGCACATTAAAGCATAGACAAATATGCAAACACTAAATAAAAGAATGGTGTTGTAAGTATTGTAATATACAAAGTAAATTTTAGGACAAATCAACACTACTAGAGATAAGAAGGATATTTTATAATTATGAAAGATTCAATTCATTAAGAAGATATAAACATTCTACCTTTGTATGCACTTAATATACCTTCAAAATATTTAGAGCAAGACTTGACAGAGCTATAAAGCGCAATAGTCAAATCCACAATCATAGTAGAAGGTTTTAACACATCTGCCTCAGTACCTGATAGAACAAGTAGAAAAAAGAGAAAATAATTAATATAGAGAAATGTGAATAAAACAATGAACAAAACTGACTAAATTAACATCTATAGAATGCTGCACCCGAGAGCTATAGAATATCATTTTTTTTTCCAAATTCACCTGGGCATTAAACAAATTTGACTGAGTACTGGGTCATTGACCATAATTTAAAACCTTTCTACAAAGGAGCTCTAGCAGAAGTTTTTCTCCCCAAATATTTAAGATAAAAAGAATGCCAAAATTTACACAAACTCTTTCAGAGAATAAATAAAAGAAAATTTCCAACTTGTTTTATAATACCAGCATAAGCTTGATATCAAAACTTGGCAAGAACATAACAAGAAAGGAAAATGTTATGCAATCTCTCCTATGATCAGACACAAAAATCCTAAACAAAATATTAGCTCATGGAATCTATGATAGATAGTACATCCTAAATTGTTTTTATTCTAGAAATGAGAGATTAATTTAACATTCGAAAATTAGTCAATATAATTAACTACATTAATACAACAAAGGTGAAAAATTATATCAAAATCTCAATAGATAAAAAAAAACCTTTTGATAAAATTCATAATCCATTCATGGATAAAAAAATTGCAAACTAGAAAGAAAAAGGAACTTCCTTAATTTGCTAAAGTTTATGCATAAAACAACTACAAAAACACCTTTCTTAAGGCTGAAATATTGAAATCTTTTCTCTGAATTTAGAAATAAGACAAGAATGCCCACAATTACTCTTATTCAATCTTGTACTAGAGGTCCTAGGTAGCAGGTAATAAAATGAGAAAAATAAATGTAATTGTAAGAATTAGAAGGTAGAAGTGAAGCTTTGAAGGTAGAAGTGAAGCTTTATTACTCACAGAAGGTATGACTATGTACCTAGAACATCTAAAATATTTTATGGAAAATATAAATAAATTAAAAAGTGAATTTAGCATAGTTGGTGAATACAAGGATCTAGTCCTCCATATTGTATATCCATGACTAAGTAGTGACAGCCAGCACCTTTGCTCTGCTTTCTCTCCCTATGCAGACTGTGAGGAAACCAAATAGTTTAGAAACATATATTGGACTTATTTGGGACCTTCATGCTATTAATCCTTTTGTGAATCTGCACCTAATGAGGTATGTCCATTTGTGGAATTTTTCAAGAACTGAGACAAGGATGTAAATGAGTCTGGGGTTACAGCCCTCACCAATGCATTCAGGGATGATATTATTTTTTAATACTTATTCTAAAATAACATTTGTTTTCCCCAGAGATAGTGAAGAATTAAAAAAATAAAAAGCACAAGTGAGTAGACTGACACCCTTATATTCAGCATCATGGTAAGTTCTGGCTGTAATTGCTCTCATTGGAGGTTATGGGTTGAACTGTGTTCCACTAAAATTCATATGTTGGAGTCCTACCCCCCAGTACCTCAGAATGTGACCTTATTTGGAAATAAGGTTGTCGTGGATGTAATTAGTTAAGATGAGGTTATATTGGAATAGGTTGGGCCTCTAATCTAATACGACTGATGTTCTTATGAAAAGAATACTGTATGAAGAGAAAGACATGCGCATATGAAGACCTCGTGAACATTGGACTTATGCTGACACAAGTCAAGGAACTACCTGAAGCCAGAAGAGAGACCTAGAACAGACCCTTCCCTAGAACCTTCAGATGGAGCATGGCCCTCCTGACACCTAGGCCTTGGACTTCTAGCCTCCAGAACTGTGAGACAATAAATTTATGTGGTTTAAGCCACTCAGTTTGTGGTACTTTGTTACAACAGCCTTAGCACACTAATACAGTGGACTTGTGGGTCTCTCTCTGTCAGTGTTACAGTGACATGAGATGTATGATCTAAATACATTACTTATATGGGAGGATGATGCTTCTGAGCCCTCAACAACAGGGCATGTACTTTGACTTGTTTTCTGGGAAATAGGAATGGTATCTATGCAGTTATTCATTCAACAACCATTTCTTTGTATGTTTATTAAGTGCAGGTCCAAAAGATGAGAACAATAATCTAAACAAACATGGCAACTGCCTTCAGGAAACTTTCTGTCTAGTGGAGGATACAGACATTTAAAGACATTGTCAAAAACATACATATATGTATGTAAATTTATTATTATTCCTATTATTACTAACTGGGACAAACATTATGAAGTAAGAGCGCAGAATGCTCTGACAGAGGTAACAGAAAAATCTAACTTAGCCTTGGATGCCCAGAGCACAGAATGCTCTGACAGAGGTAACAGAAAAATCTAACTTAGCCCAGTCTAAAATGTCTGGGTGGAGGGTATTTGACCTGAGACCTGAGTGATATGAATGAGTTTATCATAAGGCTGAAGATCATTCCAGGTGAAAGAAACAGCATGAGTGAAGAGCCTAGGAATATAAGACTAAGAACAAGCATGAGGAAGAGTTGGGAGCTGATAAAGAGATATACAGGGCATTCTGGGCTATGTTAAGCACATTGGCTATTATCATTAGAATATTAGGAAGCCATTAATATTTTTAAAGCAGGGCAAAGTCACTATTACATGTGCGTTGTAACTCTGGAGTTTTATCTTTAACATTTGTATGTGTTTTAATATACTAATAATATTTTCAATTACTTATCAATTGCCAATTACTTCACCTCTAAAATCTTTAAATGAGAACAGTTCCCTAGAAAGATTCATCATATTTATCACTTGGCTTCTTCCACACTTTGTTTAAGATCAGCCCTCCCTGGTGGTCCGTGCTTGAGAAATGCAGATCTACACCTCCAGTCCAGGCCATTTTCTTTCTTCCCTTACCTGCACCAGCACCTGCATGAAATGGGGAGCTACATGTAGAGTTTTCTAAGTACCACACAGCCCTATATGCAGAGTATAAGCATAAAAATTAATATTAATTTAAGAAACCCATTTTATCCTCCTACACTGCCTTCTAGCATCTCCTCTTATAAGGTTATATAACCCGTCACCCTTTCCTTTAAGTCTTGGTCTGTGGAAGTTCCTATTTCAATATTATAACGTTGATAGTCTACATGGAAAGGGCTGTTTATCATAGATGAGGTTATTGATTCCTTAAAGAACAAGATATGGGATAGATGGCTTTTTGTGGGTACCGAGGTAGAGAATTCACCTATTACAAAGACATCTGAACTTGGTTAGGCTTTCCCAAGAGATATTTTAATGTATACCATATTCTATCAGGGTTCTCCAGAGATTAGGAAGATCAAGAAAAAGGAATTTGAAAGAAAAATTAAACTACACCCATATTTATTAAAGAACAAGTTTTATAACTGGAGTCATAAAATGCCTGCCTTGACAGTTCATAATGGTTACGAATCATTGGATTGGATGGCAGTTAGGTCTCATCCACCCTAGAGAGACTTTCAAAGTCCTGGAAGTAGTAGTGTGTCCCTTAGAGAATCTGGGGATTCAGCTTCATGAGCTGAAGAACGCAGCGCCAGAATGGGGTTTGGATCAAATGTTCTTACTCAATTCTAAGCACCGCCCTGCTTCAGTGCACTTGCTAACAGTCAGCCAACTTGTGCTTTGGGAAGATGAATTACTTTGTTATACTTAAGTAAAAATAACTGGGAAGAAAACATTGTTAAAAACAAACAAGAAATCATTCAACAAAAATCCAGCGTATGATACATGCCAGAGCCAAGAAGAAAAGCTTAGGGGATTATCCCCCACAGTGCTGTTTCTCTCCAATAAAGCAGGTAATTGCAAGCTAACCATATTGGTTTTGGATTCAGCTCCAGTCAGCCACACTAATTAACACACTTGATTTGATATTTCATACTTGGACTTAGGGGCTTATCAACACATTATGCAGATTTATGGAAAATTGGACACAAATGAATACTTGGAACAAATAGCCCTGATGATTTTTAAAACAGGTCTGTAATATTTTAACACTATTTTGGATTGATGATTTTTTCCTTGCATATCAGATCTTTTCTAGGTGCCCTTTGACTTCACTCTCTGTGGGTTATTTGAAGAGTCCTCCTTCATTCTCTTTCATTTGTGGGAAATGGAACAATTTTGTCACTTTTCTGCCAGACTTCTCTCCAGCATTAAACTCTCCTCTTTAGCCTAATTCTCTTTTATTTTCATGACTTGAGGTTGTTAGAGGTTTTGAGGAGGGAAGAGATCCGTTCGTATACATGGATGAGTTTGTTAATAGAGTTTGTTCATCATCAGAAAAAACAAGTAAATAAAACTCTTCTTTCCATTGGGGTACTGCAGGTCTGAACTCAACATCAGATGTTAAAAAGAGATAAATGCTAAGTATTTCAAGTTTGGTTATTTGAACTAAATCTCTTTGACAATTTTAAGTGGTAGTAAGGTTAAAAATGTCTGTGAAATATTATAAGTTGAGGGTGTGGAGACGAAAGTGAAAGAAGCTAAATTGAGAGTGGAGGAGCTGAATTCTGTTTGTAGGTCAAACACGTGTTCTTGCTTAGAGGGACAGGAGTAATTGTCAGGCCAGTTGAGGGTGAAGGAGGCTGGAGACACTGGCTGGCTTTGACATAAAATTATACCGTCTCTCTTTAACCTGTCTGTCACATGTATCAGTCTTTCCTTTTCCCTTTCCTCCTGGGCATCCTGAGCTTCAGTTGGCCTGAATAACTCTTCCGGCTCCTATCAAGTCTGATAACCCCAATTTCAAGATGAATGACAGATCTGCTGTTAGAGACAATTGGACATTCAGATTGGCATGCAATGGGGGCACCTTGCTCAGGGTTTTGAGATTCATTCTTGCTGTGATTATTCCTTTCACTAAGCCAAGAGAGCATGGTTGGAAAGAGGCTACAGATGGGGAAATTTTTCTTTTTCTGTTTTCTCCACCTCATTTGTCAGTCAGTGCACGGCACTTTTGGCTTTCAATTCTGCCTTCATTTATTTCCATCATCCATCTTTTCTATGCCATTTTTCTTCCTCTGGTTGTTCCCTCACCCTTGCTTTTTACTCAATCTAGATCTATTTATACTCAAAGGTATACAAGAGTGTAGAGGCAATTGCAAAAAGGGGGAAAAGAGAGATTGATCTAACTGAAGTTCACAAGTTTTCTTGATGGATTTTGTTCTCTACCACAACCCAGTGAGAGGCATACTTGTCGGAGTTAGGCCAATTAGGGAAACCTTAGTAGAGGAACTCAGTCACTGCCAAACTACAGCCATCAAGGAAGGACCTGGGGGTAAATACCTTGAACGTTCTCTCATCACACCTTCAGTCTCTTTCAGGTCCTTCCATTGGCTGCATTCAACCGGAAGCCAGAAGGCATGAGACACTGGTTTATATTGTCCATTGACGTCAGCCTTCTATTCTACAGAGTAGGATGAAGGGTAAAGAATGAATACGGAGGAGAGAAAAGAAAATATGTAGCACAGAGGGTAAGAGGAGGAGAAGACCATTATGGGAATTCGCCATTTTACTGGAGACCCAGATAGCCTCTTGCAAGCAGATCTATCATTCTTCTTTCTTTGGGATTCCTCTAAGATGATGGTTTGTTAGCTTCATGGCTATGAATGATTTTTTTCAGTTAAGCATGGGTTTGTGCAAAATTAACATTACTCTCCCTCTAATTTTTGTGCACATTCTCCTCTCTCTTGTCCATTTGTCTCTTTTACACATTCTTTAGACTCAATGCATGTCCAGTCTCTTCTACTCCTGAGCTTCATTTTAGCCTCTGTTCCCTACAGTGTTTATCTTCTTTACTATTCATTTGACACGTTATTATATTTTTTGACACTTAAAATTTTTTTTGTGTGTATATCGTTTTTGTCCAGCTGTAGACCATGTCTTTGTGTCCCCTGTGCCCTCAAAAATTTAAAGCTTTTAATAAATGCAGATTAGTGTTTTTGATGATATTCTGTTGACATGAGAAATGTAAACAAGGAAAAATCAACAGCAGCCACATACTCAAAAATAAGGCTTAGAAAATTTCCTAAAAATTAAAACAATGTTGCTGGTCTTATATACTGTCAAGTTACTATCAAGTTCTTCAGCACCAGAGCTTTTAAATCCTACCTGGTGCTGCCAGGTAGAATCTCCATCCTGCTCCTTTAAAGCTATGTGATTCCGGAAACTGATTCTCAGTTACTTCCATTAAAATTGGAATAATGATCTCAACCTCACAAAACATTTTATTTCAAAATTGAATGTGATACACTAAGTAAAGCGTACTCATCAATGCTTGCTATTGTACACATTCAAAATATTTTTTGTAAAGTTTAAGCAAAAGCAAGAGACCTACCTTGTTCTTTGTAAGAATCATAGTCAACATGAAATTCAAATAGTACTCCAGAAACCATAAAGAATAATGTAGTTCCGTACTAGAGATTTTCTTAAATGGTCTGGTCTTAAGTTATACTGTTCTATACTAATTTTACGTGTGTCATGCTGAAAGTCTCACAGATTTTTACACTAAAAACAATTCTGAAAATCTCTCTCTGTCTCCTCATACCTTTTATCCACATGTTCTTGGTTCTCTCATCAACATGCTTGTCTCCCTGGTCACTTCCTCACTCACATCTCCCCTCCCCTTTCTTGGGCCCCATCACTCATTCTCCTGTCTGGAAGTTAGATTGTTCCAGATGAATTTCACTCCTATGAAAGAGGTCAAAGGTATAATTCAGCTAAGGGGAATGTTAGTGAAGCCATTATTTCCAGTATCAGAGAGAGCACCTGAGTCCACAGAACTCCCTTGCTATCTACTCAGCCTAGAAATCTCAGTAATGCATTTCTTAAAGTGCATTTAGTGCAAGAGAATTATCACAAAATATACTCTTTGAAAACAAAAAACAGACTTCCAAAGTCAAGTTAGTTTGAGAATTTTCTATCTTAGAGATTTACCATATATGTTAGCATAGTAAAGACTCCGAGAAGTGTACAGTAAAAATCGATGATCATCTTTAAAAAAATTTTGGACCCATTATTTCCCAAACTGAATTTATCAAAGAATAAGTTTATTCCCCAGTTATATCTCACAGGACATATTTTGGGGAACTCTGATATAGGTAGAAATGTGTAAACTGTGGGTAAAATATTTTCTTAGCAGCTGACATAACCTTTTTTTTTTAAGGAAATGACCTTTTAGGTGAAATTTTTGCATGGTAAGGATGGAAAAAGAAGGAGGAAGAGTCAATTAAAAAAACAATGAAGATTGTGGTTTGTAATTAAACTAGGACTTTGGGGAGACAGAAATAGCTAATGATTACATTGCTGTGTGGTATGCATTGTAATAGTCTCCTTTTCCTCCCCACCCCAATTTTTATTGGAATCTATAACATTCATTAATGCTTTGTGAAATCTATTTGATTTTGGGGAATGGACACCATGCTGAGTCCTGCCCCATGGCTAATATGTGGTGAAAACAGAGGCTGTTCATGGAAGCACAGACATTTAAAATTCTTATTAATGAAAGTCTTAATAGTGTGTAAAATAAGAGCATTCTGATTTGCCAAAAGAGAAAGAGGAAAGAAGCATTCAGATATGGGGAATGTGCAAGGATGACAGGGAGGGATTTTGAAGGCGACATTCAATGTGGTACTGAACTTCCTGCATGGGATTGAATTTGCAGGTTGCGTCTTGACTATAACTTTAGTTCCCATGGACTAATGGCTAATACATATCCATAGCACAACCTATCCACAGACTGGAGATTGGAAAGCTATTTCCTAAAAACAATACAAAATAAACGAACAAAAAACCCCACATACCATTATATAAGCAAACTGAGTTTTACTGACTGCAGCAAGAGTGAACACCACACGGACAGTTCTAAAATGGCATCTTGTTATGTGAAGTGAATGTGCAATTACATAGCTTGTGGGTTGGGCTCAGAAGTTCTTTGGGTTGGATACCAGGAGTAGGGAGAGTCTTTGGATTGATCGGTTTTTCAATGTGAGGTTTGATCAAGGTAAGTTTCTAAGAAAAGAAGAAATGTTATCCAAAACATTCCTCGTTTGTATTTGCCTAACTGATAGAGTGATTGTTCTGGTTCTTCTGATTAAAAACCAGAAGTACCAAACATCTATTTTGAGGAATTTTGTCACTCTGACATTTGATTTCAGAGTCCCCAAATAAATATCTGTCTAGGTAAAGGAAACCTATATTCAGTGATAATGATGGTAAACGTTGAACAACAGACTCTCTAAGGAAACAAACTAACAAAAAGCTTTGATTTTTAGTATTTGTCGTTTTTGTGGTGTAAATACTCCCTTCGACCATGATCAGTTTTAAGCTACCAATGTTGGGTGGAGATACATGGTAGCGCACCAATATGTAGTATTTACACCCTACAGATACAATAGATGTAAATAACCTTAACAGTATAGATAATAGTAAAATATTGAGGAAGCCTGAGTTTTATGTATTTATTAACTTTATTTTTTTAAATTATACAATTGTGAGTTTATGTAATTTACTTTTATTTACTTTTAATATTGGCTGTGTTTGAGAACAGGTTCACAACATTCCTGAAATTTTAGGGTTGGCTGTCATGAGTTGGTATGAGTTGCATCCAGCATATCATTGCCTATATCCATAAAAGATGATTTGAGGATTACTAACAGGCCTTTATACTTCAGATTGTCTTTCAAGTTGTCTCCCTAGCCAGAATTCATAATGTTTCTTGTTCTTGGCATTACACCCTTGGAAGTCCACAATAAAATGTAAATGTGTTGTCCCGGTGAAGTAACTGATAGTTATGGAATATGCTTCCAAGTGAATGGAATATGCAGATGGTTGACGGGGTGGAGAAAGATGAGAGAACTTTTGTGACACATGCACTGGTGCTTATGGAGGGCATACACTGACAGAGAACCAGAATCAGGGAGATCTGGAATGCTGGGTGGAAAGAGGCCATAAATACTCAAAACTTTAACTGCTTAAATGTTTTACTGTACATGTCGCAGACCGTTTTTATTCCTGAACTTTGACTTGAACTAATCATACTTAGAGTAAAACAAACAAACAAAACTCTTCTTCACATACATCCAATAAAGCAAATTGACATTAATTCTGTGTAGCCCCTTTTGTTCACAAATCATGTGACAGAACCAGATTATGGCTATAAAAATTGACATAGAAATAAATTATCCCAATAGGAATCAATGCTTTTGGAAAGGCGAAAAGGAAGAGATCCACAAGGATTCCCAGACACTAAGTTCCCAGATATTCTTTTCCTTGGGTCCCCTTCTTTGAGATTTCTGAGGTCAGAAACCAAAGTTAATGCAGAACAAAGAAGTTATGCTGTTACAGAGTCTCCTTAAGTATACCAATGCATAAAAAGGGAACTTACAAGGTCTGATTTTTGCCACAGGATCCTTAAATGTGAAAGCCAAACATAACAATATTAACTAACTCTCCCAGGTACAAGCACAACAAATGAAAGCATGATTTGTATTGACATCACCTAGTTATCAAGCTCTCTCCCATAGATCTTAAGCTCTGTGAGAGCAGAAACTGTTTGTCTTGTTTAAAATGGTGTTTCCCCAGTGCTGGTGCAGTGACACCGAAAGTTCTGTATAGAACACAGAAGTTGTTCAATTAATATTTGTTGGATGAATGAATATGTGTGTGTTACCTTTGACATAGAGTAATTGGGTTAACTTTGTCTGAATTAGGTTTTTCCATTTAGCACCTGCATGACTATTGACAAGACGTGTAACATCTCTGTGTCTAAGTTAACTCACTTGTAAAATGAAGATAATAAAAGTACCACCTCATGTGGTCGTGTTGAGGTTTAAGTGAGGTAGTTGACATAAAGTCCTCAGTATAGTCTGACTTATGGCAAAGTCTTAACAGATGTTAGCTATTAGTGTTGTACCCTTTGATGAAGAGGCGTTGATTATATTCCTTGCATCTTATGGATGATAACACAATCATCCGTAGTACAGTCGTATCCAAGATATTTTATTGTGTTAATGCATACCTCCATTAGCCAATAAGTTCCAAGATTCTGACATTAACAAAGATGATAGGAAAAACCATCAAGGTTTCTAAAATTTTTACCAGGATGAACTTAGAGAATTATGGACAATTTTATGTTAAAAATTATTTTTCATATCCTCTAAAAGCTTAGCATATAGTATAATAATATGCATGTTTGATAAATGTGAAATGAAAACATTTTATATTAATCGTCAAAGGGAAATAAACTCACAGGTTAGTACCTGTGAAATGTTAAGCTTGGCTTGTTAACTCAAATGCGCTGCTATTAAAATAAGGGGCATGATTGGATTTCTTCACGATCTTTTCACCAGTTCTTGTTTAAATACACTTTTAAAATTCAGGCCATCACTGCCTTAGTGTTTGACATAATACATTTGGTTGACTTTTATCTAGAGCAATAATGATGGCTGAAAATGTCACTACCATTACACAACAAACTGTATGTTCTTGTGACATGCCCTTAAGCAGCCTGTCTGCTAAGTAGAACAGCAAATTACTGGACTTAGATAATCTTGTTACAGCAGTTTGGTATTTGTATGTTTTTAATTGTCAAAGCAATTATAAAGCATTCTGCTTGAGCAACCTCTGTTATGCAGTGGGCAAATACAAAAGATTGTCATTATTTCTCTTTAAGTCTTGGGATACATTTGTTTTGTTGGGAGACAAGATCTTTGCTTTGCAGTTGAGGTCCAAATTTCGAAACAAGGCATTTTCAGAAATTTTCATGCAGACTTTAGGGTCTTTCCTTGGTGTAAAAAAGTTTGTCTTTCAGAATTCTGGGGTTAATATTATTTTGTTGAAATTATAGATAGGACTAAATTGTAAAGTGAGAAAGGGATTGTGGAGAGAGTGGAGAAGCTACAATTAATTAACAGCATGGGGAGAGCCACATCTGTGCGTCGCTGGAAAGGAGGTCAGTGTGAATTTCTGTGTGCGCCAGTGCAACCTGTTGGTCACATTCTCCAAGGTTTGATGCATACACTTTCTGATCTCTCACAGTCTGTGTCTTTCAACTGGTTTTGAAAACAGCAGGGATGTGAATTTGGTGTATTATAGCACTGGTGACTATCATTGTACATAGATGTTTTTCTATTTATAGGTTCCTTACCATTTTATGGCTTGAAAGGATAGGAAATTTCATCTTTTAATTTTCATTGAACTTCTGGCACAGTGTGGTTTTCTTTTCTCAAGCCTGCCGTAATTTGATGCTTCTTTGCCAATGTTCTCTGCAGGTCAGGCATCAAGGCATCATTTTAGCACTGTCTTCATGAAAAGGCAATAAATATGAAATAGTCTCTGAAATTGTAAGCAGAGTCTTGCATAATGATGATTAAGGCTCTAATTGATGGTACCCTTGATACAATGTTCAATATTGCCTGAAAAAAATATTAGCCAGCACTCCAAGTGAATGACAGTTAGAAGAAATATAGACACCACTATTGAATGGGCCAAAACTTGTCTCAGTGACAAAACATCTGGTACATGCAGTCTAATGTGCATAAGGGAAGCAACCCATCAATATTGTCAATTCAATCCAACTTCAGGTCACAGGAAAGCCTGATCTTCCTCTTTAATGGTGGGAGGTCTCTTTCTCCACTCCTAACCTTCCCATAAAGAAGAGTTAGTCAGTACCTAGTTTTCCTTTGTCACATCTAGGTTTAGTAAACGAGTTTGAGCTTTTGGAATATATCCCAGTTCAAACATGCTTGAATACTTCTCTTTTGCCATCTGGGTTTCATTTATGTATTGAACTTATGCTTATTTCATAGTATGGCTGTGAGTATTTATGAGATGTTATGTAAAAAGGATCTGGCTGAGTGGCACATGGCGCACACTCAGTAAATGCTCGTTGTTCATGGTCAAGGTAAAGTCTAAGACATCCGGCTATGGTGCTCCTGTTCTGTACATGTTGGAAACATCTACTGAAAGCTTGAACCACTCACTCACCTATTTCTAGGGTTTTATCACCTGGCTCAGTTTTCTTTCCTACTATAAGTTCCAGATAAATAGCATAGCATTTCTTTCTTTCCTCTGAATGTGACTCGTTTTTTTCTTTCTTGAGTCTTTAAGAGAGGTTTTGTTTCCTAAGAATGCCTTTCAATCTTATATGCTTAAATAAAAGCACAAACTGTTTTTCTTTTTTCCCCTCAAAGCCCCAGTAGACAGCTATATGTCATAGTTGCACATCCTTCTAGTTGCTGTATGTGGGATGCGGCCTCAGCATGGCCAGAGAAGCGGTGCGTCGGTGCATGCCCGGGATCGAACCTGGGCCGCCAGTAGCAGAGCGCGAGCACTTAACCGCTAAGCCATGGGGCTGGCCCGAGCACAAACTGTTTTTAAAAATCGAGTTCAATTTTAACCTGATCCAAGAAAAGTCTTTAATAACTGGAAAGACTAGAACATAGGTAATCTTCAACAAATATGTGTTAGATGAATTAATGAATGAGTAAATGAAGAGTTAGAAGGGATTCTCAACCCTTCCAAATTCTATGGTGTTTGTTCATACCATGTTGTCACAAATGTAAAATATTACTTTACTTTCCCTAAAGGAATGTGTAAGAGTCTTGTGGATAGAAAATGTGTCATCAGAATCTCTGTATTTATGTAGAGAAAATAAACTAATTGTTTGTAAGAAATGATCAGTTTATTGAAGCCAAACATGTGATTAGTTAGCATAAATATAGGCACAGATTTTCCTTTAACTGATGTATTTTGTATGACTTTGGAAAAAATACTTCAACTTCTGGGCTTCAGCTTCTTTGTACATTAAATGAGGTCACTGAATAAGGTAATGTCTAAGAAACATTTCAGCTTTGAAAATATGATTTTATAAACAGAAGAAAAAAATTCATCTAAGTCTATGTGAGAGGAGCAATGCATCCTTAAATATTTATACAAAAGAGTTTTTACTAAAGTTTTGTTTATATGAGTCAAATACAGGCCACTGAACAAATTAATGTGGAAACTGAGGATTAGAATTTAGCGACTTGCCAAAGGCAGAAATATTTTCTAGATAAAATGATTCTACCAGAAAATACGGAGCTAGTAAAATGAGTGAAATAAGTTATATCGGTTAAGTCTCTTTATGCCACAAATAAGAGGAAAAAATTCAATGTGCCTTAAATAATAAAAGAAATTCATCAGCTCATATAGCTGAAAAGTTCATATGCTGGTCTGATTTAAGGTGACTCTTGATCTTATAGCTCCAAAGATTTCAGAAATGAACTAGTTTCTCTTTATATCTTTCTTTTGTCTTGAGTGTCACTGGCAGCTCCTGATATCCTGTTTGATATTAACACAATGAATTTTGAATTCTAAATTTCATATTTCACACCAAAAGAACCAGGGAGGAATGGTAGTGTTATAAAAGTGAATTATGCCAAAATTCCTTGATAAATATCTCTTTGCATTTTATTTGCTTTATTGAGGTTATGTATTGCTCTATGAATCAAAGATTGCAATCAGGGAAATGAGATACTTGATAGGCTTAATCCAATCAGGGCCCATCCCTGGGGCCTGGGGCATGGGGTCATACCACATTGACTAAGAGTCAGGGAGAGGTAATTGTCTAAAGGAAATTTAGGAAAAGTTTTCAATAAAGAAGGAGGAGTAGGTACAGGAGAGCCAAAAACAGATGAAACATAAGAAAATCGTTTTTTTCATTAATTTTTCTGATTAACACATTTACTGAGTCAATATTATGTAACGAGCACTGTTAGCAACTAGGAGCTCAGGCTACAGAGAAGGCAGGCAATATGAGATGCTTGCAGGTGAGATGCAATGTGATAAGTGTGCTAAGTGCTGTGTGACGAGAAGCACGAGGATCTCATCTATTGGGCACCGACCAGGAGCTGGGCTAATTATCTTGTACTTAAGTCTTAAAAAGGTTGAATAACCTGGTCAAGATCACACTAATAACATTAGGGTAATCATGTAGTCATACTACTCAGCCTTTGCTATTATCTTAAGCAAAGATAAATTTATTGCAAGGAGACCAGCTAGCACATATATTCAAAGAAAGAGGGGGATAGCCAGGACTGTACAAGGACAGCGACTAGACCAGTTTTGAGGATTTCAGTAGCAGGAATTCATAAAAAGGCTTTTTGTAACTCCTGCCAGAATGATTGCAGGCAGCTCTAACACTAGAAGGTGACAAGAGAGCACTGAGGAGGATAAGTGAGCATCAGAAAATACTTCTATGCGGCCGGCCCCATGGCTTAGCAGTTAAGTGCGCATGCTCCGCTACTGGCGGCCTGGCCCGGGTTCGGATCCCAGGCGCACACCGACGCACTGCTTGTTCAGCCATGCTGAGGCCGCGTCCCACATACAGCAACTAGAAGGATGTGCAACTATGACATACAACTATCTATTGGGGCTTTGGGGAGAAAAAGGGGAAAAAAGGAGGAGGATTGGTAATAGATGTTAGCTCAGGGCCGGTCTTCCTCAGCAAAAAAAGAGGAGGTTTGGCATGGATGTTAGCTCAGGTCTGATCTTCCTTGCAAAAAGAAAAAAGGAAAATACTTCTATGAGGGGGTGACTTTTGAATTGAGTTTTGAAGGAGATACACAGATGGAGAAGAAAGTAAGAACAGTCCGTGAGTGAGAAAGAGCGTTTAAGCCTGGAGGCATGGGAGATCAAGCTATGGTCAAGAGCCTTCAAACAATTTCATGCGGTTAGATTTTAGTGTATATATGAGGAACTGATGGGTATTTACCTGGCAAAGTAAGCAGGTGCCCAGTTATGAAGGGCCTTTTATGTAATGGCAAGGAGTATGGACTCATCCTTCAAATGAAGTGACTCATTGAAAGATTTTAGTGTTGAAAGCAACATGTTACAATTTACATGATTGGCATTATGAAGATATTTAATCAGAAAAGGGACAGAAACAAAAGATAGAAAATAAATTAGTATCAATGGATAAACAAGTGAATGTGAGCAGAATGGAGAATCCATAATAATGCCCATATTTCTTTCTTGAGAGAGTGTGTGGTGATACTATCCCACCCCCCACCACTCCAGCCCCCCCAGAAAAAATGGAGTAAAGGAGGGAAAGGAAGATCAGGTTTGAAAGAGAAAGGAAGTTTTGGATGCATGTGTCAGAAGCTTTCAAGTGAAGATATGTAGTTAGAAGTTGAGATATGAATTAGAGAAAACTTTATGGAGTCAATAGTGAAAATATAGGTGTGACCCAGGAAGATATGTAAAGTGACAAAAACAGAAGGCTAAGGATGGAACTTTAAGGAATATCAACATTTAGGGGTTGGCATGAGGAAAAAAATGTAGCAAGATAAATGGGAGGAAAATCAGAATAGTGTTTCCTCTATCAAGATTACCAAGAAAAATAATGTCAACTGCCACCAAGATTGAAAAAAAATGGCAGAAAATTGTTGAATTTGACAAATACATAGATCATTAACCTTGTTAGGGGAGAAGTTTTGTAGCTTGGGGAAGCAGAAGTCAGATATGGTAGGCTGAAGGCAAGAGTTGAGGAAGTGAAGACATCGAGTGTTGACTGATCTTGCTTCAAGTTTGTCCATGTAAGAGAGGAGAAAGAGGATGGCAGGACAAAGGAGAGGGAATTGAAGATTTTTTTAAATGACAAGTATTTGAAAATAATTATATACTGTGTTTCAAAAAAAATTGAGATGGGGCAGCTGCTGATAGAAAGAAAAGAAGATAATTGGTGAAGAGAAATCCAAGAGATGGAGAGAAGGGCTGGGAGCCAGTGGCAGGATGAGACTTGGACAATGAGATGGACATATTTATTTCAGTCCACAGGCCAGAGACATTTGGCTCTGTCATGATTACAGATTTGAATTTCTAAGGAAGAAATTTCTGAGCATTTAGACAGAATTGTGAAAACTCATAGTAGAGACTTTTATGGGTTATAATGCCCATTGCGGAAGATATTAATATTGTATTAGCCAGAATGGAACATTTTATAACTTCATTTAGAAGATCTTGTTTCTGAAGTGGGGTATTGGCATAGAGAGAATTTTCACTGTTAACGTTTCTAATATTTCAAAGAACAGGCTGGCCTGATCCCCTCCAGATGCTGTTTTCTTGCTTATCTAATTAAATCCAGATGCATGATCCAGCTTGAAAAAAATAGGTATGATAATTATTCGGGTGTAAATTATGAAGAAAATTATTTACCTCTATGTCTGAAATTTACCAAAAGAAATAAAATTCAAGTATTTATTTTGCTCTTGGGCTGCACCTGTGTTTTAGAAGGTGTGAAGCTGTGTAAGAAAAAAAGAAATGGAAAAAAAAACTTTATAATTTCATTGAATTAGAAATATGTGTTTTAAGAAAATAGTTCATCTGTAATGTGGTTTGACAACCTTGTCCTTGTTTAAGAGAGTTCCCCATTCCTCTATTTTTTTCCTCCTGCAAGCTGTTATAAGTTTGAATATCTTGTTTGGTCGGTGGAATGAAAGGAGTTGTGATAGAGAATTAAATGAACCTATGAGAGTCCTTGTCTCATACTTAAGTTTGAGTAATTTAATTTCTGTATGGCTGCCTTCTAGTGACAATGATTTTTAATTATTCTGTGCCTTACTAAAATGTTCTTTTGTTATTTCTACTTTAAAATTTAGGTGATCTTTTTCTTTTTATTGTCATTATCCATATTTGCAGAGACTGACAATGTGGTTCCTTTTGGGCTACACTTCTTGGCTATGTTAGCACCAGATTTTACAGCTTTCTCTGAGGATTTCTTCTCCTGAAACTTTAGTTTAAACTTTTCCATCAGAATGCTCCAGCTACCAAACCACATTCTTCCTGGGCTTCATAATATCACAGTGAGTTACATTTGCATAGCACTTGACAGTACATAAACATTTTCAATATATATTATCCTACTGTATCCCTCAAACAAGACTTTGCTATTGAAAGGTTATGATTCCAATTTTGTGGAGTTTATTAGAAATGGTAGTGGAATGAAACACAAGAGATCTGGGTTATAATCTAAGATGTAACACTAGCTTTCAGATTTTTTTTTTTAATGGTAAAATGAAGTATTATGTTGAAAGCAATCATTACTTAAATTTTTTAAAAGTTGTATAGCTATTGTTTAATAATAAAAATTAGTGTAACAACTAGACATAAGACATTAGAATCATCTGAGACTATCTAGAGGAGAATGCTGAGTGTAGAGTATATCTTTCTAGCTTCCTCATCATTTTCTATGAGCTTCTGAGACCTGCTGGATACTTTTAGATGTTCCATCAGGTTCCTTTCTCTTCTAATTCTATTTAATTAAAGTTAATAAAACAAAGGCTTAGGTGCAGAGTAGCAATCTGACACACTGGACCACCACAATGATCAGCTGGGGCTGTGTAGGGACTGTTCCTTTTAGACATGGCATGGAGGCTCCAGTTGGCTCTGATCCTCGTGTATTTATGTTGCCCTCTTGGTCCCTGTAGTCTTTTTAGTTTTAAGCCCCTGGCTTAGAGTTAGGCAACTTGCAAGAGGAGACCAACCTCCACCAAGAGTAGAACCCAGGACTGCTGTTTTCCAGGTGTTTTCTTATGTGACCCCTTAGTATTGTCCATAATTTGACACCAGAAGCTATGCTCCATTTGATCTTGTCACATGATCTATTAGAAAGTCTGTTCATGTATTAATTTTTCTTTTATTTTTTAATTTTAGGATATTAATTCAGAAAATAAGATAAAATCACTTCCTTTGTCCCTCCACACTGGAACTTTCTAGCAGGATCTCCAGATACTAGCACTGTCTGCCAGTTTATCTTTAGCTTATCACTTTCTCATATCAATCAACTAATGAATGTAGAAGTCATTGGGTTTCATGGGTCTCAAAGAACTCTCTGTCACTTTTGGATGCACAATTCAGAAATGGTGGTGCATTTTTTGATTGGCAGCATAATTTTTAATATGGCCAACTTCATACTCTTTAATAGGAAGTCAGCAATGATATAGTTGTGGTGTGTGTGTGTGCATGATTCCATATCTTCCTGGGGATTTTCTATTGTGTATGATAGGACAGCAACTTTCAACTTGCTTCAATATGCAAACTTATTTACTCTCCCCTGCTTGTGGAAAGTACTCCTCCCGGGAGTATTTGAAGATAAACTTTCCCTACTCTTAAGGAAAGAAAGCCTTTTTTTTGTTGTTGGAGATGGAAGACTGCTAGTGATTCGTGCATTTGGTTTCATAATCCATCATGAATTATTGTGAAAGGAAAAGAAGAGAATATGGCCTTATAAAGAAATTTTATGTGATGGGATAATGACCACTGAAAAGGATAGGAAAACAAGGAAGATTCTGGCTTGTGTTTGTGTGTGATGTACATGCATTAGTGTGTGTCAGCCAACCTTATGATGACCAACCATTCCAGTTTTCCTGAGACTGGGTTTCCCGGTATGTGGGACATTCTGTGCTAAAACTGGAAAATTTCAGGGCAAACTGGCACAAGTTGGTTTCCCTAACTCGCTTACAACAATTTATCTTGCTTATACACAGCCAGATTTAGCCTTAAGGGAATTCCTTCTCACATTGACATGGTCTGGTGGAAGTGAACATAAGCTCTCAACACATTCTCCACTAAAATATTAAATGTCTCATTTATGTAACTGAAGAGAAAAACAAAGACTCCTGGGAACTGGAGTTCCATTTCTTCTCCCTGGTGGATTTGTGACTAGACTGTTTCCCCTAGGAGACTTGTAATTCCAGACAATTCCTGAGCTACCTTGGATTCTTCTGGTTCTGGAATCCATTTCTTTTGACTGTAATCAAAAAACTTTAACCAGTGTAGGAGGTTGCCATATTTGGCGCTAAAATTACAATTTATTCCAGAGTATTTGCCAAAGAAAGGAGAGAGAATGCTGTCCAGGAGAGTCTAGAAGGGTGAACCTAGTGGTGGAGCTATTTCAAGTGCCCAGTGGGCTGCTGTGCAGCTGAATGTTTGCCCCTAACTCATCAGAGTTTACAAGAACAGTAATTCAGCATTTCCACCCAGGGCCTGTGCCAATCAATTAGACTAAGTCTACTAATTATGAATCAATTTTCCAGCCCTAAGGTGGTGGAGAGCACATTGCTCAATTCCCGCCAACACCTCACCGTTAACGGCTGGGAAGGTGTGCCTGAATTTTTCTGTCATTAGTCTTTCCTCTGTCTCTATCTAATTAATTTGAGAAGACTCCTCACTCAATGCACCAACATCCCTGAAAACACTGAAAGATGTAGAGGCTAAACATTTAGTGGGATGGTAAAGAAACTTCCCTTAGTTTTTTACCTGAGGGTAGAATAACTGCATTTATAACTTAAGAGCTGGGATATGATTGCTAAAGACCCTTTTACATCATTCTTTTATAACACCAATATTCACACTCTCTCATTTCTGTTCTAGATTATTCATTCTAAACTTTCTAATATTCATCATGTTCTCTTAGGAGTCAAAGAATAGAGTAGTGTTTTCATGCTTTATAAACTTATCCTTTAGAAGGGATACCAATTTTCGTTATGCAGTAAATGGAATTGGTGATTACTTGATGGAAATGTAGACAGTACATACTCACAAAATCACTAATATAATTTCTAAGTGTCTCAACTTCCTGGGAGTCAAGATGTCCTTTATGGCTCTCCCTTGGAAACAGTCTACTTCTAACAACTGTTTTTGTTGTTGATTTTGAGTTTCTTTTCCTCTTGCTTAGCTTAGTTCTTCTTATCACAAAGTATTAATAATTATTCGGAAGATGTGACTCTTCTCAAACTTGGTGCCTTAAAACATTGCACCATTGCAGGCATGTTGAGGCAGTGCAGTATAGTGGTTAGGAGCCCTGATTCTAGAGCCAGACACCTGTGTTTGCCTCCAAGCCTGTCGTTTGGCAGATGGGCAAGTAATGTAAGCCTCAGTTCTTCAACTATAAAACAATGACAACAATAGCACCTACCTCTCGGGGCTATATGGTTTAAATGATTTGATATATGTAATCACTTGAAACAGTGTCTAGTGATAAATGTAAATCATTTGAAATTGTGCATTCATATGTGACGGAGAGTTCTTTGAGACCCATGATATCCAGTGACCTCTACAGTCATTAGTTGATTGACATGAGAAAATGATAAACTAAAGACACACAGGCAGCAGTTCTGGTATCTTGGAGGTCCTGCTAGGAAGCTCCAGTGTGGAGGGACATAGGAAGTGATTTCATCTTATCTTTGATATTTTGTCTTATGTTTTATCTTACCCAGTAAATCCTGTATGCATTGCCTATTCTTAATACAAAAACAAGTTTTTTGGCTTACTCTTCTGGACCTGTTTGCACAGATCTTGGATTTTTCTCATGCTTTGCTTTTGACTCTAACTTCTTTTGTTGTGATGTACATGTGTGTGTATGTGAGTGTGTGGAAGTATTTTCTCTATTTTTAAAAAATTTCTTTAAATTTCCTGTTTTGAATTTCCTATTCTTAAAGCATTTTGAAAAGAATGATCTAAATTAAATCAGTCTGTCCTCAGTAGTAGGAATATATTTTCCTTCAATGAGAAAATTTCCTAGTTGCAAAGAGATTACATAAACTAATGTAATTGTCCAAGACTAAAAAATTGTGATGTCTCATGTCAGCAAATAGATATATACCTGCCTACTCGAAGCAACAGCAAATAATGTTTTCACATGTAAATAGTGAGACATGAGTAATCATTGCATAGACTGAAACACTTCTGTGAAGAATAAAGCATGTCCTATTAACAGGAAATGAATCCATGACACAAGACAGAAAAAGCAAGTGTGCTTTTCCTAGGAGATATGGTCTAGAGCTACCAAGAAAAGTTTGAAGAGAAGGAAAATAAATAATTTCTTTTGGAATTTTCACCATTGTTATCATTTGGAAAACTTTTGTTAAATGCCTACTCACTTGTGGCACTCTGCCATGTGTACTAAAAACAAAGTCTTAAACCACTTTCTAAGTGCTTGTCATTTGGGATCTTTGGATTGGTCCATGAGATACCACAGGTGAAGGCATTTAAAAGCCCATTGTTAAATATGACGCAATCACTATAACTGTTCAATAATTCAGACCTTGGTGCATTCATTATATTCTTTATTTTTAATTTTTTTTGTTTTAGTTTTTTTTGTTTTGAGGAAGATTGACCCTGTGCTAACATCTGTTGCCAATCTTCCCCTTTTCTTTCTTTTTTTCCTTCCCAAAGCCCCACTACATAGTTGTGTATCATAGTTGTAGAGTTGTAGCTCTTCTATGTGGGATGCTGCCTCAGCATGGTCTGATGAGCAGCGAATAGGACCCCATTCGTGATCTGAACCAGTGAACCCCAGGCTGCCAAAGAGGAACACGTGAACTTAACCACTATACCACCAGGCCGGCCCCCATTATATTCTTAGTGAGTGTGTGAGTGTGTACTCTAAAACAGGTGCTGTGGTATGCACTAAAAGTTCAGCATTGTGGAATAGACTATTGTTTACCTACCTGGTATAGACTTTCCTTTTTTTTTTCATTAGCAGAAAACTGAACTTGTTTAGGGCCAAGTGTTTAGATAAAAACAAAGCAAAACGAACTTTAATTGCTTAGAATTTCTAGTAACTAAAGTTGTCAATATGATATAGTTTTGGCCAATATGTTGGAAGTGAGTGTCTATAGGTTGTATCTTTTAGAGAAATTATCAGTTTTCTGTCTAAGGGTTTAGATTTAGCTGGCGCATGCCTTTGCCCTTTGTCCTTTTCCCATTCTTCCTGCCTAGAACTGGCATGCAATCCCTGAACTGTAGCAGCCGTGTTGTGATCATAAGGATAAAAGGTAAAAGTAGCCTAGCGGATGGGTGGAAGGTGCCTGGGCCCTTCATTACTTCCTTGGGTGTCTGAACTGTGTCTGGACTACTTATTTCCGGGTTTTTTGTTGTCTGAGAAAAGTAAGCTTCTTTTTGCTTAAGTCCGTATTGTTGGTTTCTCTTATGTGCAGCCAAATACACTCCATGTTGATGTAGTGAATAGAACACACACAGTGTTTGCCCTCAGCAAGCCTGTAGTTTTGTAGAAATTAAAAATAGGTTTTATTTCTCAAATCAACTTCTATTCATTGTTAGTGCCAGCCTGTAATGCACTTTGCTGTGTTAAGAATGAATCTGAGGCCCCTCTAAGGTTATTGGCGAAGAGTACAGTGATTGATCAGTGATAGGCAGAGTGGTGGAAGGAGTGGTTTATTTGCCATCCTTAGTAGGGGATATGAATGTCAAAAAAAGAGAATACTGATTATGATTTTGCAAAGAAACAATGTATGAAACTCCTATACTAAGTGAAGAGTTTGAAGCCATATAGGAAATAGGGACTTGGTGTAGATTCAGTGATGTGTGTGTGTTTGTGTCTGTGAATTATGTCTGGTTGAGTCTAAGTCTTTTTAAAAAATATGTTAACCAGTTTTTCTGCTGTTAATAGTATGGAAGGACATCAATTTTAAATAAGTTACAAACTAATAGGCGCTAGGAAAAGGCAGGAGAGGGATATGACATTGTTTCTGCTCTTGAAGAATTTATTATCTTATTAAAGAAATAAAACAAATACATAATACAAATTAGAAAACTTAATATGCTTTATAGCATATAGAAAATGAAATCTGGAGTTCATAAATTCTGTTAGGGAGGAAAATAAAGTTAGTTTATAGAGGCACAGTACAATAAGGAAGGTCTCCTGGGCAAGACAGGACTTGAGTAAGTGAATTAGGTGAATGGATAGCAAGAAATGGAGAAAATATATATAAATATTTGTTTTGGTGAGGAAGATTGTCTCTGAGCTAACATCTGTGCCAATCTTCCTCCAATTTGTATGTGGGATGCCACTGCAGCATGGCTTGATGAGTGGTGTGTAGGTCTGCGCCCAGGACCCGAACCCATGAACCCTGGGCTGCTGAAGCGGAGCAAATAAACTTAACCACTATGCACCGGGCCAGCCCCTGGAGAGAGTATTTTTGAAGTTGAGAATGGTTTATACGACAGCCATGATAAGACCAAAAGCAAGTCACATATATACAACAATAAGTATATCAACTCTATGGGAGCAGAGATCTCAGAAATCAAGATTGCTGAGATTCAGAGAGCAAGATAAAGGAAATACATTTGGATTGGGCACAGGCATACCTGCGGATTTCCTAAAGTCCTATGAAAGGATTTGATTTCTACAAATAGATAATAAAGAGGTAATTTCTCTCCCTTTCTTATTTCATTTCAAAAGAAAAAATAATTTCTTTGAAATTTGTCTATGTCCTAATTTGGTCAAAGTGAGGCACAGAATTAAGGATGAATGAAATAGTACATGTCTAGTTTGTAATTTAATTGGAAGTTGGAGTATTTTAGTGCAAAACTTTGTGTTCATACTTATATCTCCACCCACTCCCAAATATAAAAACAAACAAGACAAAACATTTTTTTTTCTTTTCCTCCAACCCTTTCTTTCTATTTCCCTCTTCCGGATTCCTTTTTTATTTTTAAGCAAAAGGTTTCTTGTACATCAAATGGTTCTTTGAAAACAACATGCACTGAAGTGAAAGCAGGTCAGCCCTAAAGGAGAAGGCGCACTTATTAGAGAACACACAACAGTGAATAAAGAGAGGGAAGCCTTTCCTTCTATGAAGAAAAAGTTTCCTAAAAGGGCAAGGGATGCTTTTGAACCCAGTGACAAGACTGTCTTTTAAATCCCCAAAAGGTCATATAATAATTGAGATTCAGTGTTTTTATTTTTTTTTTAACAGCAACTTCTACTAAGTGAACCAGTAAAAGCTAAGCACTTAAATTAACCGAGCTGAGCGTAGACCTAAACATCCCTAAGGCAGAAAATGACTTTCGCTTTGACTCTCCAAACTTTCATATACCTGGTGACTATGAGCACATGCCCCAAAGTCATTGCAGCTTAAATATAAAACACATGAAATATTAGAAGCAATTTCAAATTTTGGTTTCCACATTTCTAGAGTTGTTACTTTGAAACAACTTTGAGATTTTTCTCCACCAAACTTCCCAAGGCCTCAAAATTCTAGCCCCATCTCACTATGCTGACTTTAACTGTCCTCTCTGGAAACCAGTTCTTGCCACTAGCATATACCTTCCTGTTTTGAGGCCTTTAGTTATACTTTCCCTTTAACTGTATTGAGATTTTTACCTGGTAAATACTAACTTCCTTCAACACCTAGCTCAAATGCTATCACCCTTGTGATAGCTTCCATAGTAGCCCCTGATTCTATGCTCCTTGAAGAAAAGAATATGTATCTTATTTATTTTTTTGTTCTTTAGAAATTGGATCACAGGGTTTTGAACACAACAATTTTCTTATTAAAATCCATTGAATTGGACTGTGCCATGTAGCATGAAGATATTCCCAATTTATCAAAATCTACCTCCATCCTTGCCAAACATATTTAATGAGTATCTATTACAGTAGTCCCCCTTATCCACAGTTTAGCTTTCCACGCTTTCAGTTACCCATGGTCAACTGTGGTCTGAAAATATTAAATGGAAAATTCTAGAAATAAACAATTCATAGGTTTTAAATTGCTCTGAGTAGCATGATGAAATCTTGAGCTGTCTTGCTACGTCCTATCCAGGATGTGAATCATCTCTTTGTCCAGAGTATCCATGCTGTATATGCTACCCACTCATTAATCACTTAACCTTCTTGGTTATCAGATCCACTGTCAAGGTATCTCAGTGCTTGTGTTCAAGCAACCCTTATTTTACTTAATAATGGCACCAAAGCACAAGAATGGTGATGCTGGCAATTCAGATACACCAAAGAGAAGCCATAAAGTGCTTCCTTTAAATGGAAAAGTGGAAGTTCTCGATGTAATAAGGAAAGAAAAAAATCCTATATTGCGGTTGCTAAGATCTATGATAACTTTTATTACAGTATATTGTTATAATTGTTCTATTTTATTATTAGTTATTGTTGTTAATCTCTTACTATGCCTAATTTATAAGTTAAACTTTACTATAGGTGTGTATGTATAGGAAAAAACATAGTCTATATAGGCTTTTTTGGTACTATTTGTGATTTCAGGCATCCAACGGGGGTCTTGGAAAGTATCCCCCATGAATAAGGGAGGACTGCTGTATTTGATGTGAAAGATAAACATGTGTGTGTATACATATATAAACATGCACACACACATACATATATATACTATATATTTTATATATAATATGGGAGTGTTTACACAAATTCCCATCTGTGTATATGTGTGTATATATATATGCACATATTTATACACACAGATGTATCTTGTTTTATTTCGCTTTGCTTTATTGTGCTTCGCAGATAACGCATTTTCATAAGAGTCTCCACCAGCAAAAAGATTATGACTCACTGAAGGCTCAGTATTTTTTGGCAATAAAGTATGTTTTAATTAAAGTATATACATTTTCTTTAGACATAATGCTACTGCACACTTAATAGGCTATAATATAGTGTGAACATAACGTTTAAATGCACTGGAAAACCAAAAAATTTGTATAACTTGCTTTATTCTGATATTTGCTTTTTTGCAATGGTCTGGAACTGAACTTACAATATTTCTGAGGTATGCCTATATATTTATATACACATTCACATATCCATACACACACAGATTTTTCTTCTGCTTATTTGACCCCCTTGAATCTATGAGATACATCAAAAGGAAGCAGTTTGCAAGTAATATGCAATTCAACAGAGAAACAGAAAGTTCCCACCTTTGATAAATAATGCTTTTTTGAGAGTGAATTTGAAAGCCAAATGTGGCAAAATCATTCTAAGATAGACATATATTATAAAGGAACTTCCTAAAAAATACTATAAAATCTCTAATTATATGTCTCATTTTGGGTTTTAAACTTTGTCAACATATTTCCAAAATATTGTTTACATGTTATTTAATGTTGAAGCCATAGTAGAGCAGATTAAATCCATTTAGCGTTGAGTTGAGGAATAGTCATTGCTTTTAGTGTATCTAATGGTTTCTCATAGCCTCTGGGTAATCCCAAGGCTCCTCCTTCTTTCTTTTTGGCTGCATCTCTCTGTTCTACCTCCAAAATTTCAGAATTCAGATGAGACATTCTATCCATAAAGAGGATGGATAGAATTCTAGCTCACTAATTAAGGCATAGTGTTTTTAGAAGCTAAGCTTTCAAAGAAGGTTAAAAAGGTTAGCAAAATTAATTGGGGGAAGTTTCTTCTTATGCCATCATATTTTTCTTCTTTATTTCCTTCTCCTCAAGGGGAGTCTTTCCTGGCCTGAGCAAGACTCCTGTACTTGGTTTACCTTAGTGATATTCTGAGCATCAGGACTCTTTCATTTGCAAGTGACAGGAACTCAGCTCAAATTAGCTTACACCAAAAAGGAAAGAGAGGTCAGCTGGATCCACAGTCTCAACCAACTCCTCTCTCCAACTTTTGGCTCTGTTTTGCTCTAGGTTGGCTTTATTTAAAGGCAAGTTATTCTATAAGGTGACAATGATTACCAACAATTCCAGGCTCATACTTACCAGAGTAGAAAACCCCATAGACAGTCAGTGAATGTCTCTTTTCAAAATTTCTGACAAAAAGTCCTAAAAGGGGGAAGGGATGCTTTAGGACCCAGTGACAAGACTCATTGTCTGTTTCTGTTCCACCTCATGTTATGTACCCCCACTTGGAGCTACAACTTTGTGTACTGCTCTTTGGCAGGCCTGTGTCATGTCCCCACTCCTGTGGTTGGCATGAAGCTGATGCTTCATGAATCTCAAGGACTGAGAAAAGATGAAGAGTAATCATGTGAAGGATATTAAAATGGCGTTCTCCAGCCAGCCCTGATGGCCTAGTGGTTAAAGTTCGGCGCTCTCCACTTTGGCGGCCCAGGTTTGGTTCCTGGTTGTAGAACCAGACCGCTTGTCTGTCAGTAGCCATGTTGTGGCAGCAGATCCCATAGAAGAACTAGAAGGCCTTACAACTAGAATATACAACTATGTACTGGGGCTTTGAGGAGGGGAAAAAAAAAGAGGAAGATTGGCAACAGATGTTAGCTCAGGGTAAATCTTTCACAGCAAAAATAATAATAATAATAAAATATATAAAAATAAATAAAATAAAATAAAATGGCATTCTCAGAAGAAGTAGGGATGAGACCTACATAGAGAAAAATAGCATATTTCCACCTCAAAATATACTTTAGGTTTCCCCTCTGGCTTCTTTCTTCTGGTGCTAGGGTGTGGCTTTTGTTCTACTTAATTGATATATTCTGAAATAGGAGTTGAGACATGTCCATACGGATAGAAATTGTAATTTGTCAAGATTCTTCAACATGTTCCAAGTTGGGTTAATCCAGTCACAAATCTTTCATGAGTCTCTCTTTCAAATGTTTCTAAAGGTCATCAGGATGCACACAAATCATACTGCAGCAGTCCCTACTCACAAAACATAGAAAATAGAGATTCTTTGGAGTTAGCTGTAATCATGCAAAGATTTCCTTATAAGTAAGTAATTCATAGATTCCTCATTTGTAAACAGAGAACTCAATTGGAAGAAATATTTCATTAAGAAGGAATATCTCTTTTTGGAGGAGGTAAACTCAAATTGAGCCTTGATAAAAGATTTGAAAGATAGGAGCCAGCAGAATACAACTAGAGAAAATGACATTGACCTTGGTTGAGTCATTTTTGGATATGTAAATTCAAACATTTTTCTCCTGCAGTCATTTGACTCCTAAAGATAAAGAACTTAGATTTAAGAGTATCATTGTGGAAAAAGTAGATGATGCTAGAGAGAAAATGTTTGGAACTAGAGAAGGGTCATGGAGTCAGAAGGAGATAAGGCAAATTGAAATATACCCTTGAAAATTAAATTACAAAATGTAAAAGGTGCTGTTTAATGAGGAAATATGCCTTTTTTATTGAGGTAAAATTCACATAACATTAAATTTACTGTATTAACTATTTTAGAGTGTACAATTCAGTGGCATTGACTACATTCACCATGTTGTGCAACCATCACCACTATCTAGTTCCAGAAGAAAACTCCGTATCCATTAAATAGTGTCTCCCAATTTCTCCCCCTCCCCAGACCCTAAAAAAGACTAAACTTTTTTTTCTCTATTGATTTGTCTATTATAGATATTTCATATGAATGGAATCATACAATATGAGAACTTTTGTATCTGGTTTCTTTCACTTAGCAATATTTCGAATATTTATTCATACTGTAGCATGTATCAGTAGTTCATTCATTCTTATGACGGAATAACATTGCATTGAGTAGATATACCGTATTTTGTTTATCCAGTTGTTGTTGGATATTTAGGTTGTTTTCACCTTTTGGTTATTATGAATAGTGCTGCTATGAGCAATCACATATATGTTCTTGTTTGAACACACATTTTCACTTCTTTGGGAAATATGTCTAGGAGTAGAATTTCTGGGTAATATGGTAATATATGCTTAATGTATAGAGGAACTGCAAACTGTTTTCCTCAACTTGTTAAGTTAGGTTATTGATTTCAGATCTTAAAATGTAGGCATGGCAGCCGCAGATTTTTCTCTGAGCACTACCTTTGCTGCATTCCATAAATTTTGATATGTTGTGTTTTCATTTTCATGTATTTTCTATTTTCCTTTGTGATTTCTTCTTTAACTCATTGGTTGTTTAAAAGTATATTGTTTCATTTCCATATATTTGTGACTTTCCCAGTTTTCCTTCTGTTATTGATTTCTAGCTTCATTCCTTTGTGGTTCAGGAAGATAATTTGTATGATTTCACATTTTAAAATTTATTGGGACTTGTTTTGTGGATGAACATATGATCTCTCCTGGAGAATGTTCCATATGCACTTGAGAAGAATATCTATTCTCTTGTTGTATATATGTTTGTTAGGTCTAATTGGTTAATCATGCCATTCAAGTCCTCTATTTCCTTATTGATAGTCTGTGTAGTTATACTATCCATTACTGATAATGGTGTGCTGTAATAGTGATAATGGTGTATTGAAGTATTTAATTATTACAGTAGAACTGTTTATTTCTCCCTTCAATTCTGTCAATTTTATCTACATATACTTGGGGGCTCTGTTGTTAGGTGCATGTATGTTTATAATTGCTATATCCTTTTTATGGATTGACCCTTTATCAATAATATATTCATGCTTATAATTTTTATGTCATCTTTCTGGACTAATTCTTTTATTAATATCAATATCTTTGTCCCTTTTAACAATTTTTGACATAACATCTGTTTTGTCTGATATTAGTGTAGCCACCTCAGTTCTCTTTTGGTTACTATTTGCATGGAATATCTTTTCACATAGTTCCACTTTTAACATATTTTTGTTTTTATATTTAAAGTGAGTCTCTTGTAGGCAGCATATAGTTGGATCATGTTTTTTTTTTTTAAATCCATTCTGCCCAGCTATACTTTTTTTTTTTTTTTTTGTGAGGAAGATCAACCCTGAGCTAACATTCATGTCCGTCTTCCTCTTTCTTGCTGAGGAAGACCGGCCCTGAGCTAACATCTATTGCCAATCCTCCTCCTCTTTTTTTTTCCCCCACTTTTTCTCCCCAAAGCCCCAGTAAATAGTTGTATGTCATAGTTGCACATCCTTCTAGTTGCTGTATGTGGGATGCTACCTCAGCATGGCCAGACAAGCAGTGCTTCGGTGCACACCCGGGATCCCAACCCTGGCCGCCAGTAGCGGAGTGCACACACTTAACCACTAAGCCACAGGGCCAGACCCCCCAGCTATACCTTTTGATTGGATAGTGTAATCCACTTACATTTAAAGTAATTATTGATAAGGAAGGACTTCTGCCATTTTTCTATTTGTTTTTTGTATGTTTTATAGCTTTTTTGTCCCTCATTTTCTCCATTACTGTCTTCTTTTGTGTTTAGTGTTTTTTTTTTTTTTTTTGCAGTGAACCATTTGATTCTTTTTTCATTTCCTTTTGCGTACATTCCATAAATATTTTCTTTTTGGTTACCATGGGGATTACATTTAACATCCTAAATATATAAGAATATAGTGTGAATTGATAAAAACTTCATTTCAATAGCATACAAAAACTCTGGTACTTTACAGCTCTGTCTTACCCTTCATAGTATTGTTGTCACAAATTACATCTTTCTACATTGTTTGCCCAATAATATAGTTTTATAATTATTCTTATGCATTTTCTTTAAAATCATGTAAGAAGTAAAAAGTAGAGTTACCAACCAAAAGTACAATAAAATGGCTTTGATATTTATTTATGTATTTACCTTTACTAGAGATCTTTATTTCTTCATATAGCTTCAAGTTACTGCCTAGTGCCATTTCATTTTAACCTGAAGGACTCCCTTTAGCATTTCTTATAGAGCAGGTCTAGAGGTATCAAACTCCATCAGCTTTTCTTTTGATGGGAATGTTTTAATTGCTCCCTTATTTTTGAAGGATAGTGTAACTAAATAAAGAATTCAGATTTTTTTCTTTCACCACTTTAAACATATCATTCCACTGCTTTGTGGCCACCATGATTTCTAATGAGAAATCTCTCATACACGATGAGTTGCTTCTTTCAACTTTCAAGACCCTTTCTTTGTCTTTGTGTTTAAACAGTTTGATTATACTGTGTCTAGGTGTGGATCTCTTTGAATTTATCCTGCTTAAATTTCATTGAGCTTCTTGGATTTGTAGATTCATGCCTTTTATCAATTTTGGAATATTTCTAGCCTTTATTTCTTCAAATATTTTTTCTGCTCCTTTCTGTCTTTCTTCTCCTCTGGGCTTCCTATAATGGCTATGTTGATTCTCTTGATAGTGTCTCACAATTCCCTTAGGCTCAGTTCCCGTTTCTTCACTATTTTTGGTGTCTATTCCTTACTCTTGATAATTTCAATCGTCATACCTTCAAATTCGCTTATTCTTTCTTCTGCCTGCTGAAATCTGTTGTTGATCCCCTCTGGCAAGATTTTTATTTCAGTTAATGTACTTTTCAGCTCCCGAATTTCTGCTTGGTTCTTTTTTATACTTTCTATCTTTTATTGATATTTCCATTTTGCTCCTACATCATTTTCCTGATTTTCTTTAGTTTTTGTCCATGTTTTCCTTTAGCTCTTTGAGTATACTTAAGACAGTTATTTTCAAGTCTTTTCTAATATGGGCTTCCTCACGGGCGATTTCCATCAATTTATTTTCTTTCTTTGAATGGCCTATACTTTCCTCTTTCTTTGTATGCCTTGTGATTATTTTGTTGTTGCTGAAAGCTAGGCATTTAAATATTATAACGTGGTTTCTTTGGAAATCAGATTCACCACTTCCCTAAGTTTTCTTGTTTTTATATTTTAACTTTATTTTTTGAAGGTTATAATGGTCCTTTTATTTAGTGATTTTTCCAGACTATTTTTGCAAAGATTGTATTCCTTTTTTTATTTTTCCATGAGGTGCATTTTTTATACACACACTTCTCTAATTGAATTCTTAGCTGCTTTTTGTATTTTGGAAAACCCATAACTATGGAACTTTTAAAAAGTACCCATTTTAAAATGTACAATTCAGTGGCTTTCAATACATTCTCAGTGTTGTGCCACCATCACAACTATCTAATTCCAGAATATTTTCATCACCCCAAAAAGAAACCGAGTAGCCGGTAAGCAGTAACACCTTATACCCACTTGTCGTGTTCTGTGGGTTGTTCTTTTACTTTCTTGATAATGCCTTTTGATGTGCAAAAATTTTTAACTTTGATGAAGTCCAGTTTTTTACTTCTGTTGCTCGTGTGTTTGGTCTTATCTCTAAGAATCTATTGCCAAATCCAAGGTTATGAAGATTTCCCCCTAGGTTTTCTTCAAAGAGTTTTACAGTTTTAACTCTTATATTTAGGTCTTTGGTCCATATTGAGTTAATTTTTGTATATGGTGTGTTGTAAAGATCCCAACTTCTTTCTTTTACGTGGCTATCCATTTATCCCAGTACTATTTGTTAAAAAGACTGTGTTCTCCCCTATTCCATGATCTTGGCACCCTTGTTGCAAATCAATTGACTATAAATGTATGGGTTTATTTCTGGACTCTCAATTCTATTCGATTGATCTGTATGCCTATCCTTACATCTGTATCACTCTGTTTTGATCACTGTATCTTTGTATTAAATTTTGAAATAGAGAAGTTTGAGTCTTCCAACTTGTTCTTTTTTCAAGATTGTTTTGGCTTTTCAGGGTTCCTTGTGATTCCATATGAATTTCAGGATCAGCTTCTCCATTTCTGAAGAAGAAAGTAATTGGAATTTTGGTAGTTATTGCATTGGATTTATTCATCAATTAGGGAAGTATTATCATCTTAATATTAAGTCTTACAATTCATGGGATGTTTTTCCATTTGTTTAGATCTTCTTTAATTTCTTTCACTAATGTTTTGCAGTTTTCAGTGTACACGTTTTACACCTTCTTGCTTGAACTTATACCTAAGTATTTTATTCTGTGTGATTTTCTTAATTTCATTTCCTGGTTCTTAATTGCTTGCATATAAAAATGTAACTGATTTTTATGTGTTGATCTTGTATTCTGCAACTTTGCTGAATTTATTAGCTCTTATAATTTTTTTGTGGATTCTTTAGAATTTTCTATATATAAGATTGTGTAAACTGCAAGTAAACATAGTTTTACCACTTTCTTTCTAATTTGGATGGCTTTTATTTCTTTTTGTTGTCTAATTGCCTGTGTAGGACTTTCAGTATAATGTTGAATTGATGTAATGACAGCAGACATCCTTGTGTTGTTCCTAATTTTAGGGGAAAGCTTTTGGTCTTACACCATTAAGTATGATGTTATCTGTAGGTTTTTCATAGATGTGCTTTTTTTTTTTTTTTGAATCTCCCAAGTTTAGCTTTTATTTTTATTTATTTTTTTTTGTTGTGTGAATCAAGAGTTTATCCTCTTTATTGCCAAGTACTATTCTTTTTTTTTTAATTTTTTGTTTATTGCAGTAACATTGGTTTATAACATTGTATAAATTTCAGGTGCACATCATTATACTTCTATTTCTGCATAGATTACATCATGTTCACCACCCAAATACTAATTACAACCCATCACCGCACACATGTACCGAATTATCCCTTTCGCCCTCCTCCCTCCCCCCTTCCCCTCTGGTAACCACCAATCCAATCTCTGTCTCTATGTGTTTGTTTATTGTTGTTATTATCTACTACTTAATGAAGGAAATCATATGGTATTTGACCTTCTCCCTCTGACTTATTTCACTTTGTATAATACCCTCAATGTCCATCCATGTTGTCACAAATGGCTGGATTTCATCGTTTCTTATGGCTGAGTAGTATTCCATTGTGTATATATACCACATATTCTTTATCCATTCATCCCTTGATGGGCACTTAGGTTGCTTCCAAGTCTTGGCTATTGTGAATAACGCTGCAGTGTACACAGGGGTGCGTGTATCTTTACGCATTGATGTTTTCAAGTTCTTTGGATAAATACCCAGCAGTGGAATAGCTGGATCATATGGTAGTTCTATCCTTGATTTTTTGAGGAATTTCCATACTGTTCTCCATAGTGGCTGCACCAGTTTGTACTCCCACCAGCAGTGTATGAGAGTTCCCTTCTCTCCACATCCTCTCCAACAAATGTTGTTTCCTGTCTTGTTAATTATAGCCATTCTGACGGGGTGAGGTGATATCTCATTGTAGTTTTGATTTGCATTTTCCTGATAGTTAATGATTTTGAACATCGCAAAGATTGTATTTCTTGTGCATGGTCAGTGGAGTCTCTGCTCTTTTAGTTCTTGTTCAGCCAATGTTTGACAGATATTGTCAAGCAATCTCTTGAATGCCAGCAGTATTTTTAAGTTGCTTTTTTCTTGATTTAGTGTTCACTTTGTTGCTATAAACCTTTGATTATTTTTCCAAAGTCTGACAATGTTAGTTCTGACAGTTTCTGCATGTGTTTCAATGTTTCTGTGGGGGAATGAGAATTTGGAGCTGCATACTCCATCACTTTGCTGACCTTCTTCATTTTGGATGAATCATTCTGTTGAATAGTGAATTGTTTTCTGATTTTTTTTTTTGTTTCAGCACTTTACATTTGTCATCCCATTGCCTTCTTGTCTCCATGGTTTCTGATGAAGAATCAACTTTTAATCTTATTGAAGATCCTTTGCACATGATGAGTCACTTGTCTCTTGCTGCTTCCAAGATTCCCTGTCTTTGGCTTTTGACAGTTGGTTATAATTTGTCTAGGTGTGGATCTGTTTGTCTTTATTTGACTTTGAGTTCATTGAGCTTCTTGCATTTGCAGAGTCAAGTGTTTCTTCAAATTTGGGGGTTTGGCAATTATTTCTTTAATTAATCTTTCTGAAATTTGTTCTCTCTTTTCTCTTTCTGGCCTCCCATTATGTGTATGTTGTTACACTCAATAGTGCTTCAGAGTTATTCTTGGGCTCTGATCATTTTTCATTATTTAATTTTCTTTCTGCTGCTCCAACTGGATAACTTAAATTGATCTGTTTTTAGTTCATTGATTCTTTATTCTCCTTGCCCCAATCTGATATTGAACTCCTCTAGCAAATTTTTCATATCAGTTATACTTTCTAGCTCCAGAGTTTGTATTTGGTTTCTTTTTATACTTTTTACCTCTTTATTGATATTCTCTCTTTGGTGAGACATTGTTATCTTTGTTTCCTTTAGTTCTTTGTCCATAGTTTTCTTTATCTCTTTGAGCATATTTAAGCAGTTGATTTAAAGTCTTTGTCTAGTACTTCCAATGTCTGAACTCCCTTCTGCACAATTTCTGTTAATTAATCTTTGTGTGTGTATGTGTGTATGAGCCATACTTTCTTATTTCATTGCATGTCTTATTTTTTTTTTGAAAATTGGTCATTTTGAATATTTTAACATAGTAACTCTAGAACTCAGTCTCCCCCCAAAGCTTGTTGTTGCTACTTGTTATAAGTTGTATTTCGTTCATATAGTGACTTTTCTAAACTATTTTTGTAAAGACTGCACTTTTTTTTTTTTTTTGTGAGGAAGATCGGCCCTGAGCTAACATCTGCCAATCCTCCTCTTTTTGCTGAGGAAGACTGGCCCTGGGCTAACATCCATGCCCATCTTCTTCCACTTTACATGGGACACCATCACAGCATAGCCTGACAAGCAATGTGTCGTTGCACACCCGGGATCTGAAGCGGCGAACCCTGGGCTGCCACAGCGGAACGCACACACTCAACTGCTTGCGCCACTGGGCTGGTCCCCAAAGACTGCATTCTTTATCATGTGTAGCCACTCAATTTTCTTTTCTCTTAGTCTTGTAGTTAGCTAGTTATTGTACAGAGATTTCCTTAAATGCCTGCAGCCAAAACAACAACAATAAGAACTACTACAACAACAATAACCTCTGCTTGTCTTTGCAGATTGGCTCTGTGATAGGATACTCCTTCAATGCTTATTCAGACTGTTTACCACTCTGCCTTAGCTTTTACATCCTGCTTACATGGAGTCTAAATGTTAGCCAGATGTGAAAGCTTAGGGTCTTCTCAGGTCTTTTCTGAGCATGTCTCCAGTCCTGGACGTATGTATAGCCTTCTAAATTCTCCAGTGTATGCCATAGTTTTTTAAAGATGTTATTCTCTCTGTATCCTCTTCCCCAGCCTTTTCCTTCCCTTAATTTTTGGTCTGTTTACTACTTGCTCTGACTTTCATCTCTTGCCCTAGGGATCTGTGGCTAGTATATTTGCCTTTCAGTGTTTTCAACTCCAAGGACTATCCTTCATCCCTGAGCAAACTCTGAGGTGGGTAAGACAAAGGCAGGTTCCTGAGCCGATTCCTCATGGAGCCACTAGACAGGTCAACATATACAACCGCAATTCTTTGAGAACAAAGTCTATATTGTTCCCTCTGGCATCAACAAGCTGTACGAGGAGTGTGGGTTGCCACTTCCTTTCAACCACTGAGCTAGGGAGTGCAGGATGGTAGATAGGTAAGTTTAAATGCCACAATACTTTCTTACAGAATTTCAGTGGCTTCTTTCTTCATTAAGCATTCTCTTTGTTCTTTTAAGTTTTTTTAAATTAGGTTTTAAGATCCCACAACTTTTGATCGTGACAGTTTTTGCCAGCTTAATCATTGGTTTAGTGCAGAGAAAGAGTTTTGGAGTTCCCTAGTCTGTCATTTTCAGTGACATCACCCCTGGGAAGCTGACTTTTATATGATTAATAAGATAGGAGAGAAAAAGATAGAGGCTTTAAGAAAAAAAGAGAATGAAGGGCATTTTGAAAGATATACCAATAAAGATGACTTTTGAAATTGTCAGCCTTCTGTAATGAGGAAATACTCACCCCAGACAAAAAGTCTACGTGGCTGGTATTGAGAGCTTGGTACATGGTGTTGAAGAATTCTATGTGATATTCAGAAATAGGATGGGCCACTGTGGAGATTAATAAAAATTATTAAGGGCACACATTCATATACTTAGCACGTAATTTAAACTCTGAATTGTAAAGGTGATTTGTTCTTTCTATTTTTTATTATCTTGATGAAATCAAGTTCAGGTAAATCCAGTTCTACCAAAATATCTTCTTTCCCCCCAAATCTTTTTACAAACAAAATAAATGCATATCTTATGCTTTCTGCTCTCTCTTTTTCTCAGATATGAGACTGCTTCAAAATTAGATTAAAGCCTATGTGAGCAAACCGAAACTCTACTTGATATTTGGTGATATTCATTTCCCCACTTGAGGTTGTCTAACCTTTTTATTTTTTCTAAACAGTGGTTGTGTTCAACTCAGCTCATTTGCAACGTTTAATAAACAATGCTAGGATAGAATAATTTTTTACATTTTGGAGAAAAATGAATTTAAATGCAAAAACTCTTATTAAGTCATGAGATTTTATGATTACCTGCTAAATAACAATCATAAAAATTACCATGTTTAAATTTTCATGACTGACTTGCTTTTCTCGTTATTAAGCTGTACCTTTCTGGTGTGATTCTGAGTTACATAGTTATTCCAGCCAGAAGCTGTGGAGGTGTCACTTAGGTAGGTTCTGCTTTTGAAGTTCTTTTGGTTCAGGGTTAGCAATAGCATAGATTACTCGCAGCCTCTTTCTTTGGATGTAGAAAGGTAGGAGACTTCAAACATTTTTGAAGTTTTTTTTTTTTTTTAATCTATGTCCTAAAAAGGAAATGTTACTGGGGTAAAGAGAGACATTTCATGAATACTTGTGTCAGCACAAGAGCATGTTATCCTAGAGGAGATAACAGTTAAGAGTTTTTTCATGGTAAGATGAAGCTACATTGAGTGTGTGTGTTTTTTTAATACCATAAAAACAGATGAAGAGAAGATGCTTCTCTTAATTCTGGTATTTTTCCTCTTCCCGTGGTGCTTCTGAGGAGTCCGTTTTAGAGCTGAGCCTCCTGCTACATTGCCTTGTTATTAATGGTTCCATTTGCTCAGGCCCAGATAGAGCTATAATCATTTTCTTTCTGTTGGTCTTCACTTCAGTGAGAAGATGAGTGAAAATGGATATATCTGTCCTCAAACAGGCAACAATGTCTCACCTTCATCTTGTGCCCCGTTTTTCTCTGTCAAACGGAAGCATTTTTGTTTTTGTTTAAAGATTAAAGGAAGGAAAAGAAACATTCTCTTTGATACCTATGTTAGTCCAGAGTAAAGCCCATCACCCTGCCTTATTGGATGGCTAGGAGTAGAGAACAATATCTACACATTCAATGAGCAGTGAAATACTTCCCAAGAACAGAAAGCAAGGACATCTGGGGTATTGTAATAAATAATTTTCTTTTCTATTCAGAATTTGAGAAAAAATACTTTCCCAAGTTTCTGAACACATACAATGGCTTGCAGCCCTCTGTGCTTTGAAGTACAAATACTACAATAACCATTGGGATTCATGTTCTATAAAACCTATGATTTGAAAGTGAATATGGATTGTTATAAAATTATAACTAATGGGCTTAACTGATATTTAATCTACATGAAAGTGCCAAGGGCATCCTGATCATCCTAAATTAATTTAGGCTTTATCAAAAACATAAAATTGGGTTAAATGAAGGATTGGCTTTGAAGGAATGCTTTGAGGTTTGACAGGGAAGATTTTACCTATCAGGAGAAAATAAAGACACTAAAATCCTTTTTTGTTTTCAACCCATGTGCCAATTCACCATTACTGCAGTAATGATATCTATAAGAATTGTGTTGTAAGATGGATCCTTTTGAGGGTCCTGGAACACTTACAGAAATCAAGTAACAAGGTCAAGTCCTTTAACTTTAAGCTCAAGTCATAGTCTGAAAAACCAGAGTTTCTCTGCAGCAACTTCAGGCTGTAGTAAAGGCCACACTACCACTCGGGCCTTACGGCCCAGCAGAGCTAATGATACTTGTGATGTTTACGGCAAATGGAGATGCTGAATGGAATCTCTGGAAAACATCAATAGGAGAATCATAGCTGAGAGCTCTTAAGATTTTGGAGAAAATCTATACTGTCTCCTGCAGCTGTTTTGAGAAAGAGCTACTGGATTACTACTGGGCCTTGATAGAGATTGAATTCCTAATCATGGGACACCAGGAGACCATGTGCCCTGAGCTTTCCATCGTAAGTTGGGTGCTGTCTGATATACTTGGCCATAAATTTGGGCATATTTAGCAGTAATATATCATAAAATGAAAATGGTCTTTAAGAGATTGAACTCAGACAGGTCTTGAAGGGATGAGTAATTTGTATAAGCCGTTACCACTCAAAAGTGGGCAGCTACAATATTACAGCCTCTTTCAGTACTCTCTGAATGACAATAGCGAAAAAAATTCTTCCTGCTGGAAAAACTTTCAAGTAATACATATGGTTGTCCACTATGCCTGTAATGGGGATAGCAAGAGGTAATGATTTTCATTAATTTATGAATAATTGTTAATGGTTTGACTGGATGGTCAGGGACTTGAAAGAAATAGGATTTGATAATTGGCAACAGAAAAGTCTGGGGAAGAGGTGAATAGACATCTCAGAACGGGCACAAATTGAAGATATTTGTGTCCCATGTGAATGCTGATTAATGTTTATCCACAGAGGAGGAGGCTCTTAATAATCAGGTGGACATAATGACATATTCTGTGGATAACCTTTTCCACCACATTCTCCAGTGCTTGATCAATGGACTCATGAACAAAGTCATCACGGTGGTAGGGATAAACTACGCACATGGCTTAATAGCATGGAATTTCTCTTACCAGTGATGATCTGGATAATGTACTGCTTATATATACTGATATATATAATGTACTGATATATAATGTATCAATAGCAGAGATAAACACTTAGTCCCCAATATGACACCATACCTCAAGGGGACCAGCCAGCCATCTGGTGGCAGATTGATTACATTGGGAGATCATGATGGAGGGAGCAGAGATTTACTCTCACTATAATAGACACGTACTCTGGATATGAATTTGCCTCTCTTGCCTGTAACGATTTTGAGAGCACCACGACCCATGGAGCTAGAGAACACCTTATCCACTGTCATGCCATTTTCCATAGCATTGCTTCTGATCAAAGAACTGATTTCACAGCAAATTAAGTGTAGCAATAGCTTATGCCCATGGAAGTAACTGGCCTTTCAACATACTTCATCAGCCAGAAGTTACAGGTTAATAGATATGTGGAATGGCTCACTGAAGACTCAGTTCAGTAGGGAGACAAAACTCTGAGAAAATGGAGTTCTGACACACAGAATGAGTATATACTTGGAAGCAGAGACCGTTATATGAAGCTATCTTTGCCATAGCCAGAAGACACGGACCTGGGAATCAAGGGGTAGAAATGAGAGTGGCTTTTCTCACCATTTTACCCAATAATCCCGTAGCAGAATATTTGCTTCCTGTCCCAACAACCTTGAACTCTGCTCGTTTGTACATATTAGTCTCTAAGTTGAGCATGCTTCAACTATGGGACACAATATTGGTTCTGTTGTATTGGAAGATGAGACTGCTACCTGGCTAATTTGGAGTCTTTATGCCATTGAGCCAACAGGTAGAAAAAGGGGCTATTCTGCTTGATGGAATGATTTATCCCAATCATCAAAGAGAAATTGGGTTGTTGCTACACAATAGAGAGGAACAGGACTAAATCTGAAACCCAGAGGATCTGCTAAGGTGTTTCTTAGTACTTCCATGGCCAAAAATAAAGATTAATGAGAAACTAATAACCAAAAAAAAGAAAGAAAAGAAAAAAAAATGGCAGCATGATTGAGAACTCAGATGTTTCAGGAAAGAAGAATTGCATCACTCCACCAGCTAAAGAACTCTGAGCAGCGGAGGTTCTGGCTGAGGGCAGGGGACATAGGAAATTGGTGGTAGAAGAACGAAGCAATAGATATGAATTATATCCTTGTGACCAATTACAGAGATAAGGAGTGTAGGAGCTTTGAATATATATTTTTTTGCTTGTTATATGTCTACGTTTATGCATATATGTTTATTGCTAACAATTTTCTTCTCTCACTTCATTTTTATTTTTATTTTGTGTACAAGTTGTTAGAAGTTGACTTTAAAAGTTAGTCTTTAGGTAACAGGATATTCCCTGGAACTGTGATACAATCTGAGCAGTATTTATTAAAGCCTGCAATGGATATAATGACTGCTGGAACTGTGTTTCTCCTCATTTGGTGGAGCAAGTGAAGACTTTACTTGTGAAAAGAATAGCTTTATCTTGTTAGGTGAAAATACAGAGTTGTTTTGTTATTGTAAAGAAGTTAAATATGTGTAGAAAGGTGAATATGAAAGCTGTGCCGGTTACCAATTTATTGTCTGTCAGTTCCCAATTCACCTTTATTATCTCCTCGTGATAATGGAGATGGGCCTTGTAAGTATTTTTCTTTTGCTACCTGCCATTAGAGGGTATGTCAGGAGAGGGCACTGGAGGGACAGTGGGGAGAAAGAGGCTCTGATGTGCTTCTCTTGGCAGCTCCTGTGGCGTGCACAGCTGTTCTTCATCAGACTCTTGAATTGTGGGTGGATTTAACAGCATCCAGCTCCTGTAGTGCAGGCGGCTTCTCTAGGACCTGGGTCCTGCTGTACACTGTGACCATCAGTGCTCAGAAACAAGCAGTTTCCCCTGTCACTCCCTTGGACACTTTTGTAGCAAGTTCTGAGATTCAATCTTTCCCTGTGGAGGACTTTCCCTGGCGTTTCGGAGAGTATGTTCTGACCATGTGGCAACTTAGTGAACTTTGCCATCTGTGTTTCAAGCTCTGATGGTATTGGTGGGGAGTGTATGTGCCCCTTCCTTGGATATTCTCCTTATATATGCTACTCATGTATTTTTTAAAGAGTTTTTCTTATTTATTACTAGAAAAATCCTTTGTTGTGCTAATATTCTTTTATAATTAGTCATGTTTATATTGAACTCCCCCTGATTAAGTTACTGTATGGTTTCTGTCTCCTGATTGGACTCTGATTGATACAATTAACTAAGTGGCTTCCTGCTTGGTTTAAAATATAGCATACCAGAAAGACCCTTGCCCTTGAACTATTTCCCATTAGCTGCTATAAATGCCTGGCATTTCATATCTGTAGACCCACTTAATTTCACAGATTTTTATGAATATCTAGGTGCTGGCTTTGTGCTCTATGCTGGGAGGTGAAATAGAATAACAGTGTTCCTTCTCCAGGCTTGCAGGGCAGAAATTTACAAGCAAAGTCTCTTAAATTATATGTCTCCAGAGAGTTAATAGATTTAGCCAACACAAGAAATAATGTAAATTGGCTTATATGGGTTTTTTTTTTCCTTACTGGCCTGTTAACTGATATTAGTGGAGTCAGGGTATAGGAATTTTGTTTGTTTTAGGTTAGGCACAATAGAAGAGTAGTTAGAAACGGGATAATTAGCATCCAGAAAATTTTCTAATTTCACCAAAGAATTATAAGTTCACTGGTAGGAAACTTGGAAAATATAAAAATTTATAAAGAAAGAAAAAGCCCTAATATTTACGTAGCTTCTTCCACATGCCAGGAATTAGGTTAGGTTCTTTTACATATTTTAGTTCACTAATGCTCCAAAAACTACAAATTATGTACATATATACTTTTTGAAATAGATGATGAAATTGATATTCAGAAATAAGAATTGATATTCAGAAATATTCCTCAAAGAACCAGAACTGGAATTCAAGGCCCATAAATTTGCCCCCAAAGTCCATGCTCTGTCCCTCTGGAATACAGCCTCCCCATCTCCATCAATCAGGCTTAGTTCTAACTCAGTGAGAAATATTATAAATATTTTGACTAACTTCTGTCTAATCTTTTATTGTACATATATAATAGATACCTGCATTTGTAATAGATATTTGCCTTATACTCTGCATTTAATATGGTAGCCTTTTTATTTTCTTAATGTTATGTTATCTTCCCACATCTTTAATAATGGCTCTGTAATATTATTTTACCACTCCACCAGTGTTTGAAATTTATACTCTATCCACTGTTTTCACTATTACAAATAATATCTCATAAGATATTTTTTGTGAATCTTTTGATGACCTTAACATGATTTCTTTAGAACAAATTCTTAGAAGTGAAATGATATACTCACACATTATAGCTGTTTGTAATGATCTTGATACACATTGCCAAGTTTTTATCAGAAGGATTGTAACAAAATACCAACAATGAATGAGTGCACATTGAGTGTTTTCATTTTAATATATTGGCTAATTTCACTGGGAAATATAGTATGTAAAATTATTTTAGTATTAGCAAGTATTTAATATGTTTTTAAAAATTAAGTATCAGACTAAATTTTGGGGGTGAATTATATTGTCTTTTGTCCACGTATCTTTAAAAAGTTCTTTATGTTTTATAATAGATAAACAGAAACATTTAAAAAATTAGTATATTATATCTGTTTGCCATCTTTGTCGAAAAATTTTTAGACCTAAGGTTTACTTTGAATTTTGTTGATGGCATTAATATAAACAGCTTTTCATTTTTGTATAGTCAAATCTATTAATTGTTTCCTTTGTTATTTATCTGATTATGGTTAACTTTAAAAAAGGCTTACACATCTAAGTTCATATTAATATTGCCTATGTTTTTCTGCTTTTATTACTAGAATATTTATGTTTAACTTTTGTTCTCCCTGTAATATGTTGTTGTACAGCTTGAAGTAAGCTTCAAAGTCTTTCTCATTTTTTTTGCTCTATAAAGCAGACTTTTAATAAACAGCTCTAACGAATAGGAGGATATTTTAAAATAATGGCATAGCTGGTTATGTCAGACCTGGATGGGGTTCCACCTTCGAGAAACTTAAGTTTAAAAAGATCAGAGTAGGACATTGGGTTACATTAGAGGTGAAGAAAGTGATAAATAATACCCCATTACCATTTAATGGTGGATGTACAATGCATCAAGCAGTTGGCTAATTGTTATTTACACTTTGCTGATTCTCACAAAAATCCCGTTAGTTGTATTTTATTATTTTCATCTTAAAGATGTCCAAAGATGTTAGTAAATTAGTAGGTTAGTACATTTGTCCAAGGTCAGAAAGCTAGAGAAGGTCAGAATTAGTACACACGAAGCATATGCTTTTAATTTGAAGAATTTATTTTATTTTACTCTCAGAACTACAAGATTAAACTTTTTATTTCAAAAACTTGCACAATATAGAATTGTATAAAGTGAAATATTTAAATACCCTTCTGTTTTCCTCCTTTTTTTTTACATAAATAGGACATTATTATTCATTCAACAAAAATTTGTAGACTGCCTACCATGTACCAGGCACTCTTTTAGAGTGTCTCTGATTTCATGGAGGATACATTCTCCTATTGGTCTAAACTTGCATTTTTGTTTTTAAGTTAACAAAACTTGTTTCGAAGAATTTTGCACATCTCTGTTTTTATCCCTATCCCTATATCTATGTCTCTGTGTCTCTATCTTCATCTCTACCTCTATCTATACATACCTTGTTCTGTTTAATGGCCCCATTATATTTCATAAATAAATATATGTGCTTTAATTTATTTAATTGCTGGTGAAAGTTTAGATTGATTCCAGGGTACAGCTTTTTAAACATCTCTGTGTAAATATCTTTTTCACACATGTGAGAGTTTTTTAAGATAAATTCTTAGGCCTGAAAGTATAGAGTCAAATGGTTTGCATTTAAAAATGTATGAAAAATGCCAAATTGCCTTCCAAAAATATTTCACCAATTGACGTTCCTATCAATGCTGTGGGAGAGTTCTCATTTCCCTTCATCCTTACAAAAATGAATTTCATCAATCTTTTAAATTTTGTCAATCTGAAGTGTGAAAAATTATGTCAGTGCATTAATTTACATTTTCCTGATTCCTTCATATGCAACCTCATCTTTTCAAACATAAAAAGTTTATTGAATGAACTGCAGTAAAGATGAGGCAATGCAGGAACAAATTATATTCTTTTTTTCCTTGCCAACCTTTCAAAACTACTCCTTGGAATCCTTCTTTTCTGCCCCTGGATAAAAAACTGGGATTTTTCTTGGCCATTTCAATCTATAACATTCTCATCTCAGTAGTTTCAGAAAGTCTGTGTAATATAAGATCAACACTCATGCCTGTTATTCATTTTAAAACTCTTCCCCTCTCCCAACTGGAAATCTTTAGCAGTGAAGAGGGACATATTTGTGAACTCACATTTTCATTCTTCTGTCTTCCCCACTCTCAACCTACTTTTCTAATCCTTCGAGGGTTAGGCTTAGTGAGAACAAGTATTAGAAAAAAAGATACAGTCCTACTGTTCTGGTAGAGTTATGTGCCCTCTTGGCAACAGGTATAAAATTGTTGTTGTTGTTTTCTCTGTGGGAGGCTTTTTTCATATCCTTGATATTTCCTTGTGATAAAACTCTGCTCCAGCTTCCTGAACCCCAGTGACACCTCTTCTCCAGGATCTGGGTGTCCAGTGGTCCACATCTCTGCTGGAGCCCTTTTGCATCTTCAGGTTGTTTTTAAGGAGTAGGATCTCCATTTTCAAGTAACATTGTATTAAAGCATATCAGACATACAGGAAAGTACTTACATGTACAACTTCAGGATTTTTCCCAAAATGAACATAAATTCACAAATTCACTGCTCAGAGCAGAAATAGAACCTTTCCAGCTGAGCAAGAAGACTGCTTTGTGCCTTTTCCCAGTCCTCAAAGTAATCACTGCTTTGACTTGGAAATAGCCTTGCCTATGTCTCTCTAATAACGTTCTGATCTTGGATTCTACTTTCTCTTATTTAGTATGGGGTCAACAGCTCTCTTTTGGGTCGTAGTTGCATTACACATCTTGCTCTGTCCTTTGACGTTCAACCTTCTGTGCCCATATATTCAATATGTATCTTTCTAAAGTAACATATAGTCATCTTTTTAATAGTCTTACCCTTTTTGTCTTTCAATTAGAGTATTCAGAATGTTGTTTTGTAACATAGTTGTTCATATACTGAGTTTAAATCTGTCATCTTACTTTTTCTCTAAAATTGCTCCAGCTCTTTTATGTCTCTTTTTCTTTCTCTTTTCTATCTTTTAGGTTACTCGAGTGTACTTATTATTCTATTTTCCTCTTCTATTATGTTTTTAGATTTATATTCTTTTACTAGTATTTTTTTTTTTTTTTTTACTGGTTACCTTTGAGATTATAACAGGAATGAACTTGACTTCTTTAAGTGTTCTATAAATTACTGCCTCTTATGCATTCTGAATAATGCAAATATCTTAAAACACTTCAGTTTCACTCAAGACTTCCTGTCTTTTATGTTTTTGGTTTCATATATTTTATTTATATTTCGAATCTCTCACAGATAATATTATTTGATGGAATTAATGTTCACTTTTAGTTACCTACTATTCACCATTTGTATTACACAGTTACATCGTTCTTTCCTGAATTTCCTTGCTTTGCCAAGCATCATATTCCTTCTGCCTGAAGAAATTCTTTTCATTCTTCCTTCTTTCTTTCAGTTTGATTGGCTGGCAAGAAAATTTATTTCTGTTTTATTACCTGGAAATGATTTTATTTGGCTCCCATTCAGCCTTTAGCAAAGTCATTTTATTGTTTTCTGGCTTTTATCATTTCTTTTAAGGACAGCTTTTAGTTGTCAAGTTGTGTCTTTTAAGGCAAATGTTTTTTCTTTTCTTTTTCCTTGGTTTTCTGTAGTTTTACGATGATGTGTTTAGTATAGCTTTCTTTGTTTGTGTCTTCCTTGGAGCGTATTATGCCTCTTGAATCAGTGGCTTGATATCTTTCTTCAATTATGCAAATTCCTAGCTATTATATTTGACAATATAACTTCTGCACATTTCTCTATTGAATTTTTCTGAGACTCAAATGGTATCTGTGAAAGATCTTTTCATCTTCTCTTATATGACTTGAAGACCTTTCTGTATTTCATATATTTTCCTTTTTGTACTGGATATTTTCCATTGGTCTATCTTCTATGGCATTAATCCTCTTTGCTGTTGTTAATTAATTCCATCAGTTGCATTCTTAATTTTAGTCAAGTATTTTTCACTTCTAACGTAACTTTAGTTCTCTCTTATAGTTCTTATTTCTTTTGAGAAATTCTCTATATTACAATCTCTTTTTTTGAACATATTCATCATTCTTCAAGTCCATATCTGATAACTGAGATATATGAATCCCGGGAAGATCTCGTTCTATTTTCTGGTTTGTCTCTTGCCATCTTTCGATATACTTGCTATTTTTTGATTGAATGTCAGATGTTATAAATTAATAACTGTAAAGGGTCTAAACTATACTTTATTCCATCAAAGAATATTTTCTGCTAGGTAGTTAGACCAGGATCAGAGCTTATTAATACAAGCAGTGATAAAGTATATTTGGAGTTAGTTTTCAATCTCTGTAAAAACCTTTCTATTTCTTGATTGCGTTTATTCTTAGAGAGTAATCTTTAAGTGATCCCAACTAAAAATTTAAGATTTTTCATAAGTCTCTCCGTTTTGGTGGATCTCTATTCAATTTTTATCTCTTCCACCAGCTAAGGCTGCTCACAAATCTGCTTACCTTCTTAGCCTCCTGGCAGCTGCTTCTTTAGTTTCTCTGCCTCTCAACCTGAGCTGTCTGAGAATCAGCGGTGCCTTAAGGAGCGAGAGGATCAGACTGCCCGATTCCTCCTCTGCACTTCCTTCCCTTCACTCCCGGATCATGGACATACAAATCTTGATTTATTGATATCCCTGAACTCCATTTTTTTGTTTCTCCTGCTCTGTAATATTCCTAAAAGCTCTCTAAAGATTTCCTACTCTAAAACAGCTGCTTCTCTCTCTCTCCCTTTTCACCTCTTGGTCTTTCTACTCTCACTGAAAAGTAGCATGGAAAGTACAGTCGACCTCAGTGAGTTTCCATTCTGTCTGGATCCCAGCCCCTCAAGTTTGTGTTGCCTTTATATTTCTCTGAGGCCTTTACTCAGGTGATTTTTGTATTTTATCCAGCTTTTCTAGTTATTTTTGATGAGTTCAAAATACAGGCTTATCTATCCTAACTGAAAGCATATAGGTTCCCTTTTAAGATACTCCCAGTCTGATTTTCTTCCCCATGATCCACTGCTATGCACTCTGGAAGCCTCACACCCTTTTTGAGATGGAGATGAGGCACCCTCTCCTAACTCACTGAGAGGCTACTCAGGCCACACTAACCACTCTCTTCAGAGAAATTTGCCCTAAGCCCTCTTCAAACTCACCTCTCATACAGTCTGGAGATGGGTGCTTGGCTACTGTGGCAGAACACATTTTGGGCTGGCACCTATGCAAATCCCTTCATAGCAATTCTGTTTAGAATAAGGGATACTTAACATCTATTGTTTTGTCTTTAACAAATTTCTCTGGAAACTTTGAAACAGCAAAGTTATATTTACCATTGTGTTGCATATTTCTTGGCTGTTTTAAATTCTCTTTGAAGTACCTAGTCGTATCCTTTAACCATTTTCTTCTGCTAGATTTTTTTGTATTTTTATAATTGGTTTTTGTATGTTTTTAATTAATGTTGAATATTTTCCAAATATGTTTTTTAAGTTTGCCACTTAAATTTTAAACTTTAGGGTATCTTTTGTGATAATAGATGTGAAGTAGAAATCTAATTTTTTGTTGTTATTTTTCAAAATGTATTCCACTTGCACAAAATCACATATAAATAGTTTGTCCTTTCAGTCATATAAAGTCTTTCCTTTATCTTAAATTATATTCATTTATTAGATTTTCAAAGGAGAAGTTAATAGCATCTAAAATAGTGAGATCCTTGTCCTTTTTCAATACTTATACAATTTATTATACTCTTTTTTATTTTATTTACCACACTAAACACAGAGTGGAAATGTTGAATAGTAATAGTACTTAACATATATCCTGATATTTTTCCTCTTTTTAATCATAATGTTCTTTGTATTTTTCCTTTTTAATGGTTATGTCTCTAATATGCCAATGTTAAGATTGATATTTACCATAGCTTTTGGTAGATGTTTGCTTAGTAAGTTTAAGGATGTTCCCATTTATTTCTGTCTTAGTATGGTTATTTAGGTAGGAATAGATATTCTGCATCTATTAAGATAATGATTTTTTTCTTATAATATCTTAATGCAACCAGTTAATTTGTTAGTTTTTTTAATGTTGAATAGGCCTTGAAATTCTTAGGAATTTCATTGGTATGATTTCCAAAATTTTATTTACGTTTTTATATTTGTGTTTAGAACTAACAGCACTATATATATGTTTGTGCTATTCTTGTCTGCGTTTGGACTCATGGTAAAGTTAGTTTCAGATATTGTGCTGGAATACTTTCTACCTTTTTACTGCTTATTCTCTGAAGGAGTCATCTTTTTGTTAGATATAACCAATAAAACTGATTTAGCCTGATGCTTATTTTAGGGATGGATTTTTATCTATATCTTCATTTTCCTCTAGATATATTATATTTATTCATATTTTCTTTCTCTTGTTTAGGCAATTTTGGTAATTTTTATTTTTATAGGAAGTCACATATTTGATCTGGATTTGAGAATGTGTGAGTACCCGCAGCAATTCCACAGCGTCAGACAATTGAGAGCACTCATGGGACTCCACAGGATTTTCTATACAATTACTTTTCTTTCCATCTCATCTCCCTTACTACTTATTTTGGCACATGGAATTTTATTTTCCAGTTATTACTTCTTCACATTATTCATCAATAATTATTTAAACATAAATTTATTAGAGGATTCTTTCTTTATTTACTAATAGTTCTTGTATTTTATATTTTTTATCTACCTTGAATGCATAATTTATATGTTTGTATATAGTCTCAAGAAATTTCTTCATATGTAGTCCTTGCATCTAAGGAAGGAAAAAAAAAGTTCTTATTTTTTCCTCCTATTTGTATAGTAACTTGGGTATGGGACTGCTACTTGAGGATCATTTTTTTTTGGTTAGCATTTTGAAGATGTTGCTCCATTGTGTTCTAGCACACATTGTTGATAATAAAAGAAGTTTAATACCAATTTGACTTTCTTTCTTTAGTCTCTGAAAACATTTTGGGCTTTCATTTTGTCCATGATTTGAAATTTCACCATAGTATTTCTTTTTCTCTAATGAATAAAGATTCTGTTTGTTGGGCTTTATCCTTCTATTTCAAGGTGATGGTTTTGGATAATTGTTATCTGTCTATCTATTTTGATTTCCAGATGCTAGTAAGTCTAGTTGTACTGTTTCCAGCAATGGCAGACTTGTGGCTCATGACAGGGTGTGCGGGGAGACTTTCCATCCTTCCTATGGTCAGTTATTACCATAGATACGATGCTGTCTCTCCATCATCACTCTCACTGGTCCAGCCTAAGGGCAAAGGATACTGCTGCCTGCTGCATAGCTCAAGTGGAAAGGGGCAAGGCTACCTGGTCTGACTGTTTCAAATGCAGTTCCCAAATTAATCATCATGATAGATATCTCAGTAACTCTTTTCTTCTTCTTGTATTCGTTTCATATACTCTGAGATTAGAAGTCCCTGAGCATCTCCCATTTTCATAAAATACTTCTGGACATTTTAGTCATGGTTTTCTGAAATGTTTGTTTCTCCATGGGTTATATCTTTCAACAATTCTTCAAAAGATTTCTGTTCTGTTGATGGCTTTCTTTGTTGTTTTGCCCTTCTCTTATTGATTTTCTCCTTTTTTTTATAATCCAGTATACTATTTCATGGTATTTTCAAGTACAGAGCTGGCTTTAAAATCAGTGTTTAAAAGGTGAAAATTATGTTAAGTACCAGAACATGGCAGAGGGGAGCAGCAGAGAAATAAGATATGGAACAATGTAATTATATTTCTTCTGTGTCAAAATTTTAAGGGAAAGCTAAGCCTGGCCATTATTAATTTTGCCTTTCCATTATCTTACCTTATTTTTAGCTCTTTTAGCAAAGATCTTTCTTTGATCTCATCCACATTTCAACATTTAATATCAGCACAGTCTGTGGAGGCAAAATACCTTGATTATAAGATTACTGTTGAAAAACATTTTGAGGTGCTTTTATTTACTCTGATGTGTCATTTTGATCATATCTTCTCTAAAAAATTTATCGAATTCACAGTACTGCAAGTCTAATATGTCATTCTCTGTATCAACAAGTTGTAAACAGGACAAAAGGAATTTGCGCCAGAGTGCTTGCACCCCGAGGAACTAGACATTTCTTTTGTATTTAAGTCCAATAATATTTTTTTCATCCGTAGCTTAAAAAAAAAGCAGTAACCTCCTGGGTTTTTATTTTTGTTTGCTTATTGCCCAATTAACGTGTTGTGAAAATCAAACAACACTACCTCTAACAGAATTTTAGCTTCTTTCCATCTTGTTGTCAAAAATAATGATAGTGACCTGTAGCATTAGGCAAGATTAAGCTAGAGGCAAGGAAGAATTTGTTTTAGGTGAATGGTTCCTGATCTCTGATAGTGATGGAATCTCATCTAGATGTTTTAAAATACTGCACAATCGTTGTCTGATTGTTTTTAAAGAGGATTGGTGTTTTAGTTATGTTTGGTTTAAGTAAAAAGAAACCCAGTTTACACTGTCTTAAGCTGAAAGTACAGAGGTGGGGTGTGTTCCAGATTCTCTTGCATATGCCCCACTCCATTTTATGCCTTTATCATAAGACTCACGTAAAGATTGCTGTAACAGTTCCAGATATCTCATCCAGCCACATCAATGCCCAGAAGAAGAGGTCGTCTCTTCTGGTATCACTTTCCTAGAAGCCTCCCAGATGACTAGCCGGAATGCTTCATCAGCCAGCATTGGGTCATGTGCTCATTTCTAAACCAATTACTAGCAAGGGGAATGGAATTATTATGATTAGCTCTAACAATGTAGAATCCCTGAGAGGGCATCATGTTCTCCTGACCTATATGTTTTTGTGGAGGAAGTGGCTTTGTGAATTTAATTAGGTAAGAGGAAAGGGATAGAATGGATATTGGTTCAGCAACCCAATATAACAGTGTCCACTATATCTTAGAAGTAGGGAAACAAATTGGATTTGAAATTTTTAATTAAAAAATGTTTTTTTAATTAGAAAAAGTTTAAAGTGGTTATATTCTAAAAAGCATAATTTGTATCATCTAATAAAATCTAACAGGCAATTAATAATGAATAAGAGCATCGACACTTTTTTTTGGCCAATGGTGCATTTTAAATAGCATGGCTGATAAAATTAAATCATGACAATAAAATATTGGTGAGCACAGTAGAACGTGAATGTAATGGGTATTATCATGTAACTTATTTTCTTCTTTTTTTGTCACCTAAATACATAAGGCAAATGTAATATAATTTTCATATTCATAAGCTGAAACACTTGCACTCTTTATTTCCTATTATCATTTAATTTCTGAAGATGCTGTATATACTTGAGTAACATTATTGCATTTGGGATCAAATATGTCCATTTAGGGAAAATAGTTCATGAAATATACTAAAATGAAGTATATTTTTGATATGAAAAACAATACATAACTGGAGAGAGAAATTATCTTCTTTCTTCTAATTTTCAAAGAATCAACAATTTCATAGGACACTTAAAGTGTAATTGTACTTGATAAATACCTAGACATTTTATCAAGTTTTATAGAATCAGAGATTCAGAGAAAAAAGTTTTGAAAAATCTAGAATAAATCTCCTAAAAAATCTATTATATCTCCATAGTTCTGTGATTCTTGCTTCTTTTACTAAACAATGGATGCTAGTGAGTTTGGAAAACCTAAAGTTTAGAACTTGATCCAAGCTAAATTTGGTGGTTATCTCTTTAGCCCAAATGTAAAAATTTACATACAATGCTGTATAATTGAGTGTCTTCCAAACACTGCCAAGTGCTCAATGTTACTCCTCTGAGATTTAGAGTTGGTGCACTCATCTGGGAAAATGGGAGCGGATATTTGGTTTCATTCAGAATGGGCTTTATGAAGACTAATATATTTTCATATAGTCTTAAACTTTGTTGTGATGAATATCAGTTTTAATGGAATCCAGTGAAGCCTGGAAGAAGTCTGTGATCATGAGGAGAGCGTGGGATACGCTATCAGTATAGCACAGCCTGGGGCCAGACTTTGGCAAAGATGTCAAGATAATAACATTGCAGTCTCCATGTCAAATCACCCTGGGAGGCATATTGGCATTTTTATCACTGTGGTTTGAAGATAACTAGCATTAGCATAAAGTCGTGGTTCTAGTGTTGGTAATTTACAGGACTAGGAGAGTGTTATGGTAAAGATTTGTTTCAAAATACAGGCCTTTTAGCACCTAAGACATTGCCCCTTAGGGTGATTGCTCCTGGCAAATGAAAGCATATAATTTTCTAGAACACTCCTGAAGTCTACTGTCTTATAGAAATCCACAATTAATGGTGTCTCAAAATGATGTTTATTTTTTCCTAGTTGTTTGTGATGAACTTAGTTGCTTTGAATCCCACCCAAATATGAGGCATGGCAACAACTTTCAGATTTATCTCCAAGAAATTCCCATGATGGTAAAGAAACTGTGCCTAGCATAGTCCCTAGTAAGTACTCAGTACATATTTTTTGAAGTGAGAAACAAATCTCCACTTAAGTCCCCTTTAACACAAAATGAGAAAAAAGAGGCCATCAAGAACCAGAGGAAAATGAGACACATCATGAGGATGCTTCCTTGGGCAATGAAAATATCTGTAGTTTATGCAGAATTTAAAATGAATGGAATCAGAGTTCAGAGCTGCTAGAAATTCATGAGGATAGGTAAGTGCATAAAAGGATAAAAAAATAACAATAAAAAAATAAAATGAATGGAAATTGTAAACTATAGTATTGAAAAAAGTTGTAATATTCTAAAAATCATTTTGAAATGTAGGTTGTGGTTTACAAAAATTTGGTGTAAGAAAGAATCAACTGGGAAATTAGGTGAAAATACTTAGTTCTTGGGTTGGGATATATTTTCATCTATTCTGGTCAAATGGGTCTGAGATTGGCAGGAAATGTACATTTTTTGAAAAGCATCTTTGTTGATTCTGAAGCAGGTGGTATGCAGACCTGTTTTGAGGCTGAGAAACAATGGTCTAGGTGTAGGAGTTAGGGAGAAAAAAATTGGAATTTTAATTGGAGGTTGTCAACTTTATTTACTCTTAGGAAAAGATGCATGAACAGGACAAGTTGGCAAAACATAAAATACCACTTCTAAAAGAGAATTTTGAAGTAAGATTTTATCTATGTTAATGACTGAATGTTTATGTCCCCCCCAAATTGGTATTTTGAAGTCCTAACCCCTCATGTGATGGCGTTTGGAGATGGGACTTTTGGGAGGTAGTTAGGGTTAGATGAGGACATGAGGGTGGGGCCCTCATGATGGGATTAGTGACCATATAAGAAGAGACACCAGAGAGCTTGCTCTCTCTTTCCCCATGCTTGCACAAAGAAGAGGTCATGTGAGCACACAGTGAGATGGCAGCTGCCTACAAGCCAAGAGAAGAGGCCTCAGAATGAAAGTACCTTGCTAATACCTTGATCTTGGACTTCCCAGCCCCCAGGAACTGTGAGAAATAAATTTCTGTTGTTTAAGCCACTCAGTCTATGGTAATTTGGTATGGCAACCCGAGTTAAGACAATCTATAAAAGTATTGGATACACGTAACTTTGCCCAGAAACTAAAAGAAATAGATGTTGGGGAAAAATCAAATTTTATTTAGCTCATAGTTTGACACGCAAATAAGCTATAACAAAGGTTAACAGGAAATACTCCCAAATTACGTTGAGACTGCCTTCTGTTGGCTAGTAGTGCTATTTCTAGAGTTAGACTTAGTTGGAGATATAAAGCAATTTGAATATTTCTTTAAGAGATTGCATTATTAGTTTTTCTATCTGAGGATGGGGGTGTGGTAAGACCATTTAGCATTGCCCAAATGCTTAAAATATGTGAGTACAGGATGCCTGTTACCTGTTTCAGCTGTAAAAGACTAACAAGGTTTTTAGGGAAAATTTCACTTACCATAAATTTCATAATCCAGCAGTTCCTGAAGTCCTGGCTAAAAACCCATGATTATATATATAGAAAAAGATGTTCTCTCTTTCTTGAATTTTATTTTCACAGCCTTACAACCCGAGTTTCTTAATATACAAACTTGACAAATATGTTCATTCATTTACTTATCCCAGTATTTACTAAATAAATACCTCACTCATTTTAAGCTCTTTATTAGACAAGAGAGCTTCTAAGAATCTTAAAGGTATTGTCTCCCAGGATGTTCACTGGTAGGCTATGGTAGAGAAGGTATTATCTTCAAGTGATCTGTAGATGTTGATTTTTTCCAAAGGATTAGATTATAAATTGATTCACACGGAACTCACAAGGTCTATAAAGGTATTGTATCACCACGGACCAAGAGGAATAAAGACAACAAAAGGAAAACAGATCTTTGGATGCCCCAAACTTGTATAGGCAGGAAGCAGGCTGAGAAAATGACTTAGCTACAAATAGAGGTGCTTTTGTGGAAAAGGAAGGATGACTAACAGGGCGGAATCAAGAGCCTAGGAGAGAGACTCATGGCCATAGTGAACAACTCCCAGGCAGGTAAGAATTATTTTACATTTTGAAAAATATGTTACTTATGCAGAAGACAAAATGGTACATTTTTGTCTTTGGCTTCAATTCAATTTTTAAAACATTCATTAAGTGCCCACTATGTTCAGAATACTGTGCGTGCAGCTCTAGGAAATACAAGGATACAATTTCAGACTATCACATGGAGTATGTAGACTCAAATACCTTGCACTATGATACAAATCAGACTGGGATGTGTACTCTGATAATAGGAGTGAAAAAGCAAGTTAAGTGATCAGAGGAGCATTCTACAATTGAAGTGACTCCTAAGTGTGGAAGCAATCAATAATTTTGGAGAAGATAATCTGCTATATTCTTGAAATCTTTATACTTGAAGCACATCATTATTCATTTCAGCATTGTTAAAGAACAAGGATTTGTGTGCACATAAATTTTCCAGACAACTGTTGCTTACCTTCTCAAGCACCAACTCCATTTTCAAGTATGATTTTTAAAATTGATTTTAAAACTAATAGAGAATAGTATTAAAAAAAACAAAATTGTTAAAAATCTCACTGTTGGGATTTCCAGCTTTAGTTTTGACCGAGAGAGAGAGAGAAACAGAGCCATGCGCAACCAAGATCTGCTTACCTGGGTCAGAATTTACTGGAGCCATAAACTGGCTGGAACATTTGAATTATAATTTTGGTGACTTCCTAGTGGCTGATGTGGACTAGTATAAGAGTGAGGCTCTATTAGGAGCTGAAGTCTTAGGAGGGTCTACACATTTTCATGAGCTTTCCTTCCAGAAGTCCTACCAGGTTCTTTCTGTGACAATCTGAGAAAAAGCCCATCATGGCCCCGGCAGGAGAAAGAGAATAGTAACAGGAGTCTTCTTTATAACAAAGGTCTATTCTTCAAGCAAAAAGATTTTGCCAAAATTCAGTTCTGACACTTTCTCCCAGCTTAGGAAAGGAAATCCCTCTCCACTCTAGCCCCCTCTGGTTTTTTTATCTTATCTAAGGGGAAAAATAGTTGACCAAGAACAGTACTTCATGGAAATACATTGGTAATTCTGCAGCCAAGGAAGTGTATAGGCAGAGAGGAAAATGATATATTACTAGAGAAACATTTTGCCCACTAAAAGACTGGAATTTCATTGGAAGATTATAGAAAGTTCCACACTACCATACCAACAGGAGTCCAGTATAATAACAGTGGATTACAGCTTACAGAGCTTCAAGGCACAGACTCTATTTAAAGAGCAATTCTTAGGTAACCCCAAAGACAATATGGGAGACAAAAATGAGGACACTAGAGGCACTTGAAAACTCTATAGCTGAAAAAAGAATAGGTTAACTCCTAGCAAGATTAGCTTACATCCTCACAGTGAAAGCCTATTTAACTCATTTCCTTCAACAAAAATTACAAGACATATTAAAAAACAAGACAAAGTTCACTCTAAAGAGACAAAGATTTCATTAGAACCAGACTTAGATACTACATAGCTGCTAGAATTATCAGGCAGGGAATTTAAAATAACTATAATTAATATGTTAAGAGCTATATTGGAAAAAGTAGACAACATGCAAGAATAGATAGGTGATGTAAATAGAGAGATGGAAACTTTAAAAAAGAATCCAAAGAAATGGCTAGATGTCAAAAATACTGTAACATAAATGAAGAATGCCTCCAATCAGTTCATCAGCAGACAACAGATGGCAAAGAAAAAAAAACCAATGAACTTCAGGATAGGTCAATAGAAAGTTCCCAGACTGAAATTCAAAGATAAAAAAATAATTTTTTAAAAAAGAACATAATATCCAAGAACTGTGGGACAATATTAAAAAGTATAATGTATGTGTAACTGGAATACCAGAAGAGAAGAAAGAGTGTGGAGCTGAAGAAATACTTGAAGTAATAATGGTTGATAACTTCCCAAAATTGATGACAGACAGCAAACCACAGATCCAGAAAACTCAAGAAACACTAAGAAAATAAATACCAAACACACACATACACACAAACATATCTCAGCCTGTCATATTCAAACTGTAGGAAACCAAGACAAAGAGAAAATCTTGAAATAAAACCTATAGAGCAACAAGGATAAGAATTATGTTGGGCTTTTAATCGGAAACTATACGATCAAGAACAGAGTGGAGTGGGATATTTAAAACCTTGAAACAATAATACCACAAATCTAGAGTATATATCCAGCAAAATTATCATTCAAAAGTGAAAGAGACAAGCAAAATACCAACAAAAACTAAGGAAATTCATTGCCAGCAGAATTTCTCTGCAAGAATTGTCAAAAAAAACAAACTTCCGACATAAGAAAAATAATATAGGTCAGAAACTCAGATCTACATAAAGAAAGAAAGAGCATCAGTGAAGGAATAGATGAAGGTAAAACACAAGTTTTCTTTTTTCTCATTCTTAATTAATTAAAAAGATAGCTGCTTGTTTAAAGAAATAATAGTTATAATGTTTTGTGTGATTATAGCATATGGATATGGATATGAATATGGATAAATGAATAGAATAGATAACAATATCACAAGGGACAGGAGAGAAATTGGGAATTCTCTGTTACAGGGTACCTGCGCTACATATGTAGTAGTATAGTTTATTTGAAGGTTGACTTAGCTTAGTTAAAAATGTATATTGTAAACTCTAAAAAAATAATAAAGAAGTATAATTGATGTTAAGGGAGGAGATAATGTAAAACATTATAAAGTGCTTTATAAAAATTAGAGAAGGTAGAAGAAGAGATGGGGGTAAAGAGATGAAGAATAAATGCAACAAATAGAAAACAGTTATAGACATGAATAGATAGGTAATTAATATGAATAGTTCAAGTATGCAAATTAAAAGATAAATTGTCACAGTGGACAAAAATAAGACCCAACTATATGTTGTCTCTAAGAAACCCACTTTAAATATAAAGACTCAGGTTAAAAGTAAAGCGATAAAGAAAGATATACCATGATGATAACAATCAAAAGAAAGCTGAGATAGCTACATTAATTTTAGACAAAGTAGACTTCAGAACAAGGAAGACTATCAGGGATAAAAATGGACATTACGTGATGATAAAGGGGTCAATTCTCTAAGAGCATAGAGTCCTAAATGTGTATGCACCTACCAACAGTGTCAAAATATATATGGCAAAACTGATAGAACTGAAAATATTGTCAAATCCACTGTTACAGTTAGAGACCTTACCATCCCTGTGTCAATAATTGGTAGATCAATCAGGAAGAAAATCCAGATATAGACAACTGGAATAGCACTATTAATCAACTTGATCTGATTGACATTTATAGAATATTCCATACAACAACATAATATATATTTTTCTTAGGGTTACATGGAACATTCACCAAAAGAGACCATATTCTAGTTCATAAAATATACTTCAACACATTTAAGACTAGAACTCATACAAAGTATTCATTATGCTAAGTGAAAGAAGCCAGACACAAAAAGCCATTTTTCAAAAATGTTGAATAATTCATCTTTTTCCTCTCCCTATATGAGGAGGCCAGAGTTCTAGGAACCAATTGCTTTTATTTAGGGAAGTTATATGTTTCTTTTTGGTGTGCCCCTCTGTTTCCATATTGTTATAGTTTTAAAAATGATCCCATCACAGTTATGAGAAATCATGGCATCTATGTGTATTTTTATTCTTATTTGGATCAATTTTGCTTGTGTTCCGTTCATTCTGTTAGACACTAAAGAAGAAGCTTTTGATATTTTTGATCCTCTCCATTGCCTCATTATCTTGTAGTTCATCACTTTCATATTTTAGCATTTTTATTTCCCTTCTGTTTCTTCTTTTGGGTTTAGTTCATGGTAATTTTTCTAACCTCTATGTTGGACATTTAGCTCATTTTAAGTTCATCTTCTTTTCTCATGAATGAATTTAAGGTTATAAATTTCCACGTGAGGATAGCTTTAGCTTTAATATGCAAGTGTTGATATGATATATTTTCAAGGTCATTCAAGGTCTAAATAATTTCTAAAATATGTTTTAATTCTATTTTTGATTCATTAGATATTTAAAATATATAAACTTTCTAAACGTATATTTTTATGGTATCTATGCTGTTGATCTTTAACCTAATTGCTCTGTGGTCTGAAACACAGAATGTATGAATTTTTTGAAATTTGTTGTAACTTGTTTTTTGCCTTAGAATATAGTTAATGTACAGAAAATTTCCATGTGTACTCAAAAACAAGTATATATTCTAATTGTAAAATATTTTCATATATTTTCCTGCTTGACATCAGTAACCGAGATAGGTGTTTGAAATAACCCCTATATTAATTAGGCCACAACAGAAACTAGAATTTTCATTCTGAATTGTTAATAATTATATTTTTGGTTTGTTTTGATTTGTTTCCTTTAGTTTCTTGTTTATTTAGATAACAGCATGCTTTATAAGTCAGTTATACAACCTCACTTCTCACATATCTCATAGAACCCTCCAGAATTTATTTTTCTTCTCGCTGTGATACTTTCTCTAAGAATACATTTCAAAAATTCCTTGGATTGGTAAGCCTTATGAGACTCTGCATGCCTGAAAAATTATTTTCCTTCAACACTTGCAAAGATAACTGCATTGTTTTCTTGAATCCATGTTGCTTTGAGAATGCTATCTGATCCATATTCCTTTTTGGTGTGATGTTCTTCCTTTCAACATACTTTAAGATTTTTAGAATTTATTCTGTCATTGATGCTCTTAAATTTTATAATTATCTATCTATCATTTTTCTATCCTATATATTTATGTTTTGTCTTCTCTATCCTTTTTGTTATTCAATAAACCCTTTATTTGTCTGGCACTATCTCCATGTTAGCACTTAAATTCCCACATTCCAAGAACCCCCTCAGTTCCAGGCACACTTGAGCAGTTGGTCACCCTACTGCGGGATGCATTTTTGAGAACCAATATACATGGGAAGGAAAACTTAGGTGTTATTGTACATGAAGAGTAAGGACCATGCTAGAAATGCAGTTTGGAATAAGAGAATGTGAGTTGTTAAGTGTTGGGTTCTTAGTTTGGAATTTATTTTACAGGTTAAAAATATTACCATAGTAAATATTAGCATTTGATATTATATTACTTATGGTCACAATATCTTTAAGAACATCATCAAAATATTTAATATATGAAGTCTCTCATGGGATGAACTTTCCCTTGGTAAGTTCCCAGGGAAGAGTGATCTTTTTGAATTGTAGTTGTGATTTTCTCCTGGGATGATCGAGTCCCAAGGAAAAGGAAGGCTCTATCTTAGTTTGGGCTGCTATAACAAAAGTACCATAGATTGGATGACTTAAATAACATTTATGTCTCACAGTTCTGGAGGCTAGGAATTCAAGATCAAGGCACTGGTAGATTGATGTCTGGTGAGGATCCCCTTCCTAGTTTGCAGACAGCCATCTTCTCATTATATCTTCACATGGCAGGAAGAGAGAGAGAGAGAGAGAGGGAGAGAGAGAGAGAGAGAAATAGGTATCAAGCACTCCTAATTATAAGGGCACTAATCCCATTCATGAGGGCCCCACGATCACGGCCTCATCTAAAACCTAATTACCTCCCAAAGGCCTCACCTTCTAATACCATCACATTGGGGGTTAGGATTTCAACATATGAATTTGAGGGGCATACCAACATTCAGTCTATAACAAGCTCTTAATAAATTAATGTGAAAATGATGCTAACTGGAAAACTACTTATTAATTGAGAGTGGGCCATCAAATTACTCAATTCTTGAGTCTATAGTTCATAATGGGCTCATCCTTCTTATGGGGTAGGTTACCTCAGTAAACCAAACAACAAATCAGAAAGTTGCTTGGTTAATACACATTTATTCTTCAGTTAACTTAAAAAAAAACCCACCACATTTATTGGAGATATAATCACATATTCTTTGAAGAATATTAAAAATATATTTTTTATGTGTTTCGACCTAATAGTTTGCTTTTATCCACTACATGGATGCTACTAATATCACACAAATTTACTTTCTAAAATGAAACTTCTTTTCGTCTAGTTATCAACCAACTCAGTGTCCGTTTATTAAACTGTTTGTTGACCCTCAACCTCTGATTTCCATAATTCCACCACACTGTGACAACTGCATGACACTTCTACAATGCTCAATAGCTCAAGATTCAATATTAGCTCATCTTGTGTTTGCCTGTGAGAATGCACCTGCATTGTTAATTTCATGCATAGTGTATAGATTTCTTTCACATGTTCTAAAGGTGTTCTCCTTCTAACCTTGCTGGTTATATCTTTCTCTAGTTGTCTACTGTGTATATTTTACTTTAAAGGCAAGACTCTCAATTTTCCACAAGTACCCTAAAAATCACTGTTTTGAAGCATAGGCTAAATTTGAAAAGATATGTTCATTCAATCCAGGTGACCAAAAACTGATCAATTTGAGGCACCTCTTGAGTTGAAACAACAAAAACTTGATAAATTTAAACTATGATATGATTGAGTAGAAATTCAAAATGGGAAATAGTCCCTCTAGATTTGTGGGTGAAGACAGAATAAAACATGAAAAATTACTATTGTTTTGAATTTTCAATATCTTTACTGTCCATAATACTTATAACAAACTGTGGTGTATGCATTCTAAGTTGTCTCACTATAACTTCTAGCAATAAAATAAGGCAATATGTTTTTATCAATTTCAGCTGAAAAGGGAACTAAAGTAAAAGGTACTGTACAGAAGACTAATCTGGTGGATTTGAGCCTAAGTCTCTTTCTTTTCAAGTACCGGCATAGGACTATCTATGAGAAAAGTGCTTTTCAATAAAAATTGAAGGTCAGAAATTAAGCATAGTTGGGTTTGACTATGTACAAAGAAAATGAATTTCAAATATTTGGTTTAAAATATTTTTTCTCTTCAGTTTTGTTATTAATAACTCTAACTAGGCTAGCTAACATAGTTTTCTTTCCAACATGTGAGTTGGAGGTATGGATTCATAATTCTGTAATATTTCTTTCTATTTCTAAATATACAATACATTTCTCTTTGTTGAATATAACTTGTGTTCTTGTATTAGTTGAGATAAGATGAGATACGGGCAAGTAGGGTCAAGATATGTCAAGACTAGGAGTAGAATAAGGACTATGATGAAATTATAGCTACAACTGCCAACATACGTGAAACCATGATTTGGAACGAGTGGCATTTTGTGTATAAAGAGAATACAGAGTTAGCATGAGTTAAAAGGATGAAATTAAGGACAAAATCCTGTGCTTCATATTCAAGACTTTAAGTACAAGTAGAAAGATTGAGTGAAAAGAAAGTATGTAGATCAGGGTCATTCTTTAACTAATAATTATTGAGAATGTACTCAGGGGTAAACACCGTGTAGACTTTGAGGAGGCAGCAGTTTTCATGTAGGGCTTACCATTTTTTCTTATGATACTCTCTCTTTTTCAGTAACCATGACACTTCTATTTCTCTCCCAAATTTCTTTGACCACTTCATTTTTTATGTTGTTTCCCCTAAATATTACTCTGTTTAAAAATCTTACTCTGACTTTTTTCCCACCTTCTTTTCTGAATTTCCTTCTCTTTTCTTTTATGTTATCTCCTTTGGTATCACGCCCACTCTCATATTTAAGTCATCAACCCCCATCAGTCTCAGATCCATATTCTAGTTTCTATCATCAACACCCAGATCAGGGTTTCCGAATCCATGCCAGATCCACCAATGACATTTTTCAAGCAATACAGAATTTGGAGTCACAAACTTCATCCAAGTTGTACAACTTTCTAGCTTTCTTTCCTGGAATATGTTTTCTCCATTTGTAAATTGGCATCAGTTACCTTCCTTAAGTGGTTGTTTTTCAAGGAACACACATGTATGAATGTAAAGTTATTACTTCTTTTTAAACATGAAGCTATTGCTGTGTACCACATGAAGATAACCTCCATGAAGATTTTCTTAATTGCCTCCACTAGAGATGAACCCACATTCTTTTGAAACACAATTATATTGTCTTGTATTTTAGTAGTTTTCACGCTTGTTTGAGCTCCACCCTCAACCCACCCCTTGACTAAAAGTTTTAGGAAGATGAGGATTCATTAATGGGTCTCTTTAGTGCTTGAAACAGCATCTAACAAGTCAGAGGCACTCACAAGTAGTTGTTGAATTAAATTGACAACAGGCTTTCATATATGAGAAAGAAAAATACCCCAGATTCTATCAACTACATCATTTGGTAACAAAACAAGATGCATTAAGGTTTTCCAGAGAAATCTATGTTTCTGATGATGGCTGAGAATTAAATTTGTGCTTGGCTTGAAGGTCTCCAGGCAGGCTGTACCTGCTTTGGCTGTTGGTGCTCAAATTTGTAATGGCAGAGTAGGTGTGGCTCCTCATTGCCAAGCATTAGTGTAAGCAAACCTAGACTTTCTATCAATCACACATGGCATGCATGGTGTGTGCCTGCTGCCTCTTGAAGCTCTATTAAAAGAGTATAACACCAGACCAGAACTGTCAAAGATTTAATCTGTCTGTATCCACCTTTTTGTGCATCCCAGTGGAATCGTAGATTGATGAGAGTTATTGGCATGCTGACAACACATAAGAGGGAGAAAACCTGTAGATATCATTCATGAATTGTATTTTATTTCTGTTTTGAAAGATTTGAGTTCCACATTTTGAATTTCCACATTCTAGCAGTATACCCCACATGCAAATTTGTGTTAGCAAAAGGAGTATGTAGAAATTTTAATATTCAGGATGCCAGCAGTGAGGTGTTATTTTTTAAAAAGTTTGACTTTGTTTAATGATACTCTATGTGCTTCTTAGCCCTGTTGTGAAATAATTTAATTCTCTTTCTAATAGAAAAGAATGATGATAAAGGTATATGAAGTAGTACCCCTTTATCTGCAGGGGCTACATTCCAAGACCCCCAGTGGGGTCTTGAAACCATGAATAGAACTGAAGCCTTTACATACTATGTTTTTTCCTATACATACATACTCATGATAAAGTTTAATTTATAAATTAGGCATAGTAAGAGATTAACAACAATAACTAATAAAATGGAATAATTATAACAAAATGTACTGTAACAAAAGTTGCCGTAGATCGTAGCAACCTCAGCATAGGATGTTTTTGTTTCCTTTTAAGTTGAGAACTTGACCTTTTCACTTAAAGGAAGCACTTTATGGCTTCTTTTTGGCATATTCAAATTGCCAGCGTCACTACTCTTGTGCTTTGGGGCCGTTATTAAGTAAAATAAGGGTGACTTAAAAACAAGCACTGTGGTACCGTGGCAGTCAATCTGATAACGGAGACGCTAAGTGACAGGTGAGTAGCGTCTACAGCATAGATATGCTAGACAAAGGGATGATTCACGTCCCGGGTGGGACGACAGGAGATTCCATCATGCTACTCAGAAAAGTGTGCATTTTAAAACGTATGAATTGTTTATTTCTAGAATTTTCCATTTAAAAATATAAGTAATTTTTAAATACATTTTTTCATGTGGAATTAAATCTCACTTTCTTGTGAATTAGGGGGACTTGAATTATATGATTGAGCATTATGATTTGGAAAATTTTATAGATGCTATTATTTAACTATATTGACCATAAAAGAACCTCAGTATCTCTTCTGTACAGTGTCTTATTTTCAGTTGTATCTCTGAAATCGTAATTTCCTTTTACAGAACTCATTAGTCCTGAGAATCAAAGAACATTCAGATTGGTTAAATGCTTATAACACTGTGATAGTTAATTTTATGTCTTAAGTGGACCAAGCGATGCCCAGATATTTGGTTAAATATTATTTCTGAGTGTATTTCTGAGGATATTTCAGAAGTGATTAGCATTTTAATTGCTAGGCTGAGCAAAGTGTATTGCCCTCTCCAATATGGGTTGGCGTCATTCAATCTGTTGAGGGCCTGAAGAGAACAAAAATGTGGAAGAATGGAGGGTTTGCTCTCTTTCTGCCTGATTGCTTGAACTGGGACATTAATCTTCTCCTGACCTCAGTGTTCCTAGTTCTCAGGCCTTCAGACTCAGACTGGAATCTACACCATCAGCTATATGGCTTTTAAACGACAACCTTACTGGCTCTCCAGATTGCAGACAACAGATTGTGGGACTTCTCTGCCTTCATAACCATGAGGGCCAATACCTTATAATAAATATCTTTCTATCTCTATATATCCTATTGGTTCTGTTTCTTTAGAAACCTCTGACTAATATGGGCATATTTATATAATTGAATACTATGTAACTACCGAAAATCATGATGCATTTTTAAAAAATATATTTTCATAGATTAAGACTCAGAAAACATTAATTAGTGTCTGCTGTCTTTCCTTCAGAGGGGATGATTTCTCACCTGCTTTATACATGTTGATTGCAAGCCCACATTCAGCAGGGTCTGTTCTCCTCTGTGGGGGTATCATGTGCTCCTCGTTGTAGAACCTTCTCTGCCAAGTTCAGCTCTTGCTTCCTCTCTGGGACCCAGAGGGTTCCCAGAGGGTTCACTGTTTCAGGACACAGTTTACTTTAACTTCTTAACATTGGATTCCTTCCCCATGTTGGTAGAAAATATTTGATTCCACAACCATCAACTGTGTAGACATAAAATCTAAATTCCGTGCCACTTCCTTGAGCAAGACAGCCAAGGTTTTGGAGTCTATCTTTAAAGAAGAGGCCTGACTTTCCAGGGACTTTCATTTCTGGCATGAGGGGATCCTTTTTCCTTTCTTTTTTGCTATAGAACTTGTATTACTATCTTTATTACCGTTTTAACTATCTTTATCTGGGATTCATCCTCTTTTAGAAAGAGGAAGGAGGGTCTTTGTTACTTTAGAATTGGAAGCATCAAAGTGAATTTCAAGCATACAAGGTACACTCTACTTTATTTATTTATTTATTTATTTTTGTTAGGAAGATCAGCCCTGAGCTAACATCCATGCCAAATCCTCCTCTTTTTACTGAGGAAGACTGGCTCTGAGCTAACATCTATTGCCAATCCTCCTTCTTTTATTCCCCAAAGCCCCAGTAGATAGTTGCATGTCATAGTTGTACATCCTTCTAGTTACTGTATGTGGGACACCACCTCAGCATGGCTGGAGAAGTGGTGCAGCGGTGCATGCCCGGGATCCAAACCCGGGCCACCAGTAGCAGAGCACGTGCACTTAACCGCTAAGCCACGGGGCTGGCCCCTACACTCTACTTTAAATCAACCCATTCTAAACATTTCCTCCAATAATAGTGAATCATTCTCTATCTGTTTTCAGGTTATCAGGGAACAGATAACCTCATTTTATTCATATAGCTTACCTATATAATTACATAAAACCTGAAAATTAGGCATTATTATCCAAATTTTGCAAATAAGAAAACTGAAGTTCAGAAAAGTTAAGAAACTTACCCACAGTCATGCAGCTAGTGACTGACAAGTAAACTTTGGAATCTGAAACTGTCTGATTCCAAACACTCTGAGCTTTCCACCAGGTCTTGCAGCTGCCAATAACATCAATCTAACCACTGAGCTCTCTATGATAAGGCTACTGGTCTTAATGAGTCTTTTCTATATCAGATATACAATATAAGGGACTCCAATAACATTGTTCAATTATGATAACATAAGCTCCAAAATAAATTCTGAATATTTGCCTATAGATAGGTGGTTAAGAGAATTAACTCTTCAATCATATGTCTGGGGTCCAAAACCTATCTCTATGTGACCATGAAAAAGTTACCTGACCTCTCTGAACCTCAGTTTGCTTATCCTCAAGATGGAGATCAAGTAACATTTCCCTGATTAGCTTTGGTGACATAAATTAGCAAATACATATAAAGCACTTAGACTAGTTTGTTGTTGTTAGCGCCATTGAGCTGATTCCAACTTCTAGTGACCCTGTGTACAGCAGAGCAGAACCCTGCTCAATCTTTTTGTGCCTTCCTCTCACCTTCTGGTGCTATATCAGACAATTCTTTGCTGCTTTTCATGGCCAATTTTTTCAGAAGTGGGTGACCAGGTCCTTCTTCCTAGTCTGTCTTAGTCTGGAAGCTCTGCTGAAAGCACCATGGGTGACCCTGCTGGAATTTGAAATGCCAGTGGCATAGCCTTCAGCATCACAGCAACACACAGCTGCCACATATGACAACCAACAGAAGGGTGGTGTGGTTCCTTGACCAGGAAACGAACCCGGACCACAGATATAAGAGCACAGAATCTTAACCACTAGACTGCAAGGGCTGGCCACTTAGAATAGTATATGATACTCAGCAAAGAGCTTAATAAGTGTTAGCTATTATTATTCAAATGATCCATATGGAAATATCTTGCATCAGTTGGTCTATAATTGACAAAATATTTAGTATGCATCAAATAAGGCAACAAAATTCTCAAATTTATGAAATGCAATGTGTTTACCTTTTTCTAACTGGGTCTGTTAATTAAAGTCCTTTCTCATTAGCAGCTGTGCTTTTTTTTATAGCAAAACATTTTTTTATATCTTCAATTTGTGGAAAGCTAAGAAGCATATGACAATTTTAATGAGGTTCCTGTTTACTTAAATGAAGTAAAAATTCTTCCAAGATTTTTCTAAAATTAAAGTTTTCATTAGAATTTTAGTGCCTGTGTTTTACTCTTTTCCAACCCATTACTGACATCAGCACTGAACCTTTTATTATGCAGTTTAATTTATATGTTGGAATGCCGTGTACACATAAATATGCTTAATAACAACACTATGTGGAATATACTCTGAAATTGAAAACCATAGAAGCTAGTAATAATTTATGAATTTCTATGAAGAGCCCTTAATACTCACTTAAGTTCTTAATAAGTAGTTTCCGATAATATTTCAGTGACTTGTCTCCTTAACATTTCTTTTTAATTTAACTAAACTTTCTTCTTCTTGGGGATGGTACTAATTAATCCTAAGAAGATGAAAATAGTATTTCTGTTTTTCCTCTTTTCACTGCCAACGCCATCTGAGGATCTCCATGTTGAAGGCTTTCCTATTAAGTGAACGTAGACTCGATAATTTCAAATTCACCTACAGGTGTTGGGTCCTCCTCTATTCAAAGTGCTATGGTACCTATTGTAAAGTGAGAGTGGAAGATGAGAGAAGAAATCAATAGCTGAGAGTGCGGGGTCAGTAGAGGATGTTGGAGTCTCAAACATTTAGAAAAGATTTAGAATAACAGTGTGGGGGCTAAGTAAGGGGTCAAGAAGATACAGATAAAAAGATATATTAAAATTTAAGACAGGCTCTCAATATCATTTAATAGTTTTCTTCAGCAGGACTCAGTCACCTACGGCTGACTGAACAGAGGAGCCAAGAGTGTCCCCACAATGTTTCTAAAGTTGTTGATCATGGGAACCAGGCTGAGCAGGGAGGAAAGAAATTAAAAAGGAAACAGGAACATAGGAAAGATTTTCAGCCTAGAGCTCTCCAGGAGATCAGGGGAAAGAGGATTTGCCAGATTGGGTGAAAAATGAGGACAGTGATATCCAGGAGGTTATAGAAGTAGGAAAAGTTTAGAACTAGAGAATTTTAGAAATCAAAAATTTTCAGAGAAAAAGATAGATCCCACATGTACCTTGATGGTCAGTAAGTGAGATAGAGATGAAATGTTATCTTCAGGCAATGATTTCATGGCTTTGATGCTGGCCCTGATATCAGTTCCCCTACATTAAACACAGCATATATATATAAAGCACTTAATTCCCATTCCCTGCTTCTCTAAGTTACATTCATATGTAAATATTGTTTTTTTAAACCTTCCTATCCCTGAACTTCACAAGGCAAATAGAATTTACACATTGCTAGAGCCAAGCGGCCTCATGCTGACATTTTGTCTAGTTACGGGTCCTTTGAAGTTTTGTTACAGGGAAACTGATATCCAGAAACTATCAAGATGCTGAAGTTTCCCAGACTCCAACTCCTTGGCACCCTGGTGCCAGAATCCACCATCCATCACAGAGGCAGACAACCAAGGACACCCACCTACAGATTCTCTTATCTTGCCATTCTCCTCCCTGCAAGCAACCTCACGAGCCCAAAAGCAGGCTGGTGGGAAGGCACCGACCTGCAAAGCCACAGCTCCACCTCCCCTACCTAAAATACTTGCTGATGTTGTCCATCGCTCCCTCTCTTTCTACAGGGTGGAGGGAAAATACTCTAGTCCATATCATCCAGACTCTGGCTTCAACTATCGTCTGACTGACTGTTGGGTTCTGAGATGATGCAGGAAGATTGATTGATGGAATGCAGGACCTCCTGCTGCAGATAAAGATAACAGCTGACTCAGTGCCGGAATGTCTCGGACCCTTGCACAACTACCCCAGAAGATATCTGTGGTCATGTAGACAGTACATTCTTTCCCATCAATTTCCCTTTAAAAACCCTAACTGCTAATGCTTCAAGAGGACAGTGGTCTTCAAGGCATAAGCCTGCCACTTCCTCATTTGCTGGCAAATTAATAAATTACCCTTTCTTTTCCTCAATCTCTTGTCATTGTGTTCATTAATTTGGCTATGTTTACAAGGTCCTGGTTTTTGGCAACAGCTTCATTCATTCATCCATCAGTTTAATTAGACACTAAACATTTATTGAGTCTAGAAGTAGACTCAGATTTTGTGGGCCTGAAGCGCATACAATTTTGTGGCCCTTAAGAATATAAAATTACAAATATATAATTAGAAGTTTACAATTAGGTAAGAGCATTGGAAGGGTCCCACACAATTCAGAGGACCCGAAGCTTAATCTGAATTAGTTTTGCAGTAAACCTCCCTCTTGTTGAGTGCCTGTATTCCAGGTGCTGTGCCAGACATAGTAGATACAGAGAGAAACCAGCACAGTGAGATTGAATATCTTATACAACAGCAGGGCTGAAATATGCATATCATGGACTTTTATAAATCAGAAATCCATCATCTTATTCTGAGTAAGAGAAATGATTTTGTTTTCAATGGTAATAATGTATTTAGTGTCCTGAGGCTCTAGAGACCTATGAGCTGCCCGTGGGCATCTTCAGCATATTACTTGCTGTTACATTCTTCATAAATGAAAGGATAGTGATGTTTTAGGGCTCAGGCAATCGTTGATGATCATTGCAATAGCAGTTGAAATCTTTTGATGGTCCAATGTCTTCATTGTATGCAGTATTTTCCTCCTATTATCCTCTCCAGAACAATTAACTAAAGTTTTCCCTTCTGTCTTTTCTTTTCCTATCCACCCCCAAAATGAAATGAATCAGAAATAATAAGGAGAAAAGAAAGACAAATAAAATGTCTTTACAAACCACAAACAGTATAGCATTAAATAAACACACAAAACATTTGTGACGTTTTCACTGTAACCTCTTTACTTTTACTGTTTAGAGAGAACATTGTCTTGCTTGTAATCTTACTTTATACAGAAATCTCTCTCTGTCATGTAATATTTTATTAATATAACAACAATACCATTGATAATAGTGGAATAATATTTTGCAGTTACAGAACACTTCTCTTCAAGATAAGTGGGCTAACAATAGCCCTGATTTCACTGCTCATTAAAACGGTTAAAATAATAGGTTTCTAATTTGCATAAACTGCAGATTAATGGTGTTTACTGAGTGGTGGAACTTGTGCTTATATTCAGAATGCCAATGACAGGAGACGTATGAAAGTCAGAGGCACCTGTCCTCCTGGAAACCACTCACATGTTTATTTTTGGCAAAATGATAAAAGCACATTAGTGTAGCAACTCAGTCAAACTTAATGCAGAAATAACTAATTGAAAATCCTGGAGGTTCATGTAGGAATAAAATGAGTACTTTATTTAATTAAAGCAAATGTAACTTTTTAATGATCCATTTAAAATCAAAGACATTTGAAAAACTTAGCAGGAAGTTTATAGCCTTATTGAAAATATAAGCTTGTTTTGAATATGTAAATAAAAGTTACAAAAAATGATAATGCCATTATAATCTCCCACGGAAGAAAAATTGGTATTTTTTATATCTTCCTTTCTTCCTTCCTTCCTTCCTTCCTTCCCTGCTCCCTTCCCTCCTTCTGTCTACCTATCTATCTAATCATTCTCTTTCTCTATAATAAAAGACAGCATTCATCCTTTAATGTGGACAGTCCTGGAGAAGGAGCTGCTCCCTGTCATCGGATACACCACAAGGGGAAGATGAATATAGTGTATTCCAGCCACAACAACCTGCACTTCTTTCCAAGGCTGCTTTTTCCCCCTAGACAAATCCCCTGGTCCTTCAGACATAATGAATGAGCTTAGGGAATTGCACGAGATTCAGTATCATTTGTATTTTCTCCTAAAGGAAGAACTGAACCCTTTGACAGAGATCAGTATGCACAGAAATGAATACTCCTGTAATGAAGTGCTGAAGGTGACTTATGTCAGTAATTGATACAAACATAGTTTTTTAAGGCTGGAAAGATTGCTCCCTAGGTATTTATTTGTTCTATCTTGGATTTTGCGATGGTGAGCCAGGTCTCGTAGTTTTTGAAGGAGGATTTAAATGAAGAGCTCCTTGAAAGACTTATCAGTTTAATGTTTTATTCAAGATAGTTTTTTACCCACATGAAGAGATAAAGAATCATTAAACAAGTAGTAATATATATGTGAGGATGGATTTTGTGATCTGCCTTCTAGGCTTGAAAGTATACATAAAAGTACTCATTCTTATACAAAAATTTGCCATTAATTTTGAAGAATTCAAACAAATTCCAAATTTGTTAGCAGATTTTAGGGAAAAAAACGGATCAGAATGTGGTCTTAGTATCCTTACCTTCACATAATTCCATTTCTTTTGTGAACATTCCACCTTTTACCCTTGGCAAATGTAATTTATTCCTCTGGCTATTTTCTTCTATTCCCGTGAAGTTCAATGATTCAACTCATGTTTGGACCGACTCTAATGGTCCAGACTGCCTTATTTTCCACTATAGCATTTCTAAAGCATTTTGTACACTTTTATCACTATCAAGAGGGTGGCTCATCTTTAGGCAATGAAGAGAAAGCTTTCAATATATTATCTTACTTTGACTCACTGAACGTAGACTGACAGTAAGGATTTTTTGTTTCCATGTATGGGTTCGCACATATTCTGTTTTGGTTTGTTTGTTTGATTTCATATATGTTCAATGTACAAAAACGGAAAACCAGTCCAGGCTAATATAGAAAGATTTAAGGAAAAAAGTATAAGTGCCCTGAAATCTCATTAACTAAATATACCAGCAAGAATACATTATTAACACTCTTTCGTACATTTCTCTAGGGACACATACACAATTTTATACTAATAGGATTACATTCATAAGAAAATTTTCTTGTAGACCCTTGTGGCCAGCTATCCGTTGCCATCCTTTCCCCCCTTCTTGTATTCACCATCATTCACGCCTGAGATTACCTGACGTGTATCCTTCCTCACTTTCTTCCAGGCTTATTCAATCATACATACAATCATACTTGTGTAGATATTTTTTTCTCATTTTCTATGTTTAGTTTTGTTTATATAAAATTTGGTTCATATTCTATACATTTGTCTGCATCTTGCTTTTCTCACTTAACAATAAATATAGGACATTACTCTATGTCATCTGAGAGAGAGCTAACTCATTTTTTAATTTATCTCTCATTTTCAATGGATCTATAGTTTATTCATTCATTTTCCTATTAATGAACAGTCAGTTTGTTTCTACTTTTGCTCTTAAAAGCAATACTAAAACAAACATTCTGTACATGCATCTTTATGAATCTACTCTTTTATTTAGTGGAGTAGGTAATCCAAGAAAGAAACTGCCCAGGTAAAAGTGCACTTTCAATTTTAATATTAATTTCCCTAACAATTTTGGATATTTTCTTCTGTAAATTGCCTATGGCCTTTCTTTCTTCACTTAAGCTTTTTGTTTTTATCAGGTGTTATTTTCTTACGTTTGTAAAAGATCTTTATATATTGTAAATTTTAATCCTTTTCCTTATTTGTTTTGTAATATTTTTTCCAATTAGATGGTTTGGTTAAATCTCAAGAGAGAGGAGATGTAACACTGATTCTGTCTGCAAGGTGGAACTCAGATCTAAGGCAGAAAAAACTTTGTGTAAGAATTAAATCTCCTTGATTCCCATAAAAATCATGGCCATCAAAGAGCAATGGACTTGTTGGGCTGGCCCGGTGGCTTAGCAGTTAAGTGCTCGCGCTCCGCTACTGGGGGCCTGGGTTCAGATCCCGGGCGTGCCGCTTCTCCATCCATGCTGAGGCAGCGTCCCACATACAGCAACTAGAAGGATGTGCAACTATGACATACAACTATCTACTGCGGCTTTGGGGAACAAAAAAAGGAGAAGGATTGGCAATAGATCTTAGCTCAGAGCCGGTCTTCCTCAGCAAAAAGAGGAGGATTAGCATGGATGTTAGCTCAGGGCTGATCTTCCTCACAAAAAAAAAAAAAAAGGAGCAATGGACTTGCTTTCATGTTTCTTTCTCATAAGCTGAGTTTTCCTTTCTCCCACGTGTCAATTTCCCTGTTGTTGGATACATATCTAGTACTTCCTTTGGTTCCCTCATAGCACCTGGTTGAGGAAACTGAATAATAGGGATTCCTTCTTTAAAACATTAATATCTGAAATAAGAACTGTGGGTCTTCCTCTTGGTAGGGAAAATACTTTAAAAGAAAATGCTGAAAGAGACTGGACTAAAGAATATTTTTATTTATTCAGTCACTATGCAAATCATAGCTTCTGTTGGCTTTAAGAGAAGTTAAGGATACAGAACTTTCAGGACTCAGAGAACTGAAGAAAGATTTACTTTACAAATAATTAAAGTTGAAACAAACTTCAAGTAAAATTAAAACTTGACTTACTCCTAAATGTTCAATTTCCTTTTATTTAATATAGAAATAGAATGATATATTATGTTATTAACTAACAAGAATGAAAAACTATAGTTGATATAAAATCATAAAATACATGTATTCTATTAATAATATAATTATTAATAACCTAAAGTATGAATGGTACAAGAATTAATGATGGTTTATAAAAATTACTTATTTTTAATCACTTCACCTTTTTTTCTATCTGTAAATCATCTATCAGTCTTCACATCTAGAATGGACTTTCTGAAGTTCCCCACAAAAAGAAACTCACCTTTTATTTTCCAAAAGTATGTTAAAATAAAACAAAACAAAAAAAAACAAAAACAGAGCTTTTGGTTGTAGAGACAGCTGTCTTAATTCACTGTCTACCTTCAACAGAAATTAAAAATAATTTTGAATTAAATATTACACTCTTGAGATTTTTCTAAGTCTAAAAATCATGCAGAGATTTAGATGGCACTGTGTTTAGCCTCAATAATACTACTTGACTAGTAATTAATAGAGCCATATGAAATGAGATAAGAGAAATATTCTATCACTTTAAACACAAAATTCTGATAATACTTATTTATAGCTATTTTACTTTTCACTTATTTCACTTACTATAATATTTAAAAAAATTTTAGAGGTCATTTAACAGGCATTGATCATTCAAGGGATCAGAGTTGGCCACCCCAAAATGTATCTCTTTGCTTGATTATTATTTTATGTTTGGAGAAGATTGGTCCTGAGCTACCATCTGTTGCCAATCGTCCTCTTTTTCTTTTTTCTCCCCAAAGCCCCAGTACATAGTTTTATATCCTAGTTGTGGGTACTTCTAGTTCTTCTACGTGGGACTCCCCCTCAGCATGGCTTGATGAGTGATGAGTAGGTCCGCACCCAGGATCTGAAGCGGGCCACTGAAGCGGAACGTGTGCACTTAACCTCTCTGCCACTGGGCCAGCCCCTTGGCTTGATTATTTTATTTTATTTTATTTTTTAGATCTTTTTTTTTTTTTTTTTGTGAGGAAGATCAGCCCTGTGCTAACATCTGCCAATCCTCCTCTTATTTTTTTTTTTTTTTGCTGAGGAAGACTGGCCCTGGGCTAACATCTGTGCCCATCTTCCTCCACTTTATATGGGACACCACCACAGCATGGCTTGCCAAGCGGTGCGACGGTGCACGCCCAGGTTCTGAACCCGGAACCTCAGGCCGCTGCAGCGGAGCACATGCAGTTAACTGCTTGCGCCACCAGGCTGGCCCCTTGGCTTGATTATTTTTAAGGACAAAAGACTCTGAAAGAAACTTTGACCTTTCCCCTAACTGCCTAAAAGAATTTAAGATAGATGGCCTGTCCCACAGGCCATCACCAGAGATAACTTTGGGTATGGTAGACTAGGAGGATCCTTGCTAAGCCCATTTATATGAAAGTTCTCTCTCTCTCATGTCACATTGTCTATAGATGGCCTAGCAAAATATTTGTTTACCAAAGTTTTGCCTTTCTATCTCCATGTGAATTGCCTTCCTCTCCTTTGAAGTCTCAGACCACTACCCTCAACATCTTCCTTTGTCCTCAGCTGAAAATGGTATTTAATCTGGTGGTTTCCATAATATTGGAGAGTTACTCGGATTTCCTGGGTTTCTCCCATGTATACAGGTTATTAAACTTTGTTTGATTTTCTCCTGTTAATCTGTCTCATGTCAATTTAGTTCTGAGACCAGCCAGAAGGACCTAGAGGGCAGAGGAATTAGAGGAATAGTTCTTCCTCCCCTAAAGTCACATAACTTTTATTATTATTTTTTAAAATTTTTTGTTTATTGCAGTAACATTGGTTTATAACATTGTATAAATTTCAAATATAGGAACATCATCTCTGGAGGATATGGATTCATTCTTCTAAAAGGTATTTAGCATTTTTTTTTTTTTTACTGAGGAAGATCAGCTGTGAGCTAACATCTGATGCCAATCCTCCTCTTTTTTTTTGCCAAAGAAGACTGGCCCTGGGCTAACATCTGTTTCCATCTTCCTCCGTTTTATATGGGACGCTGCCACAGCACAGCGTGACAAGCGGCGTGTTAGTGCATGCCCAGGATCCGAACCTGCGAACCTCAGGCCACCGAAGCGGAGCACGCGCACTTAACTGCTACGCCACCGGGCCGGCCCCTTTAGCATTTTTTTTTCTAGTATTCACTTCTATATTGCCTAAGTGTGAATGCCAGATCTGCTACTTGTTAAGTGGGTGAACATAGGCAAATTATTTCATTTCTTGGATTCTCAGTTTTCTTATTAGTAAAATGAGGGTAATAATAGTATGTACCTCATAGGATAGGTGTGAGGATTAAATGGGTTACTATATAGGTTACAGCAATGTATAGAAGATAATAAGCACTATATCAAGATTTGCTGTACTATTCCTGAGCAGGTATAACGGACCAGACTCAGATATAAAGTACATTTGGTTATGATTCAATCATTGCTGTCAAGGAGTTGCAGAATGTAAGGAGACAGACACACACACACACACACATTAAAATGTAGTAAGAGCTTCGATTGCAGAATAACAAGAGTGTTGACTATGTGGAAGAGAATGTCAGGCATTGAGTGGACAGTTTTGCAAAGTACAGCATGTACACTGGGACAGGGACCAGAACAATTTTATGAGCACTGTACCTGCAGTGCTTGATTCAGTTTCTGGTTCATAACTATTCAAAAATATTTAGTGAGTGACTGAATAAAGAATTTTGATTTTGTTTTGAATGTTTACAACAGAGAACTATTATGCTCAGAATGGATGTGAAGTGACATAGGATTTTAAAAGACTGTGGATCATTAAGAAAACCAATCACTTGTACATTGAGAAAAAGTGTTCAGCAGCAGTAGTGGTGGTGTACAATGTAAACAAAACACTTCTAAATGTCTGTACAAGAGTTACTGCACCTGAATATTTCATTAATGTATCTGGCCTAAAAGATTAGAACATTATAAGTGTAATCCAGTGAGTGTTTTTATTTTTTATCTTTGCTGGGATTTATTAACATTCACTCCTTTATTTATATTTTAGTAATGTTCTGTTCATCTATATGCGTGATGTGTAAATATACATATATCAATCAATTAACTATGATTCTGTATTTAAAGTTTTACTTCATTAAGGTAGAAGTGCCAGATGCAAAAACATTTTCATATATATAATATATGATAATTATCATAAATACATGGTATCATAATATATATAAAATTTGGACTCACACATTCTTGAAAATCGCTACACTTATCTAGATAAAGTCTATGGCAGTCTAAATGAACTGCCTACACATTTTAAAATTTTTGCTTATTATGTGATTCATATATGTTGTTTTGGAAAAATTCAAGTATGTCCCTAAAACTTGCAGTGAGGAGAATCCTGAAAGAAACGTAAACCTAAGGAGGTTTAGTTGTGGTGTGGGCACCATTTTTAATTGACTTTCACAAGAGTGTTGCTGTCTGTGGGCTGACAATTTCCTTTCTCTCACTCCACTTTATAGCCCAGCTCTGTGCTGAAAATCTGACCAGCTCTTTCTACCTGTAAATCTACAATCTCCTGAAATAATATTTGTTGAAATAGCATCATTCTATTCTAGATAAAAATACTCCAGCCTTCCTCACAAGAAATAGTGTTATTGCAAGCTTGAACTATTGAAAAAGTGATATTGCCTCTAAGGGGGTACGCCATCTTAATATGACATATCTTCAAGACAAGGAAAAATGTACTTTTCAAATCCTACATGCGTTATAAACCACCACTTACGGAACCTTTGTTCTAAAGTGTTGCCAGTTTTACCTGAGGAAGGCATTTTACCGCATTTAAAAGGTCTCCAAGGATGTTAGGGAATCGTAGGTGAACCTGCAGGCCTGGTGGATATAATGAAAACTCAAGTTTTTGTTTTGTGAAGTTTTCTCAAGGCTTTTCTCCTGGGCATTGAAATGTAACTTCCATTTTGCTGGTCTAACTCCACCATGTAGTGCTGGCAGAGATTTCAGCAAGAGAAATAGCTGGTGAGTGTAATAAACTAAGAAATAGGGCTCTCTCCTCACTCACCTGCTGTTCTGCTGAAGGAACTGGTGGTTGAAAATGTTGTTAATCTCATTAAAAATAGATGCCAGCAGTCCATAAAAATGAGACACCAACGTTACCTTTAGATTCTTTTGTAACTTATTTTGCTGGTTGGCTCTAGAAAAAATAAAAAATTACCAAGCAGACACCTGCCAATGTCAATTTTTTCTCTCTTTTCAAAGTTCTTTCTTGCTCAATGAGTCCAGTGTTTTACCCAAATCGATCCAGTAAACCAATTCACACTAGGGTGCTCACGTCTGACGTATTACTCTTCTCAGAGAAATTTTCTGCTTATCTTGCTTTATATGAGTGAAACTTTTTATCATTTATTTGTCCAAAAATATATTTTTTGAACACTACTATCTGCCTGCCACTGTTCTAGGCCCTACAAATATAGAAGCAAACAAGACCTTAAAGATTCCTGCTGTTATGGGGTTGACATTTCAATGGTGGGCAAACAACACACAAGGAGATTGCATAATATACATACATATGACCATGTGTTAAGTGCAGTGAAGGAATTACAACTGAGTAAAGGGCCAGAGAGTGGCTGATGGGCTTTATACATCTTGCCCCAAACACCAAAATCAGAAGGTAACCCAGGTTTATTATTCATAAAAAACTTAAATATCAACTTAAAGAATGTTAATAAAATTGTTTTTATCTATTTAATAGCAACTAAAGTTGACACAAAAGGAATAGGAGCAAAAAGTATTTCCCATTGGAGAGCATATGACAATAGAGTGATAACAGGGAAATCCTAATGTTATATTTGGTTGCTGATGCTAAAATTTTAATGGAGAAATTGATATGACATCTTTAATGATAAAAAGTGGAGTTATGAGGACAAAATGATATTAATGTCTAGATCTCACTAATCATTTTTTATATTGATTGCACGTTGAAATCACGGCACTTTGGGTATATTGGATTAAATTAAATATATTATTAAAATTAAATTCATCTGTTTCTTTTTATGTTTAAAATTATGGCTACTAGAAAATTGTGCATTACACTTGTGGCTCACATTATATTTCTAATGGCTGAGGCTTTAAATTGGAAGTTGGCAAACTTTGTCTGTAAAGAACAATATAGTAAATATTTTAGACTTTTTGGACGAAGAGAAAAAAACACAGATATTATGCATGTAGTCACTGTAACCATTTAAAGTACAATCACTTAAAGATGTAAAAGTCATCTTTAGATTTCAGGTCATAGAAAAATACATGGCAGGCCAGATTTGGCTTGCAGCAAACTCCTGCCTTAGATTGTAGTGGAAAGATGTAGGTCTTCAGAGCTCTGGGGTCAAATATTGACTCTGTCACTTAGCCAAAAGGACATTGGGCCAGATGCAGCTTCTGGGTTTCTTTCTCTTTACTTGTAAAACGGAGGTGTTAGCATCTAACCCTTCAATCATGTTATAGAATTTAGTAAGATTTCATGGCATTGGTTTGTAAACCACTTGAAAAAGTGCCAGTTCCTAATTTCTTAACAAAAGGTGAGATTGTCAATAAATCCTGGGGCATTTGGAAACCACATTTCTGGAGAAAATATAACACACACACACACCCCCACACACACATGCTCGCATTTAAAAAAAAAAAGACATGAAAATGGGTCATATAATAGCCCAAATTCTTAGGAAACAACGAAATCTATACTTTATGATGTGTGTGTCCTGATTCTCTAAAGAAAATGTGCAGCCCCTTAAATCTGATTGCCCCCAAATGTCAGAGTTTGCTTAAAGCAACAGGAAGCTCTCCGATGGTGAAATTTCAAAGACCCGGGTTGGAGACTCTCTTTGAACAAACGTCCTACTTGAAGTGTCTCAAAACAGACATGTAGAAAATAGCTTTAGTATCAACTACTTTTGAGTCATGCTTCTTAATCCTTTTAGGAGTGGGAGAATTGTCAGATCTCCACATGATACTAGTATCTATGGGTTGAGAAAAATAATTAAATGAAAAATAACTTTCCAAAACTCTCTAAACATTTTACTTTTTTGTTTTATTAATCACAACAGTGTGCAAATGAATTTGCCAAGTGTTTGTAACAATCTGTATGAGACATATAACATATTCAGATAATCTTTGATAAATACATGGATTGTAGACTCTTTGCAGGATCTCTGTGAACCCTAGGGCTCCACAATCCTATACGTACCTATTCTGTGAGATAAATTCATGAGAAATTTCCACAGTAATGCTGACTTACATTAAAGCACCTCCACTTGCTGCCTCCATGTACCCTACAGTGGTATCTCTAAATTCTATAATCCTGCTTTACTTTTCTAAGAGTGTCCTCATCTTTACATGTGTATTATATCACAATCTCACTGTACGCTTTGGCCTTTTGCTAGCTAGCATAATTAAGCAATGATGCTAAGTGTCTCTTTCCCTGGTCTCATAGGCCAAGGCAGAACACAAAACTATTCACTAGCGGCCACTGTTTTGGTTACTCATGCCTCAAACGCAACTAAAGACAGGCACCCAGTCTAAATAGGTGCCGCTTGGAGAATTTTCAAAAACTTATTTTTACCACCATTGCATGTGATACACTGTAATTGCCATGCAAGGTTGTTCTACAAAATTTCAAGTTTTTGACTCAATTTAGTCAAAAGATTAAAAACCCTGAGGGGGAAATCAGCCCAAGTTATAAGCTTCCTTACTAACTGATTGAAATGTTCACCTGTTGGCATTTATTTAATGCCTGGAACAGAGCATAACTCCAGGTACTTCTTTGTCACTCAAAACAACTCAATTATACTGAAGGTCAGTTGTTCAAACTAGAATTTATCCACTCTTCTCTCCATCAAGCATAATTATTGCTGAAGGTTTGCCTTTATTATTTATTAGCCTAGTTTTTTTGATTAAGTGAAGGGTATGTGATGTTATCCTACAGAGAAGATAAAGCCAGGTTACTTGAGTTCAAATTCTGGGGTCCTACACATGTTGTGTGATCCTAACAAGTTATTTAATTTCTCAATTTCAGAGAAATTTCATCTGTAAAATAGAGATATTAATAGTCTCAATTTCATATGTAAACTAGAGATATTAATAGCATCTACCTCATAGAGTGATTATGAGGTTTAAATCAGTTAATGTTTAAAAAGCACCTGGCATGGAGAAAGCCCATGTAAGCAGTTGTTAATTATAACAAATAGGGAAAGAGAATAGACCATAATGGTCTAAAACTTAATCGGCATGAAGGTATATCCTTCTATTTATAAAGCTTTGTAAGAACTTCTATAATTTAAATAGAAAGTTTTCATTGTAAATATTCCTTTGAAGACAACTAAAATTGTAAAATAAAAGATATCTTAGAAAATTTTAAACCCAACTTTCTTGCTTTACTAACGAGAAAACTGAAGCTTAGAGAAGTACACTGATTCATCCAAGAATGCAAAGCTAGTCAGTCACTGAACTTGGATTAAAACATAAATATTCTGATCCTTGACCCAGTGTTTCTTACAGTGCACCACACTGACACAATTAAATTTTTACAACCAAATGTGTCTATGGTTTCAAATTATTTTCCTACATATTTCAGGATACAAAATTTTAAAGGAAAAGAGAGAAAAGAGGGCGTATTGTGACTATCAGACCAGGAATGCACATTCTTTCATTTTATAGTTGCCAAATATAATACAGGACATCAGTTATGTTTGAGTCTTAGAAAAACAACAAATTTTTTTTCATTAGTATATTCCAAATATTACCCAAAGAAATTATTCCTTGTTTATCTGAAATTAAAAGGTAGTTGAGGATCCTGTATGATTTTTTTTTTTTTGGAGGAAGTTTGGCCTTGAGCTAACATCTGTTGCCAGTCTTCTTCTTTTTCTTCTTTCTCTCCAGAGCCCCAGTACATAGTTGTGTGTCATAGTTGTGGAGTTTTAGCTCTTCTATATGGGACGCTGCTTCAGCATGGCCTGATGAGAAGTGAGTAGGTCTACGTCCAGGATCCAGGCACGAAGGCCAGTCGGACCCCAGGCCAGCGAAGTGGAACCTATGAACCTAACCGCTATGCCACTGGGCTGGCCAAGAGGATCCTGTATTTTAATTTGCTAAATCTGGCAGCCTTACTCAGTTCCGAAAGATGATGCAATCAGTCAATGACCATAACTGGATTAGCAATTCTCCTGTGCACAAGTAGGACAAAAAAATTCAAGTTTGTGACTTTTTGTGAAGAACGCATAAAAATATCATATTTGTAAAGGGCAGATATCATCATTACAGCCTCATCTTGGACTTAGATATATTTGTGATACTAATAGTAACAATGGCTAACATTGAATGTTCTCCCTGTACCAAATACTTTGCAATAACTTTGTGGGTAATCTCATTTAATGCTCACACAACCTGGTTTGTTAGGTACTATTATGATCCTCATCATATATGGGATGGATAAGTCAGTTTGGGCTTATATCCACAGGAGTTTATTTCTTGCTGACCCTGTGTCTGTCAGGGGTGAGCAGCAGTCCTGCTCCGTGGAACCAGACAGAGAAACAGCCTCCATCCAGGACATTCTGAGTCCTGTGGCAGAGGGAAGAGAGATCATGGTGGAACTATGTCATGGCTCTTAATGTTATGGCTTTTAAGTGGCACATGCCACTTTCACTCACAAAATGAGTCAAGGCAAAACGCATAGCCAAGCCTGAAGACAATGGGGCAAGAGAGAATAATTCTCCCTGAGGATGAAGCGGCAACTATTTTGAGCAATAATACCATGTACCCAATGAGGAACCTGAGGCATAGAGCAGTTAAGGGATTTGCCCACGGCCACATGGTAAGATTTCAACTCGGGCATTCCGAGTCCGCTGCTTGTGTTTTTAACCCTTTACTATTTTGTCTTTTTATGTGGGGACGACAGCCTAGACATTCACCTATGTCTGCCAGCACAAATACTGAGCATGTTGACTTTGAAATGAGAAGACCCTAGGATTTGTGTCCTGCCTGGTGATCCTGTTTGCCTCGCTGTGATGCCAGCTTCAGAAGTATCAGTAGGTCATATTGGGGACTTTGCTTTCTGCACTATGTACAATACTGTAATTGAGATAGAATGTCTTCTTAGTTGTGTTATGTAGGGTTTTTTAAAATGTATAGATAGTGTCCTGCACTTTAAATAAGATCCATTAGCAAAGCCCAGATACTATTAGCCCGTGAATTGACTTTCGGGTCCCAGATGTTTGTATACTTTTTTTCTGTGATTCCCCTGATTGCCACTGAGTGGTTACACCTCCTTCACCAAGCTGACTAATACATCACACTTAAACTGACACCTCACCAGAGACAGAGTGCTTCTGCAAGGCCTCGGAGGGCCCGAGCTGTTGAAAATGAATGGATATTAAAGTGAAATATTAGAACACATAGTGGAGCACGGCTTGTTGCATAAGAATGTTAAAATGATGTTATTGGCAAGTTGGAGAACACAATAAGGAGAAAATGATTATAACAGCTAGTGAAAAATGACATCTTATGAAAAATTCATTTATTACCTTAAAGGGCTTGTTCATAATTGTAACCATTTTCCCATTGTGGTAAGAAAACATAAATCTTTTTCTCTTTTATGCTCAGGTAGGTAATTTTTTTCTTTTTTAACATCCTTTTAAAACTTCGATCTATTTGCATTTCTCTAATTGATGAGAGAAATAAATTTTACTCAAATCCACATCAAGTGAAACAAAAATTTGCATATGGTATTTCTAAGAGGAGATTCTGAGAACTCTTGCTTGGTCGTGTAATTTTACAAGTACATTTTATGGCACATAATTTTACCATAAACAGCCACTTTCCATTCAAACATTTACGAGATCCAGAGCAACGGTTTATTGAAGCAGCATTAGGAAAAATCCCCATAGGTCCTGACTTTGAAGCTTCTCCTTCTGGAAATGCATATAAACCTTAAAGATTAGACCGACACTGGCCTCCATATTGTATCATATATTCTTCTCCAAGTTGGGCAGGACATTTTTATTTGTGAGTCAATATGTTATGGGGTAACTTGGCTCCTCTTTTTAAAAACAAGCCTAACATAGAGAACAATGCCAAGAAGTCTAAAGTTATGTGTTTTAATACATCCTCTTCTCCTTTCCTGAAAGGGTATGCTTATTTAAAAAAATTTGTTTCTAGCATGTTTTAGATTTACTGGGCCTAAAGTGCTACCACAGTTAAGGATATGAAAATGGGACATGGAACTCAGTAATTATTTTCAACCGTAGCTCATACTGGAATCACCTGTGCAGATTTACAAACTCCTGCTGCCTGCGGTTGCATCCCCAATCTTTCTGATTTACCTGGTTTGGAGTGCAACTTTGGTGCCAGGATGTTAAGGCTTCCCAGTCGATCTAATGTACAGCTGAAGTTGTGAATCACTGGAATCAGAATTGAGGGAGAACAGCACATTGATCAAGAGTGGGACAGACAGGGATCTTGTGGAGACATTAATGGCCTCATTCTTTTCTGGTAGAATTGCCAGTAACCTGTTCCTCCTCCTTCTCCCCCTCCTGCTGGTATCTTACTCCTACTTTTCACTTTCTCTATCATATAGTGAGTCCTTACTATGTGCCAGATGAAGTGTCCTGCATGGATTCACTCACTGAGTCCTCAACACAAACATATGCGTTAGGTAATAATATTACCCCTGTTTTGCAGATGAGGAAATGGATGGCCAGGCAGGTTTCGTAACAGGCACAGTGTTGCTCATACATGATGGCTTTGTGCTTGGGTTCCTCTTTTAAAGATATGAGCTCAGAAATGTATTATGTTCTTCTTATGACCCTTATATCAGTTGCAAAAGTCCCCACTTCACAGAGGATACTCTTTTCTGAATTTTTATTTTTTTGTTTGAATTCGTGTTGCGATATGAAAATACTTTGAAAGTTCAGACAAACACTCCTCTTTCCAAGTATTCCCTCTCCAGTTTCTTGTTGCATAAACCCACTCAATAGGCAGCTATTAGGTAAGATTAAGGGCGATCTCCTATTTAGATACACATATCCCTAAGGGAGGAGTTGTTTGGTAATATATTTAGCTATTAAAATTTTTTACACAGGAACCTAAGCTTTCCAAACTCTCATTCTGATCTCCCATCATTGGGAAGTTGGGTCAAGTCTAGCAAATAGCTATAAGGGAGGCAATAAAGATGCTTGAATGATAAGACACTATCCTTAGACTTCATATGGCTACAAGGAAATTGAGATGGTTAAAATAAAAGTGGAAAGAATTGTACCAATTTCTCTAATGATTCCTCTGCATCTGGACAATGGCAATTTGGCAAAAGAGCTATCTCTTCCTTCTTAGGATTAAACTTGCCTTTTGCAGTCATTCTCTTTGCTTTAAGTCTCAAGGTCTTATGCATGTGTTTGCCAGAATTTTGTAGACATGCACATTATTTTTGAATAATATTCTTGGTCTAATGCATTTCTATATATTTCATACAAGAAAACAATTTCCAGCATGCATATGGATTTTAAGCAACTAATAAATGTTCAGGGAGAAAAAAATTTCATGGAGTGGGTACAAGTCTGGAAATATTTTATAATATAAATAGTGTGGAACACTGATGTAGATGGATTATCTATCTGTCTGTCTATCTGTCTTGCTTGCAGGGGAGAATATGAGAACAAAGTTTATATCCTTCAGAATTTGTTTTGTGTCTCCTTAGGAAATTTAGACATCTCAATATTATGATTTTATGCAAACATAGCACCAGATGTAGTTTATTTTGGCTTTGTGTACTCCCAACTGATGCTAGGAGACAGTCAGTGATCACTTTCATCCAGAGCATAACCTTGTTCACTGCTAAAGAGGAAGCCACAGAATGATTCCTTGCCACTGACTGAGACTCCAGGAGTAGTATCTTTAACCAAGAATGCTGTTAAAGTATAACATGAGTTCATATGATGTATCTTCTAACAATTATCCTCCAACTTGCTCATTGCCATTAAAAGTCACCTCAGAAATCAATTTAGTCCCATGGGGTTTCTACTCTAAACATTTTGAAAATATCTCTACTGGACATATTTTTCACAATTACTGCATCAAGCTCTTTTTTCACTTCTAGAATACCTGTGTACTTGAAGATGTTGGGATTTCTTTTGTTGGCCTGAAAATGTTCAGTGATAAAACCTAGATGTTATGCAAAATTTGAACAGTTTTCAAAAGTACTGTGTGGAGGAGTTGTCTCTCTGAATAGTCATTCTTTTTCTAAATAATCAAGGACTAATTTGCACTCACAGAGGAAGCCCTACTTAGCTTTGGATAAAAGTCCTCAGTAAAAGATTGAAGAAGCAGCTATGTATGTGGGAATTCATGAATTGTTTTATGTTCTTAAACCCTGTCATCTGTTGTAATAGCAAACATCTGAGACCCCGAGTCCATCTCTCATTTAAACTCTTGGTCTTCAATTTACTGTGGAATAAGTATTTGCTGCATTCATGGCAATTCTGAGGAACACTCTCCAAATTGACTTTGAGTTGGCTTCTTTTCATTACACAGGTCACAATAGATCTGGGAGAGATAAAAGGGAATTTCTCTAGTTTGCATTTTCTAAATGACAAGTCAGAGCAGGTACCTCCTTTGGTACTATCTTTGATACAGAAATAAGTGTCACTTGAGTCTTTCTTTCTTATATTTCAGACCCTTACAGGGAAACCTCTACATTTAAGCCCAGCTGATATACTCTCACCTATTTTTCTTGCCCCATCCTGTAAATCCTTAATTTCACATACCTTCTCTTCAAGAGGGAATCAGATACATAGCAAAGAGCATTTTACAACAATCAAGGATGCCAAATCACTTTAATAAGTAAAAGTGGATTTTGTCATAGGAAATTGCCCAAACCTTTAAGATTCACTCTTCAAATAAGATGAGAGATCAAGTTGGGAAGTAGCCAGGTGACTGAATATCTAGATGTGATTAAAATATAATGGGATTGCTTTTCTTGCATTGGATGTAAAGTATTTTTGGAGGCAAATCCAAAAGGAGTATTAGGAAAGTATTTTGAACAATAAAAATTACATGGGAATAAGAATATTGCTTTATGATATAACTCTCTGAAAGGCTACAGTCTTGTGCATACCTAAGCTATGCAATGTTTCACATAAAGATGCATTACCTCACAATCTTTCATAACTCACAATATGATTAATTTATCCAATAACTATCATGCTTCATCTCAATTTATATAGTCACGTCTCTGAAAATACACAGTGATTTAGTTTGATCAGAAAAGTTCTGTTTAGTATTTATTTATAAATTTAACTAAGGTGAGTTAAGGTGGAATAAGTAGTGATGGTAGTAATGACAGCTTCAGAGTGTGCCCTTTCCAATGCTCTAGGTTTCATATTACTAAGACTACACAGAATAAACTGTTAGAGATCCTGGGAAGCAAAATGTGACCGGTAAGGGCACTTTGGCTTAGTTTTACCCATGACCCTCATTGACATCTCAAGATTTCTTTGTCCTAATAGCCAGCAATTTAGTACCAAGGTATTGGGAAGATATTAACTCAGTTTTATATTACTGAAGATTGAATTTAAAAGCATTACATCTGAGAAGTGATGTCAGCAAGATGGCTGAATAAGATATCCCTTGCTTGTATCCCTCCATCAACAACTATAATTTGGCATCCATCCACAGAAAAAAGTGCCTTTGCGAGTGCTATGGGATCCAGGTACGAGATTGTGAAATCCCAGTGCAGTCCAAGAATGAGGACAGCTGTTTTGAGAAGAGAGATCTGTGTCCTGACAGCTGAATCACTGACTGTTGTCCCAGCTATAACCCTGGAAACATCTCCATAGCCCTGATGACTCTGCTACAGCCCCATGTGGCTTCGGTTCTGTCACTAGTACATACGTAAAGGGATCAAGGAGGAGTCTTTCCCACCCATGTGTTGGGTAATAGGCATACAGACCTCAGTCCTGATGTAGATCCTGAAATGGCCCATGAACTTGCTCCAATCCTTTACAGTCATGGTCCAGAAGCCCCTGGAGAACACTGAATTAGGCAATCACCCAGGGATGAGAAAGCCTTTGTGGAAATCCAGAAGTTCAGTGGAGAAGTTCGAGCACACTGTTGAAGCAAAATTAATCTGAGATTGGATGCTTTAAAGAGGTCAGTAAAGACCAAAGGAGGTGACTGCTATGTCAAATGCAAAGATAGCAAAGCAAGACTTCAAGGAATACGAAAAATAAGTGACATACAACACCACCAAAGGAAAACAATAATTTTCTAAACGAAATACAGCACCACCAAAGGAAAACAATAATTTTCTAGTAACTGGCTTCAAAGACATGGAGATCTTTAATTTACCTGATAAAGAATTCAGAGTAACTGTTTTAAGGTAGCTAAATAAGCTACAAGAAAATACAGAAAGACAATTCAATGAAATCAGGAAAACAATTTATGAACAAATGAGAAGTTTAATAAAGAGATGGAAATCATAAGAAAGCACCAAACAGATTCTGGAGCTGAAGAATACAATGACTGAAAAGAAAAATGCAATAGAGAGCATCTACAGAAGAATGATTTAAGCAGAAGAAAGAATCTGTGAAATATGAGACAGGACCTTTGAAATTACCCAGTCAGAGGAGAACAAAGATAAAAAAATGAAAAAAAGTAAAGAAAGCCTGTGTGAACTATGGGATACCATTGAGAGAAACAACCTGTGAATTATTGGAGTACCAGAAGGAGGAGAGGGGGAGAGGGAGGCAGAAAACTTATGTAGAGAAATAATGTCTGAGAACTTCCTAAATCTGGGGAGAGACTTACAAACTCAAGTTTGTGAAGATAATAGGTCACTCCAAAATTTCAATCCAAAATGATCTTTTCCAAGACACACTATAGTAAAACTATTTAAAATCAAAGACAAAGAAAGAATTTTTTAAAGCAGCAAGAGAAAAAAGATTTCTCTCATACAAGGGAAACTTCATAAGGCTATCAGTAGATTTCTCAGCAGAAACCCTGCAGGCCAGGAGAGAGTGAGATGACATATTCAAAGCGCTGAAAGAAAAAAACTGCCAACCAAAATGACTTTATCTGGCAAAGTTGTCCTTCAGAAATGAAGGTGAGATAAACAAACAAAAGCTGAGGGAATTCATCACCACTAGACCTGCCTTAAAAGAAATGCTGAAAGGAGTTCTTCAAGTTGAAAGAAAAGGATGCTAGTTGGTAACATGAAAACATATGAAATTACAAAACACACTGGTAACGGTAAGTATATAGTCAAAATCAGAGTATTCTAATGCTGTAGTATGGTGATGTGTTAACCACTTAACTCTAGTATAAAGATTAAAAGACAAAAGTATTAAAAATAACTATAGCTACAATAATTTGTTAATGAATACACAACATAAGAAGAAGTAAATTGTGATATCAAAAATGTAAAAAGGGAAAGTAGAGTTTTTGTGTGTGATTGAAGTTAAGTTAAAATAGACTACTATATCTATCAGGTTCTTACATAAGCTTCATGGTAATCACAAAGCAAAAATCAACAGTAGTACACAAAAGATAGAAAGAAGAGAATCAAAGCTTACCACTATGGAAAATTATTGATTCATAAAGGAACAGCAAGAGAAGAAGAAAGGAACAAAGGAACTACAAAACATCCAGAAAACAATTAATTAGAAGGCATTAGTAATTAATCTTACCAATCCATGATTACTTAAATGTAATACTTTAAATTCTATAATCAAAAGGCACAGAGTGACTGAATGGATAAAAAAACAAGACCCAAATATATGCTGCCTACGAGAGACTCACTTCAGCTTTAAGGACACGCATAGACTCAAAGTGAACAGATGAAAAAAATATATTCCATGCAAGTGGAAACCAAAAGAGAGCAGGGGTAACTATATCTTTTTCAGACAAAATAGACTTTAACTCAAAAGCTATAACAAAAACAAAGAAGATCATTATATAATGATGATGGGGTCAGCTCATCAAGAAGTTATATCATAAATATATATGCACCCAATAGGAGAGCACCTAAATATATTTAGCACCTACTAACCAATCTGAAGGGAGAAATAGACAACAATAAAATAATAGTATTGTTACTCTACTTTCAACAATGGATAGATCATCTGGACAAAAAATCAATAAGGAAACATCATACATGAGCTATACTCTAGACCAAATGGACGTAACAGAAATATACAGAACGTTACATCCAAAAACAGTAAAATACATTTTTCTCAAGCACACATGGAACATTCTCCAGGACTGATCATATGATAGGCCAGAAAACAAGTCTTGCAAATTTAAGAAGATTGAAATAATATCAGGTGTCTTTTTTGACCACAATAGTATGAAACCAGAAATGAATAACAGGAGAAAAACTGCAAAATTTGCGAATATGTGGAAATTTACAAACATACTCCTGAACAACCAATGGGTCAAAGAATAAATCAAAAGAAATTTTAAAAATCAAGGAAAGAAAATGGAATCTCAACCAACCGAAAACTTGTGTGATGCAGTAATAGCAGTTCTAAGAGGGAAGTTTATAGTGATAAATGCCTACCTTAAGAAAAAAGAAAAATCTCAAATAAAAAACCTAAATTTACACCTCAAGGAACTGAAAAAAAGAAGAACTAAGCCCAAAGTTAGCAGAAGGAAGGAAAATTTAGTTTAGTAATCAAAACAGTATGGTACTGGCATAAAAACAGACGCACAGAACAATGGAACAGAATTGAGAGCCCAGAAATAATCCCTCTCATGTACAGTCAGCTAATGTTTGACAGGGGAGCCAAGAATACTCAATGGGGAAAGGACAAACTCTTCAATGAACGGTGTCGGGAAAATTGGAAAATCATATGCAAAAGAATGAAATTGGACCCTTATGTTACACCGCTCACAAAAATTAACCCCAAATAGACTAAAGTCTTAAATGTAAGACCTGAAACCATAAAACCTCTAGAAGAAAACAAAGGGAAAAAACTCTTTGATGGGGGTCTTGGCAAAGATTTTTCGGATATAACACCAAACACACAAGCAACAAAAGCAAAAACAAACAAGTGGGACTACATCAAAATAAAAAGCTTTTGCACAGCAAAAGAAACAATCAACAGAGTCAAAAGACAACATCTGCCACGGGAGAACATATTTGCAAACCAGCTATCTGATAAGGGATTAATATCTACAATATATAAGGAACTCATACAACTCAGTAGCAAAAAAGCAATCCATTCCTGAAAAGACATTTTTTCAAAGAAGACAAACAAATGGCCTATAGGTACATGAAAAAATGCTCAACATTACTAATCATCAGAGAAATTCAAATCAAAACCCTAATGAGATATCACCTCACACCTGTTAGAATGGCTATTATAAAAAGGAGAAGAGATAAAAAGTGTTGGTGAGGATGTGGAGAAAAGGGAACACTTGTATACTGTTGGTAGTAATACAAAATCTTACAGCCAGCATGAAAAACAATATGGAGGTTCCTCAAAAAACATTAAAAATAGAACTACCATATGATCCAGCAATCCCACATCTTGGTTTATATCCAAAGAAAATAAAATCAGGGTCTCAAAGACATATTTGCATTTCCATGTCATTGCAGCATTATTCACAATAGCCAAGATATGAAACAACCTAAGTGTCCATCTATATGGAAGTGGATGAAGATGTGATATATATGTGTGTATACATATATGTATACACATCATCAATACACACACATCAATACACATATATGGAAGTATTATTCAGCCATGAGAAAGAGGAAATCCTGCCATTTGTGACAACATGGATGGAACTTGAGGGCATATACTAAGTGAAATAAGCCAGATACAGATAGACAAATACTGTATGATATCATTGATTTGTGGAATCCAAAAAAGTTTAACTCATATAAACAGAGAGTAGAATTGTGGTTGCCAGAAGCTGAGGGTGGAGGATGTGGGGAGATGTTGGTCAAAGGATACAAAGAGGAATATATTCTGGAAATCTAATGTACGCCATTGTGTCTATAGTTAACAATATTGTATTATATACTTGAAAGTCACTAGTAGAGTATATCTTAAGTGTTCTCACCCCAAAAAAAGAGGTAATTATGTGATGGAAGAGGTGATGGAGGTGTTAACTAACCCTATTGTGGGAATCATTTCACAATATATATGTGTATCAGATCATCACATGTATATCTTAAAGTTACAAAAATAATAAAGTGAGGCTCTTCTAAAGAGTAAAAAAAAGCATTACATTGATTTTATAGATTTATAATTTCCTTTTTTAGTGGTTATTAATAATACCACATGGGCAAAACTATGGTAGTTACTTTCATAAGCTTCCTTATGAAAAAATACTTTTAAAAATATTTCAGCTAAGCATTGAAATTTAGTAGGATTTCCATGAGTCAAAATGAAAATTGCGGTAGTGGGCAAGGCGGACTCAAAAGTTTAGGGGAAATGCTGAGGAATAGAAGAAAAGGGTAAAAGTCCTTTTAGGTAAGAATTAGGCCACCTGTTATATCACTAAATGAAAAACTTTTGGTATGAAAGTTTTAGCCTACGTTCCTAGCACTAAAATACTTTAAGTATCATAAATTTGAGTAAATGAGTCAAATTCAATTTAATTACAATATAAATGTTTAAAATATGCTAATATTCTATAGTATCTAGAAATACAATAATAAATATTACTGAATTTTAACCACAGAACTTATCACATGGAAGACTACTTGGCTCATGTTAGTACTAACATGCTAGCCAACCAGTTTTCAGCTATTGTTTGTTCATTTGAAGATGCTCCCAGTGAGCATTTTAAAAGAAATATGTACAGTCAATAAACTTATTCGACTAATTTCTGTATTATATTTTGGAGGGAAAATGCTCCATTTCATGCTTTAAATGTATCATTTTCAGGTTGGTGAAACAAGTGTTTTCTGTATAGGTTGGCCAATTATAGGAAGCTGTAAACTTTCTAGGATTTACAAACACTACAAAATTCTTGAATCATACAGATTCTCCTTGCCTCTGGCTATTGACCTTGGCAGTTGAAAAATTAATTTTTGGGAGGGTCTTGAATCTGATCCAGCATCCCAGCTGATTGGAAAACCATGCTTGTGATACAGCCCCTCTTTAGAGTGTTCAAGACAGCAGATGGTCTCTAAAGCAAATTAAAAGCTAACAAGCCCGGTTTTGGCACGTTTGACAGCAGTGCTTAAAATGCAAAGAGAAAATGAATAAAGTTATATTACTCTGACACTAGCAGTGTATGACATATACCTAATTCCATTCTGAAGGGAAACCTGAGGCATATGCCTTTCAGCTAATAGCCTCTCATTAAAGCAAAGCCTGCTTCCTACAGTACCTTTATTAAGTCTCCTCTACATTCCTTTGTCTAGGGTTTGTATATGCAATCTTTCTCTGTGAAAGTGATTTTATGCTCCTGTAGGGCACTTAGGTCATAATAATCAATCTTTGTCCTCCCCAACAGAAACAATAATTTCCTGGCGTCTCTTTTCTTCCAGTTATCTCTACAGCACACCCTGGTGTCTAATGAACTGCAACAGAATTAAACTGTGGAGAGGAGGCTCTCACACCTGTGACAGTCTCACAGCTCTGGATGGATAAATCTAATCAATCAGGGCATGGCAGCGGGAGTCTGAGCTTTGCTACTGTGTCAGGGACACCTAGGGCCATTTCCTTTCATTTGCTTGCTCAGCATCGGGATGAGACATGATAGGCAGCTGGCGGATCAGAATCCCCTTCCCTCTCAAGCAGGTGTCATGGGGTTTTCATTGGGAAAGATGAGTCCATTAATTTAACCGAGAAATTTTGACAAGGTCACAGGAGCCTCCCATGGCTATTTTGTGGGAAAATAAGAATAATAATGTATTTGAGGGTCAGATGTAGTTGACCATCAAACAATACGCTGTCTTGGCCTCAGTAAGGGAATTAGCTCTGTTTGCCTGCGTCTGTCACTAGAGGGCTGGATAAATGTTTCACAGTATTCATTTTACTTTGATGACATGGTAGTCATCAAAATCATCAGCTCTTATTTTTTCTTTAGTATCATATGAAACACACTAGACATTTCTTTGTCCTCTGGAACCTAGAATTTTGTTAGCAAGAGTTAATATTACATTCGTTCCATATCTCACATCATATACAGGCGTACAGTAGACACCTGGCAAATGTTGATTGACCAGCTGGTTACTTGACAGACCCAGGACACCATTGGTTTTATTAAATGATCAAGAGTGTTGCACTGTTATTTCTTACGCAGTGCGTGACATGTTTTGGAATATTTCTGGACCTTTCCGGTAATTCACTTGATTTTAATATATTTTATATACTCAGTATATTTCTACCCACCAAAAAGCTGCAAAAATTTGAATATTTTCAATAGTATTATTCAGAGATCAAGTGTCACTTAAGGAAAGTCTAAACGATTAACACTTTTCATTTCTCACCTGGATATATTTTATTATAATGTGACACCTTCTTTTGGGGAGTCTATCAGTTCAAGGAGACAGCGGTTTAGTTCACTAGAGATTTCCATTGTTTTACTCAAAGCCTGGGTGAGAAATGGCTACCACCAGCCATGTAGGTAGAAATACTGATTTGCCAAGAAAAGCTTAAGTGAAAAAAAAGATGCCTGATTTCATCTGTTGTAGAATGCATGTGCTTTGCATCCTAGCAGCTTGATTTGGCATAACGTATTTGTATTAAATGAAGAAATAGACAAGGGTTTTCTACTTAGTAGAAATTTCTTACATTTCATGAGTTAGAGCCAATGATAATTTTGTTTATCGTTTGTTGTTTATATTAACTTGGTAGGAACACGGTGTCTGTGTGTTTTACAAATGAGAAAACAGGCACTTCAACTTTTAATTGCTTTGGCCAAGGTCATTTAGCTGGTAAAGTCAAGAAGTGGACCAAAGCCTTTTCCAATAGACTCTGATGATAAAACTAAGTTTGCCTAGAAACATTACTATACTCCTAGATTCTGGATTTCATAGTTCTTGACTGTTGGATTTTTAAATCTTTTTTGGAATTTCTTTGAAGTATGAGTGAAGCAGTCATATGACCCTTGCTGAAAGTGAAAGACATGTGCCTCTCCTGATCTATGCAGGCATCATGACCACGCAGTCAGGTCTTCTGTGGGTCCCTCTGTAGTGCTGGTTAGTGCTGGTGAGGGCTACGGCCTCTGTTGAGAGGTGGTGATGGAATTATTTTATTACTCAACTATGGACAGCTTGGTTCAGAGGCTGCCTCCCTGGGAAAAACTCCAGAGGTGGTTGCTTTCACTCACCTGCTTTGTGTTTTGTACAATTGGCAACTGGAAAATATATACAAGATGAAAATTCAGTAACTCCAGAGAGGGAAGGAGAATCTTGAGGAGAAAAATGTTTCCCTTCTTCCCTTCCAGGTGCTATTGATCTTTTTTAAACCAAGTTATTGAGACTTGAGTTTGATCTCAAAACTGAGGGTGAGAGCATCATCTCTGACAAGCCAGACTTCTGCCCCTGGGCTGCCCATCAATCTGAAACGTGTTGCCAGGCCTTTAACTGCTCTATCTTCGATGCAGCAAAGCATGGAATGCAGCTCAGACATAACTGTGAGGGAAAAATGTGAAAGGCTCCCTCATTTGCTGGCACTGGAATGTTGTAGAATCTTGGGTTATACAGGAACCTTGTAAAGTTTCCTAAGCAGTTCTCCACCATTTAATTTCTAATACAGACCTTCCTAATGAGATGAGAATATACCCTTTTTTCAGTTCAGCCCCACCTGACTAGCAGGAGGCCAACAGTCCTGCCAAAGAGTCTGCAGTCTTCTCCAGACCTAGTCAATCCTTGGATTTTCTGGGATATACATTTTCAGGGATTTAAATGGTAGTGAATGTTGTTTATTAAGCTAATTAACCTACTGTGCTAATTATTTTATAAACACAATCCCATTTAATTTGTACAGCAAGGTTATGAGGTAGATGTTTTTATAGATAAGGAAACTAAGGTGCAGCGAAACTAAATATCATGCTTGTTGCTCATGACATTTAATACGTCGTGGAGCTGGGATTCCAGCCCAGGTTTGTCTCACTGGAAAGACCTCTTTTTATCACATTATGCTGTTTGAGTAAACTTAGCTTCTAGAAAACTAATGTTTTTATCCTCCCATAATTCTCTTATCTTTTTTTTTCCAAGTTGAAGTAACATATGTGTCTGTTTGCTCCTAATGGTTTCCTAAAAAAGACTATATTTTATACCTTTGTTGAAATTTTTGAAGTCTGAGTGGATATTTGTAGGCAATGCCTCATTTTTCCATTCTCTTCTGGAGCTTAAGCTAATTTAATACCTCCAATTCAAATCCAGAAGCCCAGTGAAACCTAGAATCTGTGTACAATAACAGTTTTAATTTTATGTTCTAATTGAGTCCTTTGATCAGTGCTGAGATTTCTTGTACTAGAATGACTTCTAGGATGACTTTCACTTAAAGAGTCAGTCTACTTAACTCTCCTTTTATCTACCCTGATAAACCAGTGCTACTATATCTGGTCTGAGGAGAGATGAGACATTTTCCTGAAAATATTTTTAAACTCTGTTTACTAAAATTTTGTATGGACTTGGATTTTGCCATTTGAACATATTAAAACTGTACCAGTGCATTTATATCCAACCATGATATAATTCTCAGTATTCTCTGAGGACATCAGCCTGCCCATTCCCAGGGCTTTGTCCATCTGTTTTCCTTTGCTTGAAAGGCTCTTTCTCCTAGTGCATTCTTAAGAATATTTATTCCTTCTTCAGAGTTCTGCATAAGCATTACTTCCCTGATGACTCTCCACTTTCTTTGTCCTATCTCTATTTTCTGTTGTATCTGCATCTGACTGTGAGTCTGTGTATTCCTGAGTGTATGCATTCAAGAATTTATATTACAAATAATTAGCTCGGCACACTTTGGTACAAGCAGAAACCACTCCTTCTTCCACTCTGAATCCAAGAACCTAGCGCAGTGTATGACACATAGTAGTCACTAGATAGATTTACTAATTAAAACCAAACACTCTAAATTTCAGAATTGGTTTAAGAGATTCTGTGGGTTTCACTAAAGAGAAAGGTATACTTTTCAAGGAAGCTGATGACTGAATATCTGTGTTGTATTGAGATAGCTGGAACATTGAAGGACGTTTTCCAGCCATTCTTTAGTAAGGCATAATCTAATTTTTGTTGTCTACTTCCTAATAACAAAAGTTTATAGCTTATTATTTTAAGAACTTAAAAGGAAAGAATCACTAAGATAGTGTACAAATGATAAAACCACTACAACTGAATTGCAGTGTCTCTTGACTGAGACCATATTCTTATCTAGTCAATTAACAAAATGTTTTAACTAGCAAGAGACGTGCTTTTTTTTTTTCCTGTATATGAGTTTTGTATTCTAATGAGATAAAAAAATGTTGACTAGAGTACTCAGAGAAGATATATTGCTTCCTCTGAAATACAGCTTCAGTGGTTCTTAGGGAGATACAGCAAAGACCCAGAGCTGTATGGCTCTAGACCGGGGGTTGGCAAACTAGGGCCCATAGGTCAAATCCAGCCCACCATATATTTTTGTATGTCCTATGAGTTAAGAATAATTTTTAAGTTTTTAAATGGTTGAAAAAAATAAAAAAGAAAAATACTATTGCATGGCATGTGGAAATTATATAAAATATAAATTTCAGTGTCTATAATAAAGTTATATCAGAACATAGTGGTGGCCATTCCTTCATATATTGTTGCACTGTAGTGGCAGAGCTGAGCAGTTTTCACAGAGGCAGTACGGCCCACAACTCTGAAATATTTACTATCTCTTTACAGAAAGTTTGCCAATCTATCCTCTAGAACATGTGCTTCTTTCATTGTCAATATTTCTTGGGAGAAATGCACAATCAATCAACACTAACATGCTACACTGGCCAGTCTGTGCTCAGGATCTTACATGGTTATATGAAAAATCAATCTGATTCAGTCCTGGAGTTTCTATACGTCTAGCTTGTGTCATAAAAATAAACAAAGTTTAAAGGTAGTCTCCATTCTTGTTTGTCTTGTGCATTTCAATAAATAAGGATGAATGGAAAATGTTCTTACAAGACCCATTAGTATGTCACAGAGATAATAGGAATTTATTAAACCAAAGTATTTTCATTTTCAGTAACCCACTAATTATTCCTAGTCATCATCCTGCTCTGCACTCATTAAAATAAAATTTTTTTATGACTCCAGGAAAAAGATGTACAGAGATTGGAATAAGAAATTCAATATCTGGCTTTGCTTTTCAAAATAGTCTTCTCATATTTAAGCATCTATGCAGCCTGAATCTTTTGGTTTGCAAATATGAAGTCTTTCTAAGAAAAAGTTTTCACAAAACAATCTGCTATCTGAGACTTAACAAGGTAAAAATAAAGAGCCAAGCTTCATTTTTTTGGCCTTTTTGCTATCAGCTATTCACGGGGAAGGGCATACTACAATCTCAATTCCTATTAAAAAAGGAAGGAGAACTAGGAAGGCTTGCTTGTTGCTAAATGGTGGAGCTAGATTGAAGGAGTAAGAGAAAGGCAGGAATTCACAGCACATGGCAATATCTTTGTTGTAGTCTTTACCTCCTCCCTTAGGATTTAACGTGTGGTTAGGTGGTAGAGATATTCAGTCAGGCTTAGGGGAATGAAAGAGCAGGAGTCTTCCTCCTCAACCTTCCAGCAAAGCTTAGAATACCTGTGGTCTCATGGTACATGTTCAACATGGCAGAACCATACCTTCCAGCACACTCTGCACCCATGGACAGACAACTGGTGGCCTGACCTGGGAAAACCTTTCTGCCCCCTTATGCAGCACCATCAGGGATCAATAGAAGCTCCAGAAGTTTCAGATAAGACAAAACAAGCAGATAAAAATAACAGTCGAAAAGTTCTAACAACTAAACTGCTTTTGGAACCACAGCACGCAAAAGTAGATCAAAACCCATGTGACAAACCTAAACACAGTGACTTCTTGCTGAAATCAAAGACTTTAATAGGACCTAGAGCCTCCTAGTGTAATGGACAATATGTCCAGGGTATGATAAAAAGTCACTTGTCATAATAAGAACCAAGAAAATAAAAACTTAAATGAGAAAGGAGAATCAACTGACACCAACATTGAGATGAATCAGATGTTAGAATTATTTGGCAAGGATTATACAGCAGCTACTATAAAAATGCTTCAACGATCAATTATAAAATCTCTTGAAATAAAGAAAAAAATAAAAATCTCAGAAAGGAAATGAAAATTATAAAAATATCACCAAATAAAAATTAGAGAACTGAAAAATAAAATAACAAAAATAAAAAATTTGTTGGATGGGTTTAGTAGTTAAGTTTTTTCTTTTTTTAACTTAGGAACCACACAACTTTATTGGAAGAAATGGTAAAATTGGAAGAAAAAAACTTAATTGAACATCTTGCAAGGGCAATATTACAATATGCGTGCCCTGCATGGCGACCAAGAGAAGTCACCCTGTGGCTGTGAGGAAGGCAGTCCAAGCTCAGTTCTTATTGCTGTCACCCAGGGTGAGCTTGTCAAAGAGGTTCTCTGCCATGCCAGCTTCCAGGGCCCCCATCTTATTCAGGCTAGTGACATGGCCACTCAACTCTTTGATGGACTTGATTTTCTAATGCAAGCAGTGACTCTCCAGGAAATTACACAAGTGGGCATTGCTTTTATTGGTGGCCAGCTCGTGCAGATCCAGTAGAATAAGCGAATGTGAGGACAAAACAATAGAGAATAGCCAATATGAATAAGAGAGAGAAAATAGATGGTTGAAAAACAGAACTAAAGAGAGACTCAGGGACTGCGGGACGATAACAAAAGATCAAACAGTTACGTCATCAGAATATCAGAAAAAGAGAAGAAAGAGAGAGAGATTGAAAGAGTATTTGAATAAATGTGGCTGAAAACTTCCCAAATATAATGAAGCACACAAACCTACATATCCAAGAAGCTGAGTGAACTCCAAACAGGACAATCCCAAAGAAATTCATGTCAAGACACATCATCATTAAAGTTTTGAAAACTAAAAATAAGGAAAAAATCTCAAAAGCAAACAGAATTAAACAGTGCATTACTAACAGGGGAACACTAATTCAAATGACAGTGTGTATTTCATCTGAAACAATGGAGGCCAGAAGGAAACGGCACACGGTTTTTCAAGCGCTAAAAGAAATGTCAAAACAAATTCTACATCTGGTGAAACTATCCTTTAGGAATGAGGGAAAATAAAAGAAGTTTTTAAATTATGTAGAGTTAAAAGAATTTGTCTCTAGCAGAGGTACCCCGAAAGATTGGCTAAAGTAAATTTTTCAAACAGAAATGAAATGATAAAAGAAGGAATCTTGGGACATCATGGAGGATGAAAAAACAATAGAAAGAGCAGAATTATGAAAATATACCATAGACTATCCTTTTTCTGATGAGTTGAAGGAATCATATCTGATGATTGAAACAAATATGACATCAAGCAACACCCAGGAAAATAATATTTAAAAGTGGAAGAGGAAAAGGGACCTAAAGGCAAGTGTGATTACCACACTTTACTCAAAGTGGTAAATGCTGATACTAGTAGATAATTTTAAGTCACAAAGCTATATTGTAATACCCAAAGCTACCAATTGCACAAAAACTATGCAAAACACTAAAAATAAATCAAGATGGGATGCTGAAAGTGGTTCTAATAACTTTTAGAAGGCAAGAAAAGAGAAACAGGGACAAGAACCAGAGGAAACAAAATAGAAAATGACAAATAACGTAAATATGTTAAGTACCATCATATCAATAATTATTTCAATAAAAATGGTTTAAATACACCAATCAAAAGACTAAAATTAGCAAAGTAGGTTTTAAAAAAATGACCCAACTTTATGCTGTGTACGTGAAACTCATCACAAATATAAGAATATAGGTAGACTGAAAGCCAAAAGATGAAAAAAAGCATAACACACACATTAATTGAAAAATCATGAATGGTATATTAATATATGATAAAGTAGACTTGAAAGCAAAAAAAATATTACTGGATATATAGAGGAATGTTACATAATCATCCACCAAGACATAATAATCTTAAATTTGTGCACACTAAACAATAGAGCCTCAAAATATATGAAACAAAAACTGATAGCTGAAAGGACAAGGAGGAAAATACACATTTATAGTTGGGGACTTCAGCACTTCCCTCTTGGAGAACTGATAGAACCACCAGGCAGAAAAACAGCAAGGAAGGAGATAGATAATATGAATAACATAATCAACCAATGGGAACTAATTGATATATATTGAATACTTTGCTCAATACCCAGAATACACATTTTTTTTTCAAGCGCTCAAGGATCATTTACCATGATAGACTATGTCCTGGGCTATAAAACAAACTTTAACAAATTTAAAAGAATGGAAATTTTACAGATTGTGGTCTCTGATCATAATGGAATCAAACTAGCAATCAATAACAAAAGACAATAGGAAAATCTCTGAACATGTGGAAATTAAACAATACACTTCTAAATAGTCCAGAGGTCAAAGAAGTCTCAAAAGAAATTAAAAAATACATAGAATGGAATAAAAATGAAAATATAACATATCAAAATTAATGGAACACAACTAAAGCAGTGCTAAGAAGGAAATTTATAGCACTAAATACTTACATTAGAAACAAGGAAAATTCTCAAATCAATAACCTAAGTTCCTACCTTAAGAAACTAGAAAAAGAAGAGCAAAATAAACCCAAAGCAAGCAGAAGGAAGAAAATAATAAAGATAAGAGTACAAATCAAGAAAATTGAAGTAGGGAAACAGAGAATGAAAACAAAGCTGGTCTTCAAAAAAAGATCAATAAATTTGATAAACCTATAGCAAGATTGACAAAAACATAAAATGAGAGAAAACACAAATCATCAATATTAGGAATGAAATATGGGATATCATTACAGATCCTGCCGCCATTGAAAAGATAATAAGGGCATACTATGAACAACTTTATGCTCCTAAATTTGATAGTAGAAGAAATGGACCAAGTCCTTGAAAACTCAACCAAGATGAATTTGACAGTATGAATAGTCTTGTGACCAACAAAGAAACTGAATTCATATTAAAACTGTCCCAAAAAAGAAATTTTCAAGTCAGATAGTTTCACTGGAGAATTCTACTAAACATTTAAACAAAAAATAACACCAATTTACACATTGGTTTTCAGAAAATAGAAGGGAGACACAATATGAGGCCAATATTACCCTGATACCAAAACCAAAGAAAAACAGTACAGATATAAATAAATAAAACTACAGACAAATATCTGTCATGAATTAGATGCAAAAATTCTCACTGAAATATTATTAAGCTGAATCAAACATTGTGTAAAAATAATTACACACCATAGCTAAGTGGGATTTATTGTAGGTATGAGAGGCTGGTTCAACATGTGAAAATCAATCAATGTATTCTACCATGTCAACAAGTTAAAGAAGAAAAATCATATAATCATTAATGAGGAAAAAGCATCTGACAAAAATCCAACACTCACTCATGGTAAAAACATTTAGCAAGTTAGGAAGAGAGATGAATTACCTTATTTTTCGGTTAGGAAGATTGGCTGTGAGCTAACATCTGTTGCCAATCCTCCTCTTTTTGCTTGAGGAAGATTGTCACTGAGCTAACATCTGTACCAATCTTCCTTTACTTTATATATGGGACACTGCCACAGCATGGCTTGATGAACAGTGTGTAGGTCCACGCCCGGGGTCCGAACCTGTGAACCCTGTGCTGCCAAAGTGGAGTGCGTGAACTTAACCACTATGCCACCAGGCCAGTCCCTGAATTACCTTTAAAAACAAAACAAAACAAAAACAAACAACAACAAAAAACCCTACAATAAATGTCATAATTAATGATGAAAGACTGAAAGATTCTCCCTAGCATCAAAAACGAGATAAGAATGTCTGCAATCACTAGTCTTATTCAACACAGTTCTGGAATTTCTATTCCTTAAAATAAGGCAAGAAAAAGAAACAAAAGGCCATAGGTAGGAAAAGAAGGAATAAAACTGTCTCCATTTGTAGCTGACATAATCATCTATGTGGAAAATCCCAAGGACTCTCCCAAAACTCCTTGAATTAATAAACGAGTCCAGCAAGACCACAGGTTACAAGATTAATGAAAACATCAGTCAGATCTCTCTATACTAAGAATGAAAATGTAGAAACTAAAATTAAAAACACAATACCATTTGCAGATGTCCAAAGATCCCATGTCAAGTATGTAAGTATACACAAAACACGTACAGGATCTGTTTGCTGAAAATTACAAGATGCTGATAAAAGAAATCAAATAAGACCTAAATAAATGGAAAGACATACTGTGTTTAATGGATTGTATCACTCAACATAGTGAAGATGAAAATTCTCACCAAAGTGATCTACAGGTTTAAGACATTCCTATCAAAATTTCATTGTTTTCTTTTCTTTTTTTTTTTAAGACATAGACAAGCTTATTGTAAAAGGTACATGGAAAGGCACAGGCCCTAAGATAGTAAAAACAACAATCTTGGCAAAGAATAAAGCGGGAGCAATCACCGCACCAATATTAAGGTTTCACAAATAGCTACAGTAATCAAAACAGTATGGCATTGGTAGGAGGATAAGACACATAGATCAATGGAACAGAAGAGAGAACCTAGAAATTGACCACTGAAATATGCCTAACTGATTTTGATAAATGTGCAAAAGCAATTAAGTGCCAGAAAGATCTATCTTTCAACAAATGGCGCTGGAGGAATTGGACACCCATAGGCCAAAAAGCCTAAACCTTATACTTTATGCAAAAATTAACTCAAAATGGAATGTATACTTAAATGTAAAATGCAAACATATACAAATATTGGAAAAAACACAGGAGAAGATCTTTAGGATCTAACACTAAGTAAAAAGTTCTTAGATATAACACCAAAACCACGATCCATAAAACAAAAAATCAATACAGGCATACCTCGGAGATATTGCAGGCTCGGTTCCAGACCACCACAATAAAGCGAATATCGCAATAAAGTGAGTCACACAAATTTTTTGGTTTCCCAGTGCATATAAAAGTTATGTTTACAATGTACTGTAGTCTAAGTGTGCAATAGCATTATGTCTAAAAAAATGTACATACCTTAATTTAAAAATACTTCATTGCCAAAAAGTGCTAACCATCATCTGAGCCTTCAGTGAATTGTAATCTTTTTACTGGTGGAGAGTCTTGCCTCAATGGTGATGGCTGCAGGGTGGTGGTTGCTAAGGTTGGGGTGGCTGTGGCAATTCTTTAAAATAAGACAACAATGAAGCTTGCCACATTGACTGACTCTTCCTTTCATGAATTATTTCTCTGTATTATGTGATGCTGTGTGATAGCACTTTATCCACAGTAGAACTTTCAATATTGGAGTCAATCCGCTCAAACCCAGCCACTGCTTTATCAACTAAGTTTATGCAGCATTCTAACTTCTTTGGTGTCATTTCAATAATCTTCACAGCATCTTTACCAGTAGATGCCATGTCAAGAAATCACTTTCTTTGCTCATCCATAAGAAGCAACTCCTCATCTGTTATAGTTGGATCATGAGATTGCAGCAACTCAATCACATCTTCAGGCTCCACTTCTAATTCTGGTTCCCTTCTATTTCTACCACATCTGCAGTTACTTCCTCCACCGAAGTATTGAACCCCTCAAAGTCAGCCATGATAGTTGGAATCAATTTCTTTCAAACTCCTGTTAATGTTGATATTTTGACCTTGTCCCATGAATCACAAATGTTCTTAATGGCATCTAGAATGATGAATCCTTTCCAGAATGTTTTCAATTGACTTTTCCCGGATCCATCAGAGGAATCACTATCTATTGCAGCTATAGCCTTAGGCAATGTATTTTTTAAATAATAAGACTTAAAAGTCAAAATTTCTTCTTGATCCACGGGCTGCAGAATAGGTGCTGTGTTAGCAAGCATGACAACAACATTAATCTCATTGTACATCTCCATCAGAGCTCTTGGGTGACCAGGTGCATTGTAATGAGCAGTAATATTTTCAAAGGAATCTTTTTTTCTGAGCAGTAGGTCTCAACAGAGGGCTTAAAATATTCAGTAAAATAGTAAACCATTTTGTAAACAGAGGTGCTGTCAGACAGGCTTTGTTGTCCCATTTATAGAGCATAGGTAGAATAGACTTAGTATAATTCTTAGGTGTCCTAGGATTTTTGGAATGGTAAATGAGCATCGGTTTCAACTTAAAGTCGCCAACTGTATTAGTCCCTAACAAGAGAGTCAGCCTGTCCTTTGAAGATTTGAAGCCAGGAATTGACTTCTCTCTAGCTATGAAACACCTGGATGGCATCTTCTTTCAGTAGAAGGCTGTCAACTACATGGAAAATCTGTTGTTTAGTGTAGCCATCTTCATTAATTATTTTAGCTAGATCTTCTGGATAACTTGCTGCAGCTTCTACATCACAACTTGCTGCTTCACCTTGCACTTTTTTATTAGGGAGACGGCTTAAACCGCACGAACCAACCTCTGCCAGCTTGAAACTTTTCTTCTGCAGCTTGCTCACCTCTCTCAGCCTTCATAGAACTGAAGAGAGTTAGGGACTTGCTCTGGATTAGGTTTTGGCTTAAGGGAAGGTTGTGGCTGGTTTGATCTTCTATCCAGACCACTAAAACTTTCCCCACATCAGCAATAAGGCTGTTGCACTTTCTTGTCATTTGTGTGCTCACTGCAGTAGCTCTTTTAATTTCCTTCAAGAACTTTTCCTTTGCATTCACAACTTGGCTAATTGTTTGGTGCAAGAGGCCTAGCTTTTGGTCTATCTCAGCTTTTGATGTGCCTTCCTCCCTAAGCTTAATCATTTTTAGCATTGGATTTACAGTGAGAGACCTGTGACTCTTTCTTTTACTTGAACACTTAGAGGCCATTGTGGGGCTACTAGCTGGCCTAATTTCAACATTGTTGTGTCTCAGGGAACAGGGAGGCTAGAGGAGAGGAAGAGAGATGGGGGAACGACTGGTTGGTGGAGCAGTCAGAACACATACGACATTTATCAATTAAGCTCACTGCCTTATATGGGTGCAGCTCACGGCTCCCCAAAACAAGTACAATAGTAACATCAAAGATCACTGATCACAGATCACCATAACAAATATAATAATAATAAAAAAGTTTTAAATATTGTGAAAATTACCAAAATGTGACACAGAAACACGAAGTAAAAGCTGTTGGAAAAATGGCACCAATAGACTTGCTCGAGGCAGGGTTGCCACAAAATTTCAATCTGTAAAAAACCCAATATCTGCGAAGACCAGTAAAGTGAAGCACGATAAAACCAGATATGCCTGTAAGTTGGACCTCAACAAAATGAAAAACCTTGCTAGTGAAAGCCTATGTGAAGAGAGTGAATGGCAAGCTGTAGAGCGGGAGAACTACATCTCTGACAAAGGACAAGTATCTAGAATATACAAAACTCTCAAAAGTCAACAGTAAAGAACTAACGGGGGCCGCCAGGAGGCGCGATCGTTAAGTGCACGCTCCACTTTGGCAGCCCGATGGTTCGCAGGTTGGGATCCCGGGCGCGCACCAACACACAACTTGTCAAGCCATGCTGTGGCAGCATCCCATATAAAATAGAGGAAGATGGGCACAGATGTTAGCCCAGGGCCAGTCTTCCTCAGCAAAAAGAGGAGGATTGGCATGGATTTTAGCTCAGGGCTGATCTTCCTCACAAAAAAAAACAAAAGAAAGAAAACAAAACAAAACAAAAACAAAGAACTAACAATCTGACTATAAATGGACCAAAGACATGGACAGAAATTTCACTGAAGAAATATATATAGGTAGCAAATAAGCACATGAAAAGATGTTCATCATGCTTAGTCATTAAGCAAATGTAAATTAAAACTATAAAGAGCTGTGTCTACACATCTATCAAATAGCTAAAATATAAAATAGCTACAACTCCAAATGCTGATGGGGATACAGAGGAACTGGATTATTCACACATTGCTGGTGAAAATGTAAAATAATATGACTGCTTTTGAAAGGACATTGACAGCTTCTTAAACTAAACATGGAAGTGCTATAAGACCCAGAAATTGTACTGCTTGGCATTAATACCAGAAAAATTAAAACATATATTTATAAAAACTTTATATAAATGTTGTTAGCAGCTTTACTTGCAATAATCAAAAAGTGCAATCAGTCCAGATGCCCTTCAACAGGTGAATGGTTAAACAAACTATGGTACATACATACAATGGAATACTACTCAGGAATAAAAAGGAAAAAACTATTGATACATGCAATAATTTGAATCACTCTCCAGGGAATTGATGCTAAGCAAAAAAACAAAACAAATCAAAAGACAAAAACACCCCAAACATTACATTATTTTTGATTCCATTTTTATAATATTTCTGAGATGGAGGATGGATTAGTGGTTGCCCAGCATTAGAGATAGGGAAATGAGGCAGGAGGGAAATGGGTGTGGTATAAAATGACAACACAAGGGTCCTTACAATTTGGGAAGTGTTCGGTATCTTGACTGCGGTGGTGGATGTGTGAACCAACACAGGTGATAAAGTTGTGTAGAACTTAATATACACACAAATGAATACAAGTGAAAATGGAGAAATCTGAACAAGATTGGTGGCCTGTGTTCATATCAGTATTCTGGTTATGATATTACACTATAGTTTTACAAAATGGCACCACTGTGGAAAATTGGAAAAGTATAAAAACGATCTCTCTGCATTATTTCTTTCAAGTGTATGTGAATCTTCAATTATTTCTCCAAAATTTTGATTAACAATATTCTGAGACATTAACAGTTATTGTTGATAAACTATTTCCTCAAAAAGGTAAAATGAAAAAGGCTGTAAAGCATAGGAACCTCCCCAGACTGTAGACTTTGGCAGTCCCCTCCATCAGTAGTAAGTGCCAGCATGAATAGCCAAAGTGCAGGCAGGATCTGTCTTTGCCTCAGCAGGTACCTCTGCAGGGGGTTCAGCAAACAGGCTCAGATCGATCAAGAACAGCTACCTCAATGAGTCCAGGAAGAACCAGATGTGTGCCTCCTTCCCTGGAACTTGGCAAAGCCTCTCTTCCCACCCCTTCCTAAACTCTTTGCCAGATTGAAGGGCAAGTCTGGAAAGAAAGTGAAGAGACTCTGAAAGACTATTTTCCAAGAAGTAACTAAACGGACACATGGGCACTCTCTGAAATAATGCTATCTGAGTCTAGCTGAAAGAGAACTAGGTTGGACGGGGTAGTGTAAGTTAACCATTTTAGGTGGATGGGAACTTGAGAGCAAAGTTTAATTCAGTTTTAAAAAGTAAAGGTATATTATTATTTTTGCATATCTGACTCATAATTTATAAGTTTCAACCTTACTAAAATGATTTCATTGTACCGACTGTATTTGAGTCTGGAGCTACATGAGTGATGTGGAACCTGGCAAATCTTAATTGGTCAGTTTCCCCCAAGCATCTAGTTCAGAGCGTCCTCGGCAATCTCCTCCATCCCTTTAGAATGACCACGTACTTGAAGACAAGGAGACAAATGGTTAAAGTCCAGAAAATTTCCTGCCCACGGATTACTTAAGCTCAATTGAGGTAAATGTGGCCCCTTAGTCATAAATTAGAGTGACAGTCTGTGTATTGCAAGTAACTCGTGCGGAACTACCAGCAACAGAGCTGCGGCTGGATCAGCAAAGTTGAATTTTGAGCTGTTTCGGGATATCTAACATAAATACAAGGGGCATTTTCTGGATCTGTATAATATAGTTTTTGACCAAGATTTATTCTTCACTGTCTCAAGGGATCCAGAAAATTTTATCAACTTCTGCTAAATAATGTAATAAGAGAGTAATTCTTTTTCAGTATTTTTAATATAAGCCTGAATTTTCAGCTCTTAGAAATAGTGTCTCTGCCAACGGTTCCCAATCTTTCCCCTTTTGTTATTTTCCCCTTTAACCTCATATATTAAGCTGTTTATTTCTCCATATATAATTTCTAGGGCCATATATTACTGAGTATGCAATAAAAGTATTGAATAGTGATTCTCAAATTTCTCTTAGGCTTTTAAAAGTCACTGGGCCTAGTTTCTGGAGCTCCATTACCACATTTTTTAGATTCCTTTCATCCTGGACATCACAGTATTAGTATCCGCTGTGGCACTGGATGCTTCCTTTCCTACCAATTCTGAATCACCCTCATTAGCACAGCCAAAATAACTTGAGAACATTCTCACTCTGCAGTGTAGGATTTCTTCATAGAAGACACACTTTATGAACAGATATTCACTCATGCACGGCTTGAGCTTCTCAGGAAGTTTTCCTCCTGGTCATCCCTGCTTTATCCAGAGTCACAGGGGCCCAGATAGGACCCATTTATGCTAACATAACATTGTGCTTTAGTCGGCTGGTCTGCAGAGGGGTCAACAGAGGTCTTCTTCGAGCTCTACAGTGGCCCATGACTCAGATATCTGCATTCATTACTGCTCTTCTAGGCCTTTGGACAAAAGTATGCTGGTAAGCACCTGCTCTTGAAACACATGAGAAATGACAACTTTAAGGGGATGCCTGGAACAATTTAACAGTTACTTTTAAAATTCCAACCATGTATAAGTCATTATAATAATCATTGCAAAGGACGCAAAGATGAGACAGGTAGATTCTCCTCTCTGATTGCCTACAGTCCAATATATCAAGTCATGAAATGAATAGTCATACAATTCATTTCATATATTTTCACATTTATTTTGTCTTTTGATCCTCAAAATGATCCTGTGAGATTGTCAGTGAAGTGTTGATGCTCCTATTTCCAGATGAGAAAATTGAGGTCAGAGAGCTGTGACTTGCCTAAAATCATAGAACTAGCAAGTGGTCAGTGCTCAGCGCTGAAGCCAGGCTCTCCTGACAACTACCCAGCCCATTGCTCTTTCTCCAGACCCGTTTCTCTGTTAACATTACCCAACAGTTTGTCTGAATTTGTAAATTAAGGATATTATAGTTTTGTTTTAGTATATTGTCTTATATCCAGTAATACATGCTTGATGTAAACAGTATCTGAAAAATTCTGATGCCAAGATTTTATTTTCATGTCAAAGCATTCTGATTTTTAGAATAATCTGTACCTAATGTGTTATGCTTGATTGTCTCCAAAGGAGGTAGCAGATATGAGTCCAGGTGCTATCCATCTTTCTCATAATTAATTGAATACTCGTAGCCTGCAAAAGTGATACACACTGGATTGAACCATCAAAAAGGATGAAATATTTATTATTTTAGTGAGGGAGGATGTTTTTGATCTTCTTTTCCTATCATTCTCTCTCATTATCTTCTAAAAATGTGTATCAGTTATCTTACAGAAATGTATTCTGATTGTCAAATGTTTCCATGAAAAAACAATATGCTGCATTTGAATTATCTTGCACTAAGATACTTTAATAAAGTTGCACTATTAAGCAATCATCATTAATTGAGTCAGTGTGGCACTTTGAGGGAATGGATAAAATGAGAAATGTAAATAAATGTAGAAAATTGAAAATGAGCTGGACATCTAGAGATTTCCCTTCGAATTTAGTAAGTTCTGAAAACCCTCACTTACAAAATTCAAGTAGCTTGTTGTCTGAGAAGATGTTATCCTCACACATAGAGACAAAGAGTAGAAGGCAAAGAGCGCCTGAATCCTGAAAAAATCTAAGACACAAGCAGAAGACCAAATGTAATTGGTGGAATCGTAGGACAAAAGATACAATGACTAAAGGGGCCTTCTGGTAGATTTGTGAGTCAATGGATGACTTTAAGCAGTGAGAACTGTGAAGTTGCCCCTGTGAAGTAGAAAAATTGCAAGATTATGGATAGAAGAGGAGAAAACAAAGAGAAGGCATGAAAAATAGAGAAATTGATAGAACAGAATGGAGACGATTGAAAGAGAAAGGAAAACAAACAGAACATTTCCTCTTGACATTTCTAAGTCTCTGAAACAAATAGGCCATTGATACTTGATTTCAGATATATCTAGATGAAAAGTAGAGTGAGGTCAAATTGTCAGCAAGGATTAAGATCTTTTACATGTAGGTTAAACAACCATATCATTTAATTTTTCAGTTTGGCAACATAGACTTTGGTACATTCTTATCTTTCTCTCCTGTTTTCATTTATGTAGGAAGGAAGAGTTTTTCCGAATAATGGAGATTGTATACCATTTATCTGTAACCTAACTACATTTCGTTGATGAAATGAAACTTTTATAGTTCTCCAGAGAAAACGCTATGCTTTCTGGGGCTATTTTAAAAGTAATTTTTTATATTTGCTAGTTGCAAATGGATGATGTTGTTTTCTAAAAAGCAAGACGAATTTGCTGTTCAACATAACTGCTTTCTTTCACTGAAAATAAAAGTATATTTTGCTGACGATGAATGTATTTGAACTGTTGTCTTGAGATAACTCACTTAAAGATTTAAATCTCAAAATAATAAGGCAAGCTAACAAACAAAATGTCCTCCACTCTTCAACAAGGAAAGAAGAACCTGTCATTTTTTCTTCAGTGACCCTAAGGCCCCTTAGCCTGGGTAACTTTTACGTATGAATCACAAACCTGATACCACCCAATTCTCAGTAGTCAAACTTTGACTATATTGTTTAATTTATTGTTGAATTGAAACTCAGCGAGTCGCTGTCTGCTTTGTAGCAGATTCAGAATCCATGGTGGGACACTTCAGCTCCTAATACCATTCATTAATTTCCAAGTACCTTTCAGATTTCATTACACAACTTCCTGCTTTCACTAGCTAATAAAATACTCTGCTCTTTCACAATTGTTTTAACTTTGAACTTGTTTGGTCTTTCTCCTTTTCTTCTCTCATTTGTCTTTGTTTCTAACTTTTCCTTTTTAAACCTCTCAGCCGTTTTCAAGTCGTCACAGGCATTATGAATATTTTAAAATGGCATGAACATATGGTACTTTTTGGGGCCCTTGAGTTTTGTCCTTATTCCATAAAAGTTTTTTTCTTAAAGTTAGTACCAAATTTTAAAAAATAAACCATGTTAAATTTTATGTGAATATTTTTAATGTGCTCTTATCCATACAGAATTGTGACAAATTTAGAAACGCCTTTAGATAATTTGCTCGTTAAGAATGCCATGTATAAAGTCTCAGCTTCTTTCTCTTTTGTATTTTATTCGGCAGAAGGAAATTCTTAATAATTTTGCATTGTATTGGACATTAAATATATTGAATGATGTTGTAATTTTATTTTTTATCTCCAGTTTGCAATGTCAATCATCTGCTGTTTATGGAAGTTTGTATTCGCCCACTATGGCTGTTTCCTCTTCAATATTCAACTGCCACAGCTCAGAGAGAGTCTTTCCATAGATCTTGGACTATCTAGCTCTCTAACCAATTTTAATTCAAACTGCTTTTTAACAACTCATAGGCACTGTTTCAAAGCCTCAAATCTTTTTTCTATCGTGTCAACATCTATGCACGTACAACAATAGCTAGTTCCTCTACGCCTTTGACAGGCAAATTAGCTACCTCTTCTTGATCTTCTTAAACTTATAAATAACTTTTTCTCCTTTCCTTGATAAAAATATTTTTATATAACTAAAATGTTGCAGCCTTAATACCCAAATATTCCTTTTAAGGAGGCATGAAATTCAGTATATCAGATTATCTTGTTTATTTTTCTCTTGGGATAAGTCAGGACAGAACTTTCAGTCATACAGTGAGTAGTCAAACAGCACTAATCTTACTTTTTACTTTTGTGTAACCATAATTAGAAGGGTGAATCATGTCCCTATGGATACCATGTTTTGTTAATTTGACATTTTCACTTAGTATCACACTCAAAACTTAAATAAGAGAACAAAATTGCTGACCAAATCCTGACAAATAGGTAGATAATAAATGCCCCAGTGTCCATGTGAGTTTTCAATGCTTTATAATGCTATTCCTTTCTCCATGAAATATAGAACAAGGGCGAAGTCTGTAGCAAAAAATGCTAGTTGCTTACTCGTATCAATTTTCTTTCTCTTATCCTGATTTTATTCAGAACAGCAAGCAATATGCTCGCCTAAAACATATTTCCCATCTTCTTGTAGCTATGCGAGTCTGTGTTCCTAGCTCAATCAAATGAAATGAAAGTGAATATAAAGGGTAGGACTTTGCGAAAAGTATCTAAAAAGGGGCTAAGTTCCTTTGTTCTTTTTGGAATTCATACATGATGGCTGGAGTTCTAGCAGCTATTTTGGAACATGAAGTGAACTTGAGGATTGAAAGAACTGCAATAACCATGGAGCCACAATAGCACTCTGAGCTACCTACTCCCAGATTTCTTTTATGTGAGAGATAAATATTTGAATAATGTTTAAGACTGATTCTAGCCAATAGAAAATCAAAAGAAAGGGAAAGTGTGATTAAGTTCTTTGACTTTCCATTTTCATTGAGTTAATTTTTATAACATGATTTTGTAATTGGTGTTGCTATGTTTTCAATTTATATATGCAACTACTCATATTCACATCTAAGTACAAAAATACTAAGGCTTTTGACATTTTGAACTCAATTTTTTATCCTTAGTATTGTGGGGGATCAGAATTGCCATCCCAAAATGTGTCTCTTTGCCTTGATTATTTTTAAGAACAAAAAATTCTGAAAGAAACTTTGGCCTTCCCCCTAACTGCCCAAAAGAATTTAAGATAGAAGGCCTGTTCCAGGAAGGAGCTGATACCATGAGATAACCATAGTATAATGTAAAATAAGTGTGATACGAAAGGGACCAACAAGTCCATCTTATCCAAACTCTGTCTCTCATGCCACAGTCTCAAACATTTGTGCTTCCATCTCCATGTGAATTGCCTTCCTCCCCTCTGAAACCCCAAACCCCCACCCCCAACATCCTCCTTTGTCTTTACCTGAAGATGCTATTTAAGATGAGGACCTCCGCCATTTTGGCGAGTTGCTCAGTTTTTCCTGAGTTTCTCCCATGTATACATGTTATGAAACTTTGTTTTATTTTCTCCTACTAACCTGCCTTTTTAATTATTTGACCAGCCATAAGAACCTTAAGAGAAAGGGTGGGGGGGGCGTGGATTTTCCTTCTTTTCCTACAGTATGAATATGTATTTTGACTCTTATACAATTTTTTTCATAGACGTAATGATAACAATAGCTAACATTTGTATAGCACCTCACATTTTATAAGGCAGACAAGGAGATGACAGCTAATAGCTAATGATAATAGTTTAAATCTAACTTTCCTAAATGGTACATTATATCAGCCTTTATTTAGCAGAGGTGTTTTAGCTGGAGGCAAACAGATCTGTATTCAATTCCTGTCTGTACTATTTATTAGCTGCATGGCCTTAAACAAGTCACTTAACTTCTTAAAGCGTCAATTTTAAAATGAGGCTAAAAACATTTATCTCTCTAGATTATTGTAATGTTAAATAAAATCATACTTCTAAAGCATTTAGAACAATAACAACATAATATTCTTAATAATAATATACATAATATTATGTCAATAAATAATAATTATTGTGATTATCGCTATGATCTGCCAATCATTTTGCATATGTCTCTACTCCTTTGATTGTGTTGCCTCTTTCAATCTCTGCTTGAAATGCGTGATTGCTTTAGCAGACAGTAATCTTGAATGTCACATGGAATGCAGTCATTTCTTATACATTTGGTTAATTTAATAATTGTGTTTAGGTCTTGTATTGTTATTTAAACATTCATTTATATATTTTCTATCTTCCATCTCTTTTAAGCTCCTTGAGGACCATCACTGAGTATCATGCTTTTTTATAGCTCTCCTAGCAATTGTCCAATGCTATCGATGAAATGGACCCCCAAAATATGTGCATAAACAAATGGGGTAATTGAGCCTACTAGTATAATTACTTACGGCACAATTTCCTTAGCTTTAATATTGAACATTAGCCTTTTTGTTGTTGCCTTAATAAACTTATTGAAGTTCCCCTTTATCCAAAGACTGAAGTTAAACTTTTTATCTTTACCCTCAAGAATTTCTATCATAGTGTGTTTTCCACTGTTTCATTCATGGTAACCTGCGCACATTTCCGACTTTCTCTACTTTAATTTCTGCCTCACAATTCTCCTGTCCGGGTTATGGCATAGAAGTCTTCTACTACAGTGCCACTGAAAGTATGCTCTGTGAACCAATGCTGATCCACGAATTCTTTGTCGCTTACCGGTCCATGATGAGATGATTACAGAAACTGAGGTAAAACATATAGAAATTTTTATAATAATTTGATATTCCCTAGGATATGTATGATCTTTACCCTTGTTTAACTGAGTAGGTTATAGGTTAGTTTGGGTATGGCATAATGAGTTCCATTGGTACAAACTATGAATAAGACACGGGCATTTGAACAACATGGAGGTCCATGATGGACTGAGAATGAAACACATGCACATATACACACAGAAGAGGAAAGATCCTTCACCACCTATAGTTTGGGATGCACTAGATAGATGCACATTAATAGACCTCGAAATATATAGAAACTCAAAAGCTGTTAGGTTCAGCACTTACTGAAGTTAAACATGCGTAGGTATCCGCGGCTTTAGAAAAACACAGTTTTTCTTTGGCCAGTCTCTTACAACACAGCCTAAGTATCTTCACCACCTCTTCTTCTAAATGAACTGCATTGAACCGTGAGTTACCAATTGTTTTCCAGTTCAAAGTCTGGATTTTCAAGGGCTCTTAGTATTGACTCTCATCACCATCATGACATAGAGTAATGAGAATTCTTGTGTTATGGACTCTAAGTTGAAGGAAGACCAATTGCCTCTGTACCTTTAATCTTTCAGAGCTTGTCTCGTGCTCATTGCCATCCTCAGCTCTAATGTTTTTTCTTTTCCTCCTGAATGCCAAAGAGATCATGGAAGCTAATTTCAAATTAGCAGTAACCAATTACAGGTCTGAGTCATTGGCTGCTCACATTCTTTCGCCTTATACTTCCACATACTTCCAGTATGGCCACTGACATTTAATAGAGCTTCATCATGGACTAGATTTCTTTGATTACTTAACATAAATATGCTTTTAGGCCCCTTTCATCTTTTGATATAACTAAGTCAACTTCTGTTAAATCCAGATAGGGGTAACTGTTTAAGAAAGTAAGTGAGTAAGAACCTATTGAGAGTCTGTCATGTGTCTAATATTGTGCTAGCCACTATTTAGGATAGTGAAGAGGTTGTCTCTTTGATCATTTACCTTTTTAGATTCATGTTCTGGTTAAGGGGCTAAACGGGAAATACGCACTGAATACACACTTAAAAGGTGCAATGCTAAATGGCATAGAAAACACAGCAAAAACTACATGTATCACTCTCTTTTAGGGGAATATACTCTAGGACACATGTGGGACAAAGGATAAGACAAAATAATATCCATACTGCCAAATCCATATCTGGACCCTAATGTTTTCAGATAAATGAATCTTTGCTTTTTAATTCTTTGCATGTTAAAAGTTCATTTTAACTGGTATAATAGTTTATTTTAATGCACACTGATCCTCATATTATTATAATTAACATGGATTGAGTGCTCACTCTCCTCCAGGCAATGTTCTAAATGCTTCTACCTGCATTAGTTTGTTTAATCCTCAGAATCACTCTATGAAGTGGTGCTATTATTATCTTCTTTTTTAATATGTTTACTCTTATATTTAATATAAATAGGAATATTTAGGATCTTATAAAGTGTGAAACTGAGACACAGAGAGTTTAAGTGATTTAACTAAGATTTCATAACTATAAAGTAATAAAAATAGACATGTAGGTATACATTAGTATAAAAGAGTATATATACTTATTTAGCTAGAGCAAACCATAGTCTCCCAATTCAACAACGGGGATGCATTGGTATTTGGAAATCTGCAGTAACCACAGGACAATCAATGAAGGCCTGCACAATTTTCAGGTTAATTAATTAAGTGATTAATTAAATAATTATGTTGGTGCCTACTATGTGGTAGGAACTGTTCAAGATATCAGCATTTACAGAGATAAAGGAGATGGACAAAGGCCTTGCCGTTATATCCTGTGGGCTCTCTAGGAGGGCCTGGTTAACACCCACCTGTACCACTGTTTCCTAAAGGAGAGCCATCTCCATTGGTTATTCTAATAAAAAAGTGGTAGGGTTAAATAATTTTACCTCCACCTACTGAGAGATGGAGGGTTTTTCTCTCTTTTAAACATGATCTTTGGTCGCACGTTGTCTCTCAGCCTCTTCAGTACTCTTTCTCTATGTTGTGTGATTGATCAGTCATAAAACTCAGCCATTTAGTGTGAAAATCAATTAAATTATAAAGCAGCAAATTCCAAGGGACATTTGAAAAACAGAGCAAATTATAGATCCTGAGTTTAGTCACACATCTGCCTTGTTTTACATGTCAATCTGTCTTCGTCCCTTTCAATCTGTTTCCCTCTCAGGCTGTTTCCCCTTGAAGAAGCCAGAAAGTTTTCATGTTTGGAGGCAGCTGAAACCTCAGCTGACACTTGAACTTAGACTGTGAGGCCAGGTGTGTCCTTCTGTCAGGTGTCAAAAGACCTGGGTTCTGCCATTTCTGAGCTAGGTTAGCTGGGAAAGCATTTAATTGAACTGAATCTCAGTTCCTTTTTCTACAAGATAAGGAGAATAATAATAATTAATAAAAGATCTTGAAGAAGACATGAGACAAGTAATGGAGTACTTGGATGAGTAAAAGCAGTATACCAATAGTAGGCAATGCAATGGGGTGAAAAGTATGGGGGTCTTGACATCAGGCAAGCGGAGCTCAGCGCTTCAGGGTAGAGGCTCCTGCCTCAGACTGCCTGGGTTCAAATCCCGGCTAACCACTGCCGGTGGTACAATCTCATGCTATTTGTGGGATTTCTCTAACTCTCTTTTTTCTTGTCTCTAAAATGCTAATAATAGTTGCACCTGCTTTAAAGTGATTTTGTAATTTCTAAATGAAAAAGATAAATGCCCTTAGTATAATATCCTAAAATGAGCTTGTATTTTATTATATATTTAGAATATACCAGATAGTGTTCCATATGTTTTATGAGTACTGTCTTGTTTTGTCTTTAGTGTCATCAATACGATAGGTACTATTATATCTGCATTTTATAGATGAAAAAACTAAACATAGTGAGTTAAGTTGCCTAGATTCATAAAGATAATAAGTATTGGAACAAAAATTTAGACTCTACATTGTGAGTCCAGATCTCAGGCTCTTAATATTCTGCTTTACTGCCTACAATGATGAGGAAGACAGAGAGTAAGAAGGAGGGAAATTTATTACCTCAAATTCCAATTTACCACCTGTGTGATCTTAGGCTACTTTAAGCAGTCTGAGTCTCAGTTTTCTTCCACAGAGAGGAACGAGTTTGTTGTGGGCATTGAATGTAAAGAAGTGTAACATATGGAGAAGTATAGCATACAGCTTGCATGCACATATAAAGAAGCTTAATTATATCGTAATTAATTATTAATTATTTGATGACTATTAATTATCCCTTTATAAAGAATTATTCCTTAACCAGTGTAACTAAGAAAACAGATGTCATTTGGGCAGGATTGGTTCTCTTCGTTCTCACAGTGTGCTGGTCCCAGCCATTTACACTTGTCTAGCAGCTTCTTATTACCAAATTTTTGTCCAGGTGTATGTTCCCAAAATGTAGCCTGATGTTCAATGATGCTCTATATCTAAACTGAGGCCTCCATGTCTGTTATTTCTGCGGAGTGCTGTTGATTGCTGCAGTCACAGGAAATGTTTTTAAGCACTGTTGGGAAAAAAAAATCAAAACCAACAAAGAACACTAAAAGTTGTTCTTGGATGTAGACGTGAAACCAATTCTCTCATTTGTTCTAAGCCAGGACACTTCTGATGTTATCCTAATGAATCTATTCCCCCAACTCCATCCCCAGCAAAGATATTTCAGCTGATATTGCTGAGCACTAATGTTACTTCTCAATACCAGTGTAGTATGGATTTTAAACCTCTTAATATTTTGTAAAAAGTATTTTGTTAGAATATTGATAATTCCCAGTGTTGAGGAGGTTATGGGGAAATAAGCCCTCTCGCTCACCACTGGTATGTTGCTCTCAATCCATGAACAACGATGAAAAGATGGAACTATGTATAATATATAACAGCAGAACTACTAAAGACAAATTAGCACCTCTGAGAGTTTGAGACACAAAGTAAAAGTTTCTTGGGCTTTAATTATTGTTTTCAAGGTTTTATGTAGTTTTTTCTGAAAATAGAAGTAAACATAAGATGTACATATTATGTATTTGGAAAGTACAAATACATGAAAAGAAAAATCACCAGTATTCCACCCAGAAGCAACTACCAGAGTTGCCAGAATAATATACAATTAAATAATTTAAAGGTGTTTTCCTTTTAATTTTTAAAATTCTTTCCCTTTTTTCTTTCTTTTTAACACTTAAATGTGAAAGAGAAGACTTTATTGTGCAACCATATCACTCACCTTTGAATGCACTATCAACTCAGAGAACTCGCTGCCTGTCCTGTTTGTTCTGGGCTATTGTTGTTTAGTGCCTGCCTAGCCTCTTAAAGGGCTCCCAAAGTCCCCTGTCTTCTGCTGTTCATGCCTCTGTGTAATACTTTCCCGTTGTATGCTGCTGGACCTGCTGACTCACTTCTTTTTTTTTTCTTTTGTGAGGAAGATCAGCCCTGAGCTAACATCCATGCTAATCCTCTTTTTTTTGCTGAGGAAGACCGGCTCTGAGCTAACATCTATTGCCAATCCTCCTCCTTTTTTCCCCCAAAGCCCCAGTAGATAGTTGTATGTCATAGTCGCACATCCTTCTAGTTGCTGTATGTGGGACCGGCCTCAGCATCGCTGGAGAAGCAGTGCGTCAGTGCGCACCCGGGATCTGAACCTGGGACGCCTGTAGCGGAGCGCACACACTTAACCGCTAAGCCACGGGGCCGGCCCACTCACTTATGATTAATAAAATCCAGCAAAAGTGAAAAGATGTCATTTGTGACATCTTGGCAGCATGAAGGTAAAGCCTTTTTCAGAGTGGGGCTAGCGCACACACACACACAACAGAACACACAGAAGGAGAAACAATATCAAAAATATTGTTTGAAACCAAATCAAGCCCCTTGAAGTCGGCCTTATGTTTTGGTTTAAGCCTTGTTCTTTGGCAAAGTTTTCTATATCTGCAAAGAAGAGTCCTAAATGATATGTTAGTATTAGTGCCATTTTTTAAACCCATAAACCAAACATCATACCCCAAAATGTCACCATTAATCAATGAGCAAGTATTCACCAGTGATTATAACGTGCACAGCATATGTTTAAATCTCCAGCTGGCTAAACTGGTATTTGCTTTAGGAAAATAGGACTCAGTCAAATGAAACATTACCAATTCAATGTTTACATGCCATTTTAGATGAGGCAAGTTCCTTAAAACATGATTTTAGACAGTATATTTTTCAAAATAGCCTGTCCAAAGTAAGTTAAATAGTTGCAATGTAGCGGTTTGTTATATATTATGGTCACTTAAAACTATTATTGTTAGGATTTGATCCCTTCTTTGAGTGTTCAGAGGAAAATTATGAAAGGACATTGGTACCCTTTATCCATTTTGAAGTCAGGCAGTCATGGTAACCCTGTCTGCATTCTAAAATATCATAAGAGATTTAGAAAAGTCTTTTACTGAGAAAACGAAGCATTTATCAAACAGATTCAAATTTGCTTGAGGTTGTGTTTAATACAACTAAAGTCCTTAGCTCCTGGCTATGCTAATATAATTTAAAAGTGACCATAAAATTTTGTTTTCTGGAGCTAACCCTTTGAAAGCTAGTTGGTTTTTAAATTAATATGAATAATACATGAAATGTAGATGGAGATTTTTCTGGGCTCACTCTGTTGCATCATTATCAAGATATGGCAAATAACTGCCCGAGAAAGAAGTTCAAAAATAAAAAAGACAGCGTTTATTATGCATTCATATTATTGCTGCACATCAATTTTTCTAACTTTTGCAGTACATGTCTACTGAAAATCATTGAAAATATTGATTGTAAAATACATGCCATGCTTTAAAAAACTGAACAAAACCCTTAGCTATTCGGCCTGATTTAAAAATAGGATGCTCATTAGTTATGTGTGGAGCTCTCACATATAACTTGCCATGTCTAATAATTAAAGTAATTAATATAAAAGATGTTTTAAAACATAAACTATTTTGAGCACAATTAAATCTGTCTTTGAAATCTTAGCAGACATTTTGGATACCTCCTTGTCTTTATTCTATCTATATTCATTGTAATATAGAAAATTCAGATGAACTTAATTCTAGATTTTTAAATGTTTTGGTAGCAATAACTTACTATGGTTGAGTTATATTAATTATATCTGGAACATACTCATGGAGTTTAAAATTTTTATCTTTACAAATACGTGCAATCTTTAGAACAACAGTTTGACGTAGATAGACTTCCTGAGGATTCTTAGAAATGCTTGATGAAAAGATTAGACTCCCTCTGGGTAATGATTCTGGCTATGTTCAGTGATCGTAAAGGGGTAATCCTCTGATGTGTGAAGATACTAGGGACCGTTGGGTTTCCTGGGTTACATTACAGGCATAAATGAACAGGTTAGTTAGCCATTATCCTAAAGAAGAAACTCTCCTAGCACACATGAAATCACAGAAGACACATTTATGTCTACCTACGCGTACATTTGATCACACTAGTTCTGTAAGGAGAGTTAAATTACATACATATATTTGTGTGTGTGTGTGTATGCATAAACACATACATACACATATTCCTTGATTAATGGGCTTAGAAGAACTCCAAGTCATATTTTTTTAACTAAAATTATTTTTTAAATGTTGAAAATCATAAGTTGTTCTGGTTGTTCCCCTACAGTTCCACTTGCCAGAGACAACATTTCTAAGAGATAATAGCATTTAGTTTTTACGGGCCCAGGGAGTTTCGCTGGGCAATTCTGCTAAACTTTCAATTTTCAGATAATCCCAATGCTACTTATCTTGTTCCAGAGAATAGAAAAAGAAAAAACTTTCAAAAATAACAATAACAACAATGAAAGAATTTCTACTTCATGGAGAAGCACAAGAGGCATTCCTGTGGAGTCAGGAACAAGATAAGGATGTTCAATATTTTCACTACTGTTTAATACTATATTAGAGCAGGGTTTCTTGACTCCATACTATTAACATTTTGGGCTGGATAATTCCTTGCTGTGTGGGCTTTCCATGCATTTTAGGATGTTTAACATCATTCCTGTCCTTTACCTATGAGATGCCAACAACCCCTACGGTTGTGACAACCGAGAACGTCTCCAGATATTTCCAAATATTCCTTGGGATACAAAATCATACTCAGTTGATTAATCACGCTGGATTAGTAGTATCAAACAATGAGATCAGACAAGATAAAGCTGTTAACAATATAAGAATTGGAAAAGAAGAAGATAAACTATCTTTATTAGCAGATGGAGTGATCGTTCATCTGGAAAATTTATGATGAGTAAAATAAAGAAATCAGTAAGTTAGCAGGATGTTAAAATTAATATTCAAACCCTATAATCTTCTTATATACAAACAATAACTGTTTAAGATATAAACAGAAGATATAACAGGAAAAACAATAATAGCAACAAAAAAGATGAAATGCTTAAGAATAAACATGCAAAATATGCATGAGGAAAATGTGAAAACACCTCTGAAAAGCACACAAATGGATTTCAACAAATATAAAGATACAACTTTTTGTTGAGTAGTTCCACTCAATATCATAAAGATGTCAATTCCTCCAGGTTAGTATATAAATATAAGATATCATTAAAATGCCAATAACTTTTTAGTGAACTAGACAAGTTAATTCTAAAGTTTACCTGGGGATATAAACATCAAGAAGAGCTAGGAAAATCTTGAAAAAGAGTAATGATGGGGTGGGAAACAAATAGCGCCACCAGAGACTAAAGCCTTTTACAAAGTGACTGCAAATAACATAATGTGTTATGGGCATATAACCAATGGAATAGAATATAAAGCCCAGAAATAAACCCTAGTACATGTGGAAATTTAGTATATGATAAAATTTGTATCTCAACTAAGAAAATGATAGACTTTTTGTTTGATGGTGTTGAGACAAGAGGAGAGTCCTTAGATTCTTTCCTTATACCATGCATCAGAATAAACTCTAAATGAATCAGAAGTAAAAATGTACAAGCACTAGAATAAAATATGGGGAAAATTCCTCTATAATCTGGATGTGGGGAAAGTCTTTCTAAATATTACCGCAAATCCAGATAAAATAAAATAATGGTAAGTTAGAAGTTAGATTATATATTTTAAAGAAACTTTTACATAAGCAAAAAAAACCTATGAGCAGTGTCAAAAGGCAATTGGATAAAAAAAATACTTGCAACTTACAGCAGTTTCACAACTCCTACTATATGAGGAACTCCTAAATATTGAGGAAAATATAATAAAAATCTTATTAAAAAGTGGATAGAAGATACAACCAGATATTTCATAGAAAAAGAGATATATAAATAGCCTTCAAAATATGAAAATATGCTTACCTTTACTCATAATTATTAAAAAGCAAATTAAAACTTAGATTTTTCTAGTCTGACATGTAAAGAGTTTGGAAGTTGTCATTCTGTCCTCCCAACAAGAGGAAGCTGAACAAACTGAAAATCAACAACTCTTCTTAGAGTTCTTAGAGTTCTCATATCAGATAATTTAGGTACCAGGGAAACTGCTGCCAGAAAACTGGAGACAAGCGAGTGCAGAGAATCAGAGCTTACTGTAAGTAGAGGCCACAGCTGGAGTTTGGCAGGAACACTTAAAAGGTAATTGACTAACTGCTGGAGACTGACTGTGTACTAGCTTGAGAGATTAAAACAAATTCTTGGGGGCCCAGCCTTAGGAGAGGCCCATGAGTCTTACCTCCAGGAGCACTGCTAGGTTTTGAGGATGAAGATCTGAGAAAAATTCTCTCATGCTTGCAGCACAGGGAGTGGGAGGGTGACTATTTTGAAATACAACCAGATCATTATGTTCTCATTAACCGAGGCCTGCCTTCAAGGGAAACAGTGTTGTCAGAGCTTAGCCAATATGGGTTTTACCAAAGTGACCCGACCAACGTGGAAGAAGGGAAATACCCAACTCCAGCACCTCTTAGCCTTCAATGTGGGAGAAGAGAAATATCTAACTCCAGCACTTGCTAGTTTTCCTGTCTTACCTAAGGGGGGGTGGAAAAGCTAAGAAACACTTGTGAAGGTCACAGCCCAGGGGCACAGGCCCACTAAAACACTGAGACCAAATCATGCAATTATAGAATGTTTCCCTTACTTGTACGCCTTACCACCATATCAATAGGGTCCCCTGTAATATAACAGGAAATTACAGCTGGAAAAAAAAGTGCAAGGCTTAGACTCTATTTAAGAAGGAGTCTCAGGCCGGCCCCGTGGGTTAGCGGTTAAGTGCGCTCGCTCTGCTACTGGCTGCCCGGGTTCGGATCCTGGGCACGCACCGACGTACTGCTTCTCTGGCCATGCTGAGACTGCATCCCACATACAGCAACTAGAAGGATGTGAGACTATGACATACAACTACCTACTGGGGCTTTGGGGGAGAAAAAAAAAAAGGAGGAGGTTTGGCAATAGATGTTAGCTCAGAGCCGGTCTTCCTCAGCAAAAAGAGGAGGATTAGCATGGATGTTAGCTCAGGGCTGATCTTCCTCACAAAAATAAATAAATAAATAAATAAAACTGTTTAAAAGAAAAAAACCAAGGAGTCTCTGTGAAAACCCACAGACAACAGAGGAGATAAAAACAAGAACATTAGAGGGAATTTTACCCTCTGACGCCTACATCTATAGCAAACAGTAAGCAGAGCCTAAGCCCCAGACAGATAACCTTACCCTGCAGGCCTATTTCCTTACTTTCTTTTACCTGATACATCACATCTGTCTTACAACACAGAGTTACAAGACATACTTAAAAGGCAAAAGCACAGTCCTTCTGACAAAGCAAAGATCAGAAAGGACTCAAAAATGGCAGAGATTTTAGAATTATCAGACTGGGAATCTAAAATTGCTATGATTAATATGCTAAGGACTCTAATAGAAAAGGTGGGCAACATGCAAGAACAGAAGGATAATGTAGCCAGAGATGGAAATTCTAAGAAACAATCAAAAGGAAATGCTAGGAAAAAAAAAAAAAAACTGTAACAGAAACGAAGAATGCTTTTGATGGGCTCATCAGTAGACTGGACATGGCTGAAGAAAGAATCAGTGAACATGAAGAAATGTCAATAAAAAACACTCAAATCGCAAAAGGAAGAGAAAAAAATAAAAAAATAAAGAATATCCAAAAATTGTAAAAGAATTATGAAAGGTGTACCATACATGTAATAGGAATACTAAGAAGAGAAGAAAGAAAAAAAGGAAGAAAGGGAATATTTGAATAATGACTGAGAAATTTCCAAAATTAATCACAGACAGAAAACTACACATCTAGGGAGCTCAGAGAATACTAAGAAAGCTGAGTACTAAAAAATCTACATCTAGGCTTATCACATTCAAGCTACAGAAAATCAATGGCGAAGAGAGTTTCTTGAAAGAAGCCAGAGAGAAAAAATACCTTACTTAGAGAAAAACAAGGATAAGAATTACATTGGACTTCTCTTTAGAGGAGCAAGCAAGAAGAGAGCAGAGTGAAATATTTGAAGTGTTAACAGAAAAAAACCAACGTCCTAGAATTTTGTACGCAGTGAAATCATCTTCAAAAGTTTAGGAAAAATAAAGACTTTCTCAGACATACTAAAATTGAATTTGTAGCCAGTAGACTTGTCTTGCAAGAAATGTTGAATGAAGTTTTTCAGAAAGAAGTAAAATTACATAGATCAGAAACTTGGATATACATAAAGAAAAAGAGTGTTAGAGGAGAAATAAATGAAGATAAAATAAAACATTTTATTTTTCTTATTCTTAATTGATCTAACAGATAACAGTTTGTTCAAAAATAATAATAGCAATGATATATTGGTTTATTATAGATTACGGATAAGTGAAATGAGTGACAGCAATGTTATAAGGGATGGAAGGGAGAAATTGGGAATACTCTAAGTTACCCAAACTACTCATGAAATGGTATAGTGTTATTTGAAACTGGACTTATATTAGTTGTAAATATGTATTTAAAATTCTAAGGTAATCCTAAAAATATTTCTAAAAGAAGCAATAGTTGATATGCTAATAGGAGAGAGAAAATTGAATCATATAAAATGTTCAGGTAAAACTAGAGAGGGTATTAAAAAACCCAAACAGTTTTTTGGTTGTTGTATGTTTACTTGTTTTAGAAAACTGCCTTTATTCTATTAGTAGTCAGAAAAATTAACTGGTACAGAAAAAACTTTTGTAGCTGGAGAGAAGAGAGAAACTGAGTGCCACCCAAGAGACGTGGTTGCCCTCTTGGGAAGGAACCTGGATACAGTGAGGAGAAAGAGCACGAGAACTGAGCCAGACCTGCAGGCCAGGAGAGACAGGTTATGCCACCTTCTGACGTGTCTAAGTGCCCCAGGCATGAAACCAAATTCCTATTTACCTAGCCCAGCTGTGGGGACAGGGTCCTGGGATACGTGGGGACCAAAAACAGGTGATACGGCCATCTTTTATCAGAGAAACGAACAAAACAGGAACTTTAAAAATGAATTTTCCATCTGACTGTTTTCAAACACACTTCCTTTTTTTAAAAAAAATAGTACAGTTCCTGTGGGGATGACAAATATCAATATTAGGAAATCCAATTATACAAAATATACTACATCTAGTCTGGGGTAAATAGTTTTATTTTTGGTAACATACATTAAGTGGTAGTAATTACACAGTAACTACAAAGTAACTAATGTGAGACCACAGAACTGTAACTTTGCCACAGCTTCATGGATTTGGGACTTTCTGGCTGAGCACATTTCCAAAAATTGGATGCCCACCCCAGAGCTGTGCCAGTCAAATCTGTGAAGAGTAAAGCTCGCCAGACTACCTTGCAGCTGATAGATGATAGGCAGGACATGTCAATTATAAAGTCGTTACAGCCTAATTCACAAAAGTTTCTGTTCTCGAAAAAAGTGAGAAGTTAAGAAATTCCTTGAACCAGCGCCTCGAGTGTCAGGTAGGAGAGGACTGTGAGAATGGTGTCAGAGAAACCCCTGCGGGTCAGATGGGTTGGACAACATTAATAATCGTGGTTGGCTTCTAAACAGGTAGTAAGGAAAAAGAAACAAAGAACAAGGGCAATACATAGAAAGCAAACATGTCAATATTAATCCAGTTATATCAACAACCACTTTAAATGTGAAGAGTCTAAATATACCAATTAAAAGAGACTGCTAGAATTGCTAAAAACTCAAGACTCAGCTATATGTTGTCTATAAGAGATTCACTTTAAATATAAAGACACAGATTAAATGTAAAAAGATGGAGAAAGATATACTATGCTAATCCTTTTTTAAAAACTGCACTTAGACACCAATTCTCACCTATCAGTTTGAAAAAGAATTAAAACTTGACAATGCACTTTGTTGGGGAACCAGGCGTTCTCATACGTTGCTGATAGGAATACCAAATGTTGCAATTCCTATGGAAGGAATTTTAAAATATCTAACCAAACTATGTGTGCATTTACCTTTTGATCTTGTATCTCTTTTGAGGAAATTCATCCTGACAATAGAATCAACATATACAAAACAATATATCCATAAGGATAATCATTATAACATTATTTTTCTTAGCAAAAAATGGAAACAACATAAATGTCCATCTAGAGGAGACTGGTTGATTAAATTATGGCACATCCACTCAATAGATTACAATCAACTGGAAAAAGAAAAGAAAATGTGGAGGATCTCTATAAGCCAGTATAGCATAAACTCCAGAATAAATTGTAAAATGAATAGTAGGAAGTTGTAGAAGAGTTTACATGTATGATATCATCTGTGTAAGAAATGTTATTCATAACTGTGTTTTAGTAAATTTTGTTTGAAAAAGAAACACAGCAAAGGTAAACCAGAACAAGATGAAGAGAGGATAGTCAAGTGAGTCGACGGGGATGCAGAATAGAGAGCAGAGGGATAGGAGTGAGTCGTCTCTCTGAGTATATTTTTTTTTTGTCGGACTTTTGAAACATGTAAATGTGTTATATGTTCAAAGAATAAAATTCAATGAGAAAAGATAAACTGAATACAAACAAATGCAGCTAACTTTATACAAATTGCTAACTTCAAAGTTAAAACAAAACAAAACAACCCAACTATTCATTCAAGTAAATAGTGAACCCTGCATTCTGACCAAAATCACGTAGTGATATCTTCTCAGGACACAAAGAACCTCAATAAAATAGTGAACCTAATTTAGTAAGTTTATTGTTGTTAGTGAAACCAGTAATTCTGAAACTATTTTCTGTGTTTGGAAAATAGATAAAATGAATATACATATTTATGATTTAGGAAACTAAGATTTTCACTGTGGAAGATATGAAATGAGGGCAAAGGAAAATTAGAAACCAACTCTAGACTGTTGGATTTGCACTGGAGGTTTCAGCATGAATTCAGGCCTTTTTTTTTTTGCTTTAATTTTTTTCTTTATCAATGTTTAATTCACATATTGAGAAATGCGTGGATCTTCCTTCTTTCCTTGCATACCTTCTTATTCAATACTCTCTGCCCCCAACATAGGCAACCGCTGTTCTCATTTCTATAATCATAGATTAGTGTTGCCTGTTCTAGACCTTCTTATGAATGGAATCATACGTATGTATTCTTTAACGTTTGGCTTCTAATATTCAGTATAATGCCTGTGGGAGATATCTATTGCGTGATTCAGAAGTTCATTCATTTTTACTAGGATGATTTATTCATTCTTTTTTGGCTGGCTCTAGGCTTTGCTTCCTCTGGCCAGAAAAATTCTGCTCTCTGGATTTGGAAAGTACCCTCAGGCAGAAAGCTCACGTCAAATATTCCCCTGTCTCATGGAATCACAAACGATCCTGTTTGCTGTTCATGGTTTAAAAGCAGTTGTATCATATATTTTGACCAGTTTTACAGCTGTATAAGATGGAGGGTCAAGTCCAATACCAGCTACTTCACTGTGGCTGGAAAAGGAACTCAATCAGGACTTTAAAAACATATTTTTCTAGCTTTGACCATGGAAAGGACCCAAAAGTAATTATATTCCAGCAGCAATGGGCAAATTTAGTGCCCCTATCTTGGTTTCTAAGTACTTTTCCCAGGAAAGAAACCAGAGCTTCATGGAGAGAGAACTGATTCCAGATCTGGCATATGGAAGGTAGAAGGTGAGCCTGGAACACCTTTTTGTGCCAAAAGCAAAGAAGTACTCAAAGACTATTGGGGCATGCATAAGTCTTGAAACTGTTCCTTTCTGAAAAAAATAGGCTCAAAGCACATTCTTTCACAACTGGCTAAATTTTAATATGGTTTTGTATTATAAGATAGTATAGAATCAATCTATATTAACTTTTGAATCTTTTCTCTTCTGGTGTAGAGCAAAAGTTTTCCACAACATCACTAATGTTTCAAAATCAAATATGAGTAATTTGTTACTCATAATAAAGTTCTGAAGTACATTGAATTACAGAAACACTATTACCAAGTATATCAGAGATTTAAAATTATATATTAAAATTATGTATTTAATTATATGTTTACATATAATGATATATTTAATGTTACATATTGTATATAGTATATAATATTATGGTATGTAAATATTCATATTATACAAATATTTAATATATATTATATAATAACATATTTTATGTATTATATGTACATATAATATAAAATTATTTTCTATTTTATGTTATATAATTTTATGTTATATAATTTTATGTTATATAATTATAAAATTATATTATATATTATTAGACTGTAACAAAGTACTACAAACCGGTTGGCTTAAACGACAGAAATTTATTGTCTTGCAGTTTTGGAGCCTTGAAGTCTGAGATCAAGGTGCCAGCGGAGTTGATTCCTTCCGAGGGCTGTGAGGAAGAATATGTTCCATGGCTCTCCCCTAGCTTCTGGCAGTTTGCTGGAATCTTTGGGATCCCTTGGCTTATAGATGCATCACTCTGATCTCTGCTTTCGTGTTCACATGACTTTCTCCCTGTGGGTGTGTCTGTGTCCAAATTTCCTCTTTTTACAAGATACCAGTCACATTGGATCAGGGGCCCACCCTACTCTAGTATGACCTCATCTTAATTACTTGCATCTTCAGTGACTCTATTTCTGAATTATGTCGCATCCTGCAATACTGGGGGTTAGAACTTCAACATAGGAACTTTGGGAGGACACAATTCAACCCATAACAATACAAATGTATGTAGTTCTAAAATTATGGCTTAATTTTGCTTGTTTTTGAGTTTCATAATCATACTGTATACATTTTAGGTGATAATTCTTTTCTTTTCTTTTTTTTTTGGTGAGGAAAATTGGCTCTGAGCTAACATCTATTGCCAATCTTCCTCTTTTTGCTGAGAGATTGGCTCTGAGCTAATATCTATGCCCATCTTCCTCCATTTTGTATGTGGGATGCCCCCACAGCATGGCTTGGTGAGCGGTACGTCGATCTGCCCCGGAATCCGAACCTGCAAACCCCGGGCCACCAAAGCAGAGTGCGCAAACTTAACGACTATGCCACTGGGCCGGCCCCTAGGTGACTTAATTCTTTACTCAAAGTTGTATTGTTGAGATTCATCTTTGTTAGCATTTGTGTCATATTTATTCTGTTATATAAGTATACTATAATTTATTTATCCATTCTACTGTTAATGGATATGTGGATTAATTTAATTTTTATATTTCTACTCCAACAAATGCTGCCATGACCACTCTTGTACAAGTCTCCAAATGCATATCACAATGTAATCTCTAGGGCAGTATTCCCACCTAGTCTCTGCTGTAATTGGGATACAGATGTGTGGGTTTATTGGTCCCCGCAGCCCTGGGGCTGCAGGCAGCTTCGCTCATTATCCTAGTATGCTGTACAAATATTATCTCTTTCCGTAGACTTGAAAAATGTTAAGAAGCATTGCTTTGTGATGATGTTGCTGGGATATAGGGCATGTCCACATTTACTAGATGCTACCAAACTGTTTTCAAAAGTGGTAGCAGTTTACACTTCTGCCATCAGTGTATCCGAGTTCCCAATTCTTCACACTCTTGACAATATTTGGAATTGTCAGACTTAAATTTTTATGAATTTGGTGGTTCTGAAATAATACTGTATTTTGCTTTTAATTTACTTCTCTTGATTACTAAAGAGTAGATCATCATCATATTTATTGGCAATTTGTATTTCATTTTCTGCAAATTATCTTTTCATATATTTTGAGTATGTTTTAATTGGATTGTTAGAATTTTATTGATTCAAAGGAGTTTTTATATATTTGAAATACTAATTGTTTGTTGCTTATATGAATACAAATATATTCTCCAAGCTTGTAGTTTGCCTTTTAACTTATTAATGGTGCTTTTTGATGAGCCAATTTTCATTTCAGTTAACTGAATTTACTAATCTTTCTTTAGATCTTTTTTTGAGTCTTGTTTTAAAAATCATCTGTTGCCTAGAAGTTATGAATATATTCTCTTATATTTCCCCATAGAATTTAACATCTTGCCTTTAAAAATAACTTAATCACTTTGGTTCTGAAGCTTTGCTTTTATATGACATAAAGTTGTGATCTAATATTATTTTTTTCTCATGTGAATAATAAATTTGCCCTAGCACCATTTCTCCATTTGAATAATCCACCCTTTCTCTAATGATTGGCAATGGTAATATTCTTGTGTTTCCAAATAAGTATAGGTCTGTTGCCGGGCCCTTTATTCTCTTGTTGTTTTATTTTTCCAACATTACACCAAATTCACAGTGTCTTAATTATGACAGCTTTGTAGTAAGTCTTATTTTCTGATTGAGCAAGACTCTTAGTTATACTTTAGAAGTATTCCTGACTCTGCTCTTTCATATAAATTTTAGAACCAGCTTATCAAGTTCCACAAAATACACTGGAAGTATGAGAAATAAAATTGGTGTAAAAATAAAATTTCCATACGTTAAAGGATATGGACATTTTTTATTATATTCAGTCTTCCTATCCATGCAAATTTTACTTCTTTCCAGTTATTTAGGTCTTCCATTATGTTTTTCAGTTAACTTTCATAATTTTCTCCAGAAAGGCCTCATACGTTATATGTTAGGTTTATTCCTATATATCTTACTTTTTGCTATTATAAATTACATCTTTTTAAAAATTTTATGTTCTGACATTTTGAAAATGATGTATAGAAATGCAATTCACCTTGATATATTGATTTTATGTCTGACAACCTTCATAAATACTCATTAATATTGATAAATACTCATTATTTCAATAATATGGCTGTTAATTAGTTGTCTATGGATATTGATTTATAAATTAATTGTTTGTGGTTAGAAAATATATTTATATATAATACATATTATACATATATCAATCGTTTGAAATTTGTTAGACTTTCACTAATATCTCATACTTAGACATTTGAAAAATATTTCATGTGAAGTTAAAAATATGAGGTTTTAGGGGCTGGCCTGGTGGTATAGTGGTTAAGTTCACACATTCGGCCCAAGGTTCACAGGTTCGGATCCCCGGCATGGACATACGCGCTGTTTATCAAGCCATGCTGTGGCAGGCATCCCACATATAAAGGAGAGGAAGATGGGCACGGATGTTAGCCCAGGGCCAACCTTCCTCAGCAAAAAAAGGAAGGTTGGTAACAGATGTTAGCTCAGGGCTAATCTTCCTCATCAAAAAAAAAAAATGAGGATTTAGTTTATTGGATGCAGTATCCTATATGTCTGTAAGAGCAAGTTTATTAATTATGTTTTATTTTTAATATATTTGATCTCTCAATTACTGAGAGAGGTATTTTAATGTCTGGTTTTGATTGAAGATTTACCTCCTACTCCCATGTTAATTTTTCTTTGTATAGTTTTTGGGCAAGCTATTAGGTTAATACAACTTTAGAATTTTCATAGCTTCTTGGTCGGTTGAATCCTTTGTCAATACATGGTGATCCTTTCTAATTCAATCATGCTTTTTTGCCTTTAAGTCTATGTGTCTGCCACAATAGCAGTCTTCTGGGTAAAATTTCTCTGGTATAATTTTTTCCAATCCAATCTCTATGGCTTTAAATTTTAGAGATATCTCTTGTCAACAGTATATAGCTGTCTTTTATTTCTGTAGCCAGTCTAAAAACTGAAGAATTTAGTACAATTATTTTGATTATTCATGTATTTGGATTCAATTCTGCTACTAATTTTTTGCTTTCTATTTGTCTTGCTTTATCCCTTTTTCCTTTGGATGATTTTTTTTTTCTCTATTTTTTCTCATCGCATTTAATCTCTTTAACTAGTTTGGAAGTCACACATTTTATTCCTATTATTTTACTATGTTTCGTAGAAATTGCAATGTTGTCCTTTTACTGACTCCAATTTGTCATTATTATTTTTATACAACGTTTTATCTGTTTATAAATTTGTTTATTTTTAGATTCGAGAACAATATTTATCATTTTCTTTGCTCATTATTTCTTCTCACATCTCAGAATTCCCTTCTGGGGTCATTTTCCTTTTTCTTGATTTATGTCTATAAGATATTTTGTCTAGACTGTCTTTATTTCATACCTGGTCATGAATGTTACTATTATGGTGTGTACAATTCTGGGTTGATGATTATTTACTCTCAGCCACTGATGCTGGTGCTCCAGTGTCTGCTGGCTTATGCTGCTGCTGTGGACAAGTCAGAATCTGGTCTCTTACGATTTCCTGTGTATATTGGTCTTTTCTTTCTGGTTGCTCCTTGTATTTGTAGTTCTGTAGTTTTATCACAATGTGCCTGGGTGTTGGTTTTGTTTTATTAATACTACAAAGGATTTTCTTCTTTATGTTTCTAGTTTCACAGCCATTATCTCTTTAAATAATGTCTCTACCCTTAATCTTGGGCCTTTCTTTTTTGAAATTTAGTTTGGTGTACATTAAGTCTGTCTGTATTCGTTTGGGCTGCTATAACAGAGTACCGTAGACCAGATGGCTTAAACAGTAAATATTTATTTTTCACAGGTCAGGAGGCTGGGAAGTCCAAGATCAAGGTGCCAGCCAATTTGTTGTCTGGTGAAGGACCCCTTCCTGGTTTGCAGATGGTTGCCTTCTTGCTATAACCTCCTATGATGGAGAGAGAGAGAGAGAGCTAGCTCTCTGGTCTCTTCTTATAAGGGCACTGGTCCCATTCATGAGGCCTCCACTCTCATGACCTAATTACCTCCCAAAGGCCCCACCTCCAAATACCATCACATTGAGGGTTAAAGCTTCAACATATGAATTTTGGGAAGACACAAACATGCAGTATTACACAGTCTCTCTCCTTTATGTATCTTAACCTTTTAAAAAATATTTTCAAGTTCCTTGTCTTTTTGTCTGGAATTCTATAAATTTTTTGAGAAACATGTTAAATGTGTGAAAGCCATTGAGAATGGCTGGAATGGATCACTTACACAGTAGCCCAATTCTTTCTATATAGGCGTGTACAGTAGTCTTTTTCATGACTCATGTGATGCTTAGCTTTTGAAAGTAAATGTTACACTACTGTAGTCCCCTGGAAGATTTTAGAAATAAGATGATTAGGGAGTATCCTTGGCTTACTTTGTGAATTTATGAAATTGTTTGATATTCTCTGTTTTTTAAGTATGATAATAGTAATATGAATCTCTAAAAATTAGTTAATAATTGCAGCAAAAATTTAGGTGACGTTTGTGACAATTCTTTGCATTTCCAAAAAGGTCACCAAAACTGTATGGTAGAGTCATCAAAATAACAATAATAGTATTATTATACATTTTAAAGTTTTCCTTCGTCTGGCTATACTTTGATTCATCTTAGAGACATAGACAGTAATTTGCAGCTTTTCCACCCAGAAATATATTTGAAATTTCTGGAAGTATGTGTTCAACCATCTCAGCCACAGTAAGTGTATATATCATTATTATATTTACATCATCATTTGTGTGTATTTTTATAGTATAGTTTTACCAATATATACTGATAATTGACTAATAGTTATTTAAGCAAAAAGTGTTGTCACAATCTCTTTCTTGTGTTACCAGTTAAAGTTGAAAGATATTCCTACACCGTGGATAGTATGCTGCGAGAGAGAGAGAGAAAAAGAGAGAGGGAGAGAAAGCAACATTGCTTCAAGTTTTCTTATTTCTCACTAAAGGCAGAAGGAAATAAACTTTTTCTTAAGAGTTCTTTTCTCCTTTGTTTTAATCACAGAAACTCATGTGAACACATTAAGGTTATGATTTACTGATATCATAAGAAAATCAAGTGAGTTCCTTTGAAGAACTACACCCAAAATGTTTGTAAAGTTTGCTGTGAGCTCAGGAATCATCCTTCTTTTGTATGACTAGAGGAGAAAAAAATTAATCAACTCTTCTAACCACATCCTCCCCAAACCTGAATAGAAAGAGACTTATTTCTCTGTAAGAAAACTAACCCTGTGTCATCCCATAGATAGTTACTGCAGAAAAAAACTCATGTTTAATTCGTTTTGAAAATATGAATTAAATGCTTTCAAAATTCTCTCTATGCAAGCTCCTTGTAGGTATTTCTTGCAATAACGAGAAAGCCCAATATTGTTTTAATTTTCAAAGTATTCCCTATATAGAAATATCAGTGTTTTTTCAAAGTTTTACAAGTTCATTGAAGTATAATACTGATAATATTTATTATTATATTTATAACAGTAAAATAAAATGTGAGCACTAACACTGTGTTTTGCATGGTCCTAGCACTTCACATAAATTATCACATTTAATTCTATCCTCAGTACTCAAAAGATAAACTATTCCTATGCTTGGTTTACAGATGGTAAAAAAAAAGCACAGTTTAATATCTTATAAGAGTTCACATCTAGTAAATATTAAAGCAGTTATTTAGAGTTACTAAAATTGCTTTAATTCACACAACTAGTCAGTATGAGAGTCAATATCCAAGTCTGGTAACTTCCACTGTTTTTATTGGCTGGATGATTTCTTTGTTTCAATCACGTTATGTTCCTAAGATTTCTTAAGGTAGAGACGGTAAAGGCACTCTCCAGTTTTAATTAAGGAGTTTGCTTTAATGTTGTGTACTGCTAGTTGACAATATAACATATTGCATAGCAGGTACATGCACAAAATCACTTGGCAACTTCTACAAGGCATGAAATCTTTTTGGCTTTCGTTTGGGAGAACTTCTCTCATTTCTGTTGTATAGAACTTGTCACTGAAGATAAGTTCCCTTTGAAGAGCCATACTAATCAACTTCAATTTCATATAATAAAATGACTTTGAAGAACAAGTTTTACTTTGTTAACACAACCACTGACAAAAAAGCCAGAGGACATTTGTGAAGAAATTTCTATTTCAAGGCAAGTACCCAAAGATTTATTACAAGGTGTTTTATTTTCATAATTATAAAAGTAACTCAGACTTGTAGAAAATTAGATAAAAATGAAAACTAGAAGGACAAAAGCTTAAAAACAAATCACCTCACCCCCAGACAAACTACAGTTAAAATTTTACTTGTGCATGCCTGTAGAATTTTATGGGCTGTATATTACATATTTAATTGTTTCTCTAATGTGCATAAACACAATGATTAAACAATTGTTTCTTGGGAAACAAAGAAAGAGCCTTCCGTCTTCATGTCAATAAAATGTCTTCTCTAAATATCTTTTGCCTTGATAGTAAAGCACTTTCATGATCCTTTATTTATTCATCTACTACTTATTTATTGAGCACCTAAAATGGAACAAGATCTATCCTAGGTCTTGGGGTACCTGAGTAAAAAAAAAGACATTAAGATTCCTATTGTTGAGAGCCTTATATTCCAGTGGGGAGAGATAGACAACAACAATAAATATAATAAATACATGTAGGATATATCATGTGAGGAATATTACGGAGGAAGGAGAAAACAGAGCAGGATAAGAGAGTGTGGTAAACAGAATTCTAAAATGACCCCTCAATGACCCTTGTGCTTATATAATCCTCTCTCTTTGAGTGTGGGGAAGACCTGTAAATACAACGATATATCACTCCCATTATATGGCAGAAGAGATTTTACAGATGTAATTAAGGTCCCTAATCAGTTGACTGGGAATTCTTCAAAGGGGGATTATCTTGGGTGGGCCTGGGCTAATCATGTGAGGCTTTTAAAAGATGGTTAAGCATCAGAGAAATGTTCTTATTCTGGCCTAGGAGATTAATCCAACTATCACATTGTGAGAGGAGGAGGCCATGTGGCAAAGAATCAAGGGTGGTCTCTAGGAGTTGATAACAGCCAGGGGTGGAAAGCCATAAGAAAATGCAGGAGCTTAGCCCTCCAAAGAGATGAGTTCTACCAATAAGCATGAGCTTGGAAGAGGACCCTGAGCCCCAGATGAGACCCTCAGCTCCAGGCAGCACCTTGAGTATAGCCTTGTGAGACTTGAGCAGAGGATCCAGCTAAGTGGTGCTTGGCCTCTAACCCATGGGGACTGTGGCATAAAAAATGTGTGTTGTTTAAGCTGATAAGTTTGTGGTCAATTGTTACATAGCAATAGAACACTAATATAGGGGGATTGGGTCAGAGGAGGTCTCTTTGCAAAGGTGAGATGTGAGCCAAAAGGGGAAGAAGAGTGAGCAAGGAGCCATTTCATGGTTTTGATCATTTGAGTCAAGCACTGAAGTAAGTATTAAAATTCTTAGTTTTATTTGTAGAAATTAAGAAATAACAAAGAAACAACTCTTTTGTAATAAAAATATGAGGGAGTATTTGAGCAGATAAGGACAAATTATTCCCTCCTCAGAAAGATAAAATAATCGTTATTCTCAGAGACAGAACTTCAAATTACTGAAATCTCAGGAGAAAGGTCTCCTGGAAGGATGGAAATCAAGGATCTAGAGATATGAAGCAATAAATGCTAGTGGGAGTGAGGGGGAGAGGGAATGGCAATAGTAGGAGATATTGTTTATTTCTTTGTGATTAATATTTAAAGGAAGCATGACCTGGAGCAACTAATCAATCAATTTATTCATCAATCAGTAAGTAATTATACACTCTTTGTTGTATGTGCAGAAAACATTCACTTGCACAAACAGGGAACACCACAGATGTAATGGCATTGACTTTTCCTAAGAGCTTAAATGCAATTGGATAGAAAAAACATGTGGAGTAGTTACTTATGAGATCACACGCAAGTAAAACCTAACCTGTTATGTAGTGTGGCCACAAGTTGAGGAACAATAGAAGTGGAAAACAATGCAGACTTCAAGAATCAAGGAAAACTGTATGGAGAAAATATAGTTGCAGCTGGGCTGTGAAGTGTATGGCAGAATTTGACTAAGCAAAGGGGATTTGAAGGCATTATGGAAATTGGTAACAGAGTGACTAAGGAAAGCCAGTATTCTGATAGCAGCTTCAGATTTAGAGATGAAAGTAGTAGCAGGTTTAGAGGTGAAATACGACCACAAGAAGATGTTGCTAATTCTTAATTTCCTTTTGTGGTAGGCATGATGTAGAAAGGGAATGTACTGTTCTCTAAGCCTTCTCTCTTGATTCCCTCACCAGTCTTCTATCCTGAAAAGAAAACAGCATGCATCTTAATTTGTAAGCACTAAGTTCTATCGGAAAGACATTGTCCTAAATACACATGCATAAATACAATGGATTCATGTTAGTGAATGAATGAATGGATTCCAGAAGATTAGAAAATATAAAGAGTATTCGTTTTCAAAAATAGTTTTCAAGTTCAATATGGTTCTCTACTAGAGCTGAAGTTCCTTGAAGAAGCAGATTTGTTTTGAGTTGGTATTTTCAGCACCCAGGACAGTGACTACCATTTTGCTAAATGGATTTCCACTAAATGAAGGATGAATGAATGAATGGCAATCTGGTTTATTTAATCATGTATGCATTTCAGCAGATGGTAGAAATTAGGGGTGCATTCCTTGACCTCATCATTCTTTTCAAACCCTGTAAGCCTCACCCTGATTGCCTTACATCTGTCCACCTTCTCTTGAAATATAGTGTCTTTAGGCCCCAGCCATGTTCCGAAATAAATACCACCACTTAGAGTCACAGCAAATTAAATCAGTTGATGCATCATATTCTGAAAGACTGTTGGAAAACATCAAGATTGGCAGACAGATGGCATTCCACAGAGAAGGTACAGATGGACCAGTCAGCCCAGAAGGGAAGTCTTTGAATGTTTGTTTGGAAAAGCAAATGTTTCATTTCAATACAACTTTCATTGTTGTCATTGTTGCAGTTGATATTTTCAAACCACGAAAGTGTCTAAAAGTATGAGACTTATTACAAATACCTCCTTATCTTGTATCATCTGTTCTTGATCAGACTTCCAAAAGGGTTTTTTTTTTTAACAGGTGCCTTGCAAAGTTATCTGTATCCCATTAGTATTATTATTTAATTAGATTTAATTAGTATTATTATTATAATTTAGAATTAAATAAAAATTCCTGGCATTATGATCATTAAACAATTTTGTTATACCATAAGAGAGTTTTTCTGAGCAAATTTCTTAGAATGAGACAACAACAAATGTTTAAGTTCCAGAGAGACTGAAAATTATTCCAGAATTAGGAAACACAGTCTTTGACTATTTGATTATTTTCAGAAATATACAGTGTGCAATCAAAGGTGCTGATTGTAGAGAGAAAGTCTCTTCATTGTGTGAACATAAACCCCGAGAGAGACTAAATCAATTGCTTAAGGATGTCTTGATCCAAATGATGCATTTTATTTTAAATTTGTATGTCTTGTGAGCTGGAGTGGAGTATGCTATCACAGCTGTTATTGTTTTGCATTGTCTTTAGTACTGTCCTGGGAAGCAGCAGAATCTAACTCTATGTTTTGTAGAGTTAGCACTTGTTAGTGCTCAATAAATATTTAATAGTACGATGTGCTACACATACTAATGTGTTGAATAGTTTAATTTTCTGCATTCCTATGTGACTTAGTCAACATTGCATATTAAAGAGAACTTTTTGGAGCTTAAACTTGGGTGAACATAGAAAAGTTCAAAAACCAAGTTGAGACTGCCACCCAAAAGTCCCTCTCTCTCTTGGACTAGATGAGTTATTTGAATGAGATGATTAGCTCAATGGAACAGATTTACTCATGTGATGATATTTACATCAAAACTCCCTGTTTTTAAAGAACAGACCATCAAAGGAAGACTTTCATTTAGAACTCACTCAAAATGGAAATAAGGTGATTCAACTGTTATTGTAAGAGTTCATAGTGTAGTTTTATTTTCAGGGAAATCTGCGTGTTTTAAGTCAAAGCTAATTACCTCATCAGGTCTAGGTATAAAATACCGCTTGTGGTAGCCACTTCTATCTCAGTGTTTCTAAAACTTTAATGCACATATAAATCATTAGAAATCTTGTGAAAAGATACTTTTCTGAATTCTAATTCAGTAAGTCTAGGCTAGAGGCTGAGATTCTGAAATTCTAACAAACTTGAAGGTGATGCTGATGCTACTCGTCCAGGACTACACTTTCAGTGACAAGAGTCTAGAGCACTGGTTCTCAATCCTGGGTATGCATCAGAATCATGTGTGTGGCTTTTAAAATTACAGATGTGATTCAATAAGTCTTAAGGGGCTTATTTATGTTTGTAAAACTCTTTAGGTAATTCTAATTACTAGCCAGGTATGAGAAATTCCATTGTGAGAGATGTTTTACCATTTCCATCTAAGACTCTATCATTTTCTATTCATTATTTTAAAATTAGAATACCATGGGTATACATATAAAATCTGGGCTAGGTAAAAGGGTAATCTCATCAGCTAATAATAATAACAAATATTTATTGATTTGCCTTCTTGGTAATTCAGCCATTTATACCTTCATTCAAATGAGTTTATTACCTTATCTAAATGATTAGGAGTGGGCCAGATAACTTAGTTCCAACAGATAAGGTGGTAGAGGGAGTCCTGGGAAAAGTATTCTGTTCAGTTTAGTTATAATAAACACAACAGGGATGGTGCAGTGGTTCGATCTGGGTAGATGGGAGAAAGAATCCAAGAACTGTAAGCAAGGGAGCACAGTTACTTTTATAGATTTGCCCAGAGCTATAACTAGAGGTAGAATAAATTATTCAAAACCTGAAAAGAAAAAAGAGACAAACGTATGTGTTTTGGATTTATCTGTGTTCAGGTGCACAGATAAATATAAATGTCATTTGAGCTTTGCACTAGTGACTGGCCGGCTTAGATTTCCAACTGCAAGCTAGAACAGATGGGTCTGATGAGAAGCAGAATAGAAAAGCACTCATCTGTATAGATCTGCCTCCTCTCCATCTCCACTTCCTAATTCCAGGACGGCATCTTTCCACTCATTGTGTTAGTTTGGGTTCAAGTTATAAAATACGTGGCTAGTGCCAGTGGGAAATAGTGGCAGGCACCTGCTACAGGTGACCCTTAACTGATTAGGCCTCATCCACCTATCAGGACCCTACCCCTGAGCTTCCAAGGTCACTCTCCCTGTTATGGGCCTAGTCCATATTTTTTCTAATGTGTTTGGTGGTAGGAGGGATGAAAAGTTGCAGTGAGTTTAAAAAAAAAAAAAGGAAATTCAACATGAATGCAGAAATAGGCCATCTAGACCCAGAAATCTGTCCCTCTGGAAAACTGCAGGACAGTACTGAATATCTATTTCTGAAATTTTACCAGTTGGCTTATTATTCTGAGGTGATGTTTTTCAACCCTCCAAAAGTATAATAAATGTATAATGGGAATTTATCCTTAATGGAATCAGGACAATATTCAGCTGCAAAAAATTATTATATGATAGTCTTCCAAAAAAGACTCTCATCAAATTCAACTGTAGTTTTATTTCCTTTGCCTAAAATTACATGGATTCTGCACATTTTCCCACAACTATAAAGAATACTAGATATTAATTTATAGCTTGCTTCACTTTCTTCTTTGTTTAAGCTGGTTTATTTCTTAAGTTTCAGCCAAAAGAGCTACTCAGAATGCACCACTGGATGTGATTTTCAGGGAATATTTCTAATGGAGAGAGATGGGCAATGAGATTGGCAGTTAGTTTTAAATAAAGTCAGTCATTTAACCTGTTATTCTGGGAAAGAAGTGACACAGACTTTCCTAAGTTCAGAACAGAGAAAGAAAAAGTAAACTATGAGAGTCAATTAAGTGAGGAAAAGTCAGATTACCTGTAATATTTATTTTTACTACTATCTTTTGGCAATTTAGGATTTACATTGCCAAATTACTAGAGATTCTAATATTAGAAGAAATTCTAGAATAAAAAAATATTTTTTTGATTTTGCCATTGTAGAACCATGATTTTATTACCTACTTTATTGGAAGGTTTAATTGTCAAAACAAAAGAAAAGATTTGCAAATAAATGAGTATTTTAGTAATATTCCATGTCCTAATTAATTATTTTTAGAAATGGTAAGCCAATTTCTCTTTTCATCTTAAGTTGTCATAACATATGGAAATCAATGCTCTTAATTTGTCTTTGGTGTGGGAAAATTTATGAAATTTTTGATTCCCTCTGAAAGTTACATTATATGATAATGTAACTTTATATATGACAGTTTATACTTATATGAAAGGCAGAGTGGTGATGCCAGAGGAAGTAGATCATATGAGAGATGATTTTAAACAACCAAACAATGGAACACATAAACTCTGGCTTCTTGGATGGAAAGTTGCTTTACTCCATTTGGTTGTATTATGAGCTTCTAAACTTAACTTTATTTAGCATGATCAGTGAATGAACAGAGTACATGATTGAGAAATTTAGTTAATATTAATCACTATTCTAAAATAGGTAATCTATGCAGAAATAGAAGTATAATGATGTACACCTGAAATTTATACAATGTTATAAACCAATGTTACTGCAATAAACAAACAAAAAAACATCAAAATTAAAATAGGTTACTATTTTCATAGATTTGAAATGTAATAAAGTTCATTTAATTTCAAAACTTATTCAAATGCTTTTTAAAATTATTATAATCTTTGCTATATCATTACAAATTAGTGTGATTCCATAGATAGAACCTGTGATGACTTCCTTGAAGTTATTAATTATTGTGTGACCATAGATATAAACTATAAAGACTGGATTGAATACTTTTGGTTAACAGACAGCTTGTCCACTGAGTGTTTATTATACGGTATTTTCCCCACATGGGCATGACCCATCTATTACTGTAGGATACATACAGGTAAAAGAATTGTTGGCTATTTCTTTAATTTTGGGATAGAAGAAAAATATTAAATTGTATATACTGTACCTCATAGTGCAATAAAAAACAAACTCCAGATGAGTTAAAGTGATATAACAAATAAATAAAAAGATGCTTAAAAGTAATAGAAGAAAATAATAGGGAAATACTTTTATTCACTAAGGTTGGGGGAGGGCTTTTAAGGCAAGATAAAATAAAATAGAAGAAGACTGAGAAATTGAATTGTACAATTATTTTTAACTTTTAAGGGTAAATATATTTTAAATGAGAATAAATTTGCCACATATAGGAAAAGGATTAGTAACTACTATTCAATGTATTTCTACAAAAAGAAAAAAAAGAAAGAATCCAAGAGAGGAATGGCGAAGTCTAAGCACAGATAACTCATCGAAGAGATATAAAATCCTGAGGTGCACATTGAATCCTATTACATTACTAGTGACCATGGAAATGCAAATTAAAACGAAAACAGTCTACCAATTTTCATTTTTTAGAATGAGAAACTCTAGTGAGAGTAATCTTATACACGGTTGGTGGGAGTGTGAATAGGTACTAGAGTTTTGAAAGTCAATTTAACAGTATCCAGCTAAGTAGAAAAGAAAAAGTGTCTTTCTGAATATTCACACAGCTAAAAGCAATGACAGCTGCTGAGATCAGGGTCTCACAATATTTACTTCAAAAACTATGGAGAAAAACAAGTAGCAAAAATAGAACCACACAAGGCTAGGCCTACAGCAAAACATGAAATCAGAGAATACGCAAATTTCAATATAACTATAAGTAAAACAATAGAAAACGTCAAATCATTGCAAATGATCTCTTACACACCTTTCTACCATACAACTTTATGGCAAGAAAAGGCAGGCCAAGAAAACTGCTGAATAGAGAGAAGAGAGGAGCCAGCCTCAAGATTGATCTAAAACCACTCCCAAAAGATGTAAGGATACCCTAAGTCTGAAAATACAGACAGAATGTCCTGGTAGATTAGAGCATGGTCTATAGAAAGAGACTTAAAGGACATATTGATTTGAAGGAGAAACTTTGAAATGCACAGCTTCTGTCGGAGAAAAATGGGCAAAAAGAAAGAGAGAGGACTTGGTAATTGGGAAACATTTCCACTAAGAGAGGGAACTATGCAAGGATATCCACTTTTTTCTCTACTATTCAACATTATGCTACAGGTATTAGTCAACATAATTAGACAAGAGAAATCAATTAAAGCATAGGAATGGGTGAAGAAGAAGTTAAACTATTTTCAGATGATGTGAGTGTATACCTATAAAATCCTAGGTAATTAATGACAAAATTAACTCAAACAATAAAAAAATGCAGTTCTTGGGGCCAGCCCGATGGCATAGCGGTTCAGTGCGCGTGCTCTGCTGCTGGCGGCCTGGGTTCGGATCCCGGGCGAGCAGTGACGCCGCTTGTCAGGCCATGCTGTGGCGGCGTCCCACATAAAGTGGAGGAAGATCAGCACGGATGTTAGCCCAGGGCCAGTCTTCCTCAGCAAAAAGAGGAGGATTGGCATGGATGTTAGCTCAAGACAGATCTTCCTCACAAAATAAATAAATAAATAAATAAATAAATAAATAAATAAATAAATAAACAAAGTGAAGCAGTGCTCAGCCCCACTTTACAAAAAAATGCAGTTCTTTCACAAAAGAACAAAAAATATAGACATTAAATTATCAGAGTATAAAATTACAATATAAAAGACAATAGTTTTCACGTACACGGACAATAACCAGCTAATGAACATAACAGTAAAGAAAAACTTCATTTACGATATTAAACCTATAGGATTCAACTTAAGAATTATATGTAAAATCTGTAGGAGGGAATCTTTAAAACATTCTTCAAAGATCCAAAGCAAGATTTGAACAAATGGAAAAATATCTACTGATCTTGGATAATACGATTCAACATTATAAAGATGTCAGTTCTGCCAAATTTAATTTATATATTTAATTCAATCCCAAAGATAAATCCAACAAACTTCCTTATGGATTTAGACAACTTGATACTGAAGTTCATACAGGAAATGGAAGCATGTAAGAATAGAGAGAAAAACATTGAAAAGAAGCAGCTTTGAGGGAGGCTATCCCAATCATGCATTAAAGCATACCATAAAGCTGCTATAATGAACAGTATGGTAGTGGCACATGAGAGACTAGTATAACAGTCCCATTGAATAAACAAATCTAGATATAGACCCATGTACATATGGAAAATTAGTATAGGATAAAAGTAGCTTCTCAAATCACTGTGGCAATGGTGGACTTAATGGTTTTGGCACAATTGGGAATTTGGAAAAAGAAAATTAACTCTATACCTTATACCATACACAAGAATAAGCTCCAAATGTATGAGAGATCCAAACACTCAAAAATAAAACATGAAAATTCTAGAAGAAAACCACATAATCTGTAGTTGAAGTTTAAAAAAAAATCCAGTAATTAAGACTAATTGAGATACTCTGAATTAATGGCAGTGTATTTATAGTGATTCAAGTCAGGCTTCAAAAATGTTGCCTAGTAGCTTAATTTATTTTTGTTAAAAGTTTAATAACCTAATAAAATGGGTATACATATATATATATAAAGATGAAAATAATTTGTTGTTGACTTATCTTAAGTTTGGTGGCATTATTCAGTTTTTTTCACTATTATTTTTCACAGTCCATGATTTTACAAAGCAAAAATAAACAGCCTCGTTCTTTTATGAAGGAACAAAAAATAAATCTTAACTGATATATAAATGAATGGATTTGACTATAAAAAGAGGAAATTAAGCAGATCAGTTGACTGGCTTTTTAGGTGCAAAGTACTAGGTTAACTATGGGAAGATGTGAGGCACATATAGTTTCTAATCCAGAAGAATTTGCAATATAAAGAAGTAAATGCAACCCTAAAATGACCAGGCTGCATTCACAGTATTTTGTTCTTGTTTCTTAAGATAAATTGCTCTGATTTCCTGAGTCTGTGAAATGCTGAATTTAAGAATACATCTTTGTGATATCACTAATCTTTCTAATGCTATATTGGGCCCTTGTCATTTGAAGAATTTTTTTCCAGCTTTATTGAGGTGTAATTGGTATACAAAAAACTGTACGTAATTAATGTACACAATTTGGTGAGTTTATATATATGTATACAATAGTGTTACCATCACCACAATCCAGGTAACAAATATATCTATCACCTCCATATCTATCACCTGTTCCCTTGTGCCCCACCCTCCTTTTTGTGGAAAGAACACAACATGAGATCTACTTTCTTAACAAAATTTTAAGCACGCAATATCTTATTGTTAACTATAGGCATTATGCTGTATAGTAGACCTCTGGAACTTAGTCATCTTGTACAACTGTAACTTTATACCCATTGAACAATTCCCCATATTCTTCTCTTCGCACCCTCTGGTAACCACCATTCTATCATCTCCTTCTACCAAATAATACTTCTGACTAGTTTAGATGACTCTTATAAGAGGAATCATGTAGTATTTGTCCTTCTGGGACTGGCTTGTCTCACTTAGCATAACGTTTTCCAGGTGCCTCCATGTTGTCACAAATGTTAGGATTTCCTTCTTTTTAAAGGCTGTAGAATAGTCCATTGTACTTATATACCACATTTTCTTTATCTATTCATCTGTTGATGGACATTTGTGTTGTTTCCATATCTTGGTTATTGTGAATAATGCTGCAATGAACATGGGAATGTAGATATCTCTTCAAGATCATGATTTTAAGTCTTTTGGATATATACCAGAAGGGAAATTGCTAGATCATATGGTAGTTCTTGTTATGACTTTTATTTTTTATTTTTTTATAATTTTTTGTTTATTGCAGTAACGTCGGTTCATAACATAGTAAAAATTTCAGGTGTACATCATTATGCTTCTATTTCTGCATAGATTACATCATGCTCACCACCAAAATACTAATTACAACCCATCACCACACACATGTACCGAATTATCCCTTTCACCCTCCTCCCTCATATGGTAGTTCTATTTTTAATTTCTTGAGGAACCTCCATACTGTTTTACATAGCTGTTTTTACATTTCTAACAACAGTGTACAAGGGTTCCAATTTCTCCAAAACCTTACCAATACTTATCTTTTGTTTGTTTGGTTTTTGATAGCAGCCGTTTGACATGTGTGAGATATCTTATTGTTATTTTAATTTGCATTTCTCTGATGATTATCGATGTTGAGCATCTTTTCTTATACCTGTTGGTCATTTGCATGTCTTCTTCAGCGAAATGTCTATTCAAGTCCTTTGCCCATTTTTTGACAGTAGTATTTGTTTTTTTTGCTATTGAGTTTTAAGAGTTCCTTATATATTTTGGAAATTAACCCATTATCAGTTTTACGGTTCGCAATTATGATTCTCCCATTTGTAGGTTGCCTTTTCATTCTGTTGATTGTTTTCTTTGCTATGTAGCTTTTCAGTTTGATGTGGTCCCACTTACCTATTTCTGATTTTGTTGCCTATGTTTTTCATGTCATATTCAAGAAATCATTGCTGAGACCAATGTCAAGAAACTTTTCCCCTATGATTTCTGCTAGGAGTTATACATTTCAGATGTTACTTCAAGTCTTTAATCTATTTTGAGTTAATTTTTGTGTATGATGTGATAAGGGTCCAATTTCACTCTTTTGGATATGGATATCCAGTTTTCTCGACACCATTTATTGAAGAGACTATCTTTTCCCCATCGTGTATCCTTGGCACCCCTGTTGAAGATCAGTTGACCGTATATGTGTAGGTTTATTTCTAGGCTGTCCATTGGTCTATATGTCTCATTTTATGCCAGTATCATACTGTTTGGATGACTGCAGCTTTGTAATAAACCTTAAAATCAGGAAGTGTGTTGTCTTCAGGTTTGTTCTTCTTGCTCAAAGTTGCATTGCCTATTGAGGATCTCTTCTGGTTCCATGTGAAATTTAAGATTGTTTTTTCTATTTCTGTAACAAATGTTTTTGGGATTTTAATAAGGATTACATTGAATCCGTAGATCACTTTGGATAGTATGGACACCAACAATATTAATTCTTCCAATCCATGAACATGAGATATCTCTCCATTTATTTATGTCTGCTTTAATTTCTTTCATCAGTGTTTTATAGTTTTCAATGTACAAGTCTTTCACGTCCTTAGTTAGGTTTATTCCTAAGTATTTTATTTTTTTTGATACCATGGTAAATTAGATTGTTTTCTTATTTTCTCTTTTGAAGAATTTAACACTCATAGTTTCATCTGTTTGTGAAAAAACTCTACAGGTGCATGATACGATGAATTCAAAATTACAAAACTTCAAATTTTATATTAGCTTTGCTTAAAATTAAAAGAAATTAAAAATCACAAATCTATTTGTTGAGAGATATTTTAAAACAGGAAATTTGATGACATATGCAATTTATACTCTAACTGCCCTTCTCTCTAAAAAGAGGAAGAGAATGCTAGATAAAAAGATACTTTCTTGTAATCACAGGATAACAATTACCAAAAAGATCTGCTGGACACTATCAAGGTGCAGCAAGGTCTCAAATAGAAGTACAATGATGTACACTTGAAATTTTTACAATGTTATAAACCAATGTTACTGCAATAAACAAAAAATTAAAAAAAAAAAAACGAGAATAAAGCATACTTGCTTGGTTTCTTGTTACCATTACTTTGATCTCCCTCATTGTATTGATAGTCAACTTCAGAGACGTTTTTATTTGCTATTCCAGAAATATGATCTTTTTTTTTTTTCGGTGAGGAAGATGGACCCTGAGCTAACATCTGTTGCCAATCCTCTTCTTTTTCCTTGAAGATGGTTCCTGAGCTAACACCTGTGCCATTCTTCCTCTATTTTGTATGTGGGATGCTGCCACAGCATGGCTTGATGAGCAGTGTGTAGGTCCATGCCTGGGATCTGAACCTATGAACCCAGGGCCACCAATGCGGAGAATGTGAACTTAAGCACCACCCCACCGGGCCAGCCCCAGAAATATAATCTTAATCCAGGGAATTTGTGATACCCAAGAAATTTGTAAGGCATTTTTTTTATGATGAATTGTTACTTATTTAAGTTCTAAAATACTTAAATAAAATTGAATTTAGTTACTTTAGCTGTAAATGAATGAACAAAACTTTTGTTACTTAACTGATTACTATATGTACTGTCTACACCGTGTGGTTTATCTTAGTTAGAAGTGACCAGAAGGATATGATACAATCTTTCCTTTGTCTGCTTTTAATAATTAAAGAGTGCCACTAGCCTATTCTATCCAAACATAATGAAAATCTTTGATCTACCTCAACATATTGTAATTTTGAAATTTTGTTAATTGGTATGGAGAAGCCACTTAGTCACTTAGTTAATGAATGTACTTGTGTGAACATTGTTGAGTCTGCAGTAAGGGGTAAAGCTAAAAAAAATTATTTAGCTCATTGTCAGGAAATAGAAGTTTGAGATGTACTTTGTGTGTTGAGAAGGAGTTCACCATAGTTCTAGAAAAAGAAGGAAATAAAAGAATTCATAAAAATATTTCAGCAAGTGCTGGAAAAAATTTCTCAATAAGAGAAAAATGGTTAGTGAAATTTAAAAAGTGATAAACTTGAAGTGTGAAATATGCCCAGAATACCCATTATTGCTGTGGAGATGTGATTCAGAATAAAATCAAAAGCCTGGACAAACAGTTTTGCAATTGTTAATTGAGTACTAAAGCTGTCATATCTTTCCTCAAAATAGCCATGGTTTCCATTTTGTAGAATTCTCATTGGTATTGCTATTCTCTCCTCCTTCACCATTTTTTTTTAAACCTAAGTTTCCCGTCACTAAATTAAGTGACGTTTAAACCCATCAACTTCACTTGGTTACCTGTCTGTACTTTTTGAACTGAGTTGAGTCTGGGTTTATTTGATATGCTCAACTTCTCTATGGTAGAAATTGTGTTCTTATAGTTTTCTTTACCTTGTATAGCCAAAGCTGGTCTCAAATGGGTACTGATTGTATTTTTGATGACGATGATGGAAAAAAATAAGTGATGAACTTTTTCCTTTAAGAGGATATTCTATTTTCTCTGAGTGGTTCTTTAAAAGTTATTTCAATAGAATTGCAACAATTCCTTCCTGTTTATGAAGCCAAACTAAGCTCTGATATACTTTGAAGAAATGTTATAGTTATTTTTTTAATTCAGTTCACTTGTTATAATAGATCTTTATGCAAGCAGAAAATTACCCTGACCCTTAGGCTTTTTCTATAGCTTTACTATTTTTTACCACCAATAAAGTGAGCTCAGTGTTATAAGGATACTTAATTGTCAAGACAAAGTGAAGATAGATGGAAATTGAAATTCAAAGGGCGAGTATCTCTTAGAAGTAGGCTGTATTACAGATCTAGTTATCACAAGGGATAAACTAAGAAATACTGCAAAAATCCTCTTAATTGTCCTGAGCTCTTTGATATGGATCATGAAATGTTTTCAAAGCCCTTCAAGAAGAAAATGTTTATTCTCAAGAGGCAAACAGGTCATTCAGTTGATAAATTTCAATATATTCTCTTATATAAAAATGAAACTTCAAAAACACAAGTTAATTTTTATCTTTTTGTAAGAATTAGTTACTATGTTATTTCCATTTTTCTCTTTTCTGAAGTCTGATACACACACATATACCCACACAGAAACATACACAATACGTTTCTCTTTACAGGTATTTTAAATATAATTTTTTGCCACTGTAACTGTCTTTCTCCACAACTCACAACGCTGCTCTTTCAAACCAATATTTTTTCTCACTAATCATCTTGAACTTTCATTGCCTTCCCTAGCACTACTGTGCTACGTGATCCTTTCTCCAAGCTCCTTGAAAAAAAAATTTATATTTTTTCATTTTTAAATTTTTTTCTATTTTTCCTTTTTAAAAATTTTTATTTTGAAATAATTATAGATCACAGGGTTTTGCAAAGACATTACAGAGAGGTACCACGTACTGTTGGTCCAGATTCTCCCAATGGTTACATTTTATATAATTATAGTGGAATATTAAAACCAATAAATTGACAATGGTAGAATGTGTGTGTATAGCGTATGTCATTTTATCGCATGTGTAGATTCATGTAACCATCACCAATTGAGATACAGAACTATTCCATCATCACAAAGATATCCCTTGTGCTTACTTCTTTATAGTTACACCCACTCTTCCTTCTCCCAACTGTCCCTAACCACTGGCAACCACTACCTTGCTCTCCATCTCTATAATTTTGTCATTTCAAGAATTATATATAAATGGAATCATACAGTATGTGACTCTTTAAGGTTGGCTGTTTTAAAACTAATGTCCCTGCATACAGTTGTGATTTTTTAACCCAGTCAATTTCTGATTTTCAATTGATGTATTTAGACCATTTACATTTAACATAATTACTAATATATTAGAGCTTAAGACTGCCATTTTATTTTTTGTTTTCTGTTTGTTCCCTCTGTTTTTCAATTCTCTATCCTTCCCGTGGGTTACTTCAAAGTTTTTTTTCTTGATTCCATTTTGATTTATCCATGGTGTTTTTGAGTCTCTCTCTTAGTATAGACTTTTAGTAGTTGATCTAGGTGTTACATTATGTATACATAGTTTCTCATGATCTACTGGTATTGATATTTTACTGTATTCAGTAAAGTATAAAAGCCCTACCTCTCTTTAAATCCCTTTGCCTTCCCTCATGTATAATATACTTGTCTTAAATATTCCCTCTAGGAACATTGAGACACCACATCTGACAATGTTACAATTTTGCTTTAACCCTCAAACACATTTTAGGAAACTGAAGAGAAAGAAAGCTTATTTATTTAACTATGTTTTTGTTCTTTCCATTGTTCTTTCTTCTTTCCTGATGTTCCAAGATTTCTTTTTTTATCATTTCCTTTTGATTTCAAAACCTAACGGCTAACTTAACTTTAGCCATTCTTTTAGATTAGTCTGTTGGTTGCAAAGTCTCTTAGTTTCCCTTCATTCAAGAATGTATTTCTCCTTCATTCCTGAAGGTGAATTTTGTCGGATGTAGAATTGAGGGTTGACAGCTCTTCTTTTTTAGCACTTGAAAAATCTTGTGGTGCTCCTTTCTGGCCTCCATTGTCATGATGATAATTTTTTATCATTTGTTTTTCACCTATGGGTAAGGTGTCATTTCTTTCTCACCACTTTCAAGATTTTTTTCTTTTAGTTTTCAGAAGTTTGATTACAATGTGTCTCTGAATGAATTTCTTCGGGTTTATCCTGTTTGGGTTTCTTTAATCAATAGTTTTGTATCTTAAACAAATTTGGAATATTTTTAGTCATTATTTCTTCAAATTTCTTCTTCATTATTTCTTCAGTCCCGCCTTCTTCCTCCTCTCTTCTTGAGACTCTGATGACAAAAATAGTAGATCTTTTGTTATAATCCCACAGGTATCTGAGGTTCTGTTCTATTTGTTTTTAATGTCTATTTTCTTTTTGTGTGTCACATTAGGCAATCTTTGTTGTTCTAATTCAAATCCAATAACTCCCCATTCTGCTGTTAAGCCATCCACTGCGTTTTTAATTTTAGTTATTGTCTTTTCACCTCTAAAATTCCCACTTGGTTTCCTTTATATTTTCAACTTTTTTACTTAGACTTTCTATTTTTTTATTTATTTCAAGCATGTTTATAATTGCTTATTGAAGCATCCTTGTGTTGGCTGCTTTAAAATCCTTGTCAGATAATTCCAACTTTAGTGCCATCTCAGTATTGGCATTTTATGATTGTATTTTCTCATTCAAGTTGAGATTTTCCTAGTTCTTGGTATGATGAGTAAGTTTTGAAAATTTTGAACATTTTTGGTACTACATTGAGACTCTGATACTATCTAAATTTTCTGTTAGCAGGCCTCTCTGGACACGGAACTATGTTATTATTTTATTTTGATTTATTCATCTATTAAGTAATGTGCATGTGTGTGTATTTATAAAATTGTGCATATGTATGTTTCATTTTTGAGGTTTCCTCAAAGACGTGAATTATGTTTTTTTTCTCTGTAAATCTCTGATATTTTAAGACCTTTACACATATTGCCCATCAGTATGTGTTATTGATGGACTGGCTTTTGAAATGAAAGCCAGCTACAAGAACTCAGCTCAGAAAATTTATTGCACTTGTGATTTAACCAAATGCTAGGAGTAGAAGCCTGGACAACTGTAGTGAGAAAGTGAAGACATGATGGTGGCAAAGCTAACGCAGAGTATCTCCAACAGACAAGATTAAAAAATTGATTTTATTGAGTAATAATAAAAACATATCTCATTTAATACTCAAAAAAATCTCTGGAGGTAGGTATTTTCTTTTCTTTAAAGCTGAAGAAACTGATTTAGGGAAGTTAAAGACTTCCCTTATTAGTTAGCAGTAGTGCTGATATTTAGATCTAGGATGATGGTCTGACTCCAAAGCACATTATTCCCCCAAGTCTCTCTGCTGCATTCCATAGTAGAAATTACATTTTAGACATTCAATGTGCAGAAAATCAAGTGAAAATTTATTATCATGTTCTCCCATAGCAACCTTTTAGTTATCTAGATGTATAACTCCCTTTATAATTGTGTATAGAAATATCAAATAGTGATGCCAGTAATCATGAGGTCTAGTCCTCATTTTGCCAGTCTCTCACTCTCTCTCTGCGTGCCATCCAGCAAGTCCTCTAGCCTTTCCAAGGCTCATCTCTCATATGGTTTGGTGAGAGTTCCCCCATAGGGACAGTGAACTATATTGATTGTGAATATCATTTCTGTACATTTATATTGTCTTCTTCTTCTGCTTCTGCTGCTTCTTCTTCATGTTATTTTTATTCTTTTTATATGATTATAGAATATTCTTTCTAATATTTGGGGAGTTAATGTTACTCTATGTTTGAGTGAATCATTATACTTGACACTTGACATTTATGTTTTTAAGTCAACAGTTTTCTGATCGTGAATTAGCCAGTTTCTCATTCTAATTAGCAGTTGTGATTTGACAACATTGATTTGGCATTGGCAAGTCATGAACAATCAATTTATAAGACACTAATCCAAGAGAAGCATGCATGTCAGTTTATTATTTTAATTAGATCTCATGAGCTGAATGTCTTGAATAGCTTATTGCCAAAACATTTCTCCTCTTCCCAGGAGTGATTAAGAGATAGGCGGATAACTTCTATACCAGACTTGATGGAACAGAAGCAACTTTTAAAACATATTTTTAAAATAACTGTTTGCCAAAGCCTTGCACAGATCCTAAGTGCAGAACCTGCCCTCAAGTAAAATGTTTGAGGAGAGTAGAAAACAACTATGAGCATGCACAGGAGCTATAAACATACACAGTTATATGAATATATATAGTTATCAAAATGGGAAGAATTGGAGTAAGTGTATAATTATGGAATAAGTTCTATAAAAGGAACACATTTTCGTATACACTAGAACAAGCATAAATTCCTCTTAGGTTATCTAACGAATTCAAGCTAAGAAAAAAAGGAAAAAATGGAATTTTAACACATTAGGAAATAAAAAATTTATGGAAATTGGAGGTAGTTAATCTGTATGTATTAGCATTATCTTGGAGGATTTTTAATAAGTAGGGACATGCATGATAAATGTGCTAATTTTCTCATGATATGAATATCAATTGCATGTCAAAGTGCACTTTATGTTTCAGCACTAGCTTTCTTCATCCACAGTTTCTGACTTAACATCAGAGAGAATCTTTCTAATTAGTTGTTTGCTTGTGACTAAAGGGGATCTTTCTTACTGATCTCAGGAGGCACAGAGATATAGCAATTTGATGACTTTATTATCTCACCTGTTATATGTCTTTCCACAGCTAGTACATAATCTTTTTCTCTACTGTTTTCCATTTCTTTTGCAAACTTGTTATTCAAAAAGCAATGTGCACTATAGTGGAAGTTTAAAAACAGATAAACAACTAGAATCAGATAAGCCTTACTTGCGACGGAGTTTAAAATGGCAATCAGCCTGCCTTGAGCAGAACTCCATTTCCATTTGATTTCAAAGATATTACTTTATCATTCTATCATTTTGAATTCTCTTTTATCATTCAGCATTTTACAGTCTCCTTTGTGTCTGGGATATAGATAAGTACTTTGAGCTGAAATTCTTGAAATTTATTTTAAGCTTTTTTGTTCTATATGTATTTAATTGATTCAACTGGCACCAAAATGTGGACAGAATGCAGATTTATCTCAGCCTGTGATAGGAAAGGCAAGATTGCCTTGTGATGCCGCTAAGGACAGACGTTTCTGATTTGGGGGTGAAAGACAAGTGTAGTTCATCTCCCTCTCCTGGTATTAATTTGCTGCTTAATTATGCTTATGGAAAAAAGTTGCTGACGGGAACTGGGGGGTGGTAAGGGAGAGACTGTATACATGGTGTAACATGGAGGTGATACTTGTCTGAGTATGCTGTTAACGCATATGAAACACTCTACTCACGGAGGTGAGAGTTAATACTTCTGTTCAGTAATCTAATCTAGCCAACCTTTATTTAAGTGTGTTCTTTCCTTAAACATTTCCATCACCTACTGTCACACTGCTGGCTGGCATCATGAGAAAATTAGCATTCTCTAAGATTCTGAAATCTGAAATCTGTAAGAAAACCACAGCTACTAATGAGAAGAAAAGGGGTGTATGTGTGGTGAGGGAGGTAGAGTCATCTTTTTATTTATTGGCTTTCTGCAAGAACAGCTGATTGCTTCTGTGTCAACAAGGTATCTTATTTATTGAAAAACATTTATCAAAAATATTTCGTGTTTTCCAGAATTGTTTAAGATCTTGGAGTTACAAAGATACACATTTAGGGAAGCTAACCTCAAGGAGATCACTGTCAGTGGAAGAAAACAGATACTGTGGTAAAATTTAGGATAGAGAAATGAAGGTGTTAGGAGAGCATAAAGGAGGGGAACTTAAAGATGGTGGATAGGGAAAATTTCTTAGCGGAGCTGCTTCCTGTGCTAAATTTCAAAGGCTGAGTAGAAGAGAGCCAGGAGCAGAGGTGAGAAGATAGACGCATTCCAGCCAGAAATAAATATAGGATGCACAGGTTCAGAAATAGGAAAACACATGACATATTCCATGAAAGAGAATCAGTGTTTCTGGTATATTAAGTGTAGGACACGATGTGCTGGAAGATTAATCTAAAGCAGTGTTTTTCATTATATTCAAATCACTGGGGATCTTGTTAAAATGCAGATAGTGATTCCTTAAGTTTGAATGGGGCCTGGGATTCTGCATTTTTGACAAACTCCTAGGTGTTTGTTGCTTATTTTGCTGGTGCATGGACCAAACTTTGAGTGGCAATGAACAGCATTAGACAGAGACGGACTTTGCTTTGTAAAGGTTGACATTGTAAAGGTAAGAAGGGTTTTATATTGGGACGTGATGTGATCAGATTTGCATTTTAGATAAATTACTCTGGTGAAAGTATAGCTGACAAGACTGGAGGCAGGATGAATCGGTAGACAGGATTTGAGCTCAGCAGTTTGGCTACAGGTTCTATACCTTTAACTTCTATGTCACACTGCTGCTTAAAGTGTGAGAGGGTGGAGGAGAGATGATGTGAGCCAGAGTGAGCGCAGTGCTGCTCATGAGATGTAAAGCTTTGTTACTCCAAGTATGGTCCTGGAACCCACAGCCCCAGCAGCACGTGCAGAATCTCCCCCACGACCCCAGTCCTACTGAGTCAGAATCTGCATTTTATCAAGATCCCCAAGTGATTTGTATGCACCTTAACTTTGGAAGTCAATTTAACTTATTTAACGAGACCACTTCACAGCCATTGTGTAATTTAATCAGCAGGCATATCATTTCTTATAGTTTTTCTTTTAGTGACATTAGAAACTATTGATTCCATTAGTTTTTTAGATTTGCAAAATGTTAGTATTCTAGTTCTATCATTTCTTCTCCATTTGTTAGCTGAAACACTTTAAAAAGAGATACTTTCCTCATTCACTTTTAGGTTACCGTGTAATATAGATCATAACAGATTATTTCTCTTTATTTATTATTTTCAGAATAATTAGTTGGTTCTCCAGCATCCTCCAAAGGTGATCAGTAAAATGTTTAGTACTATTATATATACATAGATTTAAAAATAGTTGATATATTCCAATCCATTGCCCTTATTATCTTCATCAATGCTCATATTGTCACATGTTTGTCAACGGGAGCATCTTCAAGATGGTTTCTGAATTCTTCTGACATGAAGGTAGTGGTTTTTTTTAACTTCCTTGCTTTCTCTTGTGTCAAGATATGATGCACATTTCATGGTATACATTTCCTGCCCCAGATCTGGAATCAACCATTTCTCTATAGGGCCTTGGTCACTTTTGAAAGGAAATGATTATTATAAGTCATTATAATGACTTATAGAGCAGAGTTCTAGACAAGTCTCATTTAAACATTTTGTTAGGTTACGTCATTATACAAATTTTTTTAATGATTTTTTTCTTTAACTTATAGAACAGTCCAAACTCCTTAGTCTAACATCTACAGCATTATGTTAATTGGTTTTAATTTACATTTCCAGTTTTTTCTGGTTAATATATACATAAAATATGCCCCAACTACATTAATCGATTAGCTATTCCTTTAATTCCCCAAGCTCATCGCTATTTTCAAACCTTAGTTTACATTTTAATAGTCATCTGGAAAAAAAAATTCTTCTTTCCTTTATTTTAATTCATTGGATCAGCTAAGGATCTGAGGCAAATCCCACTGACTCTCAAGTTTTTGCCATTCATCCACATCACAATGTATTTTTCCTCTTCTTTCTAACTATATTGTGAGTTTCTTAAGGTCAGGGGCCTTGCTGTATTTTTTTCTGTCTTTCATTGAATCTTCACCCCACACATAGAAGGAACTTTATTAATATTTGCAAATTTACTAATTTATCCTCAAAAACATTTTTTCTTACAAAATTGGATATTTTATTTTTCTGTTCTTGATATGTTATTAATTATGCAAGTGTCAATATTTGAATAGCAAGAACAAAGCTTTATTGACCAAAAGTCTGAAATAATTTGTTTTCAAGTTTTGAAAGACATAGTTTCCTTAAGATGAATAACAATAAAAATAATCAGAGCCAGCAGCATAAATAAATATAATGTTGAGTCACTGACGCCAGATTCTTAAAAACACTTCACATAAGCATTTTATTGTATCTTTAGTTTTGAGACTGCCAAACTTTAATCTATGGTCCTGGACTGTTTGCAAAACAAGTGGTATTGTTCATTCAGATGTCAAACTTGATTTTGACAGAGGGTGAAGTGAGTTTCTGCAAATGGAAGGAAGATGTAGGTGATATAAACTATAGGAGAAGGAGGACCTGGAAGAAAATAATGAGATAACGAGAAATAAAAAAATGAGGTAAGTGTAAACAAAAGGCTGAATTTAAAAAGAGATTTTGTAGGCAAAGTATTGAGGCAAGCTAAAATCTTGAGAGCAAAACTACAAAATCAATATCTAAGAGATATGGTTAGGCATATGCAAAGATAAGACAGAACAGTAGTTATTTATTAAGCACTTATCATATGCCAGGTGTTGTACTAGTTTCCGTGATTCTACACTGATTGAAGTATAGCTTCTCCTGTGATGAAGTCTTCTAGCTCCAGTCTTCTAGTTCATAAGCAAAGAGAGCCAGCAAGAACAACCAGTCATTAGTGGGTCATGTTCAGCAGGAATCATGAAAAGTGCTGGCAGGACTCAGCAACCACTGTCTGGGAGAGAGACTGCCTTAGCCTGAGGAACAGTGCTCATTGCTGAGTCCTGAGCAGCTGGATGCATCAAGCTGCATGAATGTACTCACACTGTGTAACTTCTAGCTTTGATTTATATTCTTACTGAGATACGGTTTACCTTAGTAGATTTGTCTGTCAGTAAATAGTGTTATTATCTGAGAACAATAGGGACCAGTCATCTTAGTTGGTTTCTCAATGTCAGTTACTGCGTTGTTTTGTTTTCGTTTTTCATTAACATACCAGGCTTCTGTGAGATGGGTTAACATAAATCTCTCTCTTTGAAACAAGGCAAGGATGAGGGTGAAGCAAGTGAGGTCTAGGGAACAAAAAAGTCAAAATTTTAAATCAAGCCAAGATCAGTATTGCTGCTGTTTCCTTTTTGCCTCAGGCTTTCATACGTCTCTCCTTGGCACTGTTACTGATCCTTTCCTTACAGTTTGGCTATTTTGCTCATCATGAATTTTTGCATTAATTTTGATATCTTAAAATATTGCATTAAAGTATTATTTATCTTGCTTATTGACTTTTTGGCGCTCCTTTAATTCTGCACTTGAGGCAAGCCCTGCTAATCCAGCCCTGCTCTGAAACCTCTGAAGCTAATACTGCATTTCTGACCTAAATACTGAGTGCACATTCCTGGAACAAAGAGTCCTCACCAAGGCAAATCCATGCACCAGCCCAGTAAGCTGGCAAACTATGAGTGTTTTTTTTTTTTTTTTTGGCCAACTTCTTTAACTTGCCAGAGATTATTTCAAATTGTAGTGAATTCTGTCTAAATTAAAACAATGCGGGGAATTACTTCATATCACTATAATCCTTTGACTCTCTGTATTTGATGAGTGTTTCTAGGTTGTAATCTAAGACATATGATATGGATGTAGAAAAACCTGATCACGCACGTGAAAGAATATACAAATAGAGGAAATTACACGGGCAGAATGCACAAGTTAGCTTAAATGAATGACAAAATAAAATTAATTTTAATGATGCGGAAGAAGCCATGGGATTTAATAAAATATCCATGAAGAACACAATTAAAACACCAAGTGTTTTTATCTTGCAAAACAAAATGAATAAACTAAGGCTGTATGCATCCTTATGCCTGTGGATTTAGCTTTCCACTAACATCATACTCACAAATGTCACTATTTAGATCTTTGTTGCCTGTACATCTTCAGCACAAAGTAGAACAGAAAGTAGGTGTTTGAGTGCAGTATTAAACACCTTTCTACCTTCAGCATCCAAAGCTCTGTGTATGTGTTTCTATCAAAATACTGCCAATTCTACTGAATTGCATATTTCACTCTTTCCTACCCCAGCATCAAAGCTCAATTCCTAGAAATTGATTCTTAAAAAATGAATGAAGTTGATTTTGAGAAGATGCAAAGTGACAGCCAAATTGAGAGAAAAGGGGAAAATTGAGAGACAGTTAAAGGACAATGAAACAATTAGATTGGGAAAAAGAAGAAAACAAAAAATCATTTGAGAGGCCATATAGAAGACAAAGGGTTGAATTTTGTCTTAAGTAAATTAACTTTAGATGCTGTGAGCCTTACTTTCCTCATTTGTAAAATGGGAAATAAACGATTCATGTTGCTGCTGACAGAACACACTAAAGCAGTGTTTGTAAAGTCCCAGAGATAGTGTCTGGCAATTGCAAGTGCTCAACAAATGATAATTATTGTTAATATTGCAGAAAGATATTGAACTTGAATATACTACAACATATATAATATAATACAAATACCACACCCTCATATAAATATATGTGTGGGTATGTTTGTGTGCATGTGTCTATATGCGTGTGTGTATATATATATATGTTTGTACATACACACACACACTTTTACCCCCCCCCCCAAAGGAGGCCCAAAACCACTGAAACTATAGAAGTTAGGTAGTGTTATATGCACTCATATACTAACAACTGTATTTATTAAGCTGAGATTCTTTGAAATAACTCTCAAATATCTTTTGCCAAAGAACTTTTATTTTCCTGAAATGTAAAAGGAGGATAAACATCTTTTTCTAAAACATTTGGTGGCAGAGATACCTGAAAATCTTACAGGGGAGGCCTAGAATCAAGCCTCTGTTCAGTAGTTGACGTGAAAGAGCTTGATTGGGAAATCTCAAGGCTAGTAATTTGGTCTTCACAATTACAAACAAGGAAAGCAAATGGGCCGTGGGTACGAAGCCCCGGAGGCCGTGATAGCTATGAGTAACCCTCATGATTCTTAAACCCTGAGCATGCTCAGGACCAACTTGCCTTTGTTGCTGTTGTTAGCTATATTCTTTTTTTGTTTGTTTGTTTTCTAAATTTTTTTTTTTATTGAGGAAGATTCAACCTAAGCTAAAAGTATCCACTGCCAATCTTCCTCTTTTTTGCTTGAGGAAGATTCACTCTGAGCTAACATCTGTGCCAGTCTTTCTCTATTTTGTTTGTGGGTCACCACCACAGCAGGGCTGATGAGTGGTGTAGGTCCGCCCCTGGGATCTGAACCTGTGAGCCTGGGCCGCTGAAGCGGAGCATGCAGAACTTAACTACTACGCCATGGGGCTGGCCCCTCTTTTTTGGTTTTGATGGCTCTCTTTAGGCAAATGTCTCTCTGTAGTGGCAAAAATAACAGGGAAAAAGTGAAGAAATGAAAGAGGAAGGGAGGAGCTTATTGGATTCAAATTCACATTTAGAAAGCAAATTGCCATTCAAACCATCTGAGCAGAAGCATACTACAGAGGAACTTAATAATGATAACCCATTAAACTTGATGAAAACCTTGCCACAAAATGGAGTACTTCACCGAGGAACTAAGGAGCCAAAGATGTTATTAACTGAGTGGCGTTGCTGGAGTATATGATCCCAGCATTTTGCATACGTGAAAACTTAAATCCACTTAGAGGCAGTTCAGAATGGAAGATCCTTCTTGATGTCATTTCAGCTTTTCCTTCATATGTATGTTTACTGAGCACTTACTGTATGACAACTATGGCCCTAGATGCTATGTGGGATAAATATACAGGTAAATCTTTTAGCAGACACCAGATCTTTGTATCTCCTTGTCTAAAACATCCAACATATGGTGTGGCTCATAACTGATTCTCAAAAGCTGTTTGTTAAATTCACTTACAATGTAAAATAGAGTAACTTGTCTCAATGAGCAGGCAGTCAGATAGAAGAACAAAACATAAATATATGTACGAAGTAGCAAACAAAGTCAGAACTCACAAAAGGTGAGTTCTGCAATAAGTGCTAAGGTTGGGGGATAATCACTTGAACTTGAAGGTGAGAGGGAGGAAAAAGATAAGCCAGACTGTGGGTGTGGCAAAAGCAAATGTTCCAAGGAAAGAATGTGTGGTGTGTGCTCAGCAGACAGTTCAAGATCTCGGCTGGGATGGGAGATCCGTGGTGCTAGGAAATGAATACAATTAGACAGCTGCAGTGGGACCAGATTGAGAACTTTGAATTTTATCTTTTGGAGAACTAGGAGCATTTAAATTTAGAAGCATAAAATGGATGGATTGAAGCATAAGAATATTAGAGGCAAAGCCAGTAAATAGAAGATTGCTTCAGTAATTTAGTATGAATTGAATCAATAGTTTGGTCTCCTTGAAGTGATAAACGCATAAGGACCTAACTTAAAAAAATTTTAGTGCAAAGAGGATGAATTTTGGAGGAAGATAGACATGGATTTTTTTTTTCAGACATAGATTTAAATCCTTGATCTGCCACTTTCTAGCTGTATAACTTTAGGAAAATAATTTAATTTTTCTAAACCTCTGTTTCTTCATCTGTAAGTGGACATAAAACTCCGACATTGTAGCATGGCTAACATAGTGCAGAGTAAAATAGATGCTCAATAAATGTCATTATCTATCTTCCCTTCACCTGACCCATAAATCCCGGCTCTTTTTGTAACCAAGGTAATTTGACCCTTACCCAAGATTCAGTCCATAGAAAGCTCTGAAATTAATCCTGCATATAAGAATAATTAAGGAGAGCTAGTATGGTATTTGGGTGACTATGCATCTTCACACTTATTACTCTCTCTCACTCTCTGTCTGTATAGGTGTATTTTTCTCTATCCTTTCCTCATAAGGAAACACACACACACACATTTATTATTCATGAATACTACCCAGACCATTTGCATTTGTGACAAGGAATGCCTTTATAGACAGGTTATGACTGCCTTTGTTTCTCCCCAAGGCAGGAGAAACTGATAAACAGATCTTTTCAGGGAGAAGGTAACTCCTTCCCACAACTTTTCCATCCCTAATCAGAGGAGTGTTCTTTCTGCTTACTTTTTCCCCTCAAGCAATTTAACTTCTTTGCAGAGAGGAGAAGCTTGATTTGCATACAGAAAACGATGATTCTTTCTTTCTCAAAGTAGAAAGAAGCATGGTTTAGCAGAAACAGCACAAGATTTGAACAGGAGTCTTGAGTTCAAAGTTTTGCTTTGCCACTTACACCAGATATGAAATGTTAGAACAATTACAAAACGTTAGACTTTTTGAGCCTCGGTTTTCTCCCCACTAAAAATGGGGGAGGGGCTGGCCCGGTGGCGCAAGCGGTTGGGTGTGCGCGCTCCGCTGCGGCGGCCCGGGGTTCGCTGGTTCGGATCCCGGGCGCGCACCGACGCACTGCTTTGGCGAGCCATGCTGTGGCGGTGACCCATATAAAGTGGAGGAGGATGGGCACGGATGTTAGCCCAGGGCCGTCTTCCTCGGCAAAAAAAGAGGAGGATTGGCGGAAGTTAGCACAGGGCTGATCTCCTCACAAAAAAAAAAAAAAAAAAAAAAAAATGGGGGAATGATAAGTTCTGCTTTGTAGAGTTATTGGATTAGGTGAGATGTCTGATGTAAACCTCTGGACATGTATTAGTGACATAACAATCCAAATCGACCTCGATTGAGTCTAATGATGAAAGCACCTGCTCATACAACAAAAACACCTTCTTCCTTTAGCATTGTGAAGCAGAGAAGGTGGGGGATTGCCTAGGGCTGCTTAATTGGCTCCCATAGATTCTCAGTGCAGCTGAAGAATTAAGCTCAAGATGTACTTGACTCTGGCTCAAACAGGGTCATATTAGGGCTGAGGTCCCCCCCCACGCCCACCCCTATCCTGTGACCATTCCCTTTTGGCTTTTTTCTCCTCTGTCTTGCATGATTTTCTCTTCCAGGAATTTTCTGTCATTTGGCTGACGGGGAAGAACCATGGTTGAGCACAGGGAGAGAAGCTTCTGCAGGGACTCTTGCTCCAGCTTTGGCTCCATTGTGTGTCCACCTTTGGCTGAAAGTTGTTACGGCCCAAGAGGGGTCATCTGCCTGCTGCAAGACACACCAATGGTCAAGAGGCAAGGTGGTAGGAGAGAAAGGGTTTTATTACAGCTCACTAGCAAGGGGGAAGATGGCTGACTAATGTCCAAAAGAACTATCTTAAGTGGGGCACAGAATCCTGAAGTAGTTATATGTGCCAGTGGGTTATAGGGGAGGGGGTTAGGAGTGTTGACCCCCTGGTCTTACAGACTGGGAGTTGCCACAACAGATCTTTCAGTTGTGAGGGACGTCAGCATAGACTCTCTATCCAGAGGCCATCACATTCCTAGGGAACTCAAAAGAACAAAGTTATCATCTTATTGCAGCTGGGAGGGGCCATAAAATCTACAGAGCCTGCATATCCCCCAGAGACAGGCCCTTAAATATCTAGGCTACGTGCAAACTAAACCATTTTTCCAAAGGATCTGGTGAGTCAGGGTCATTCATAGTTCCAACATGGCTTTCTCTTATAAGATAGCTTCTCTTATGCTAACTTTTGACTGTGCCTATACCAGTTAACTCAGCAGTGCTAACAGAACTTGTCACAGTGCACACAGCTTGGGGTCCCCTCTGAGCTCAGGGGACTCAATAAATGCTTTGGCAGCATTAGCTTTGTTCACAATCTTAAAATTATCTAAAATATGGATTTTTCAATAGATTATTGTTCCCTTCTCTAATGCTCAATTAATACTTGTCATAAAATTGTGGATTAGGATAATCAGAAGGATTTCTTAAGAAGAGTCATCACTGTGTCTTCTTCGAAATAAATACAACTTAATAGAGCTAAAGTGAGACTTTGCTTTAAAACGTTAACAGATCTAGCTTGTAACTGTTATTTACTACTTAATAGGCAGTAGCAGTAACAGGCATTATGGAAATTTTTATTATAGGCATAATATTGCCAAGTTTTGTACTCAATAAAATTGGGAAATTGCACTTCACATATTGGCAGTATTTCATAATGTTCAAGAATGGAGTTTCTGGAATCAAACCATCGTGTTTGAAACGCTGGCTCTGCCACTTAGACACTGTGTGACCTTGGGCAACTTATTTAACCTCTATGAATCCTCTCCGTCACCCATAAAATATGCATAATGATGGAACCTAACTCATTGGCTATTTGTGGTTATTAAGTGAATTGATGCCAGTAAAGAGCTTAGAAGTGGCTATTCTATTGAGTATGCCCTCAATAAATGTTAGCTATTGTTATTTCTGTACTGCTTCTTTCTATAGCTTTACTTTTAGAATCCAGTTCTCCTATATTCTCTTTTTTAACATCACACTTGCCCTATTTGAATTTCCTGTCTCCTCTCATGGAATACTATCTAGGTGTGAGCTCCTAGACCTGTTCTCATGCTTATTACATTTCCAAGAAATTCTTCCTCGCACACACTAGCCTTAAAGCAGAACCCACCACAGCTCTGTTTCCACCAAATAGCAATCTCCGGTAATAAATTATTAATCAGAGAAATTGCTGGCATCAGGAGTTCCTACTTGTGGTAATGGATGACCCAACGGTTAGGTGAGAGGCACTCATGAAAATCCAGGAGCATTCATCATCCTAGGCTAGCCAGCTGGAAGTCAATGGCTGGAAAGTCTGAAAACAATAGGTAAAATGGCCCCAGATAATGCAGCATCAGGACTCCAGTTCTTACCTGGAGAGAAATCCACAGGAATAAACCACTTTCTTCATTTGGAAAGATTAATGGGAACTGGGATACAATGTGGGAATTGGTTGTCAAAACAAGGTAGCTTGCTTTCCAGCACTAGCAACAAGACAGAAACAGAGAGAGGCTGAATTCCCATTTATTGGAAGGTGATTCATGAGGTTGCCCTGATTTAGTGAGAAACCCACTGTTTGTACATCTCTAGATTTGGTAGGAATAAGACAGAAGAAGATGGAAGAACTGCATCACCTATAAAACCAAAAAGGAAAGGCTGAATAAGGTATGTCTGGGGATGGATCAAGCTGTCTGGCTAAAAAGGCTTGGGTAATGATAAATTTAGGCTCTGAATTTGGAGAGCATTAAGTGGAAGGCTAAGAGCTTAATATTTCTCTTTTAGGAAGCAGAAGCCATTAAAATTTTGATCAGTATGGTGGATTAAGGCAGACAGGGATTTAGGAATGCTGCTCTGCTTGAGTATATAGCAAATATTAAAGGCACAAAGGACAGTGATATCAGTTAAGAAATAACTCTGTCAATAGTCCAAGTTTGAGGAAAAAGTCTATCTTGGGTTGTTGAAGTGAAAATGAAAAGTCTGGAAGATACATTTGGGTTTTAGCTTATATTGAGAATTTGTCCGTATAAAAATAAAACCAAAATGCACTTATATTAGTTTTTACTAATAAAGAAATTTTTGAGAAGTAAATAAATCCTGTTCTTTTGGGATTATTTAAGCTCACAAATAACTATTAAGCTAAAATAAATAACAAAACACAAAACTTTGTTAACGATGAAACAGGCAACAAGGATAAAGAGAAAAGGAGAAAGTTAAGATATACTAAGCTGCTATGACGTACTATGAGGCAAGAGTGACCTGTATGACAGATGAGTGAATTCTGCTGTTGAATCTGCTGGTGACGATGGATGAAGGGATGCTCAATGGTATGACTATCTGTCCCTGACTCCGGCCTGGCAACTAAAGGAATCCTGGTTTTTGCAACTGTTCTATCCCCTGTCCCCTAAACCCTGTAGATAAGGTTTTTTCTTCCTTTGATATTTGTAAAAAGTAAACCTGATAATCCCAAATACCTTGAAAAAGTATTTATTAATTTTGGCAGAAAAGAAAAAAAAAACTTTATATAAGAAGACACTATGCGTTAGATAAAGAGAGGGTCTTCATTTTAAGCTTTATAGAAGGTCAGGTTCTCTCTCAACACTTCCTCTGAGGGAAACGTGTCCTTGGCCTCCAGAGTAGAGCAAGATACTGAGGAATAAGTTATGGGCTTACAAAGTCAGTGGTCAGTTTGCCTTCAGGCAGCTGGACAAGTTTTAGATTGGCCATTGTCATTACCATGATGATGAGATTCAGCAGGAGACATGGAGGAAACGGAGTTACATCCCATGAATCACCCAATAACAGAAGGGTCCAGGGCAGTGTTTCTCAAAGTGCATACCTTCATGACCCCAGGGAGCTTCTTAAAATGGATTATACACCCTGGAGTTGGGCCCTGGCAACTGCATGTTTAATAAGATCCTCAAATTATTTGAATCCAAGCTTAAATTTGAAAACTATTAGTTTATCATTTCCTAACATACATCCTCCTTTTTCTCCTCGGTCTCACTAACAGTGATGTTTTTTCCCAGCTATAAATAATGACTAGAGTGGAAGCTCCATCTGAGACATTCAAAACTGTAAATGCCAAATTATATGTATGTATGATTGTGTGTACATGTGTGTGTATAAAGTGTATGGAACATATCTCGCTAACAGTTAAGTTGTGCCCTGCACAAAAGGTTGAATTGTGTGGTACACCTTTCTATGTAATGTTTTAAGCAATCAAAACTGGATAAGCCGGGGGGGGCTGGCCTGGCCTGGTGGCGCAAGTGGTTAAGTGTGCGCACTCCGCTGCATTGGCCCGAGGTTTGCCGGTTCGGATCCCAGGCGCGCACTGACGCACTGCTTGTAGAGCCATGCTGTGGCAGCGTCCCATATAAAGTAGAGGAAGATGGGCACAGATGGTAGCTCAGGGCCAATCTTCCTGAGCAAAAAGAGGAGGATTGGCATCAGACGTGAGCTCAGTGCTGATCTTCCTCACAAAAAAAAAAAAAAAATGTGGATAAGCCAAATAAGAACTACATTTCCCAGCCTCTCTGGCAGGAGATTGGGGCCTTGCAACTAGGTTCTGGCCAATGAAATAGAGGGAGAATTTATATGTATCATGTCCAATGTTGGTTCATAAAATATTGTCATAACTCTGCCACTGTGTTTCAGAGGCCCCCAATACAGAGGATCTTCACAATCTGTGACTTACCTTTCTTTCAACATCCACTTTTTTTTCAAGTTCTTGAAGTTTTCAGGTATTCCTAATTACTCCCATAATACACAGAAACTTGACTTTTCCGTACCGTAGATCATTCTCTGATCCTTTCCGTCAATGTCACTTTCCTTCTTCAGAATGTAATTACCTTGGTTAAATTTGTCCACGTCCTTGTTTATCAAAGTAAAAGCTAACTAGTCTCATAAGCTTAATAGGCAATGAGAGTTAATGGTTCAATTATCTCTCATTATTTAATTAATATGTGAATTATCTCCCATTAATTAAATAATAAATGGATTTAAACTAAGTTCTTTATCTTAAGGCTCTTTGGATTCTTTTCCTGACTTTATTTCCAGCCCCAACTCCCATTAGTGTACCAGGCACACACTTCCCTCCAGCCTAATAAATGAGTCTTCTCTGCCCATTTGACCCATATTGTCCGTTTCCAACTTTAGGCTTTCCTCATGCTGGCTGGAATGTTCACTAAAACTTTTCCCCAAATGTAATTTCTTCCCAGATGTCATGGTTTACCTCCATTCTTAGAATATTCCTTGATAATCTCTGATCAAAGTCATCTCTCTCTCTTGCTACATGTTGGCTCTAATAGTGTTTACTCAACAAATGTGTGCTGTACATACAAAATGTACCAGGCAGTGGAGATCCAAAGAGAATAAAATTGAATCTGTGCCTTCCAGAAATAATGTGTCATGCCATGGGTATAAATGAACAACTATAATATAATGAAAAAAGAGATGGTACATAAAGAATTCTGCGAGTTCAGTGGCGAAATGCAATCTCTGCTGATCAATTATTACGTAAGGTATATGACTTTGCTATGTGAGGTATCTTTTATGCATGATTTTGTTTAGAGCTGCTCTGTGTGAGGACAACAGGTTACATTTTATTAGATATGCTTAGAAATCTGTTATGAAGCTGCTAAGAATCAGAAAAAAATGGGATGTCTCAAGACTAAAGAATATAAAGAGGAAGCATCAGAAGAGAAGGAGCTAGTCTTTGTGGAAGTGGTGTTGTACCAGTTATGAACTTAGAATTCAGGAGGCTTTGCCTACTTCCACCAGCCCTCTTGGAACATGCCTCCATCATGTGAACAAGCCCAAATTAGCCTGCTGGATAATGAGACAGGAGGTCCAATAACCACTGTCATCCCCAATGAGAGTCAGTTCCCAGACACTCTGCCAGCGGACCAAAGATTCAAGAGCAAGCCCGACTTAGATCAGTGAAGCCTGGCACATATCCACAGAACTGCCCTGCTGACCTGTGGACTTTTTAACAATAATAAATAATTTTCAATTTAAGTCACAAAGAATAGAGGTGGTATGTTATTCAGCAAACACTAACTTATGTACTTGATTGGTAGTTAAAAAGATTTAAAATGGGAAGGGATGATGTAATAATAATTATTAATAATAGCTCACATTTACTGAGCACTTACTATGTGTGAACTGCTATATGTATATGTACTGAATGTTACCATAGATTTGTGTGTGTGTGTGTGTGTGTGTGTGTGTGTATGTGTGTGTGTGTCCTCTGTAAACCACCCTGAATGGTAAATATTTTTATTCTTTTTACAGATGAAGAAACTGAGTAGTTAAGGAATCTGACTAATAGGACAGAGCTGTAAGGGGCAAAGCCGACATTTAAAATCCCTCTTGTGGATCACTTCTATCTTGCTTCTATTTTCTATTGTCTTTCAGTGTAAAGAGCAGATCAGAACCAGTATAAATGTGTTAGAATGCTCCTTAAATGTGCTTCTCATGGGATGTTTCATGAATTCCTGTGGCCTTCATGAGTCATTGTTAGCCTTGATATTATGCATCAAAGTTCACATCCCAGTTTCTTTTTAAAGTTCCCTAATCTAAAAGAGAGATACTAATGAAAGTTTTGTGCCCATTGGCAAACCATGGGGGGAGACTTTTGAACAGGCTGGGCTTGAGGTTCTTCACTGCATGGTCATGCAGTCAGCACTATTTCGCCTATGCCCAAGGCAGCCCCTAGTGTTCATGAAGGTAGTACTGGAGCTCTGAGACAACTGGGAAATAACAGTGACGTTTCTCACAAGTTGAAACTAGTGTATCATACAGGTCATCCTAACGCTCAAAAATTAATGTTCTGTTTACTGTTCTGTTCGTTAAGCTACTCTTAACGAGTAGCTGTTTTACTGGGGTGATAGTTGATGTCTGCTCAAAGGCGTTTTCTAAGGGCATCCTTTGATTATGTTAGTCTAGGGATTTTTTAATGTGGGTTTTTTAGAGGTACAATTTTTATATAAATGTACAGTGCTGTGTATTTTGACAAATGTTTATAATCATGTAACCACCAAGATAATTAAGATACAGAAAATTTTCATTAACCCTAAATTTCTTAAATGCCCCTTTGTAACCAATCGCTTCCTCTAACCCCAGCCACTGGCGACCATTGATCTCATTTCTGTCCCTATAGTTTTGTCTATTCTGGAATGTCCCAATAACAGAATCATACTGTAGTTGCTTTCTCTGTCTGCCTTCTTTCACTTAGCACAACGCTGTTGAAATGCACTCTTGTTATTACGTAGATCAGTAGTTTGCTGTTTTCATTGCAGATTAGTATTCCATTTTATGATTGTATCACAAATTGTTCACCTATTCCCCAGCTGAAGAACTTTTGGGTTCTTTCCAGTTTTTGGCATTTATGAATAAAGCTGCTATAAACATTCATGTACAGATCTTTGTATGGACATAAGTTTTTTTTTTTTTTTTTGCACAAACATCTAGTCATGAGATTGCTGGGTCACATTGTGTTATGAGCTAAATGTTTGTGTCCTCTCAAAGTTCATATGTTGAACCCGCAATGTGATAGTATTAGAAGGAAGAGACTTTGAGGGTGATTAGGTTTAGATGAGGAGGGAACACCCATGATAAGATTACTGTTCTTATAAGAAGATAAAGAAACACCAGAGCTTCTTCTCTCCCTCATGTGAGGATACATTCAGAAGGCAGCAATCTGCAAGCTAGGAAGAGGCCCCTCACCGAGAACTGAATCTGCCAATGCTTTGATCTTGGACTTGCCAGCCTCCAGAACTGTGAGAAATGAATACCTGCTGTTTAAGCCACCTAGTTTACGGTACTTTGTTATAGTATCCTGAGCTGACTAAGACATACGGTAGGTATATATTTTTGTCTATGTTTTCGACATAATTGTCTTTCAATTTTTATCCAATTCATTTACTTTGATCAGTTATGTTTTATTCGTACCTCAAATTTTAAATCTTTTCAAAAGTAAGCTAAATATACTTTTAATGTATTTTAATTACCTTCCTTCCTTGCTTTATTAATGCTCAAAAACAACTTTAAACTCAAACATTTGCTCTGCCCCGTAAGCCAAATAGGTGACAAATTCCATTTTTCAAGAAACAATTATAAATTATTTTATTTTCTCCCAAATATTTAATTTATAAATTGAAGCTTATGCTTTATGCATTGAAACCAGAGTAAACATCCTCTGAAAGACAGTGGCAGGTGAAATTAGTGGATGGAGAAACTTAAATAAATGTGAAATTCATTCAGCTCTTCCTCATGAAGGCCTAATTTAATCAATGCACCTGCAGTTGATTGCGACCTTTTAATGTGTATATCATATATCACATATAGAGTGAGGAGACACATCACTGTTGCACCTTGAAATATGAATAAAGAGATAAAAATAGAAAAACCAAAAAGGAAGGGGTTAGAAGTTTGATTACAGCATTTTACAGGAATCCAGCCAGACAGACTTTATATTTTAGAGCCATTGAATTAAACCATGAATGAGTCATTGTCTGGGAAATAAATTATATTAAAGTATCAACTTGTACTTTATTGGCATAGGTATCAATTATATAATGCATCCCATAGCAATAAGAACAGAAAGTTTTCTGGAAGATAATTATATTCTATAAAGGAAGGTAGGGAGCACTTCGAAGAAGAAAAGAATAACAGATGGTTACCATTAGAATAGATTTCACAGGTTTAAAATTGCATTAAACAACAGTAATGAATGGATCAATTAAGAGATAGTCAAGAATCACTTTGCCCTGAAATAAGGGAAAAGCCAAACTAATCAATTGAAATATATATATGTATATTTTGTTAGCTCAGAGAAATTCCCTTAGGAAATTGCCATGTTATCCTATTTAGCTTTAGGGTCCACAGCAGATCTTGAGCTTCTGTATTCCCTCCTGTTCCAGGCAGGTTGGAGAGCCAGGGTGATGACTGGCATTGTAACAGCCAGGGCCTTGGAGTCTGACTTATTTCTGAAGTGACATCTGCTGGCACTGGATCTGTATAGTTATTTTCTAAATGGTTAAGTCTCAATAGATTCTGATGAACATCTTTACCAGATAATTAGGCATTGCAGAAGGATTCCTGGACCCAATTTCAACATGGGGCGGGGTTCCCTACACCAATAAACAATTCTCGAATACCAGCAGGGTGTCCAGGAATTCAACTAAATTCTGATACTATTTACCTGGAGATAGCATCAGATTCCACAGGTTAAGGGTTCAGTTCTTCAAGACTGCTCCTCTCCCTCAACTTCAGACACCAGTTGCAAGCCTAAGATGTTACCTGTGCTTCTGACCCACCAGCTACAAGCTGGAGGTTCCCATGACTCCCTCTCCTCAAGTTGAATTAACTTGCTAGAGCTAGAGCAGCTCACAGACTCGGAGAAACGTGTTACTTACTAGGTCACTAGTTTACTGTAAAAAGATATTAAAGGATACAAATCAACAGCTAGATGAAGAGACACATAAGATGAGGTGCAGAACAAAGGAACTTCATACCTCATGGAGCTTGGAAACCAGCATAGCGGCACGTGGAAGCATTCTGGTTCCCCAACATGGAAGCTCTCCAAAAAAGGGCAATGAGCTGTCCTTTTGGGTTTTTTGGATGCTTCATTACATAGTCATGATTGACTGTCATTGGCCATTGACAACTGATTCAACATCAACCCCTTCTCTCCCCGTCCCCTCCCTGGAAGTCTGGGACTGAAAGTTCCAATCCTCGGATCACATGGTTGGTTCTCCTGGCAACAAGCCCACACCCTTGGGTGGGGCCCAAAAGTCACCTTAATTAACATAAACAAGAAATTCCAAGGGTTTTGGGAGCTGTGAGCCAGGAACCATGGACAAAGACCACATATATTTCTTATAAATCACAATATCATAGGCATATTCTAGAGAGTGACATTTGCTTCTCCTTGAAATAAACTTGCTCTCCGAGCTGTATGCCTGCAATCAGATCCTCCTTATTACAGTCTATGGCCCTGGTAACAAAAACAGCTACCAATTGCTCCTTCTCACTACATTTTTGAGCAAATACGTTTGTACATTTATATGTGTCAGGCTCTGTGCTAAATGATACCCATACATATTATTACCAATCATCACAATCATGGTAGGAGGAAGGAATTGTAATCCCTATTTTGCAGATGAAAAATAAATTCCAGGGGTTGATAATTTGCTATAGGTCAGTTAAGTTGATAGTACATGGCTTGTTTGAATTGTGTACTCAGATGTGTTTTGATGTTATTTCTAGTGGACACCGTTGATTTCATACTAGACTGATCATTTTCCCCTTCTTTCTCATTAACAGGCACCCTGATATTATTCAGGTATTTTTTCTTCCTTAATTGATAGCACTCCAGAAACAGAGCCTAGTAACTTTGAAGCATTTGGGGCACAAGATTCCTCTAGCTACTTGTATTGGATAGGAAGTTGGCACGTGGCTAAGGTAGGCTCAACCAGATCAATGAAAAAGATTAATATTCAATGCTAACGTCTTTTCCTGGTGATTATGAATATGGAAGATTCTTCTTCTGTTGCTCTGGGGCAGACATCTTGTGACAACAAGTAAAACTAGTCTGAGAATGACACCAACACTCCAAGAATGATGGGTGAGAAACCAAAAGGAAACATGGTCCTTGATGTCACCATTGGGTCACCGAATCAACTAGCCGCAGAGCACACTTTTCCCTGGGCTTCTTGTTATGTGAGATTATAAATTTATTTGTATTGAAGGCCAGTTTGTCTAGTACTTGAATTTCAAAGCATACTAACTTACATCCATTATAGCGTCTTCCTCTCAATAACTAACCTATACCTGTCTCTATCCCCTGTATAGAAACACACTTTAATTCTCAGTAATGTTTCTGTGTATCTCTATGAAAAAGAGCCAAAAATGTAGATGCGGCATGAGGCCTCTCTCAGTAGTAAAGTAGTTTAAATAATGATTGCCTGCACAGGATTTTCATTTTATGACTCTAGGTAAAGCCGCATACACATGTTTAGGGCCAGAGCCATACATTACAGTTTATTTCTGCACAGAGCTGTATGTAATTTGAAAGTAGTAGCAGAGAAATGATGAAGATTGCTCTCCTGGAGCATAGCTGCAATGAAGATATCTAGTTCCTAAGCCCTAGTCACCAATGGACCACCTAAGGTGAAAACCTGATAAATTAATTCATCTTGTAGCAGAGGGTGTCATTCCTTGCCTTTAAATATATTCAGTTTATCTTCCATCATCTGTGGGAATGGATCACTGGGCAACAAGCTATTCCCAGAAACATTTTCAGATAAGATGATGATTTTTCTCTAAAAATTGTATTTTTATGTAAACCACAGCCCAACTATAGTTGAATTGCAGTCAGGGAACACATTCATCTCCAAATTATGCATCAAGATGCATCTGATAACCTTGAAAGTATATTTATCTGGAAGGGTTTAGTGCCGCTCTTAAATAGGTCTATATTTTTAAAAATATTATGTTTCTGGGTAAAATATAACAAAATATGTGTGACTATTAAAAATTTAAAATCAATGCTTCAAGTTTAATACCATAAAAAATGAATTTCCATAAAATATACATAATAGAGATATGGATACTGAAGATAGAAAAGCACAGTGTATTTTTGGTAAAATATAAAATGCTTATATCATTCTGGGTTTTTTTTTATACGTGAAGCTTTTTTTTCCCTCAAAAGCTGCTGAGACAGCAGAGTATATTTTTGTTACCGTTTTCTAATTTTGAAAGGAATGACAACATTGTAGACAGTCTTGGCAAATAAACTGAGCTCATCTTTTAATTGTCATAAGTAAATGAATTAATTACTATCATTCCCTTTCCCATGGCAAGAAAGCTACAGCTTCTAGGGTCTGCCTGTCTCATCATAGCTGTGTGGATGCTCATGTATATTTTGGGAGAAAAGTTCATCAATAATTAAATTCACGTAAACAACTGATAGTCTTAAAATTTCATTAAATAGTACATTAGCTTCTACCATTTTCTTTGGAAAGAAGGTTTTCAGTAAATCCATTCAATTTTGTTTCTTGAAACTGCTTGAAAATGGAAAGTTAGTATTTCTATCTTCTAATTATGAATTACACACTTGTAAGCACTAGGAAAATTCAACTGTTATCTATTATTTTATTACATTATGTTAGGAGAAAAAAAGTAACTGGATCACATTCTTAAATCCCTGAACTGCGAAGATGTCTATAAATCCTTTGAGAAGATGTCGAGCTTAGGCTTCAGGCACCTTTGAAGGACCCTTCAGTAAAAGCCTTCTTACTCAAGATCTAAAGGGGACATTATTTACAATTATCTCACAGCTACAAACAAGAAGTCTTCGGAGGCAGTTTAGAGTGGACTAACCCCAGGTATTACCATTAATTGCCCAATTCTCATTAAGGTTTTTATTCCGTAATGGAGAACACAGCTCCTCACATGTGACTGGTATGCAAAGAACTCCCTGAGAATAAGTGTTGGTCAGAAAATTTTAGGAAAGTTCATTTATTTTATTTTATCAGTCAAATATGCCTGAGATGTTGAAATCTACAGTTCGTGTTTTTGAAAATAGAGTAGAAGTATTACATCAGGCATACCAAACCTCTATTCCATCTAACTCTGAACAATTTTAATTTGGAGTTTATTTTTGTCTTTAGTGAACTCTCTATATGTTTCAATAGCTCTCTTAGCATTCCAGAATTGTGAAATTTTGTGATCTTCGCCCCAAAGCGTTTATTCATGTCAACCCTTTATTCACATCAAATATTATCATGGTTCCTCTGTAATTAACAGAAAATTCACTGGAACCAGCAGACAAAGGAAAGATAAGGAGAGATTCTGAGACATTCTAAGTTTTAGAATTGTGAAAACTCCTCATGTGGGAACCCCAAAGGTGTGGGGTGTCCTCTACTACTTGAGAAGGGTTAGCTTTGTGCTGTACTCTGCTCTAAGCATTTTGAAATATTAACTTAGTTCAGAGCTCTATGAGGTAGAGTTTATTAGCATACTTCTATCATCTATTTTAACCTATCTTGCAGGTGAGCAAACTGAGCACTTAGGCAAATTGCTAATAAAAAAACCGGGGTTCAGATTCCTGCAGACCATCTCCCAAGTCCCTGGACTTAGTTTGATTTTATCTGTTTACTTAAATTTCCCCCATAAATCTTTCTCTATGAGTAAAACTTGACTTATTGTGTAAACAAAACTAAAAAAACTGTATTTGTCCTTTTAATTCTTTCTTAGTCCTGGTTCTATTTTTTAAATAATCTTTGCTTGCCATAATTTCAGAGGTTTTAGATACAGTCCATGCTTTGAAGAAGATGGTATTTCCTCTTCTTGTGAGGTGACACAGAAACATCCCTCTCAGGGCCGGCTCCGTGGCTTAGCGGTTAGGTGTGCGCGCTCTGATGCTGGCGGCCTGGGTTCGGATCCCGGGCACGCCCCAAGGCACCACTTCTCCGTCCAACCCGAGGCCGAGTCCCACGTACAGCAACTAGAAGGATGTGAACCTATGACATACAACTATCTACTGGGGCTTTGGGGGGAAAAAAAATGAATAAATAAAATCTTTAAAAAAAAAAAAAAAAGAAACATCCCTCTCAGCATATATTCTTGGTAGCAATTGCAGCTGTCTAGAACAAGAAAACAGATTAAATATGCAAACCCTTCTGCTAGGTCAACAAAAGATACACAGTAGGCAGAGGGACATTTACTGGTGAATTTAAATCACACTAACTACCAAATTCAAGGGGAAGCTTTCCCACAGATATCTATTCTTTTTTAGCTACCATTTTAAAGTTACAATTAAATACCAAAGCTGATTCTATTATCACCTCAAGATTCTGACCCATTTAACTGACACTTTGTTGTGAACAAATTATGTAACAGTTACATTCATGGACGTGAAGGACGCTGCCAATAAGTATAAGTCATGGTTATTGCCCACATGGATCTTATAGTTCAGTAAAAGAATAAAACACATCACACCTACAGAAATGAGAGACTATACAGCACGAATTTATCTGCTTCTAGATGTTAAAACCCGGTCTAGGAAGAAAGAGATAAATATACGTGAATTGGGGTAGAAGCGAGTTGGGAACAACTTTAAGAAGAGAGACTAAAGATGGCTAAATATAGATTTAGAAGGCAGCACGTTTTTTGTTGGTGTGAAACGGCATGAGAAAAGGTATAGAAATGAGAGTAGCTCATTTAGGGCGAGTTTAAGGAAGTAGGGGATGTGAGACTAAATAGGAATGGTGGAGCAGGGATGAGGTACATCAATAGACCATCTCTAGCTCAGGACATTTGGCTATGCTAATTATTCTATTCCCGACTACTCAGCCTTCCCTGAACACACCAGACACACAAAAACACCTTTTCACCTTTGATCAAACAATTCCTTTAGCCTACAATTATCTTATCTCTATCCCCAGCCTACTAAAATTCATATACCCTTCAAGTTTCCACTCAAACTCTTTTCTATGAGTCATTTGCTAATAGTTCTCCAATTAAACTTAATTATTCCATCACCTGCACTCTATAGTATGTGAGAGCTGCTATAGTTAGGCTTTTCTGTCGTGTTGAATGTGGTAAGTTGTTTGCACAGCTCTCTCTCCTGGAGAGCAGAGTTGGTGTTTTTGCATCACCCCATGGCATGAGTATGTGCTTTTGAATAGATTTTTCTTGATAATGTATGTTGGGCTGAGAGGAAACAGTTTGAAAAAAGCTCTGAGGTGGGATGTAAAGCTCCTGAGGGTAGAATATATCCAAAAGTAAAGTGGAAGGAAGGTATTTCATCTAGGGTCAGCTCAGTCTCGCAAAATCTAAGGTACAGACATCATGGGCCTGGGCGTCACAGATTTGATCCTTGTCTGATCTGTTAGCTTTGCTCTGCTCCGCAATTACAAACAGGACTCTGTTTATTCCAGCCAACCTTTTCTGTGTTTATTTTCAATGGAAGAGTGGGTAGACATTTCCCACAAATGAAAACAAAAACAAAACAAGATTTAATCTCCTGCCCTCTTGAGAACATAAATGTCTATTATATACACAAACAGCTACCCATCATCAGAATCCACTTATGTTTTTAACTTGGGAATTTTTTAAATGTTGTATGATTTTAAAAACACATATCATCTCAGAAAGGCAGCAAAAGAACTCCCACTAAATACACTCTTAGTTATTTAAGTATATATTAACTCGCATTTAGCCCACTCTATAAACAGACTAAAAGGTGATTAGGGACAGATTCTTTATGTCCTAGGTCATCTTTGGTTCAGGGATTTGAAAACTAACTCTGAGGCATACTGAAAAGAATCCTTTATTTCTAAAAAACTAGTTCCTGGGTCCAACATAAGCCAAAAGCACCCGCATTTGAGACACACTTAGTAGAAATACAATGTAATACAATTTTTTTTCTTTTAGAATTATCAGATATACAAAAGAAACCCTATTACTATAGTCATTTCCTTTTTTTCCCCACAGAGCTACATTCCATTTCTTATTCCCTTGCAATTAAGTGGCACCTTGTGATTGAGTTTCAACTAATGGAGTGTGAGCAGATAGTTTATGCTCCAGTGTTAAGCCAGGCTGGTGGGAATCTAGCACACATGGTCCCCTCAGCTCTTTCTGCATCTGCTGACTGTGTATCAAGTCAGGGCAACCTTGAAGACGGCAAGCCACCAGCAGCCTGGGGCACTGCATGAGACGAGCCCCACCCCTCGCTGCCTCCCAACCCAGACCCACATTAGATTGTTTTAAAGCAAATCACAAACTACTATGTTCAACTGCTGGGATTGTGCTTTTTGTTTTTTGTTTTTGGGGTGTCTTGTGAACAGCAGTTAGCCTGCCGTAAACAATACAACCTTAAAAAAAAACTTTTCTGTATGAAAAGTGACTCTCAACCAGAGACTATGTCACTGCCCTGAGGAATATTTGGCAATGTCTCCAGACATTTTTAATCATCACAATGGAGCGGGAGGTGCTATTGGCATGTAGTGGGTTTAGACCAGGGATGCTGCTAAACCTCCTACAAGGCACGGGACAGCTACCACAGCAAAGAATGATCTGGTCCAAAATGTCAATGGTGCCAAGGATGAGAAGCCTTGCGTTACAAGGGTAAGCACTAGAGAAAGTGTCAGTATTTTTATTAACTATTAGCTGTGAAAAACATGTTGTCTTTATCTTAACAGGAGTTCTATTGCAAATACAATGAATTCTATTGCAAATACACTATATTAGTAATTAATGAGCTTGATCTAATAGAATTTGAAATTTAGAACATTCTTCATAGTATGAGTCAATATTATATCATAACAATTGCTAAATAAAACAAAGTAATTTGAAGTTGTATCAGAGCACTTCCCATTCCCTCCTGTTGTCTTTCTGAATTCCATCGTCAGTGCTTCTTTATCGCAGCATCATACATGCACGTGTACACACACACACACACACACACACAGAAGTGCTTGGTGTCCTAATGTCTTCACGTTGACTCTTGACGAGCTGTGGCATCTCAATGAAGAGTCATAATTGAGGAAACAGTCAGGCATCGATCTACATTTTCTATTAGCCAATATGTCCCTCCTCATACGTCTCATTCTCTCAAGGCCTTGTGCTCTAATAAGTTGATAATACAATAAACAAAATATAATATATATTAGCGCCTTCATGTTGTGTTTCTGCCCTGAGAATACATGAACTTTTTAACAGGGTCATTTTATTCCAGGAGGGCAAGACTGTGTTATGAAAACAGCCATGAATTGAGGAGATCCTACCTGTAGCCCTAGCTAGACTATTAATTAATTAGAAAACTAAAAGTTAGGCACTAGCTTTTCTATATATCACTTTTGTTGCTTGTAATATGAGGAAATTTAACTGCATGTCTTCTAAGCTTCCTTTAAATCAATTTGTTTGAACATATATTCATTCTATAAACCCTTACTGAGTATTGTTTTGTACAGGAACTGGGCTGGTGTTGGAGGCTAGCTGACGAGTAAGGTCAACACGGCCCTTTCCCTAATGGAACTTACTGTCCTCACCTCCTGTGTACAGAGCACAGTGTAAGGTACTATGGTGGCTACAACTGTGTATTAGACAAAGTGCTTGCTTTTAAGGACTGGAAGGTGCACTAGGGAAAATGACAAATAAATACATAGTTATAGTGTGTGTCAGGCTGTGGTAGTTATTTTACTAGGGTTACAAATAAAGTGCTATGATGACCAAAAGGGTAGGATCTCCAAGTTCAAGAATCTAGGATATCTTCTAGAAAAAGGCAGCGTTTAAGCTAAAGATTCAGGATAATAACAAGCGTAGGGATAGGAAAAGGCGTTGAATATCAAAAAGAATGTACAAAATGCTGAGCAAGAAATATTGGAGTGAAGGTTCTGTAACTGGAGACTGGTATAGTTTTACTAAGTTTTAAAATGTATTTATTAGTTTGTTAGAGCTGCCATAACAAAATACCACAGATTAGGTGGAATAAACAACAGGAATCAATTGTCTCACTTTTCTAGAGGCTCAAAGTCCAAGATCAAGGTATTGGCAGAGTTGGTTTCTCCTGAGGCCCCTCTCCTGGGCTTGCAGATGCTGTTTTCTGCCTGTGTCCTCACATGGCCTTTCCTCTATGCGTGTACGTGTTTCTGTCCAAATTACCTCTTCCTATAAGGACACCAGTCAGATAGGATTAAGGCCGACCCTATGACCTCATTTTACTATAATCACCTCTTTAAAGATATATCTCCAAATACAATCACATTCTGAGGTACTGGGAGTTAGGACTTCAAAATATGAATTTTGGGGGGACACAGTCTAGCCCATAAGAGTGTGTGAGGGCTGTAGTGAGAGATAGGGCTGGAAATTGGTCAGAGAGGAGTTTAATATCATTTAAGCAGATTAGACTTTCTCCGTGTAAGACTTTTCTCTGTGTAACATTCCAGTGTAAGGATTTAGAACAAGGCATCCCTATTATTGATTTTTACTTTAGAAAGTTAAACCAGGCAACAGGAGATTAGTGGAGATAAGAAAGATAAGGTAATTCTCTTTGAAGGGTAAAATTGGAAGACATTGAGAACTTATTAGATATGATATGCAGAAGAAAAAAGAAGAGTCAAAAGATAATGCACATTTTCCTGAATCTGTCAACAGGAAGCCAGTAATACTAGTATGAAAGTCAGAAGATGAATGGTTTTATGAGGAAAGTGATACCTTGGGTTTCAAGTACATTGAGATGGAAATTGTGCTGGCTGTCAAGAAAGGTGGCCGGGAGGCAGTTGGTACAACTATTTGGAGTTTCCGGCAGGAAGGGTGGGCCATCAGTGTAGAGGAAATAAGGCAACTTCAGAATTAGTCAAGTTGCCAATGGTTCCGGTGCCTATGGAGGAAAAGAAAAATGGTCTGGGGTATGGAATGGAATAATGGTGTGAAAGGTTCTAGCACTATCATAAGAGGGTGTTTTCAAAGGAAGGAGATGTTTTGTGTCCTTCAAACCCCCTGCATAGGTAGCTGACATCTCTGCTTATAAAGAAAAGCATGCTGTCTGTGAGAGTGGGACTCACCAAGACTCGATCTACATCACAATGGAAGCCCTGCCATCTGACACTTCCCAAGAAACTTTCTAACATTTGGCAGAAAGGAATGGCCCAGCCAATGTTGATTTGAAGGTTTTCTTTTAATCAAGCATTCCAGTGTAGAGTATATATAACCTAGATATTTCTATCCAGTAGCCTTAAAGGCAGGCAATCACCCTTCTGAACTCTGTTTTCTGGCTTTTATCAGGGCAGGCCACATTTTCAATGAGATTTCCTCTATCTGACCCCATTAACATTATCCTAGTAGATCTGGCATCAATAAATTATTATTTTAGTCTGCTGGAGAATACATACTCTGGTCCACTTAAATTCCAGAAGATTTGGACTTTGGCCTTTGTTAGTCCCTGAAACTCTGTTACTGTCTCACTGTTACTGTGCCTATTTGTTATGATGTTCATGATGGAAAGTGTGTGCCTTAGTGCAAACACATGCAGCATTCTCTCTCCATTTTCCCACTCAGCATCCCATGTCTCTTCTCCTCCTCCCTTTCCTGTTTTTGAATGCAATTTATTTTAAGTACCCTGAAGAGATGCTTCAACATTTGTTGATACTAACTAGTTCTGATCTTTCCCGTCCCCCTCCACAAGCTCTGTGGAAAAATTCCAATTGCAAAATAGCAAATAAAAACGTTACCATATCTCTCAGGGAAGCTAACTAAATGATCAGATGCTTAGGCAGCAAACTAAATTGCCAGAATCCTCTCAGACGTATGTCTGACTTTGACAATCTTCCTATTCCTCTGACTCTCCTATTGAACTGACCTCTGGACACCAAGTCAAATTTATAATTCTTTTCCCACCGAACCAGTATATGTCATTACAACTAGAAGTCCCAGCCTTGGATTACCAGAGAAACTGAAAAACGGCATTCATCACTCAGTTACAAGTTTAAGTGCTATGCAGACACCCTCAGGATTCAAGATCAGCACCTCTCCCCAAATTAGAATTGACAATGTCTTCATCGTTGTATATGAGTTTATCACTTAAGAGTCCCAAGTTATATGATGAAATTATTGAGCAGGTAAATAGATTAAAGCAATTGAGATGGAATAGAGGGCAAGGTTTATGTATGGAAGGGCATTACTCTTTCTTTGAAAACAAACAGAAATCTGTGTTTGCTGTCAACTGTGAGATATGTACATTTCAAAGGTTGATTAAGATGTGGAGGGCATACAAACAGTTCTTTCATGATAACTCAAGTTAAAATTCTAAAACCAGCAAATACAAAAGAATAATCCTAAAGTACCAATGTACATAAGCCACTAACATGTCTTCCCTTAATAAAAAATTGACTTAAGCCAATACAGAGTATTTCTCCTCTTTTTGATTGAACCATGTGTTCCCAAAGACTTTATAATAATAATATTTCCTGCACCTCCAACACTGGAGTAGAGCAACGTGTGTTGAATTGCTATCTAAATGAACAGACCTCAGGAAATAGAAAAGCTGTTCAAATCTAATATGGCAAGCTAAGAAACATATTCATTCATGGGAAAACTTTGAAAGCATGATGAATGGAAACTTTTCCATTATCTCTTGCATCACTCGAGTTGAAGCCTCTCCATCTTTTATTTTTAATTGGCCATAATAACCTGGACTATTGGTCAGCTACAGTTAATTACTTGGTTTAAAAAAACAAAAAAAAAACATTACTCAGAGCAAATGAAAGTTCTCTGTAGGGGAAAAAAAACACACAAAATGGTTGTGGAACAGGAGATTCTAAATAAAAATCCTTTTAATTTATCTTGGAGGTTGAAGTGGGGGGAGCACAGCAAGTGGAGTTTGTGCGCTTTGCAAGCAGTTTCTGAAAATGACAATGCCGAGCCTATTTAACTCATAATTACCTGTCACCGTGCTTCCAGCCACTGTCTGGAGACAAGGGAGCTGCATGCCTGGCTGTGCAGTGCTGACTGAGAGATAAAAATTGGGGACATGCCTGGGGCTTGCTTGTCCTGACTATACTGTGTGGGGTGATATGCCCGCTGACATAGTCCCAGGATAGATAAAGCAGTGAAGTGGCCCCAAGCAATAGCACCTATGCTCCGGGGTCAAAAGGAAGTGTCAGGTGAGCTTGACTGCACTGCCAAGACCAGAAATCAGAGACACTTCTATTTTTAGAGGCACTCCGTTTTTTTGAAAAATTATAAATCTCATAAATTGAGTCAGTTTGATTTATTATTTTGTGTAAATTATCTTTTTGTTGTACCAGTCAGTTTTACTTTAGACTTTGGGACTCGCATGCCATCCTACTTTTCCTCCTTGATTGCCAGCATGGTCGTCTCATGGAGAACAGGAAAGATTTCTTGGAGTGTTATATCTCACTCCTTAAACATATTTGGTCCTTTTCACGGCCCAGCTCTAGGCTCAATTTTTGGTCTTATAAAAGTACATTTGAGTACATTTACTTTTAAAGTTGTCATTATTGCAAGCAGAAAGTGATCTGGGGGTATCCAGGGCTGTCCGAGACCACTGAACTTGCCCTTTAGCTTGCTGCCAATGACGTGAATTAGATGAAAGGCATTAACCCAAAAATCAGAAACTTGATTTGAGTATATGTTTTCCATCTTAATAAGACAAATTCAAGAGAAAATTACCTCTCTCAGTTTTTTCACTTATAAAACATGAAGTATAATCTTTTGCCTCCCTGTTTCTGAAGTTGGCTGTCAAGTATAAATGAGAGATTATAAAAGATATCATATTTTGATCTCTAAAGCTCTATACAAGATATAATGTGACAATAACGGCAGGGACACACAAAGTGATTCATGGCAAACAGAAAGAGCCAGGATAACAGAAAGAGCTAGATGGAGTGTATTGTTCTGCTGTTTTGTCATTTGGATATGTTTACCTTTTATTCAAAATTAAAGGGTTAAGATGGATTATTTGTGTTAGTGGTTGTGAAATAATTTAGTATACAACTGGTTAATATTATTTATGTGTGCTCGTTCATATGTTCATTCATTTATTTGTTTGATCTCTAATGGATTTTTAGACCTCTGGGGACCTCAAATCTCTCTCTCAAGTCACTCTCACACCACATCAGATCTTTGTTCCAAATTACATGAAAATTTAGCTTCTGAATAAACACACCATCTGCACTGGACAGAAGAATAGATAAAGGTCTGTTTATTGTACTGAATGATAGTCCCTTGGTAAAAGGGATTTACAATAAAGTACAAGAAAATGAGGTTGATAGAGGATATAGTTTGGATCTGTATCTTTAGAAAGAATAAATAAAAGAAGGCATGCCAACACATGGGTTGAGATATGGGTACAAAGAAGAGAAGGTTGTATATGGGCTTGTTATTACCCATCCTGTGTCTATCTGGTTTTGTATTTGGACTTTCATCTAATTCAGATATAACTTTGCTTTGCATTGAACTGATAAATAACAAATCATTATAATAAATGCATGGAATGCTAAAGAGCTAGGTTGTGAAGGTTCAGATTCCTAGGGAGCTGTCCTAGGGGTAGCCGTGCTATAGGAGGGATTTCTACAGGTGAATGACCCAGTCACACATTTCTTCCACAAACATTGACTAGTGAAACTGTAAACTAGTGGGTTCACAAGACCAGCATATTTTCAGACAGGTGGAATATAGACAGTGCTGCCAAATTAAAATGAACCTCTGAGCCAAATTAATTACTGTCTATGAGGTGTTGACATGGTTGAAACATGACAAGAGTATACAACTTGATTAGAATTCATATTAGCTTCTTGGAAAGTTGTATGCATTTTTATTGTACACTAGAGATACAATAAAACCATAACTCAGAAATTACTAGAATACAATCAATGAAGTGGCCTGAAAATAAGATGACAACTACAGCAGGAATCTATTAAGTAAGATGGGAGGGAAGAAAGAACATTTCTTCCGTTCAACACTAGATTTTTATGTCAATAAAATCAAGTGGCTAAAAGCTGGAATTAAAAGAACCAGGTTAAATCCAAGTGATGCCCCTCTTGTGATGGTATGTATACATCAACAGGACGTGCGTAGCGTTCCTCATAAATCACAGCCAAACTCTAATCTTTCAGATTTTGTATGTCAATGATGGTGCCATAGCTTACCTCCGTTTATTAAGGAGATGTGTTGAGACTTGTGATGCTTATAATGGAAGGAATTGCTAGTGACCATCCTGGAGACATGATACCACAAGGGGTATTGACAGTGAGAGAGAATTATTCTTAACTTGCTATACTAATAACAGTCACAGAATGGTTAATTAATACCTCAAAAATATTCTTTTTGTAGAGTAAATAATTAGCTTAAGTACAGTTATTTCTGTCTGTCTCTCTCTCTCTCTCTGTCTTTCTCTTTTCCTCTCTGTAAAATGTGGATGTAATTATATTATGTCTGATGTTGAGGACCAAGCCTGCCACACTAGGGTAACCTCTTCGTTCTCATTCAGGTTCCGTTGTGTACTCTGTAATCTGCATCATCCACTAATATTGACCAGAATTTGTAGTCAAGTGGTACAGGTAAAGAAATCTACTAAACTCCCCAAATACTGATTTGAACCCTGCTGACAAAACATTGACTTTCCAGCACTTAGTATGGTACTGGACACTCAATATGCATTTGTAGAATCAATATCTTACCTTGGTCTACATCTGTACATCAGACTCATCATTTTACATTTTATTCTTTTGCTTTAGAACGAGTATATCAATTGCAGAGCACTTTTGCCACCACTGCATGGATGTGTTCAAAATTCAGGCTTTAAAATACAGAAGTTTTATGATCCCAAATTATATTCTTGAACTGTTTCTAATGCCCTAGCCTGTATTTCCACTCCTTTGTGCTATATAAGATTCTGGCAACATAGAACATGTCAGTCTTTTCACTTTCCTTGAATGTGATAATGATGTGCAAAAGGCCGTCTGCCTATGAACACCTGTAAATGATTGATACAGTTGCAGAGGGAAAAATTGATTGTTGTTATTTCCTAGCCTAAGTGTTAACTGGGCGATGTCTCTATCCTCCTCTATTAAATGATTCCTCAGTTGCTGCACTGGGGTTAAAATCTATTCCTTTGCAAACAAATGCTCCTGTCCCAGGGTATTGCTGTTTGTCTATTTCTGTACGCTTTACTTGTTGATTAGAATAGAAAACTCTCAGTGTCAAATGATACTGGAAATAAGAAAGAGAACTTGTGACATATTTCTTTTCCTTATACAGCATATATCTCTTTTTCTGGCACCTCTTATTCATTTAGCAAAAGACTTTTATTCTCCTGCTGAAGCATATTCTTCTGTGACTATTCTCCTTACTGTAGTTGCTTGTTTTCAGTTTGCCACAAATTGGAAGTCATCATGCTGATAGGCAGATATTACTTTGTTCATGAATAGGGTTACTATGTGAGGAGGGTAGAGTAGAGAGAATACAGCAACGAGAGGGAAAAAACGCTTTCAATGTATGTTTTCGTTTTCCTCTGTGATTATTTTCAAAGCCTCTGAGCTCACATTATGACCTTTAGTAGGCATGTTTTTGTGTTTCTGCATTGATTGAGACACTGCTGCATTGGTTGACTTCTCTTCCAGCTGAGAAGAAGGTAAAGTACAGCAGTACAATAGAATAGAATTGGAATAAAGCAGCATGCAAATTGTGTAAGTCAGGCCCATGGCCAGACAATAGCCCTTCACTCTGGCTGTAGGTGATAACCTAGTGAAGGAAAGCTGTCCCATGATTGGATTAAACCTGCTATTGCACATGCACAAAAGACCAAAATTAAACAGAATTGTTTCTGAAACAAAAGACAAGTTTCTGAAAATAGCTAGAGAAAAAGCACTTTTTCTCCAAAACTGTCTGCAAGGGGAGGAGAGGCTCTCAAAAGAGCTTACAGAGTCATTGGAATGTATATTTGACAATAGATTTGCTCTTTGACCAGAGATAAATTAGTGAGGTGAACTTTGGTCAAACAATGGAAATAATGTCCCATAAGGAAAACAAAATGCTATTCTATAAGGGAAAGGAGCTTGATTGGTTAGCAACCTAAAGAACTGAAGTATCATGAGAAGCTCTGTAGAGCCACTTTTCTCCAAGGATATTTTTAAATTCCCCATGGTAAAATCTTTTGGCTTGGCCTTGATTCATATATGCTCTTGGAGCTTAGACATTTTGCAAGTTCCTTTAAAATAGGTCTACACTGATGGGAAAAGAAAGAGATTATCAGAGGAGGATAAATTAAAGAAGGGCTGAGTAGAAAGGAAAGTCAAGAGCCAACAATACATAATACTGAGATGACCTATGATTCAATCAATTCAATTAAAATTTTTTAAAAAATTAGTAATGTTTTAAATATTTGGCATTATGATAAACACGTCACATATATTATTGTATTTGGTCCTTACAACATAATCATGTGTTGCTATTATTCTTCCATTTTATATATTAGAAATCTGATTAGGGCTCCATTAGGGCTTAGGTCAGTAATTTATATAAGAGTCCACGGCTAGTAAATAGCAGAGATAAAGGTCAAACACAGCCTGTACTGGAAAGCCCATACCCTTTTTTTTTGGTTTTTATGAGGAAGACTAGCCCTGAGCTAACATCCAATGCCGATCTTCCTCTTTTTGCTGAGGAAGATTGGCCCTGGGCTAACATCCATGCCCATCTTCCTCTACTTTATATGCGACTCCGCCACAGCATGGCTTGACAAGCAGTGCGTTGGTGCGTGCCCAGGATCTGTGCCTGTGAACCCTGGGCCACCGAAGCGGAGCACATGCACTTAACTGCTGCCCCACCAGGCCGGCCTGAAAGCCCATACTCTTGACCACTGCACCATTATTTCCCAAAATGAGGTCTGCAGAACTCAGTCCTTAGAAGCAGTGTGCAGAAATATCTGTAATAAATTAGAGAAAGACTGTAAGCTATAGCCCGCCCTAACTTGGTAAGTTATGTGAAATATTTACCTATTAAAGCACTGAAAGTTCTGAAGTTAAGAAATCTATTACACTTTAAAAAAATCTAACATTTCCCCAATATGATTGACAATAAATTCTTCTTTTCTCTATAATACCAAACTACAACTCACTCATTTTTCTGTGCTATTGATCAATAATTCCCTGTTAAAAGAAAGATGTATCAAGCACCTACAAAGTCAAAGTCATTATGCTGGGCATCGTTCACAAATGTAGCCTCTGTTCTTAAAGAGTGTACAACCAACTCCAACTGAAGGCTTAAGAGTGTAGAACATAAGTGCACAAAGTCTTTGGATATAGAGAGGCTAATAGCCATGAGGGAAATGATGAAGGGGCAGTTCAGTGATTTTGAGAAGCCATTATCAACTGTTGATAATGGGTAAGAAATAATTAGTACATAAGTGTCAATGCAGTATCTGTAGCACAAGTATATTTTAATTGCCCATGACTTTGGTAATCTTCTAATAAAGAGAAAAATTTTAAATTTTGTTCAATCAAATGGTTTATGACTAGTAATGGAGCATGATATTTATGTGCTATCCAATCAGAGATTAATGTCTGGAAGGTGATTACTACTATTAGTGTGTTAGATCCAGATCACGACATGTATGTTGAATAAACCAATGATTTCTTATGGGCTTAATAAAGACATCCATACCCACGCCAGACATTACTCTCTCTATATGGAAGATAATAATTCTGAGCAACTTTATTCTGCCAATCCCAGGGAATCCTTGCATTCTACTTAAAAATTTGTGTATGTGTGTGTGTTGATCTAAAGGGATACTTGAAAATATACATGCTTGAATTACATTAGACAATGTTATGATTATAAAGCTATATCAGAAATTGGACCCTCCTATTAAAACTTAAAAACATATATTTCAAATAGATGACTCTCTCATGAATTTGTAATTTAGGTCAAATACATTGAGAATTGAAAACCAAAGCCCTAAATAAGTGAACTAAGTCAGATGTCATGCAAAATGTGACTCCAAAAATAAAACTTAAGTCATGAAATGGAGGAAAGAATTGGGTGAGTCAGATGGTATGGAACAGGGCAGAATTCTTCATCACACCTTAAGCATTCACATCCTAAGAATCAGTTTTTGGCAAAATCTGAGAATAATTGGCAGTGTCAGGCAAGGTGAGCTCCAGAATTTTGCAGTGTATTCAACACACACACACACACGAACTCATAGCAACAGAAGTATATTATAGTGGGGCCTTTATTATTTTTTTGAGGGCTAGATGCCTTGTCCCTGGGGGCACACTTTTTCTAGTCTTTGGAACTGGGTATCTATGTATTAAAGTGTAATTGCTAAAATTCAGGTCTAACCTGGTGAAATTCTGGGATGGTCAATATATGGCATACATCTTGTGGACTTTTGAACCACTAGTTTATGGAACAAGTATCTGATAATTTTAGGTTTCAATTTAGCACACACAATCAGATCAGATAAACTTTATTGTGTTCTTTTTAGAGTTCAGGCTTGTTAAAGGACTTTCAGTGCTTGGGTCCTAAACAAGACATCAGGGTTTATACTTGTCTTTTTGGTTCCTTATGAAAGGAAATCAATTCCCAGTAGGATCAGTGTGATTCTAGACAGTACCATTTTAACATTTTCCATTCCTTATCCAAGTTTGGCTTTCTACTGAATGACCAGAGCAGATTGAAATTACCACAACAGAACAGATCGGGGACTCTCTGGAGAGGATTTACAAAGGTCAGTCTGAAACTATCAGAGAAAACCTGTTGCTCCAACTAGCCTAATCTATTCTAGGTACTAGAATGAGAATCAAGAGAGATCTTACAGGGATATCTGCCTAAGAGTGGTCCGAGCTCTTGACCATTCAGGAGAAATTGAGGATGAAATATTGGGTGTTCTTATTCAGTGACATACCATTGTACATAGAAATGAGGACTTGGAAGTAGAGTACTTCTTTTGGATGGAACTGACTTACATAGTAGACTAAGGAGGAAATGAACCATTTATCACAGTCCTGCTCAAGCCATTCATTTAGACGGATGAAATTAAGCTCTCCTAACACCCAGGCTTAGAAGCAAGGGTTTACTTAGGAATAAAATTCATAAATAGAAAATAGTGGCACTGTAAAATTGAGGATTCTTTCAGTTGGAAATCCCAGAAACCTAACTCAAACTGACTTCGGATTAAAAACAATGGGAGATGTTTATTTGCCAACGTGTCCAGGAAATCCAAGGGCTGATCATATTCTCTATTAGATCAAGGGCTGAATTAGTGATGTTTGAATCCTCTCTCTCTCTCCAATTTTTCTCTTCACTTTTAGCTTCGCTTATCTCTGTTTCTCTTTGTGTGTTGATCTCGTTCTCACCCTGCCACAGACAAGCTTGTGTCACTTAATAAGAATGATGGACATGAATATTTCCAAACCAACATCTTTACAACAGTTAACCCCAACAGAGGGAAATATTTTCTTTCCCAGCAACAATCTACCAAATCACATAGAAAGACCCTAATAAGCTCCCCTGGGGCTCCTATTTAACTCTTGGACCAATCACTTTGTATAGAGGTAAGGAGTATCATGATTAGCTGGCGAGGTCATGTGCTTCTCCTGGCCAGGGAACTTGGGTAAACCCAGAAATTTTCAGTTCTGCAGGAAATAATAGAAAGGGGGACAGGTAGTTCTCCAGTGGTTAAAATGAATTAGGCAGAAAAACATAGACTATTTCTGGCACCAATTTACAATGTTGCAATTTTTGTGACCATAAGATGTAAGGAAATATACTCTCACAATCATGAATTTAGTTGACAAAGGGTATATTGATAAATGTCACTTTTGGATCTCGCATTGACTAATGCTAAAACCCCTCCCAACTTGGTTGCTTGTTTAAAGGAAAGCTGAGAAGTCAAACCAGGTCTCAAGGCATCACTGGAAACAACAAAGATATATACAGCATCAGCCTTAGCCTGTGACCAAGTTTCAGTCCTGCCAAGGTGTTTCCCTTCAGAACCATGCACCAGAGACAAGAGCCTGCTCCTTGTTCCTTTCTCTCCCCTACAACAGCTGCGTTGAAGAAGGTTTTATTTCACATTGATCTGATTCTTCTATGTTTCTTACTATAGTAAAATTTACCAGCTAGAGCAACTAACACATTTTCTGGTAGGCAGTAATGATTACAAGATTGTTACAACTGCTTTCTTATCATGGAACTTGCAATTCTAGAAGCAACTGGATACTCACTTTCCTTTATATCTAAAGGTGAGATAATCACAAATAGAATACTTAGGAATTTTGAATACACATACTTCTTGCCAATAGATTTTGTATCTTCCTCTGATCTCTACGATACAGAAAGCATGTGATGTATTTTGTTTCTGATGTAAAGTAACCCAAATAGCTAAAAATAAGCTTGAGGATAAGTTGAGATATCAAGCCTACTTTGGCAGTTGAGGTATATTTACAGATCTTTTAATTAACTGTGGATGTTTTCAACTTTTGACTTTAAGTACAAAATGTCCCTCAGTCTTCTGTATGCCCTTGCAGTGTTTACTCTTTGACATTTTCCTTTTCGACTCTATGTGAATTTATTTCATTGGTTTGTATGAGTAAGTTCCCACATGAATGGAAAGCAAACTAGAGTAAAACACCAGGAAGCAAGTTTCTTATTTCAATAGTCCTTTCACTTCTGTCTTTTTAAGCATTTTAAAACTACCCTGGCTACAACAAGAGACATAACATATTTTTTTTCTTTTATTTCTATAATTATATCTGGAAAGGGTTAGGAGAACATACAGTGGGGTTAGGTGAGAAGGCAATCTTATTTAACTGAATGCTGTTTACAAACAATTCCAAATCCAGTGACTTTCCCACAAGCTTAATTCTTTTTAACTGGGCTAGCACCTTAGGACTTCTTTCCATCATGATAAGAAATAAAAACATTCTAGCATAACACATCTGGGAGGAAACTCAAGACTTTTTTTAAGAACAAATGAATATCTAAACCATCTTAGATACCTGTCTAGCTAGCCTCTTTTTAATGTTTTAATTAGAATACTCTTGGGGCCAACCTGGTAGTGTAGTGGTTAAGTTTATGCATTCCACTTTGGCGGCCCAAGGTTTGCGAATTCAGATCCCGGGCACGGACCTACACACCACTTATCAGGCCATGCTGTGGCAGTGTCCCATATACGAAATAGAGGAAGACTGGCACAGATATTAGCTCAAGGCCAATCTTCCTCACCAAAAAAAAAAGAACACTCTGGAGGTTTTATGTGAAAAATATTAAAACAGGATTCTGAAGTTAAACCCAAAGAACCCTGTACTTGGCACTTTGAAAATTGCAATTTATGCAGCCAACCTAGGTGTACGATCAATACTATGTACTGAGCGCCCTCTGTGCACTGAATTTATGAGTTTTGTCTTCTTTGACATGGATGTTTTCAGGATGACTCCTTTCTTTTTTACTTCCAGATGACATCTGTGTCATGGATCTGAAATCACTTTCACTTGCCTCCCACTTCAAATGCCAGGTGTTGGAGAACACAACTCACTTTTATTTTTAGATGTCAGTGTTTCATAAACAGTTAATAGACACCACAATAGCTCCTATTTCATTCTTTTCTATGCTTTATAACAGTCAACATACATTGGGTTCTCAGTAAATATTACTGAAAAAATGTTTGTGTTGACTGTATAAACCAAAATTTTCAAAATGCCAGCTACATGTAGTCTTGCACTGGAGTACTCTTTGACTGATTCCAAGGTCCAGTATTTACTTTCCTCCCACAAACTCCTCAAAGTCTACTAGCTGGCCAACTTTGCGCTGATGTCTCTCTCTGTGATACCACTTTGCAATTAATACGAGTTTTTACACTTCTGATAATGGAGCCTTGATGTATCCCGTGTGAAATGAGGGAATGAACATTTTCTTTGGAAAGTTGGAAAACTTGTTTATGAATCCAACATAGCTCCTCTCAATGGAAGTTCCTGGTGTGGTTTAAGATTATGAGTTTAAGTTGTCCGTCCTCAAAGGGGCAGTATTGTGAAAGTTGCATGCCACTGTTCACACATTGATCTTATCGTAATGCTACAATAAGTAGTTTTCTTTTTCAATATTGCTATTCACTGCATCTTTGTTGTTATTGTTCATGCACCTATCGGCTACTTGGCAATGGGTACACACATACAAAACAAGAAACCAGCAAATTCCATTGCATAATCATAATCTGTGAAGGCAAGCACTATGACAGAAATGACTCTTACTGTGTTACTCTACTTTCCCTTGAAATGCATATGCTCATGTTCACGAATCGTTTTGCCTCAAGCTTTTAGGACAAGCACAGCTCTGTACTGTCTCAAAGGAGAAACACAGTCAAAAACCTAAGATAGCACATGCAGTAAACATGCTCAATTCACTCAGCTGCAATTCGTGGGAAATGTTAACTGTACTCTAGCCATGAAGCATATTAACTCATTTCCTCAAATTATTGCATTTGGGGTGTGTGTGTGTGTGTGTGTGTGTGTGTGTTTGCATCTACAACTATTGGAAAATAAATAAAAGCTCTTTTTAAAGGCAGACCTGAAGTTTCCCTGGCTCTCCTTAGAAGAGTTACCGAAAGAAACTAAACTAATGACTAATCACCCCACTTGCTTTTCTTCCCAGCTGGATGGTCAGTTAAACACCTTGGTTCTTTTATTCTCTCATTTTGGTCATTGATTAATATTCTCTGGCTCCGTATTCAAACTCTTTGATATAGTGGACAGACAATGGGCTTTGGCGTCATACTGACCTGGATAGGAAAACAAAGCCAATGTATGCCACACTTTTCTTAAGAAGTGCTAGAGATAAGCCAAGTATTCAGTTTTGTACTCCTCATGTTAAAATCAAAGGTTGAAACATAATTACTAACAGGATGCAAAGTGTCTGTAAAGAAGAACCAAACAAACCAGTTTCATGGAAAGAGAGTTCATTGTTGTTAATCTTTTTGCTCATTATTTCTGATTGTATGAATTGAACTTCATTTCTACCATGGATTCTCATAAAATAAATACTGTTTAATCTGTGAGACAGTGCTTCTTATAACATGTGCAATATATAAGATGATAAATCTTTAGGGCTCTTTCTTTTAACTCATTTATTGTTCATGAATATTTAATGAGTAATACATGACAGACACAGTGCTCAGGATTGGGAATACAATGTTGGTTGTCAAGTTCCCAATTTGAAAGAACAAAAAGTCCAGTCTGGGTGACAAAGAAAATAAGAGATTATGTCAGTAAAGTGATTTAGATGCAGTAATACAAGAAAATAATACAAGTAATACAAGTAATACAAATACTAGTTTGGGTGGTTGACCATCCAAACCTGACTTACTTGCTTAGATTTGGAATGAATTCAACTAAATTGAAATAATGTTGCTCATTAAGGTATATTTTCCTCTCACAGGAAAAACTGGGGAAAAAAGCTGTATCTTCTTTATATGATTATAAAATTAAAATGACCTTATCTGTAAAAGAGAAAAAGGTGTTGATTTATTATTCCTCTCCTAGGGTCAATTTTAATTGTAGTGTGTAATTTTTTATGTTGATGTTAGCTATTTCAGATACTACTTTTTCTAAAAAATGCTCTGGGCTCTTACTAGGATATGAGATATATGTGGCTGATTGCTCCTTGAGATAAATGGAGAGAATACTCTGAATTTCGCCAACATCACCAAGGACGTCCACGTTGTCAAATCTTACTCCACCCAAGCCCTTATCTTACTCCACCTGTCAACAACACATTTGCGATCATTGCAATTTGTTCACACAACACTCCTGGTTTACTTCCTCCTCTAACTATCGGCTTATTTTGTTTTATTTGTTTGTTTGTTTATTTTTCTTCGTCTTCATTCTGGACTCTAAATGTGGGAGTACTGCAGGCCTTGGTCTTGCTAACTCTTGTCTTCTCTCGCTCTAATCTCTCCCTAAATGATATCATTTAGTCCCATGGCTTTAAATATCAATTCTATCTGATAATTTCCAAAGATTTTTTTCTCTACTTTGGACCTCTTTAATGAAATCTAGACTAATGTATCCATATCAAGTTGACTTCTCTACTTAGATTTCTAAAAGGAGCCTCAAATTTAACATGTTCAAAAATAAACTTTTAATTCAAAACGTACCTAATCTGTACCTAACCTGCTCTTTCCCTCATGGCTAACTCACTAGGTGGATCTCTATTCTACCATTTGATCAGGCAAAAAACCTTGGTAACATCCATGGCTACTCTTTTTCCCACTTGAAGTTGATCTGTCATTAAATATGCCTTTGAATTACATGCAAATGTGGCCACTCTTCACCACTTTCAATCACCTTTTTCCTCACATGGTTATTAGCATTAGCCCCTCAAATACTTTGCCTAAATCCATCCTTGCCCCCTATTATCTCTTCTGCCCACCTCAGCTTGAGTGATTCTAATACAATATATAAGAGATCATACCACTTCCTTCTCAAACCTTCAACTCTTTATGTTCTTGGCCCTACATGTTTCAGCTTCCAACCTGCTTTCTGACCCCCTCTCTTAACACTCCCCACCCTGATCACTCTGGTCCAGCCACATCATCCTCCTTGTTTGCCCTTAAGCACACTTACCTTAGGCCCTTTGAGTACTTAATACTCTGCTTAGCAAACTCTTCCCCACGTTCACTCATTGTCTCTTCCTCAGTTTCTATAGATCTCTGCCCAAATATTCCCTTAACAAAGAAAACTTTCCTGACCACTCTATATAAAATAGCATCCCTCACTCTTACTTTCTATTCAATTATTATCACCTGATGGATTTTACAAATTTATTTCTCGCTGTCTCCCACCACTAGAATGTAAGCTCCATGGGAGTGAGCACTTGGATTTTATTTACTATTGCAGTGCAAGAACTCAAAATAGTGAGCTGAAAAAAAGAATAAGCACTAAAAACAAAACTTATGTGTTGAATAAATGAATTAATAAAAGTGTATTCAAACTTAGAACAGAGATGATCTGGCCCATTTTATTGTCTTTTAGCCAGATTAGTCTCATATGACAATATTTTTGATTTCCAAAATATAACTTGGGTGGGATGGATAAAGACACCTTCATTTCTGATCTGAAGGAATAGTGATGTGTTGCAGGGTTAGCATATTATGGCTTACTATTTGGGGTAGAAGCTTCATGGGGTGAAAACCCACACTGACAAAACTCCAGAAATGATTAATGTGGCTCACCTGTAACTCACAACCAGCAATTTCTCACAGTTCTGGTAAGCAACTCTGCTGACTCTCAGGAATTATCCCAGTAAGTAATAAATCACAAAAGTAATTAAAATGCCCCCTTAGAATTCAGTAGACTTTTTATATTCAACCCCACATCCAATTGTCTGGGAGAAAATATTGACTCAGATTTAGGGTCAGAAAATAGTACAGAGCCACTTTTGTGAAACATTGTGAGATATGTTATTTTCAATTTTTCCCTGTCCCTTTTTCAGTCCCTATGTTCAGGAGTATGACCTTGACATAGAAGAGTGTTAGGCATGGAATGGCCAGGAAATAATCTACTGCCTTAAGTTGTAAATCTATCTCCTTAAAGCTGGAAAATGAAACTTGATCTGAGTATCAGACTTATAATTGAACCCAGTGTCACCTTAGCCACAAATAAGGCATTGGAAGGAAACACATTAACAGGGTCGACTTGTTTCTTGACATTGGCTGCAACGAAGTCTGTGAGGCCAGATGGTTTGCCAGAATTCTGAAAGAGGAGCAATACTTTATAAGTCTCCATCCTCTTTTTGCCCTGCCTCTCTTTTGTTCCTTCCCCATTTTCCCCACACAAACACTGTACAATTTCAGGAATTATACATTCCCTCTTCCATCATCAGGCCAGACCAATTGCTCTTTTGGGAGTACTTACTTGCCGTGAAAAGTTATCTTCTTCTTTACTATGGGGGATTTGTGAGGTTTTCAACTTTTCTGTGTCTGTTTAATACCTTCTAAGACTCATCCTTTCTTTTGTGCCAGGAACAAGAATTGCTTGGGAGTAGAGGGAAAAAGAAGAAAAATAGAGGAAGTAGTCATTTTAAGGACACTGGACACCTGAATGTTGTATGGAAGGGAAAACTTTCTCAGGAAACCTGGGAGTTAGGAAATTTACTGGGACCTCGCTTGATGCAGCCCTTGTTTATTGTGGCCCTCATTGGTCTCATGTTATTCAAGATATCAACACACCTGTAACCACAAGGCGCTCTCCCCTGCCCTAGAGGAAGTTACTGGGCACACAGCTGTTGATCAATGGCCTTCCCTATCGCTCATCCATATTTATCCTCCCCCACCCCTCCCATAAAAGAATGAGAGGAAAATTAGGGGAAATCTTTTATCATTTCAGATTCTCATCATAAAAATTGTGAAAGGATCAACTGAATAGTAAATGAAAAAAGTACTCTTTGAGATGTTGAGGAAAAGTGCTATATTTATAGAAAGCACCATGTCATGATTTTTTTCCTACCAAAAACACTTCATGCTGCCATAAAACACCCTAAGACTTCAGTATAAGTGTGTGTTATTTCTGTACACCTCCCCAGGAATATTTTTAGAGGTTTCAAACCTCCTCTTTTTCTATTTTATCTCTCTCTCCTTTTTCTTTCTAGTTTGCCTGTTTTAGTTCTCTCCTTTAGAATTCTGGTTATAAGAATTTCTCCCCAGTTTTCAGTTGAATAACTAGATCATCAGACCCTCTCAGGTTAGAAAAGAAATTAGAGGTCACCAAAAGTAGAGAAAAGACAAAAAGCAATAGATGAATTTTTGAAATCAAAATTTATTGTGGAGTTATTTGTTATTCATACTGGAAAAAACATTAAAGAGGCTAGAAGCTAGAAGCAAATACTAGAGACCTCAGTGTACATAAAAAGTAAAAATGGCACAAACAGCTGGAAACAGCCACACTGAAACAGCTAGAGACTTTCTAAGTATATGATTTTTCTCCCCTAAAGAAATTGTCTCAAAAATTCATCTGCCCATCTTGGGTCTACTCATTTTCTGGTTCTAAAGGGAAGTTCACAGCCTGAGTTGGCATGAAGAAAACGACCTCTGGGACTGAGTTGCTCATCTAATTGATGTGAACATTGAGCTTTAGGGGGTATCATGGTGCCAGTATAGGCGCTGGAAGAGGTAATTTGTTAAATGGCTCCTGGTACTGTGTTAATTTGTCTCCCCCCAGGAGCTTTTGCTCTCAGAACATAGCATATAATATTCTCCTTGCTAATGGGGGCTGGGCCTGGGGGAGGTAAGGAAACATGGTAAATCAGGCCGCCTAGGGCATCATATGGTGCAGGAGGAGAAAAAAGAAATCATGAAGAGTTTCCTATTTAGTGTTAATTATTCTTATCTGACATTGCCTGTGAGCCCATATATACCCATATATTAACCTGTATTTCAAACTTTTAGCAGATTTCTTTATGTTCTTAAGCCTAACAGGCCCTTTTTGACCCAGACTACATAAAATAAATTAAAAATTTATTAATTTATATTATAATGTTATATATATAAAATATGTAACATTATACAATATTATAATAATTCTCTTATTGGTGGAGGGACAACTTATATAACAAAAATTATTAATTCTCTTATCAATAAAGTATTTTTGAGCACTCTCATGCTCAAATAGTAGGACATCTAGGATCACATGTGAAAAAAATTTTCAGACTGTTCCTGATTATTGCCGGAAGTTTTTTTTTTTTTTTTTTGTAGATGGGGAAACTGAGGCTCACATAGCTATTAAGGGGCAAATCTGTAAACCAGCATTTTGACTCCAAATCCAGTGCGATTTCAATCACGTGCATCTACATTTTTGAAGTGAAAAACTACCTACTCTCTGAACAATGATACTTAGCAATAATTGTTGAGTTCCAAGAGGGTGATTATAACAGTTGCTTGTGTTTAAGATGATGTTGTACGTGGAATTGATGTGCAGTGGGAATTAACACTGACCTGTTTCCTTCCAACTCCTTGCTCTTTCATTAACAGGCTGTGTGACAATGGAAAAATTACTCCACTTCTCTGGATCTCAATCTATTTTTTTATAAAAGCAGTAAAGGTATTGGTTGATACCATCAAAGGTTAGTGCTTTTTAAGTTCCTGCTGTGAGCTGGGCACTACACTAGGTGCTAAGATTAAAATGAGAAGCAAGGTACCGTGCCTCTGAAAGTGCCTAAAATTTTACTGGAGGAATTAGATTAGACGAGTTCTTAAGTCCCTCCAAGCTTCACATTCTAGGGTCCACCAGTATGCAAGATACCACAGTGCATGCTGTTCATCATTGGTAACCCAGACAGTCCTTGCAGAATTTAGAGAAAGTTTGACGAGAGGCAGTGCCAGAATTGCCATACACACAAATACACACCTGGCATTGGAATCATCTCTCCTGGGCAAATCACAGCTACTTGAACAAAGCAGTTGCTACAAGGGAGAAAGCTCTAAAAGTGTTGAAAATGAGCTGTGTGATGGGATTGGAATAAATGGAGAGAAAGGAGACTTGGGCAGAAGCAACGAGATGACTCAGATCAGTATTTCTTTAAGTTTGTTTTCAGTGTGAATTGCTCTGCCACTGGTTTTCTCTTTCAATGTGGTAGTGTTTGGAGTTGGGAATGAGGTTTTCCCCCAAAATCTCAAAACTGGGCACCTGGAAGTTGTTTGTTTTGTTCCCCTCCAGCCAATTTCCACTAGAAAGGTTTCACAGTGTCCCTGTGGGACTGCACAGAATGCACGCGTCCATGGCAGGGAAGACAAAGCAGGTTGAAGCCTGGGCAGGCTTTTCTTCAAAAAGTTAAGGGGAGAAAAGCTATATTTATACGTCTTACTACTACATGTGTGTGTGTGTGTTGATGCAATTGAAAAAAGAAAACTTTTGAGGAGGAGTGGTTGAGAAACAAAGCAGTGTGAGAATTGGTAGCTGTTCTCTGCTAAGGGAGGGCCTCCTTTGCCAGATTTGAGGGAGCTGACTCATTTTCCCCAGTGTATGTCATAGATCACAGTATGTCGCACACTGACACGCACGCTCAGACTCGGGCAATGCCAAGATCACCTACTTCAAATGCAGATGAGTCTGGTAATTTCAAAAGACAAGAGGCACAGGCAGGGAGAGCACAGGCATTTTTTTTTTTTTTAAGTAAAGAACTGCTGATTTAATTCTTTTAAATTTCGGGTCATTATTTAGGACATATATTTAATTTTCTTTTCCCACAACGAATTTATAAGAGTTGTAATTAACAGTAATTTCTAAACTATGGGCACAGACACACTGTTCAGTCTAAATATAGTTAAGCACACAGGCCTGAGTGAACTTGTCATTTTCCCTGAACATCTACTTGGCTGAAGAGTGTTTGTACTAACGTATTGATAGGAAGTATAAGCACAGCTTCCGAAACAGGAGGCTCTGTGCTTTGTATAAGGGTGGCTGATTTATATGCCACAGTATGAAACCAGACTATTGGAGCCTAAATCAATCTAAATGTTCTACTTAATATGGGAGTTAGAAAAATAAAACCAAGGTCTAGTTAAAAAAATAAAAAATACATTGAAGAAATGGAGACACACTGCATGATAATTCCCAAGTGACAGGACATTGTGTTTTTACATATACTGTTTTACATATGCTGACAATCTTTAGTTTTCTACTTTCTTAACATCAATCCAACAAGGTTGTAAACCACACAAACAAAAAAGACAAGACTAAGAAAAAAGAATAGATTTGGAAACTTTCAGCTCTTTTAATTAGAGGCTGGAATCAGTTAATTTAATTTCTAAATGTCCGTTGTCTTGTTTTGATGGAATTAGAAGGCTGATATATATGTGATTGACTTTGGAGAAGATTTTCGAATATGCTAATGGCTGGCATGGCTAAACATTTGCTTAGCCTGAGGATTACTCCTGAAATAAGGCAAGTATGATGACAAAGCCATGAAAAATTTCAGCAAATACTTTATGTAAACAAGGCCTATATGGGAAAAATAGCATTAAGACTTTAAAAGAATGTCTTTCTTTTGCTCATATGGGGAGTTTATGCAGTCTATTATGTAAAAGTAAGTGCTATAATATAGTAAAAATTATTAGTTTCAAGGTTTTTTTTGCTGATTTTGATAGTTCTACTGTGATTATATAAGATAATGTTACAAACCTAAATATTTAAAGAGACATGATTTATGATTTTCAAATGAAAAAAGGGAGGGAGGGAGGGGAGAAAGAGAGAGAGAGAAAGAGGAAGAAAAAGAAACTGATATGGGTGAAGAGTACACAAGAGTTCTTTGTACTACTCCTGCAAACTGTATGTTGAAATTAATTCAAAATTGAAAGAGTCTTTACAAAACATATTAAGTAGGGCAGCATCTTTTTATGTGAATTTATAACAAAAGAATTTTCTGGAAAAACCAGAGTACCAAAAGCTGACATTCATTAACAATAGCAATCATGAGCATTCTTTGTTTTCCTCTGCTATCTAAGGCTAACGCTGATCAATTGTGCCTCATTCCACCAGAATGTTCTAGAAGAAAAGTTCCACTCTCACTGGCTTTATTGGTATTCCTTATTCACTATCATGAATAGGTCTATCACGTTTCAGGTTTGAAACGCCTGTCTAATCTAATCTGTAGTTTGCATACAGGATGTGAACTTCATACTGCATGCAAACCAGAGAAGGAAGATCTGATGCCCTAAAGGTGTGAGAGTGTGTGTGTGTGTGTGTGTGTGTGTGAGAATGTATGTGTGCTTTTGAGAATGATTTGGATCAGTGTACAGCAGAAATAATCTTGATTCAGGCTTCAGAACACGTGGAATTTATGCCTGGCTCTCTGTCAATCCAGCTGAACAACTTGGGCAAATCATTTAAACTGATTCTTTGTTTCCCTAATCATAAAATGGGTGAGCTTGTGTAGGTAGGAACTGAGCAAGAGAGCTTTCTGTGATGAAACAAATGTTCTTTAATATGCCCTGCTCAAAATGATAGCAACTAGCCATGTGATTATTGAACATTTGAAGTGTGATAATGTAACTAAGGGAAATATTTTTAATTTTATTTAATTTTAAATAGTCACTCATAGCTAGTGGCTAACATACCGGTGAGCACAGGATTATATCATTTTGACAATTATTTAATCCTATCTTTTAACATGGTATTGGAAATTACTAGAAAGACTAGATTTTATTTCTGAATTTTGTTAAAATGTTTTGGATGCCAAGAGAACTCAAGTTATGTAGGTAAGATGAGGATGTTCATAGAGACTGAGATCTTAAAGGAATCTCATGAAAAATCTTATGGAAATCCAAAATGACCGAAAAAGAGACAACAGGTTTCTGGCCACTTGTGCATATGTAATCTTTGGCAAACAAAGGAAACCTGTTCATTTATTGTCGCCTAAGTTCTATTATTTCCTTTGATAAAGACACAGTGTTTATATTTAAACTTGAATTTGAATTCCTAATTGTTTCTTAGGATGCTTCGGAAAACGTTATTCCTTAATATAATATTAAGACAGAGTTATTTTGTTTAAAGAAGGTATTTAATTCAAGCCAAATAATAACAATATAGATAGAAACTTCAAGTCTCAAAAATAAATCAAGATAAAACAACCAATCTGTGTGTCATGAAGTTCTGACACTTGGTCATGGGACACACATCTATTAGAAGTTCTAAATGGTTTTCAAGAGATGCTTTTTGAGTTTCATGGAAAAAATGAAGTTATATTTAATGAAACAGTAAATTCTTTTAATCTATACTGTCATCTTAAGAATGATAAAGAGAAAAAAAACCATGAGCTGGCACTATAACGATCAGTGTCACCATGTCACTATTAATGCATGTGACCCAACAGTGGTTCAGAAGAAACTGTGAACTCAGACTGAGTGGACAAAATTTGACCACAATGTTCAAAAATGGAATTTACATGTAATTGTGAACCGAAATATATGCTCTTCTCTGCATTTGATGTGCACATATAGTTTGGGTTAAAATTCAATATTTGCTACGTATAGCATTTTCTCCACATTTTCCTACTCAAATTCCCAAGAAAAAGACGTGTTTGCTCATGCTGAGCTTTGTCCTGGGCCATGCCAGGTCCCTCCCTAGACTGCGGATGAGCCATTATAGGCTAAGTCCTGCAACTGGCTCTAAACACATGTACTTACTAGGCAATTCAATATTTAATGAATGAATGAATGAGCAAATAAATGGTGTTTGTGGTATAGTAGGCAGTGTGATTGATTTGCAGAATTCACAAATAAATTTCATAATTTTTATCCAGACACTAGATTACTGACTGGCTCTATACCAATTGTAAGCTGAGTTACAAATGGAAGTAATATGTTCTTAATAGTAAATGTCCAAGTCTGAACCTTGTCTAATGCTCAGATTTCACATAAACTTTTTCAATGAATAAACTGATGTTGTAGATAGTCCTTGACCTGCCTAATTCAACAACATAATTTGTTAACAGAAAAAAAATGTTTATGTTGTAGGATCATTTTTAAAATAAGCTGGCATTTGAATTCAACTTTGGAGGAAATTTAGAGACAGTGTAGAGTAATCTTCTAAACTATTTCTGATACAGCTAGATGGCTAGGACTAATTTTGGAGCAGGTAAAGAGAAGGGAGACAAAAAGAAATATTATAATGTGCTGTTCTACCTTGTAGAGAACCGGTTGTCCAAGTGGGGACTAGAGTTTATTACTTGTGCCTCATAGAATTCTTCTTGTCATTATCGGATCAGTTTGCATCTATGCGTTGTTTCCTGAATCTACCTTTTCATCAGTTCTCACAGACTCTGTCTTCTCTACCACCATTCCTTCAAAGACTTTGAGGCTTTCAGATGCTTGCTTTGGAAAACACACCCATAATTTCCATATTTAACTCCTGGCAACAGCAATTTCTGAGTAATAAATTTTGTAATCAATTTCACCTTGACTATAACATTAGCCTTCCGAGGTGGGACCATGTGCCCTTGACTGAAATCCCCAAATGCTTCTGTGATAAGCCTGTCAGGGAAACCGACTCCACCCCATATCAGGCAGTTGACTGACTGAAAGTGGGGAAACCTTGAAAAGCTGTCAGGGGCATCTATGAACACGCACACACTCATATACACACGTTATAAATGATTGTATTCTGTGAAACAACTACTTAATGAGAAAGCAGTTAGTAACTAATTTGTAACCAAAGTTGGGGATCCACTAAGAGTTCAGTGTCGTTGTCTTTGCTGGAGGAAGCTGCAGCTGGTGAGAATTACTTTTTAACATACCAGCACCTCGATGACTGTCATACTAAATGTATGAGGCATTACATAAGTGGGTGATATGTGTCCCATATCAGATAGTGGGAAAATATTTGGAAAATGAAATAATTTATCTGGAAAGAAAGTTCAGATTTTTGAACTTAGGAAGACTACTAGGTTTTTGGATGCAAAAAAACAATGTCATTGCAAAATCAGTCAATTAAATTCATACTTTTTAAAACTCATTTTGGAAAATGCATTTTTATCTTTAAGTTAAACATTGATTATTACAAATAATTGGGTAACAGTAGCTTAAAATAAATCTCCATTAAGCTATGAATGTCTTAAAAATAGAGCGTGCATATTTTAAAAACATTATGCCTACGGAAACATGTCTATGAGGTAAGAAAGTGTTCAAAAGAATTTACCTTACAAGTAATCACCAGTGGAAAATCTCCTTCATCTAGAAATTTTTTATTTCAAAGGAATATTATGAAGCTAATTGTAATTGTATATTCTTAATGAGAAAAAAAAAACCACTTTTAGTATAGTGCCTTGCACATAGTAATTGCACTATTTATTTTGTAAATAAATGAGTAAATTACTCAAGTTTTCAACAAATTGGTTACACAAATACTTATTAAACAACTACTGTTTGAGCAGAGATGTGTTAGGTTCTACAAGGGTATATAAATGAATTATGTGAAACTCTCTGTCCTCAGAGAAATTTTAAATATTTGGTGGGACTATTATGCACAGAGAAAAGCAATTTTACTTAAAAAATGAGAACAGTCATAGGAGTAAACACTAAAGTACTCAATTGAACATATTATTGTCAAAATATAGAATATGTGAAGCAATTGCTGTATGTTATCACAAAATGGAGAGATCAACATAAAACATTAATATCAGCTTTAATATTTTTTTCTTAGAAAGGGTCACGTTCTATTTTTACTTCGTCCTCTGTTTCTAACATTGTGATTGTCACATTTCTGACTGCTGTAAATTACCAAACTAGAAATGTAATACCCTGGATTTCCTAACTGAAATATGCAAAGGTTACTGGATTTTTTTAAAGGGTTCCCAGTCTATCAAGTTTTGACATCATTTCCTAGGAAAAAGAAAATCTTTAAAATGTTCAAACTGTTCTTTCCTAGGAAAAATAAAAACTTAAAAATATTCAAACTGTTCACTTACAGAGCTGAATTGATATTTTTCTCCTGTCATGGCCAACCTGATATCTAAAGTAGAAGAAAGCATTACAGTAATGAAATCATAATATATGTTTTGGAAATCAAGTAATATAGAGCAGATGAAGGTTATAATTTTTTTGATGCTACATGTATTGAGAACACATTTCTTTGGTACTTAAACAGGAATCTTAACGGTCTGGCAGTGAGTTATGTTTGCATTCTCCAAATTAGCATCACTGCATTAACCACACCAACATTGGATCTCACCAACATTATTGCAAATAACATCTTTCTACCACGGGTGCTTTCATGTTACAAATGCTGATACAGAATGTGCATATCTCTGCATAATACAAATGTGTGATGGAAAGAAATATACCTTGAGAAATTGATTAGCCAGCTGATAATCTCAAATATGTTAAGCTTTTATTTCCCAGTTCTCTTTAATTACAATATTTAGTAAATCATGAAGTAAAAAAAAAACATGCATTTGATTTGGTTTCGCTATTGCCGTTTAGTGCAAGTGAAAACATTCATTGACAGAAAATGGATAAACATTAGTATTTTTTCATCTATTCAAGAAACAGTTACTGAGCACCTTTACAACTAGATCAAGAGCCCATCTATGATGCCCTGGATGAGTATTCTTACACAGATGGCTTTGGCTGTCACAGGTGGGTTGATTAGTGAAGTTGTTTAGAAAAATTGGCACAGCGTCAAGATTACCGTTCTAAGGTGTGTCTTTACAGATCACCTGACATTGGTCTCTCCAGTGCTTTAACTTTAGCTATCATCCTTACGGACAGGCTTTTGGTGAAAAGAAATTAGGGAAAAACATTATGAATGGCTTAAAAATATCCTTTGATCTCTATAGAAAACTATGTCAGAATGCAGATTATGAGATTCACAATTGTTACAAATACTTTTAAAAGGTTGGAGCTGGTAATTGAGGAGAAAAATGAAGAGACTAAGAAGATGGTGTAGCTGGAGTAGCAATTTTTGCCAATACAGCCTTGGTTAAAAGAATTGAAGTTAAGTATGAAACACTGAGCCTTAACAAAATGTCTGTGCTATTAAGGGTGGTTGGTGGGGTGGGGCGGTACTGGGAGTGGATGGAGCTGAGACTGTGTTAGAAGGGATGCTTTAGCAGAGTCAGAACATTTTCATTTCAGGTCATGGTCTACATCACCACATGTGAAACTCAGATATCTGACCCTGTATGAAGAAAAGGATGGCCCTGAAAGGTTGGAATCCAGAGTGATCAAAGGCAGAATGCCTCGTGTTTCTACCCTGAATCTCTAAATTACTTTATATGTTATGGTCAAACAACAAAACTGTCCTATATGAACTCCATTCTGTTTTTCTGTTTTATAGTTAGAATCTGTTAGGTCATGAGCAAAAAATTTCTGATAAGATAAGCTCCCTTGTGTTCAGGAGGGCAAGCACATGATGTAGAAAACATGGCTGAAGAGGAAAGTGAGAGTTTTTCCATCTCACAATGTGAAAGAATTAAAGATTTCTAAATAGTTAGAGTAGGTCAAAACATAAAATTGCTTAGAGGAAGGATGCTTATGGCAATGAAATTATTAAAGTTGTTTATTTGTGGTACAACATCAGGATTATTTAATAACCTAGAGCTATTTTCTCCACTAAATAACTGAATCAACTGGCTTGTGAGGTCAGTCCTATAATTTATTTGATTCATCTTTCCACTGAGAAACACCTACCATGATGAATCATATAAAGTAGATATGAAATAACTGTATGCTTGTTGAAGAAGAATCATTTTTTTGAACAAATTTGTTGACTGGTGGTTTTGAGCTTGTCAAAATAGAGTGCAAATGTGAAGATTTTTTAAAAATTATTTTGTATTCTCTTTTTTAAATGTAATTTTTCATTTCCTAGTTGAATGACTATCCCTCAAAAGCTTACACCTTAAAAAGGAATTCTGAATGCAGATTGCTTCAGAGGATCACAATGTCAGAGGCCATCTGTATGTAATTTTCATTGATTATTTTCACACTGTCTTGCCTATTGGAATGTGTGTGTGTGTTTGCGTAGTGGAGGGGGGAAGTGAGGAGTGGTAATGAGAAGGTCTTCCAAGTTTAAAAAGAAGATGTTGACAGAATCTTGGTTTAAACCATATGTCAGAGATTCATAATGACAAAGTGAATCTGGCTAATAGAAGCAGTTAAGCTTTCCCAATGTCTAAAACAAAACAAAGAAATGAACAGTCAAAAGTATAAACTTCGTTGCTGACATCTGAAATCAGGAGAGTTCATCTCCACAGCTGGCCAGTGTTAGTCGCTGCTGTTACTTTTTAAAAGGCGTGCATTCCCCTGCCCTTTGTTTCTGTCATCCTTCTGGTCTCTAGACATTTGAGTTTGCAATTCTTGATATTAGTTTTGGGAAAGATCCTAACAAATAATATTAAAAAGGATGATTTATGTGCACTTAGAAATGAAATCAGTGATCACTATTAAGTGTAAGTCATGCCAGACTAAACTAATTTCATCTGATGATGGAGCAGCTAGTCTGAAGGATCAGAAATAATCATTCAGCAAACAACATTTACTTATTTTATTTTATTTCCCATCAATATGTCTTGGTGGCATGCATAGGTAATCACATTTTTAATAAGGAAATGTTCTCTTACTTTTAGTTCAAGAAATGCATTTGTGGAATTTTATTATATTTTTATTATATTTGTTATTGTTTTTCTTTGCCAGTCACATAAAAAGTGGTTGCATTGCTCAGTTATGAATGATACTCATTGTGACAAATAGCTTATTGAATGGCTTTTCTCCATTTTATAAATTTTCAGAGATTGAATTCTAGCAGTTTCTCATCCTTTCCCATGTTATTTTGTGAAATGAAAGTGGATTTATGCAATCAATATTTATTTTTATATTCAGAGATATTATATATTTGTCTTAATAGCTGCATTTTCCTACTAGTGATTTTCTATTAATGACATATTACCAAAGATATTAAACTAAGATCTGAGTATTAAGCATTTTTTTGCTTCATTAATGAAGCTAAGGGTAATGTAGGTGTATCAGTGCTTAATTTAATTAAATTTATAATACATTCTTTTATAAGTGAAGCTTATAACAATCTACAGGCTTAGTTATTATGGGTTATCTCTGTATTAGTTTCTCTACAAATATTATTTGTCCATTTTTCTAAAAGTCATACTTCAAGTGACATCAGTAAAATGATTATTAAACTGCAGTGTTCTTGAGATTATATTAGAAGTTACCAAAGCAAGTTAGCTTTTATTATAATTTCATGTCATAGTTTTGGTAGTTCATAAAGGAGACACAAATAATCAGTAATTCATATTTAGAATTTTAGTAGCTTGAATTTCAAGGAAATGCAGAGATATTTTGCTGTTCTACATATGCATTTTATTTGTCATTTTTACAAGCATGCATGATTTTATAATTTACATTAAAACATATTTCCATTTTGGGGGAAAAGGGAAGACAGGAATATTTTCTAATGGTATTTAGGAGAGAACAAGAAAACCGTGGATAAAGACAGAGTATTTCAATGAATGGAAAGAAACAAACCTGAATGAGTTTCTATATTTGAAATTATGAAATATAAAATATGAATGTGGAGAGAAAATGAAAAAGGAATAAAAGATGAATTCAAGAATTTGAACTTGGGCAATCAGCAAAGGGTATATACTATTGACGTAATTAGATCTACATAATCAACGGCAAATTCGGGAAGTTAATGAAGGATCTTTGGGTCAAGATTCTAGGATCCTAGTTCCTGAGATATTCAAGGTGGATTTATCTGCAGTCACAGGGACTCAGAGTGCCACAGATAAATTGCAAGTTCCCGGAGGGCAGTGTCCATGTGCATTTTATTCACCATTTATTTTGCCTGAGCCCAATACGTAAGAGCCCAATAAAAATATTTGTTTAATGAATGGAGACACACACACACGCGCACATATCACACTACATATATATATTATACTATAGTATATCATATATCTATATCTATATATATCTGTGAAAAAACAGAAGTAGGTTGGTATCCTGATTAACAATTCAGGTTCTTCAGGTTATTAATTAGTAGGAGATGATTTGAGAAAACTGTTTCAGGGATTGGTTTGGTCTAAGACTGACAATGTCCGATACAGTAATCACTATCCACATTTGGCTACTGAGCATTTGAAATCAGAGTAGTCAGAATTAAAGTGTGCTGTTAGTAACTGTAAAACACATGAAAATCTGAAGACTTGGGAATAAAATGTACAGTCTCTCATTTCTGATGTTTATGTTGTATTAAATAAAACACTTTTATAATTAATTTCATCTATTTCTTTTTACTTTTTTAATGTGGCTACTAGAATATTTCAAATTTCAAATGTATCTCACGTTTGTGGCTGGCATTTTATTTCTAATGGAAAACACAGGCTAAGAAGATAAGAAGAGAAGTGTCTTGAAGCTTCTCTTCTGATATTAAAAACTTGCATAAATATGAAAGTAGTTAGAAAATGGTTTTAGATTAATAGATTTTTAATCCTCAGTATATTTTTTATGCAAAAAGTTTTGTTTCTCATTTGTAGATATAAAGTCAAAATTCTCAATGTTAATAACTTGATTTTTTTATTTTAGGAAGATATTTCTGTTACGCAATGAAAATCAGTGGTAAAATATCTATGATAGCTTTTCATTAAAATGATTCAACTTAAGAAAAAGTTAAAAGTAATCTTAAAATAGTAATAATGTGGTGTTGTCAGTCAAGAAAAAAATATGTTTTAAGGGAAGCAATTTAATTTGAAGCAACTCATTGCTAATTAAAATCAATTGAATATTGAAAATATTTAAGATTCTTTGACAGCTATCACCTTGAAGGGTCCAACGAAAGGACTTCAACTAATTCCCCCAGAAGAACACTTGAGTACTTTCAAGTGATAAAATAATAAACATAAAATATTGTTTTATTATAGTGAACATTACTACTAAGCTGAGGGTTATGTAATCTAATCACTCTTGTAGCTTAATTTGCTATGACTCACAGATTCATTCCACCCTATTTACATTTCTACACCCAAGTAACCAGGCTTAATTCTTAAATTGTAGCCATTGTATCATCCAGGAGTCTAATTGGATACATTGAAAGAGCACACCTCTTAGTATCCTTTGCACTAGTCATCCCACTGACCCTTCGCATTTCCTCTTTATGGAATACTCTTCCTTCCCCTTGTCTTCTAGTTGACTTCAACAAACGCTTCAGAAATCAACAGAAACATCTCATATTCTACTCTCTTGTCAGGTCTTCCTATTCAAAATTTGATTTGTGAGACTTACTGTAGTTGAATGTTTTCTCTTTCTGTGTGGTCTTTTTATTAATATTTGTCTTTTCCAGTAAACTGGTCCTAAGATCAGGATGAGGTCTTCGTGATGTTCAGCGTTGTATCCATAGCATCCTGCGTGGCGTCTAGCACCTAGTGGAGACTCAACAAATATTTGGTGAATGAGTAGAGCGTCTATATTCATAAGCTCTAAAATGAAATACTCCTTTTTAGGTTTCTTGCCTAATGGCTGCTTTTTGGTGATAAATTTTGTGTAGCCAATTTAAGATTTAATTGATATAAATTATCTGGCCTGAGTTATATTTCTTTTTATTTCAAATATTATTTTATCTCTGAGTGCAGGCATGTTTATTTTGAAAGGTAATGAAAATAATTTTCTCTTGAGTAATTCCTATAAAAATAAATGAATTAGTTCTTCAAAAATAATACAAATGTGCTAGGTGCTATGGAGGTTATAAGGGTAGTTTAGATAGACCTCTTTTTCTCAAGAAGCACATAAAAATAGGGAAATAAGGAAATGAACATAACTAAGGACATATCACTGGTTAGACAGTGATATTAACATAAGAGAGGCACAGAGTTTTTCAAGTCTGGATGATGGAGAGATTATCTCCAACTAAGATAACAATCAAGAAAGATTTCATGAAGGAGGAGGCACTGCACATATGCTTTGAAGAATAAGCAGGGTTTGGACCTGCAGAAGCGTGTAAGGAGGAAATGCATTTTCTTTGAAGGAAAAAATATAAGGAATGGCATGAAGGCCAGGCATTGAGGGCCATGTATGAATGGTGAATAATTCACCATTTCTATAAAGTAAAGGGTGAATGAATGCAGTATGGTAAAGTTGCCCAAATGTAGAATTAGGAGGCATGTAGTCATGATTTCAATTCCTAGCTCTGCGATCTATTGGCTGTGGGACTTCATACAAACAATATCTGCTCTCTAAGCCTCAGTTTCTCCAACTGAGGAAAAATGAGGGCAACAATATAAGAACTTTCTGGGGTCATTGGGAGGAGTAAATGAAATAATGTTTTTTAAAAATTTAGGACAGTAAATCCTAAATTACTTAAAATGGGAGTTAGTTCTGGAAAGTATTTTGGGACAAAGTTATATAAGATCTTAAATGTTTGTAGTTTTATTCTGTAGTCCTTGGTTCTATGTTGCCTCACTGAGTCATTTTAGTATAGTGGTTAAGAGCATGGCCTTGTAAAACAGGCTATATGTTTGAACTCTGATTGGTTTGAACCTAGGTAAATAATTTTAGTCAATTTACTTAAACTTTCTGTGCCTCATTTCCTCCTCTATAAAATGAGAATAATAATTATTATGAAGATCAAATAAATTAATAAATACAAAGACTACAGGACAGTACCTGGGAGTATTATGTATGTATGTAGGAAGTATTATATAAATGTTAGCTATTACTATTGGTTAGTGATCAAAAGCATTTTAGAAGAATGTATCTGAATCAGAGATGTGCTTGAGAAGAAAACAATGTGCCAGCCATGTGTAAGATAATTGGAGTTAGACAGCTTTTGCAATCCTCCTAATTGGAGGAAGTGAGGGTGTGAACAAGAATAGATGTAGTGAGAAATGAGAGTTGAGGGAAGATTTAAAAAGAAATAAACCTTAGAATAGAAAGTAAATGGAAACTTATTGGATATGAGGTAAGGGGTAAGTGAGTGGTAGATGTCAACACTGAGATTTTTCAGTCTGAGGATTGAGACATGATACCTCAGACAGAAATAAGAAATTGGGAAAATAAGCAGATCTGAGACAGAAGTATTTTGGACATGTGTTTGTGTTGCTTTTGGTATTTCTCACTGGAGATGTCTAGAGGTGAAAATGAAGGACTGGAGGTCAAAACATTGAAATATAGATTAATAGGTGATAGTTGAAGTTTGAGAATAACAAGGAAGAGAGGTTAGAGACATAACATAATAAGGTTTGGAGAAGTTATACATGGAAAATATATCTACCAGGTTGGAGGAAAAAGTGAAGTTATAGGAGAAAAGGATAAGAGAGAACCCAAAGCCACTGTTTTTTTATTTCATTTTTTCCAGCTTTAGTGACGTATAATTGACACATAAAAATTGTATATATTTAGGATGTACAATGTGATAATTTGATACATGTATACACTGTGAAATGATTACCACAATCAAGTTAATTGACACATCCATCACTCACATAGTTACCATTTTTTCATGTGTGTAGAGAGAACATTCATGATTTACTCTTTTAGCAAATTTCAAGTATAAAATACAGTATTATTAACTGTAGTCTCCATGCTGTATATTATATCCCCAAAACTTATTCATCTTATAACTGAAAGTGCATATCTTTTGACCAACATCTCCCCATTTCCCCCACCCCTGAGCCCCTGGTAAACATAATTCTACTCTCTGGTTCTATGAATTCAGCTTTTTTAAGATTCCATGTATAAGTGAGATCATACAGTATTTGTCTTTCTGTTTCTGGTCTATATCACTTAGCAGCATAATATCCTCCAGCTTCATCCATGTAGTTGCAAATGGCAGGATTTCCTTCCTTTATATGGCTGAATAATTTTCTATTGTACATATATACCACAATTTCCTAATCCATTCTTCTGAAAGAGAAGAATTGGCTTAGGCCAAATCTTTAGCCCTTGACATCTATGGGTGCAAAGATAATTATAGGAATTGTGTAGGTGGCTGCCTTTTGTTAAATGCCCTAGTGTCTTGAAGAAAAACAACGACAAATTCAGTTCAGCCAATGTCTACTCAGGGCATGCTGTGAAAGTCTCTTGGCAGTATTTAGAGCTATCCATATCTTCCGCAGCTGGATTGCAGACTATGCTGACAATAAGGACTGGGATTTAATCATAAGGGTTGCAGAGGGGTCGGCCCCATGGTGTATCAGTTAAGTATGTGCGCTCCACTGCTGGTGGCCCTGGGTTTGGATCCCGGGCACTCGCCAATGCACTGCTTGTCAGGCCATGCTGTGACAGCGTCCCATATAAAAAAGTAGAGGAAGATGGGCATGGATATTAATCCAGGGCCAATCTTCCTCAGCCAAAAGAGGAATATTGGCATGGGGCCGGCCCCGTGGCTTAGCGGTTAAGTGCGCGCGCTCTGCTGCCGGCAACCCGGGTTCGGATCCTGGGCGCGCACCAACGCACTGCTTCTCCGGCCATGCTGAGGCCGCGTCCCACATACAGCAACTAGAAGGAAGTGCAGCTATGACATACAACTATCTACTGGGGCTTTGGGGGAAAAAATAAATAAAATTATAAAAAAAAAACAAACAAAAAAGATTGGCATGGATGTTAGCTTAGGGCTGATATTCCTCACAAAAAAAGAAAAAAAAAAAAAAAGAAACCAGAGAGGCAGAACTTGCAAAGAAGACTGAACTCTCACCCTTGACAGGTCCCCTGTGCTAAAGTCAGGATCCCTAGTAAGGAAGAAATAGGCTCCTATGACCTGGGATGGGGGTATATGATTTGCTGCCCCTGAGACCCCTGAAATTTCAGATACAGATGAACTTTTCAGGCTTGAAGACACAGATCTCTCCTCCCTGCTGACTACATGAGATCAGCCTTCCTTTGCCCGGAGATAATAAAAGACCTCATCTGAGATGGATGCCTTTCAGGATAGTGCTTGTTTTTCTCAAGATCACACCCACCTACCTTCATTGCTTCAGTTCTCAGTGTAGCCCAAGTGGAAAAATGCTGCCTCTCATATGGGAGGAAATTCCATACTCTAGGAAGAAGTTGTACTTTCTGGCTAAAACATACCTGCAGAAACCAGGGGACATTTGTATACGTGGTGATATATCAAGGTCAGTGAAATATAAAGCTGGATAGGACATATTTTATTAATGGTGTTCTCTCATAAATGGTGTTCTCTCTTATTCCTGATAAGTATACCTGAAATTGGTCCTAATATAGGGCTAGGATGGATTCTTGAAGCTCGGACACAATGATGGCCTACAGAGTGTTAGAGATACCAAGACTACCTTGTCCAGGGATTAAAGAAGTGGTCAGAAGACTAACAGGTAGTCATGTTAGAATGGATTTACCATGTTAGACCAAAGAACCTATCATTGACTCTTTCCTACGAGAGCCCAATTCCCCTTCACTGAGTCAGTAAAGAATGAACTAGTGAAGGGGAACCAACATCATTATTGAAAATAATAGTAGTGGTTGTTCTCTATTGTCCAGAGTTGACTTTGGAAATGCTGCTATAGACTTGCATTCCCTAGTGTCATTCCAAAATAGCAGAAGGCTTACAAGATTCCAAAACAGCAGAATGGGTGGCAGCACTCAACTATCAGAGGCAAGATGGATGTGGTTGCCATAATAAATCCTCGTGGAAACCAGGCTACCTTGACTTAAAAGTATCTAGGCAAAGGCCAATAGGCAGTGGTGTTCCTAGGTGTGGGATAGATGGACAGCCAATAGGGTACTGCTTGCTTTGTATAATCAGAATAAAAAAAAATCTAGATCTAGTGAGTTAGAAGCTGATGTCAGTCTATCAATACAAAATCATGGTCCTTTGCCTAAGTCCCTGATCTATGCCAGTTCTCAGACTTAGGGCTCATCACTTGAAGGAGAGTCTAGGTCCCCTGGAGGAGAAACTCAGCTCTACTATGTTAGTGTATATAAAATGTATACTTAGTCGTTTCTCAAAGGGACTTTGTGGCCATTTACCAGAGTAATTGTACACCGAAGAAAGAGGAATATCTAGATTTTTCAAGTACTCTTGAATACAGGATCTCAGCTGACACTGAAACCAGAAGATTCAAAATTCTATCATAACTCCTAGGTCTAATGAAATCCAGAAAACATGAAGAGTTTAGGACAAATACATTTCATTGTGATTTCAATGATCACATAGCCCCACTTCATGGTAATTTCCCCCAGACTTTCAAAGGCATTGTGAACATGGACATATTTAGTAGTTGGCAAAACACTCACATTGATTTCTTGGTCTGTGGAGTAAGAGCTGTTATGTTAAAAAGAGCAAAGTGGAAAATTCTGAAACTGCCCACAGTTCTAGTCAAGATAGTAAACCAGAATCAATGCTTCCGTCATGGGTAGAAATATAGAGATCAGTGCTATCCTCAAATACCAAAGGACTCAGACTGATGATTCCCATCATATCTCCATTTAATACATCTGTATATTCTTTGGCAAAAGGCAGCTGGGTCATGGTAAATATCAAATGACTACCATAAACTTAACCAGATGTTGTATTCAGTACCAGATATGGTATCTTTAACACACAAATGGAAACTATTCCTTCACCATTTTTCAGTGCAAAGTCAACAAAGGGATGAGTTACTAGATAAAGATGAATCGTTTAGGAACAAATTTGTAGGCAGAGAAAGACTACATCAGATAAGAACAAACGATTATAAAATAGTGAGAATGTATGACTAATGTAACAATATTCTAAAATTAGAATTGGGGTAGCAATAAAACTGATAGAATTGGAAAATAGTAAGAGTGTTCTTTCTCACACTCCTAGGACAAAGGATGATATATAGAATTTTTGAGGTAGAAAAGACAGAAATGAAGGAATTGAATAGTTTTCACCTTCACAGTAAAGTATGAGTCTTCCCACACTTGGGCAAATAGCCCCTTGTTATTTATCATCAGGTGTATACTTTTGTTTTCATAAATAAAGATGCTTTGTGTTAAATAAGATGCTTTATTTATTTATGTTACTTTCTCAACCATATAGGCACTTGAATCTACAACCCATGCTCTATATCATGATTTTTAATAGAAATAGTTTGACTAATTTCGTGATTTTGTTCTGAGAGTTGAGAAAATGAAGGAGCTGCAAGACTGTAGTGTTAGAAAATTCCTAGATGAAAGTATGTAACTGTAACTAGAGAATGAAGTGTGCTATCTCAGAATGAAGGGAAGGAGGAGCTCTTGCAAATACGTAGCAGATTGTTCATAAATGATGAACCATCCATTGAGAAATGGTAGAAGAGCAAAAAGGGAAAATTCCAAAATATTTTATTTCCTCCTGCCCTAAACCAAACCTAAAACCCATTTTATGAGGGTGGTAAGAAATAAAATGTGTTACTTTGACACACTCTCTATAACATATTTCTTCTCAGTTTATGTCGTTGTTTGTTATATTAACTGAGAAAGTAGTATCTCATTACTCAAATAACTTAGGTTCTAATGTCAGCATTTTACATGTGTGTGATTTATAATTACTACCATCAACATTACTGTTGTTATTATTGTTCTAGTATAAAATATATTATAAAACAAAATGTGAATCTAATTTTTGTGGGATCCCTGTCACACTCCTGCTAGACCCAAGTGTTCAGAAGAGCTTAGTTTGAAAACCAGTGTCATAAATGCTTTGTTTAATCCAGACTAAACAAATTTTATAAATGAAGTATACCTTTTCTTATAAAAGGGGAAACGAAATCTCCGTGAGTTAAGCAATTTGGTGAAAATCATGCAGCCTAAGAATAGTAAAGTTGGGACTTAAATCCAAGACTATGACACCAAACCTTTCCAGTAGAGTTTACTTTAGGCTACTGCTTGAGTAGTATTTATTTAAGCTATTATTTGAGTCCTCTGGATAGCCATAAAATCATTGATTTAGTTTCTCCCATCTTTGTTTCCCTTAAGTAAAGAGGAGACTGCCTATTTTGTTCACTGATTGTCTGTATATTCTGTGCCCAGCCCACATTTGTTGGGTTGACATGAGGTTGTGTTGAGTGTTTACTAATCAAACTTTTGTCAGGCATGCCACGACTTCAAATTTCCTTCTATAAGAAAGATCTCCCTCACAGGACTGCTGTTCTTATTATTCTCCTTTTAGAGACACTTGCACGTGTCTTTCAAGATGGAATATCTGGAAAGGGTTGCTCATTGAATTTGGGTGAAGGATGACATGAGATGCTATTAAGAAACAGGCCTACATGAGATGCCTCGTGGTGAGTCCTAGGATGAAGCAGTGGCTCTAAATTCTGGCAAGGGTCCCCTGGTATAAACAGAAGTCAGGAAATAAGAGATGTGAAGAAAACAATCTTTGCCTACTTTATATTTTTCTGTCAGTCTGCTAATGAATTAAATTCTGGTGTTAAAATAAGACTTGCCTGCTGCTGTACATTCATTTGTATTTTTTATGTGCTTTTTCTGTCTATAACTCTCTCCTTACACACACACATATGCAAGGATACATAGAAAAAGGAATGACGCTAGAGAACTGGATGGAACAGTCTGCAAGTAAAAAAGTTAGCAATGGGGGATGGAAACCCCTCCCTGAATAACATAAGATCATAATTGAAAAAGTAGAGATGTGGTAACCTCCAGGAAAATTTCTAGCCTGGAATCTTTGTAGAACTGGTATGTGTGCATGGGCTTAATAGTGAAGGGTAGAAATGAGTGACTGAGAGTCTGCATGATGGCCTGACCCAAAGATGCTGGAGACAGGAGCCACTGTAGCTGATTACAACTTGCATTCTTAAGACAGGTGGGGGAGATCGGCAGGGTTTTCTGCTTCCCTCGAGGGCTCGGTGACCTTGGTGTGTGAAGTGGAGTAAAGAACTTTTTCTAATGAAGATGCATCCACTTTGGGCCTTGGAGAGAAGTAAAGTTGGCTTCTTTAGCCGAGTTCTACAATAGAAGGGCACCCCCCCTCCCAAAAAAAAAGACAAAAAAAAGGAAAAGCAAAAGCAAAAAAACAGAAGAAAAACTTCCAGGTGGTGAGAGGAGTGGGTTTTGTGGAGTAAATTTTTCACAGGATTTCTCAACGTCTAAACACTTAATTAGAATTTTATTTAATCTTCTCAACAATGGGGAGGCATTGAAGGGGTTATGCTTTAAAAAGATGAACGTGATTGCTGTGTCAGGGCACGGAGGAAAGAGTCACCAGAGGTAGAGGGAACATTAGGAGGTTTTTATAGCCTTCCAGAAGAGAGGTAATAAAGACCTGGACACTTAATACTGGATATATACGTTATGTAGTATTTTCTGTTAATTAAGCTTCTTAGTATAATGGTACAGGAAGAGAGCTTGTTCTATATTTTATGGATTTCCAGGAGTGCTAGGAAAAGGGGAGAATGCTGCACCCAGCAATAGTCCATTGAAATTAATTTCTTCAGAGATTCATAAAACCTTGAAAGGACGAAGTAGTTATATACGTACCTTACACAACCACTCCTGATAAATCCCTTTGGATATATGCATCTAGGAGTCATACTGTAAAATGGGATAAAATATAGGTAATATTTATATTGTAACAAGTATGGTCAGATGATAAAATAAAGGCATTTATTGTTTAGAAATTTTGAGCAGCTTTCCCTTGTAAATAAGCTGCACTATGAAGTACACGTATGGAATCTCCTAATGCAGTTGAATATTACCTTCCCACGCATGAGTGGAGAGATTATTGAACAATTAAATTAAGTGTAATTCAGAGACTAGGAAAGTGGGGACATCTGAAATTAATCTGTTAATTATTAGCTGCATCAGAAGAGTCTTCAGAACAAAATAAACAAAGTGGTAAATTAAATTCCACCTTGTTGGAAAGTTGAATTCAGCTGACTTAATTTGCAAGTAAAAATGTGGAAGATGTAAGTGAATAGTAAAATCACACATTTTTCTTTAGCTTTTTCTACATACCTTGTCAGGGAAAGACAAAATGGCATGCAGGAAAGGATGGTAAAATCATGGTTCAGGTGTTTCTGTGCAAGTGTGAGCATGATGGCAGCAAAGCTCAATCTGTACAGTGCTTAAAAATAAGGAAATGAAATGATTAAACAAAATAACTGTTCCACTTCTTTGGCTTGAAAACTAGGAGGGTTTATATTTTAAACTCGTACTTGGAAAGATGAATAAAATATTTAAATAAGATGTTCCTTTATTGCTTCCACTTTAATAGAATTTATTTATAAGAGCATGAATATGAAGTTTTTATGTAAAAACAATGTCAGAACATTATAGATCGTGCACAAAGAGGACAAGCCAAACCTCTGGCCCATATGTTAAAAGACATGCATTTTTGCTTCTGTGGGGGGCTTGACTGTTACATAAGGAAATGAAAGCTCAAGTGACTTCCTTGCTTATAGGCTTCTATATGTTAATATAGAAGCATAATTCTATACGCATCTATTTGTCTCTAGAGTTTGGGTTTTCTGCCCTCCAAACTAGATCTCAAAAGATTGATACTGGAGTGGAGACTACAAGTAGCCATCCATTTATTTCTGTAGCAGTTAAAGAACAATTTCTTTTAAAAATATTTCCTGCACCCTTACTTTCTTTTATAAAATGAGCAATTTCCACAAATGCTTGACATGATGGAGGGATTTAATTCAACAATACTTATTTTTATTTTTATGTACAGGGTAATTTTTGTTCCAAGTTTTGCCTTTTCTAAAATGAGATAAAAATATGATGCAAGTTCCTCAAAGTTAAGCAGTTCAAAGCTCCATTTATAACTAAACTTAAGCAGATTTGAGCAAATTAAATTAGTATGTATTATTTGCCCAAACGTACCATGTGTCTATACTCAATAAACCAAGCATGATAGTTTTATGAGCAAAAAAATTTATGTATTGTACATAATACTGATATGTTACATATAATATACTTGAATTTAAAAATTAATTTTTGGCATATTAAAGGGCAATGAAATGCATATATTTGAAACTCATAAAACTGAAACAATTTTGATAAATCATATTCTTTGGAGATAATTAAAGTAAAGGAAATGTGAAGTACAAAATAGTGTTCAAATTTCAGAATAGTGGATCTCATCTATGCAAATTCAGATATACAGCCCAGAAGAGGAAGAGACAGAAGGAGGGAGGGAGGGAGAGAGAATATTTTGGGTACTGGTGATTCAGCCCGTCCCACCAGGAACACACATGAGAAGAGACATGAATCAGTGTCCTTCCCCAGCTGGTTATGTTACCTGATTCCTCTCAGAGGGTGTATAACTCACTGTACTGAGTGATTTTAGCACTTGAAAATATCTACCTATTTTTCATCCATCTTGACTCCTAAGCACAAGCCAACTTCTACATCCAATGCTTAATGAAGAAACAGCGATCTATCCCAAATCTGGAGGGAAAACAAATACCTGTCTTGGACTTTCATAATTGGGGGATGGCACTTAATCCTCTAATGTAGTGCTTCTGTAAGGGATCTGTATTAGTTTGCTGGGCTGCCGTAACAATATACCACAAACTACATGGCTTTAAACAACAGAAATTTATTCTCTCACAGTCTGGAGTTTAGAAATCTGAAATCAAGGTATCAGTAGGGCCATGCTCTCTCTGAAGGCTCTAGGCGGGAATGAGTTCCATGCCTTTCTCTTAGCTTCTGGTGACACTGGCAATCTTTGACGTTCCTTGGCTTGTAGATGCTTCATTCCAATCTCCAATCTCTGCTTCCGTTGTCACAAGGTGTTCTCTCTGTGTTTGTGTGTCTATCTGTGTCTTTTCTCCTCTACTTATGGAACACAAATCATATTGGATTAGGCCCACCCACCCTAATGACCTCATCTTAACCTGATTACATCTGCAAAGACTCCATTTCCAAATAAGATCAAATTCACAGGTATGAGGGATTAGGATTTCGACTTTTTTTTTTTTTTTTTTTTGAGAGGTCGGTTACAATTCAACCCATGACAGAGTTTTACAGTGAGTTTTGGTTATGTATGTTTTTTTCCCTTCTGTACTGACTTTAGACCCGAGTCCCATTCAGGATGTGACTCTATGGGGGCATAAATGTAAAGATGTTTTATCTTATGCTGAATTTCTCTTTCACTAAGAAACATTGCTTCTTGTAGTCTGAGAGTAGATTATCCATTTTTCTAAATATCCAGCCATAATCAGAGTGTCCCAGAGAAGATACTAGGATAATAACCACTTTATTCTTGATGTGTCCTTAGGCTTTTACTTCTTCTCTTAGCATTTGCTCTGCCTACATCAGAGCTGACAGTAGAAGGGGCAAAGATTTAAGGCCGTCCCTACCACAATTAAATTTAATCTGAGTACGTAATTATGCAGAATGAAAAATTAAGCCAAACTAGTGTTAAGCGTCTTTGAGAGAAATAGCCTTCCTGAATGGAACGAGTTTCCTCTTTGTTTTTAGGAAGCTTTAAATTTAGTAAATCTTGAACAGATAGGGCAAAATCTCACTGACTTATACGAAAATAAGCTACAAGCAGATCCACTTTTATTCTTTTAAAAGACCAAAATAACTCTAAGCTTCTTTATAAAGGAAATATTGGTTAAGAACTGAGTCTGGAGTCAAACAGCCTATGTATAAATCCTAGTCCTGCCACTTACTAAGACTTAGATTTCCAATCCTTAAAATGGGCATAATAATGATAAAAACATCATAGAGTGTTAAGTGAAATAATGTAAGAAGAAAATTTAGCCCAGTTCCTGGCAAAAATAAATGTTCAAAATATTAGCAAATATTCATATGGAAACAACTATTCGTTCTATGAACATTTGTTTAATACATAATTTTTTTCAAGTTGCTTTAGACTAGATCCTGAGATAATTAAGAAAATGAATCACACATTTTTCTTGATTTCAAGAACCTCTTGATTCAATTGGGAAGCTCATAATTTTAAAAGTCATCACAGTAAAAATGGGCTCAAATATGGATAAAAAGAAAAAGTATGTAAGCAGAGTCCAGAAATATCTTATTTCCTGGGAGAGTTGGAAAGAGCAAGAGATGGGAGATCAGAATCTGAATGTTGTTCTTAATTGCCTCTGAATCTGCCATGAAGAGAACATTTTGAGTGTGTTCTCCAGTAAAATTACATTGGTTTATGTGTTATTTCCAATTTATTTACACAAAACTCTGCATATTATATTTTATGAGATATTCTAACAGTTTCCCAGAGTGGTTTGACTATACGTGACTTTTGCCTAATGCCCTGATGTTAAAAATCAACCTCATGGTATAATGTAATGCTCCCGTAAAACAGCCTAATCTAACTGAGGGATAATTTTTCAATTCACACACAAAAATATTCCTTGACATGTAATTCTACTTCTATGAATTTATCCTCAGAAAATAATTAAGGATATGCACAAATATTTAGCTATAAAAGCATGTTTATTTCAAACATATATAATAATAAAAGTTGGAAAAAACAATATAAATGTTTAACTATAGAAGATTTGCTAATGTTTTTATTTAAATATAATCAATAGACATAAAGTCATTTACTAATATTGTTAATTATATGTAACAAAATTGAAATATATTTATGATTTTTTAAGTAATAGGAGCAGATTGCAAAATAGCGTACACTGATTCCACTTATTGTATTTTATTGATGTAAATCATATACATATAGGAAAAATATGAAGATATGTCAGAAGATATGCTGAGAATTTTTAATTTTCTTTATTTTGCTTAAAAATGTTTCCTAGTTTTTCCATACATATTTAACAAACATTTAAAAAAATCTTATTACAAGTTAACTGAATAAGATGGTTTATAGCCACAATTGGAAACTATGGATTCATTCAGTAGAACAGTTAGGGTTTTGTTGATTTTTTAAGGCTTTTTATAGTAAAATAGATTTTATTGTAAAACATTTAACCCTTTTATTATAAAATACAAATTAAAAAAATCACACACAAAATATACATCTTAATCAGTTATTTTGAGGCAAACACCCTTATACCCGCTACCCAGGTCAAAAAGAGAACATTGTTTATCACTCCAGGAGCCACTCCATGTGCCTGTCCCAATTTCAATCCCTGTCCTTCCCCTAATAAACAGGCACTATCCCAACTTACAGCAATCACTTCCTTGTGTTTTGTCATCCAAATGTGCATTTCTGGGCACAATTGTTTAGTCTTGTCAATTTAGAATTTTAGTGCAATGTTGCAGATTCCATGATATTGTTTGCCATGTTTCTCAGTGCTTTGTATATCCTGAGATTTGGCAGCTGGATTAAGAAGTCTCATCAGACTTAGGGTTGATACCACTGGCAAGACTACAGGCGGTGGCGTGTTCTTTCATCAGAGGGTACATAATGTCTGGCTGTTCCTCTTTTTGTATACTGGTTAGAAGCTGCTGATGGTCAATGATTCATTTATTCATTGGGAGTTGCAAAATGGTAATAGTCCAGGTCTATGATTTCTTTCTTATGTATTATTTGGACTAGTTTTATAAAGAGATGCTTACCTTCATTTATAATCTGGTAATCTAGTGGTAGAGTTCACATAGGAAAGGCAAGATAAGCGCTTGATTCTTTAACTTTATTTAGTTTGTTATCTTCTCTGAAGGAGACCAATTAGTTTTCTGTTTTTTGATTATTAGTCCATTGATTTAAACATACTTCAATAACTTCTACTTATTATCTGTTTTGAAACTCAAATTGTTCCTGTAAGAGCCTCTTCAACTTTGTTCTTGAGTCCTTTTGACATGACACTTGTCTTTGACAGTTTCCTCTTTAGCAGTTATAAGAAAAAGTTTCAAGCTTATCTTGTGCATTCCTTGCTTTGGATATGGAATTATCCATTTCCTAAAGAAGGAAATGGTATTGTGAAATTTCTTGGAAAAATATCGTTATTATTATTATTATTTTGTGTGAGGAAGATTAGCCCTGAGCTAACATCTGCCGCCAATCCTCCTCTTTTTGCTGAGGAAGACCAGCCCTGGGCTAACATCCGTGCCCATCTTCCTCTACTTTATATGGGATACTGCCATAGCATGGATTGACACGTGGTGCTTCGGTCACGCCGGGGATCCCAACCCGGACACCCTGGGCCGCGGAAGCATAGCACACGAACTTAACTGCTATGCCACTGGGCTGACCCCGGAAAAATATTATTTTAAGACCACAAGATACCTGGATGCTAGGGATTCTCTTTGATATTGCGGTTGGTCATTGTTTCCAGGCCTTTTAATGGCTAGAGCTAGAAAATATATCCATCTGTCCATCCATATGTACAAACATACATATGTTTGTACATGTAGATGTGTATATGATAAACTCTCTCATGAGTTCATACTACTATTTCATAGTCTAATTTAGTACTGTAGAGTTTTTTTAATTTATTTAATCTTTTCTATATTCTATATTTCCTTTCTTCCACACTAAGAAAACTGCTTTTTGAAGACACAGGGGATGGTAGAATTAGACTATCCCATAATTATTCATTTACTTAATTCCACACATTAGCCTCAGAATAACTATACTAATATCATCCCCATCAATATAACATTCTTACTTATGCATTTTCCATTCTTTCTTCATTTTTTTATAGGTTTACCATAGCCACACTATCTGAGCATATAGCTATTTCATATTATGCTCTCTTCCTTCTAACCCTCTTCTAGTCTTAATTCTGCAAGTAACTATATCATCATTTATTTTCTTGTCATTTTGATTGTATGGAATTTGATCTCTATAAGAATCCTCAAGAAAGACTCATGGGAACAATATTCTGTGAGTTCTGGTCTGTTGATGTAAATTTGTGTCCATTATATTGAAAGTCATTTTGCTGGATATAAAATCATTGGCTCATATTTTATTTTTCTGTGTATTTTAGTTTTGTAACTCCGATTTCAACAAAGCAATGCTGTTGAAAAGCCTAATAAAAATTTAATTTTCTTTCCATTATAAGTCACTCAATGTTTTTGCCAGAGAAAAGGACTTTTTTCTTTTCAAAAAAATTCAGAAATTTTCATAGAATATGTCTTTGTACTAGTCTCAGATATGCGATGCATTTTTTAAATGAGTTTCAATTTTTTTTAAATTTCAGGAACACTTTGGTTTTTAGTATTTGTTCTGTTCCTTTGCTTTAGTTTTCTTTGGAAACTCCTATTTCCATAGGTCGGATCTTGCTTATTGTTAACATTTGTTACTTTCTTTCAGATCTTTTATATCTTTTGTTTCATTTCTTTTTGATTAAAAAAACTCTCTATCTTATATTTCTCTTAAAGCATCATATTCTGTATTTATTCCTTCTTGTTTTCCCTCTAATTTAGTCTTCATTTAAAAAATTACTTTTTCTTTTAACTCAAATTCTTTTCTTTTAGTTCTATCACACTGTCTCTGGGTTTTTCTCATATTAATTTATATAGTTCTTTAACTTGTGTGATTTTTATTAGTGTTTTTTAGCTCATTTTAAAATAGAAGGTTGTAAAGGTTTTGGGATTGCTCTGTTCCATGGACATGTCTTTCTGGTATGCTATAATGGCCTATAAGGATTTTATTCTGCTCCCTATTCCCTCTCTCTTTTCTATAGCAACACTATTTAGATTTGATTTTGCCACTTTTCTGTTTCTTATTTTTCTGTGAAATCAGTTTTCCTGAAATTTTAGAGGAAAGCATGGTTCAGGGTGGTTTTTCTCACTTCACAGAGCTCTTTCTTTTGTGTTTTTGTGTAGTGTTCAAAATTATGATGGCTTGCTTTCTCAGATTTCTTGTTTTATTCCCTGTAACCTCCTCTTGTCTGCCCAGGCATTTTATCTACACATTCTCTCCTTCTTCTCTAATTGTTCCTTTCCTGCTCCATTTTAATGTCACACCACTAGTTTCTTCTTGGTGTAGATCTTTGTTCTGGAAGAGAGCCTTGACTAGTCAGTTTCAAGGAATCATAGGGTCTAGATTTCTCTCTCTCTTTAAGACTTTACTTCAGGGCCTTTGCACTGGTTACTGGATTGGGCAAAATCCCTCCTAGTTTCAACTGTTGTTTCCAGATTGGACCACTATGATTTCAATAGCTACCTGTTAGCTGTTTTAAGGTTGTTTTCTCTCAGGTGCGTCACTTGCTCTGTTGTTTCTCTCTGCTGTCTCCATCACAGATACTGATACTGTGCAAGTCTTGTGGTTTTTGGTGAATTCACCTCACCTGCTTGAACATTGTGGTTTGTGAGAATATCTTTTGTGGTAATTACTGTTCATAGATTCTTTTTTTTTGGCCATCTAGTTGTTCTATCTGTCTTTATACGGGGATTGGGAAAGATTCATAAATATCCCACTGCTGCTGCTACCTTCATCATTTTTTTTTTTTAATTCCAAAAATGTCATATAGATATAGCCTCAATTAATTGGCTCATTTGGTCATTATTAACTGGTTAGTCATATATATTTCCTGTACTCTGGCAAAGGAAATAAAGTAAGGATTTGTCTTTCCTTTTGGATTACAATGGAAATATAGAATCACAACTTGAAACACAAGAGAAAGAAAAATTTCTGATTTGCAATATGTAAGAAAATGTTAGGAGCAATTTAGACCTTAACCTAGGTGCTAATTTTATCTGAGCTACCTGACTCCTGCACCCTCTTGAGGGTACGCCTGCTCTGTGAAGTTGTGTCTTAAGTGGAGACTGTTCTGAATTGCTGGTTAATTTTAGCTTAGTACAAAAGCTCAGTTCTTTGAGTACACTTTCATCAGTGCTATGGTCTGCTACATTTTGGTTTATTCTGAATGTAAACTCCATCTCAAACCTGCAATAGCGATGACTGCAATAATTCATACCAGATACTACAGTGATTTAATTGCTATACAAACAATAATTAATAATTAATCAAGCAGGTAGGTTTAGCTTGAAGAAGTTTTTCTACACCATGAAATATGTGAGGTTTCTGGGACTGCTCACCACTTTTCTAACCCAACCTAGTCTATAGACAGAATTTGGTAGAGCTGACCAGGCCAGTCTCCTTGATGCCACAAAGCACAGTGTTTAGAGCCATAGCAGGCCACTTGGTCTTTCTCCTATGGCAACTGAGACTGTATTTGGGGTTTCAGAATCTCTGTGCCCTCATGGGAATCCCTGCCTGGGAGATACCTTATTGGCCCCTGTTGTGTGTAGTCTGCCATGGTATCACCCTTGAAATAGGCAATAGTCAAAGGGCACTAACAAGTTACCTATATTTTGTCACTTTACGTGGGCTGAGTTTGAGTTTTAGTTTTTTGATCTGCATGTTTTAATTAAATAAACTGTGATGTTTCATTTTATGCATCAACTTGGCTAGGCCATGGTACCCAAATATTTGGTCAAATACTATTCTAGATGTTTCTGTGAAGGTATTTTTTTGGATGGGATTAACATTTAAACTGGTAGCCTTTGAGTAAAGTAGATTGCTCTCCATAATATGGATGGACCTCATCCAATCAGTTGAAGGCTTTAAGAAGACGAGTGACTTCCCCCAGAGGAAATGGGATTCTGCCAGCAGACTGCCTTTGGACTTGAGCTACAATTCTTCCCTGTTTCTCCAGCCTGTGGCTTACCTGCAGATTTTGGACTTGCCAGCCTCCACAATTGTGTGTGAGCCAATTCCTCAAAATACATTTCCATTCTCTCTCTTTCACTCAGAAGAGAGATACACACACGCGCGCGCGCACACACACACACAGACCCTATTGGTTCTCTGGAGAATCCTATTACACAAATTATCCATACATGGTCAAAAATATTACAGAATTCTTGCACTGATAAGCACATGTTCTTTTTCTATTATTCTTTCCTGTGTATGATGTTTTGTTCACTCTTCTGACAATTTGTTCTTGCAGATGACTTTTCAGATAAGACCTAAAGGTACTCCTTGGTAGGAATCTGTACTCAGATAAGAAGGACATTAGGACAGTTCTGCATTAGGCCTTAAGAAAAGGAATTCCACTTTTCTTTTCTGATTTCCTCCTCCAGCAGATGGAATGTAAGATGTGAAAGACCTACAGCAAAGCGGAGGTTCAGGGAAAAATGAGGAAACAAAATTCCTGGCCCAGCTCCAGCCTAGACTGCAACAAATGGCAAGAGGAGTCATGATAGGTCATTTATGGCCTGGCTGTGCTTAGCGAGGTAGGAGACCAGGAAAGGATTTGAGGTCAAGACCCCTTAAAGCAAAATAGAAGATATATGAATTTATATTAATCTATGCTTATACCCATATATGAATGAATACACACACACACATATACACACACATGTGCGTATTTATATCAGTCCCCAAACATAGCTAAATAATTGATCAAGAATAGACAATTTCAAGATTCTGGCTATTTTCTCCTAAAAGACAAAGTGACAGAGATAAGTTCTGGTAAAATTGTTTGTTGAGTTACAACCATATGGTTCTTAACTGTTGTTAATGATAAAAATGAAAATATATCTCCAGAGGCAGTCCTTGTGCTATTCTAACTATATGGATAAATTTATTTAATTGTTCTGAAGGAAGCATTATTGCCAGCATTTTATAAGTTAAGTAACTGAGTTTCAAAGACGTTACATAACCCGCCCAAGGTTATGTGTGATTATATTTGAAGAATCGTCGTGACATTTCTCAAAACTCCGTCATTATTTTCAAGCTCTTTCTACCTTCATTCTTTTCTAAGGGCAAGGGCAAGTGCCGGGACAGATCTTTTAAAAAGCTCAAGTTTCTAATCATACTGCCCTGATTCCCCTTGGTCTATTTAGTTTGATCTCTGGTACATATTTCTCCAATACACTCCTTGTGTGTCTTGTAATGTTTCCTGACACTCAGCCTGATTAAGCAACTTGCCCAAGATTGCATGGGGATTAGTGGTGAAACCATAAATTAAAATTTTCCTTTTCTTTATTTCCTTACTTTATTGAGCTATGTTGCCTTCCCAAAGATATATTATGGATAACACATGTATTTTCAAGTCAAGGAAACTCATATATGTTTCTGGTCTTGCAAATCTAGATAAGAAATGCATAGGCACCATAGGCATAACAAAGTTGTTAGGTTCATATTTTCAAGATTACAGTTCTCTCAAGAAACTATGTCCTTTCTTCCATGCTCATTCTCTAAGTAATCAGAAAGATATTAATGCTAAAGAGTGAAGAGAAGTATGTTATTATACATTAGTTCTATATTGCCTAGGGACTGTCACTCATTCCTTTAAAAGTTCATTTAAATTTTTGTTGAATAGAAATTGTAGCTAAAAGAAAAAATCCCTTAAGCAAAATCAAGCGGGAGATATTTTTCATACACAGAAAGAAAAGGGTTAATTAAACCATCACATTTAGAGCCACTTTTCTAGGACATTTCCTTTTACAGGAGCTATTTGGGCAAATGCATGCAAATTGTACATGAATTTGGTGAGCAGTAAAAGGGTATTGTAAAACTTCATTAATTATAAATTCTAGAGAAGAGACAAAATGGACTTTGAATGAACTGAGTCCATTTGTTCCATTATGTACATTTATCTGCATGTATATGGAATTTACAGAATTGAAATGCCATTTATTGGACACCTGCTAGATGTCACACAAGGCTAAGTGACTTACATTTGCTTTCTCATTTAACCTTTATATTTAATCCATGAGATCGTTACTGGTATCCCTCATTTTACCTTTTAGAAAAGGAAGGCTCAGAGTATCTTGCATAAAGATGCACAAATATGAAGTAGCAAATCAAGCCTCCTAACCAGTTCTGACTTCATCTCCAGCCTTTTCAAGTGCTGTCCTTCCCTGTACACATCTCTTCCATACATCCATGTGCATATACATATATATATATATATCACTCTACTCACATATCAAAGGTATTTGTATTTCTTCATTTGATATCAATAGAAATACCTATTTGTTGTATTTTTAACAAACTATTATTGGTCCAATTCATGGGCCATAATTAACCATTCCTCTAGTCCTATTTGCTCAGTCAATATTTGCCCATAAGAAACATGTTTAGTATATCTCATAGATTCCTTCCATTTCTAACCCATCACAATTTTTATCAGCAGTAGATGATAAATTTTATTAAATGCTATTGTGGCACATCTATTGAGATGAAATTTATTTTCCTCATTCTTAAACTTTTATGCAGTGAGTAAAATCAAAAGACTTCACAATGTTGAGGAGGTTACGGTATTTTATTCTTTTAATGCATTTAATATCTATAATGTTAGATTTAGTTTGCAAATATTTTATTTCCAAGTTTTTATATTTGTGCAGCTGTCACAAGAGGGACAGTGACTGAAAAAAAAATAATGCAAATGTAGGTAAAAGACAAACACATGAAGACGGCTCCTGAGATGATGAGACTCAGTCACCCTCGCCTTTTGGAGGGACAAACTTCCCTGGTCTTCAATTCCCATGACAGTGACAGGCTACCTAGCTGGAGTGCTAAGCCACCAGAGATTTACACCTTCTGGGAGGAGTGTGTGTGTGTGTGTGTGTGTGTGTGTGTGTATGTGTGCAGAGGTACTTGTATGTATCCCTGTGGCCATTCCCAAATGTTCTGAGAAGCATGTGAGCATTCTGGCTATAAGTTCACCTGCTGATCTGGGAAGTCAAATATAAAAAAAAAAATATATTAACTGGATCAGGGAATATTCATTCCTCTTAGCTGCTTTGAAGCTATTATCAGTCAATTCTGACATACTAATTGGCAAATACAGGCTGGGTTCAATCAGGAGGCAATTCCATGGGTTCCTCTGGTCTGACGGAATGATCTTTAAGACTACCAATATCACAGCATTTGTGTTCAAAGGTTCATTCACGTTGGTGTGCAATTGTGAGTTTTTGAAATCAGTTTTATTCTTTCTTTATGAATTGAGTTATTAAAGCTGTTTTTAGGGCCGGCCCCGTGGCTTAGCGGTTAAGTGCGCGCGCTCCGCTGCTAGCGGCCTGGGTTCGGATCCTGGGCGCGCACCGATGCACTGCTTCTCTGGCTATGCTGAGGCCACGTCCCACATACAGCAACTAGAAGCATGTGCAGCTATGACATACAATTATCTACTGGGGCTTTAAGGGGAAAAAAATAAATAAATAAAATCTTTAACAAAAAAAAAAGCTGTTTTTAAATATAAAGACTAGCACACAGAATAATATAATGAACACCAGTTGTAAGTAACAAATTGTTACTGAGTAATTTGAAGCTTTCTTTGTACTCTGTTGCCTTCCTTCCTCTTCAGAGGTTAGTAGTACGTTCAAGGTGATTTGTGTCCTTCCCATTTATGTTCCTATACTACAGTGTTAGGAGTGTACCATATGGGTTTACAATTCTCCATTAATGACAGGATGTTGTACGTATCATTCTGCAATTTGATTTTCTTACTTAGTATGATGTTTTCAAAATTCATCCCTGTTGATATATGTAGACCTAGTTTACACTCTTGAATTGCCAGATAAATTGTATAGAACATACTGTACCATGTTTTATACATTTCACTACAGATGAACATTTGGTTGTTTCTATTTTTATATTTTTACAACAAATGTTGCAATGACATATTTATACGTGGCTTCCTATCTTTCATGTGAGAGTTTTGCAACCAAAAATAGAATTGTTGGTGGAAGAGTAAGCTTATATTCAGGTTTACTATATCTTGCCAAATTGTTGTCCGGTAATGAAGGTGGTCCCACTGTGTGTCAACTGGCTTTGGGAATCTTGCTTTACACTGAGTGAAAAATAGCAGATTGGTCAATCAGAACTAGCCTCAGGGGACTGGGAAAATTGTTTGAGGGTAATAAACAAGTATGTAAATGTCACTGAAGAAAAATCTTTTTAATTTTGTGACTCTACAAAGGGAAGACACACTGATTACCATGACAAAATGGAACAGTGCATTTTCTCTCATTTTGTCGGGCATTTCTATAACAGTGTCAGTCATGCAGAAGCTTCAATTCAAAATTTTACCATAATTTCAAGAACAAAAGAATAAATTAGAACATACTTCACTGGAAAGTGTTCCATGCAATTATTGTAAATTATTTTTCTACTGACTCCTCTAACTTCATGCAGAGCTTCAATTCCTAGAACAGATCCACCAAATGAGAGCCAACAGACTCACTGACCCAGGCCGAATCTGTATCCGGAGATGCTCGTAGGATGGCCAAAATATCATTGTCTAAGAGAAGTCAGAATTGGATATCGGATCACCTATGCCTCTTAGAATACAAACACAATTCTAATACATTCCAGTTAAGAAAAAAAAAAGGCAGAAAGAGAACATTGGCCGTCAGCTGGCATTCAAATCTAAGCAATTCATCTAAAAACCAGTTACTATTTATTACGGCATTTTTTGGAATTTTGGGCTCTATATTTGAAAAGTGGGTGTGTGTGTGTTTAACTACACAGCCTAGAAAGACAAAGGAGAACTACAGACTTGGGCATTGTTGGCTACTGCAAAACATTAAAAAAAGGTTAATGTATAGTAATTTCATTAATCAATCAATGGAGTTTGAGGAGAGAAATTAAATATATGCAGAGACCAGAATAAATCACACATCTGAAAACTGTGGACTTGTCCAATTTCTCTTCAGCTATTTTACTTCTTCCGTGAGTTAGGAATGTGACCTCTGTTTTTGTCTTTTAAAATGTTTGTTTGATATAAACATTGAAACATTAAATAAACATCTATTGACCAATTTTTCTGTGCTCTATGCTTCACTGAGTGCTTGGGAGATTTTATATCAATAGCTACAACCAACTGAGCCTTTATTCTGTGTCAGGATATTTGTATACATTTTTTCAACAATCCTAAAATAACACTGTAAAGTAGAAATTATTAATCTTTTTCAAAAATAGAAGAGGAAGTGGAAAAACTTGTTCAAGGCCATACTGCAGTAAGTAACAGATCTGATCTTCAAAACAGAGACTATTTTGATTCCAAAGTTTGTGTTTTTCACACATATAGATTTTTTTTTAGATGTAAATATGCTATCTTCACCTTTTATTCAAGGATCTCAGAGGCCAATGAGGAGAAAGACATGCAACAAAACTACAACATTATGGCATTCCTTAGCTGAATTTCTGTTTCCTCCCTTGCATCCCTTCAGCTCCACTTTTGACAGAGCAGCTAAGTGAGACTGTTGTAAACATAAGGTAGATCATGTGACAGCTCCGCTCAGACCCTCCCATGGGAGCCCATTCGCACTCCTTTAAAAGCCGAAGTCCTTCAATGGCCTACCTGGTGCTGCAGATCTTCTCATCTTTCTGATCTCATTTCCTCCTCTCTTTCCTGTTTACTGTTGCAGTCACGCTGCCCACCTTGGTGTCCTCTGAACATCCAAGGTAGACTTTTGCCTCTGGACTTGCACTGACTGTTAGAACGCTTTCTTTTGTTAGAAGGCTCTTCCCACTCATTATTTTCTTCTCTGTCCGCCCCCCCGCCCCCACTAAATGCATCATGAATTTTTATCTGCTTCATTCACTATTATAACCCCAATCCTAGAGAAGTGCCTGGCACATAGACAGCATCTATTCAATATGTATTGAATGAAGATAAGTGAATGATTAAATGAATAATCAATGAACAAATGAGTGAATGAACAAATGCAAACAGTGATATAACAAAGGTATGTGCAAGCAGTTAAGTGTTCTCTAAGTCTAACTGTGAAATATAGAGAAGGCTTGACAGAGAAAGCACTTCAAACATGACCTGACAGATGGATTGTGGTTATCTTGGTGGACAAGGAAGGAAAGAGATCTTCAGGCAGAATGAAAAACATAAGAAAATGGAGAGAGTGACTTAAAAAACATGGTTTGTTCGGGAAACTGTAAGCACAACAATTTAGTACTAAATACACACAGCACTTGAAAGAAACTGGAATGCTAAAAGGGAGTCAGATTACGAGGCACCTTGGACGTTATGCGTATCAATCAGGTCTTAGCAGGAAACAGATGAACGCTTACATGGTATATTGGAGAATACATTAACAAAGGGGCTCTTCACAAAGGTGTGAGCAGGGTTAAGAGAAAACAACAAGATACAGTGAAGCATTCCTCAGGTAGCAACACCAGGGAGGTGTTGTCACTCATAGACCTGAATGGGAAAGGGAAGACAGTGATTACAATAACACAGAGAGAGTAATTGCAGCTCCAGGAGAGGACTCCTTTTCAGTAGAGAAATACAACCAACTTGCCACCTCGGGGAATTAATACCCTAAACTCACTCTTCTTTCACCTCCAATGTCTTGCCATTACCTTTCATTACTAAAGCCAACCAGAAACCAATGGCAAGGTAGCCAATTGATGACGCCAGTGTAGCTCAGGCTCCCAGGGCACACAAAGCAGGGTAAGGAAGAGGAGAGAGTGGATCTGGAGGGAAATAGGGAATAGCCAGTACAGGGATAAGAAGTTTTACTGCATAGATGTTGGGGAGCCATTGGAGAATTTTAGGTGGGAGAGTTATAGAATCAGAGTTGAGAAAAGAGAAGATGGCTCTGGCAACAGAAAAAGAATAAATGTAGAAAATCAGTGAGACAGTAGAGAGGAAATGGCATTAAGTGGGATTGCAAGGATGCTGGTGAGAAATTATGAGGTTCTGCACAGAGCAATGACTTTGGACCAGGGGAGGAAAGACCCCAAATTAGAGGTATTATAGCAATTTACATCATAGCTCAAGTCCTGTCAGGAATGTCTGCAGGAAGAACAGTTATCAGTTTCCTGAATTGTGTGTTAGCTTACCTGTCTAATATGAAGAGTAACTGCCTTTCAGCTTTGGTAAGACTTTGCACCTTGCATAGACAGGATACTTGCTCTGAAATTCAAATAGTCCTCTTTACTCATGGCCAGTAATGATTTTAATCAAGATTGAAGCTACCCTCTCCAACTAAATATTTGATTTGATTATTGAACTGTGAAAAGAATCCCTGTTCATTTAATTGCTAGCTTTTTCCTAAGGATAAGGGATATTAAGAATGTTAACTATTATTATAGCTTTAACTATCTGGCTAGCTAGGTGTACAGATAGACAAAGATTATGTGAACACGTGCCAGGTAATGTCCCTTATACAACTGAAAAACCCAGCAAGTCGTCCAAAAGCTCATAGGCCAAAGGCCTCCAAATGTAGAAAATAATAAATTAATCTAAAAGATGCAAATCACGGTTAAAAAAAGTTTTAAGTTAGACCAGACCACAAAACCTGGTCAAGGTTTGAGAATTGTTGATAGTGATGAGTTGACCTTGGCTGAGATTAGATTCAATTCCTGTGGATTTAGCTCACAAACAATGTGAAGGCCATTCACGAAATCACAGACACATGGTGGAGGGAGGACAAGGGGACCCCCCAGGGCCTCCCTTGATCCTTATCATACCCCAAGGTGAGAAGCCTCAGCAGCCCATTTGGATCTGAATAGAGCAAGCTGCCTGGTGAGTGGGGTCTAGAACCATAGGATTACTGCTCTAAATACTCCTATACCAGGGCCCTAGAGTGGGGAGGAACATTTTGGCACTCAAGGGCCTAACTTACAGTAGGTAAAATTCTTGCTTAATCACAGCTGCACATTTCTACATTTTTGAATCCTAACTCTCCCACTTACTAAATGCATAAACTTGGGTAAGTTATATGGACTCACTGTGCTTCATTTACCTAATCTATAAAATGAGATAATAATATTAACTCCTTTATAGGTTTATTGGAAAAATTAAATGAGTTAATTCATGAAAAACACAAGACGGGCACCTGGCATATAGTAAGTGTTTTAAAAATTTTAACTACGGTTTTATCTCTTGCTGTACCATTAAGCCTACTAGGGACTTCAGGTGAGCAGGCTTTTTAATGAACCAGATAAGAAGGATGTTCACAGTGTCTGGAGGACATCTATATCATCTATCTCTCTCTGTTGATCTTCCTATCTATCTGTCTGTCTATCCATCTGTCGTCTGTCTATCTCATAAGAAATTACTGGAAGTAGGAAAGAAGAGAATTGAGGACAAATTAAAATGAACAAGAAAAAATCAGAAGAGAAAGAGGGACAACAGATTAGGCTAAAAGGAGCTGAAGAGAAGTGGTACTGAAGTAACAAGAACCAGACGTAGGTAAAGCAGGAAGAAGTTGAAGCAGAGGCAGCCATGATGGAAGAGAGCAAATATTAGTCCACACTGCACATCGATGCAGAGGGTATTGCTGTACCTGTGGGTTCTACAGCAATTGTTTTTTTATTTACTTTACTAAAATTCATGGAGAGTCAACTATTTGTAAAGCCCTGAGAATTTACAGATATGAGAATTTCTGCCAGCAAGAAATCTCATCATGGAAGAAGTGTTTATATCCAGTGTATTATTTCTACAAGAATGGGAAAGTGAATATCTTACTTTATAAAATGTTTTAATTATAAAAAAATGATTATAAAGAGATGGGGCTGTAAAATATAGCCATTTGTCATCTGTAAACCCAGTCCTTTTTCAGGAGTAAACATATTGTCTAGATAAGTGTTATATTGCAGCCAGGGATGCTCAAGATAATCCCTCAGTCCTCAGTGTGGTGGACTCGGGGGCTAAGGGGCTCTGGCCATGAGCACTTTCTTCTGTTTATTGCAGTGTGCTGTACACTCCAGGTGCACCAAGAGGTGAACTGTTGGGAATCAAGGCTTTATTGGAGGTGTTGATGGATGTTTTCATCATTTTCCTTTGTTATAGAAACTGATGATACCCATTAATTGATCAAAATATGATCCTTAATGATTATTATTCTAGGAATATATTTGTATTTGGATGTTTTTTCAAAGCGAGGTTTTTCTGGGTAGCATCATTAGTAATATGTACCTAAAAAATTGTATGCAGTACAGAGCTAAATCAGTTCTGGGAACTAATTTTTCTTGCCATGAGAGTCAGGCCATTGGGGTGTGATTGCAATTGCTGCTGGTAGCATATGGCTTTTCCCCCATCTTGGAGGGAGAAAACCATACAAAGTTCACCGAAGAGTCATTAATTCCTCTTCTTCAGGGCTGTCAGCTTAGCAGCACATTCTCATAATTGATAATTTTCAACAAGTTATTTGGCAGGCTCCCTACTTCTAGCATTTGTGTTAGAAAAAGTGAAGGATTTCAAATTTTAGTTAAATGTTATTTAACCCCTGAATGACTTCCCGTAGTCTTTAATTATCAGTGGTGAACTGTACTAGAATTCCTAATGCTTTTGTTTTGGTATTTGGAACTTTTACATTATGGATAGTTTTGGGAGCAGTGGAAGTCTGCTAATTAAATTCCTAAAAAGTTTGAATTTGCTAATGAAAGCTTAATGAGATAAATATGAATATAAAACTAGCCAGACTCCTTTACAAATACACAATATTCAAAAAGGAATACAAGGTGGAGAAGGGCCAAGAGGAGTGATTTAAGAAAATAGTTCAAGGGTTCCTTGATGTCCCAGTGGTACAAGGTAAAATTTTTAGGCATGAGTGCTTTTGGTTTATATTCTCAACTCTGTCAGGGAGATTGTAACTTCCTGGGGAGAAAGATCTCATTTTACATTTTTCCACCTTGATACATATTATCTTCCCTTTTTTCCACCATGTTGTAGCTATTTCAATCCCTTTTAAGTTAACTCAGCATCCAACATGAGCATACTCTAAGAGTTCTAACTGACCTTAACTCAGAGGAACGGAGTACCGCAATAGAGAAAGCAGGCTCAAAGATATCTCACAATCAGAGTGACTTTACAAACTTGTATTCCGTTTCTAATCATTCTACAGAAACCTGTTGTGAATAAAGACTCTAGAGACGTTAAAATATTCAAAGAGCGTCTTTAGTGACTGTGTGCTGCACATTTCAGGATTCTATGTTAAACTCGAAGTTCTTGAAAGTAGAACATGAATTATGTATTATTTGACAATAAAGTGGTCCCCTTTTCATCTCTCATGAGGTCCTTTGAATTATCTTGTATTTTTAAGAATACAGAAGGGGTATGTGCTTACTGTAAAGCATCTCCCACGTAGGTGTCCTTCCCTGTGGTCTGGGTGGGAATTTTGAATAACTTTTTAATGTGAGCACAAGGTCTTCTTGGATAACTAGCTTTATTTGGGTCCTTGTTGCCCAGTGGGCAACAGGATGTCACCAAGAAGAAGGGTAGAGGCTGTCATTTCTGTAAAAGGAAGAGTGTTATGCAAGAGGAACAACAACTTTATTCTACTCACATCATTCGTAAAGTCCTATTTGAACTTAACTAAGTAGAAGTGAGCACTGGATAAGGAAATTAGACTTAAAGATACTTTATTATCAGAGTTGTTTTTCAGGATTGTTATTCCATTTCATAATCATTCTACAGAATGTCATCATCCTGAAAGACTCTAGAGATGCTATTAAAGTATTCCAAGAAAGATTTTAGTGACTGTGCACAACACATTTTAAGATTCTCTCCACTGTATAATGATGTAGAGGGTACCTAGTAAATGTCTTAAAATAGGCACTTTTTCCATTGGAAAGCTAATGAATAATTTTCATTATAATTTAAAGAGAAATTAGAAAAGGGAAATAATTTAAAGCCTGCTTAATTCACCCTCATTTCTGATAATAGGCCCTTCTGTACTCAGCCCTTGCTTTTTAAAAGGATATTTTAGCACATGCTCCTTCCTACTGAGTAACCTAATTGGACTTGTTAGGTAAGTCATGAGAAAAAAAAATGAGGTTAAGATTCTTAAAGACCAATTACTTATTGATCTAGGAGGTTAGAGTTACAAGGGCGCTAAAAGACATGAGAACATGCTGGTGTTTACCAAGGTAGTTTTGACCTGGTGTCCACTTTCTCCCTCGCATTACATGAATATTTCTCAAGATTAGGGAAAAAAATAGTTCCAAAGAAACAGGACTATGGGCAGAGGCTAGGACAGGATGCTCCAGGACTTTGTCAGAACTCTGGGACATTGGCTGGTATGTTCCAAAGTCCTCTGCTTCAATTAGAATACACGGATTGCTCACCAACACGAGAAAAACAGTGGGAAGGGTCTCCTGAAGAGCTAGATAAGCCCTTGGAAAAATGATGGCCTTGAAGCTCAGGTGCTAGTGTCCAGTCATGGCGTTAATGATGTTTTCAGGAAGTCAGACTACTATCCTTCCTGTAAATTCACATAGTTGCAGTGAGGCCCAAGTTAGTTAAAGATAAGATATCTCTAAAGAGTATTCCAAGCAAACTAGTAGGAATTATAAATACATATGCACTGAACGGAGATCCTCATGTCAGCCTTGTGGAAATTACTAAATCATTGGGCTGAGGTCAGGATAGGTGGAGAAGGATTGGAAGATTTTCTATATGCCTAGTGTATTCCATAGAGTAGAAATTTAATAGAGATTCTACCACAACATGATTTTCAAATAAGAGTCAGGCCTGTTTAGGGTAAACGATGCATAAGGTGAAATATGTTTTCCATGGCAATATAAAATTTTAGAAAGACTTGAGTTTACACATTGATTCTAGTACTTTGTAAATGAGAACAACCCAAATGTTAGTTTACTACTCCTATCATGAAATTATTTATCTGTGAAATATGATTAGTTAAAATTATTTCCGTGCTTGACACCAGGATTTCTCTTAACAAATGAGTTGTCTTTATTGAAGGACAGACTCTAACTATGGTAGAGATAGTGAACTTTTAAGTACATGAGTTTGTAAAAGGCAAGGGAGGAAAGTGAAAGGCCATTCACTCTGATAAGTTGGTGAAAATCGCCAAGGAAATTTATTTGTGTAACAGGGAATGTTACACAAATATTCTATTTTAAATCATCTGCTATGTGGCCTCACAATCTTTTATCTTAAATCTTAAAGAGATCTTAAATCTCTTTTGCTTAAAAGTCTATGGCAAAGTCTTTATCTTGTATGAATGACAGTTTTAGGGGGAGGGGAACGTGGAATCAAGAAGCGAAAACTGGGTCCTAAGAGGAATTCAATAAATAAACAGCAATAAAATACATAATAGAAAATTAAGAATCTATCAAGAGCATGCAAGTGAATTTGGAACTGAAGGAATTAGCAGGAATGTTGGAGAAGGTACTGGAGTTTCCATGTGAATAGGATGGGGTTTGAAATTATTCTATGGGATGGGATGACTCTGCTAATGTCTTGATAAAGTAGCTGATATGGTTGTGCAAATACAAAATTAGATGAAATTAGATAATGTAAATACATTATTTCAATAACTGAGTCACCTCCATCTTTCTCATAAATCTGTTGCTCCTTCTTTCTCTTCACTCCCCATAGATTTCTATGCCCTTGTGTTTAGCACAGTTACTTAAGACTTCTACTCTATGATCCTACTGGGATCTACTCTTACTGCTAATATTCTATTATTAAATTCTCTGAGTCTGTAAAATGGAGATGACAATGTCTTCCTCAGAAAGTTGTGAGGATTTACTAAAATAAAATATTGGAAGGGGGCAATTTATAGAATTCAAGATGCTAAAAATGTGAGTTTTTTATTTAAGCAGCAGCTCACAACTGCTCTAATAAAAAAAGAATAAAATAAAACAAACAATAGAGGCTCTTCTCCAAACAACTACCTCCTTCCCTGGACAATAGAGAGGAAAGGAACCTTAGTGACTCTTGAGAACTTCTTGATGGGACTCTCTGTTTAACCGCATATCAGAATCAGAACTCAGTCCTTTCCACTGCCAGACCACGGCCTGAATCTTTTCCAATTGCATCTGTGAAGAACGGTGTGTTCCTGGTGCCCCCACGCTAGACAGTATGATAATAGCCTTGAGAAAGTCCTGACCCCTCAACCCCCTCATATCCTTTAAACCTAACTTTCAACTGAGTAGTTACCTGCATATAGAGATGGATGCCAGGCATTTAGAACAAGTTCTGGGATTGGATCATCTATTTTCATTTGGTTGTCGTGGTTGGGCTTGAACTATTTCAGAACTTACTGAATGTGAGTAATGGCTAGATTCTTCTCATTTCTTTACATGAGAATTTGGCAGCACTGATTTAGGATGAATTGAGGTTGGGGTGGAAGTGAGGCCTGCCTTTCTCCAGAATTTTTCCTGCTGTCATTTAACTCAATTTCTCCTTGTTCTGGTCAACGGCAACTACACGTCACTCTGATATCCTTTTATATACGTGTTGACAGCTTTGATGTTTCCACTCCGTCTTCCTATATCTTCCAGATGGAGCACACACAGTTCTCTTAACCTTCCCACGTAGATCTTATTTTGTAAATTCTCTACCATCTTGTGACTTCCTTCAAAGCTTCCCATCTGTTTTCTTTTGAAGAAAACCCATATAGAAAATCAAAAGGCCAAGTAGATATAAAAGTACAAATACTTCTTATTTTCTTTTCCTATCTACTTCATTTTTCTTCTTTGCTCGTTAGCAGGAATAGTTTACAAAAATGCAGTAAGGCTGATATCAAAATGAGTAATTGGCTTTGGTCTGCATAACTCCATGGTTAATCTGGGTGCCTCTCTCTGAAAATATTATAAGTTAGATTTGATGCTGAATGCAATGAAACCAACACTTGAGTACAAAAATAAGAAAGGAAAAAAAGAAGAAATAAAAAAGTTTGTTTTTAATCCCATTGATAAAGACTTCATTAGATTGGATATTGGATCTAATCTGGGTGATGTAGACATGAACAGGAGTGTGGATGACATTGTTTTATTTTTAAGCCTTCACCTCAGATGAATACAAAATAACCCTAAATGATGCTTTATCAAGGTATCCCTGAGAGACTGAATAGACTTTGAAACCACTCAGTATTTTACCTCATGTTGAGTCTTGCCTGTGATCTTACTTTGAGATTGAACTACATGCAATGGAAAAATTTTATTTATAACACACATTCACACATGTTTGTGTGAGTGTCCACATATATATATCCATTTTCATGATGTTGGTCTCTGAGGTTGAGGTGTTGGTTGTTTCTGCCATCTCTCTTCTTTACTCTTTTATTTATTGTTTTTAAACTAGGAATGCTAAGTATATCTCTGTGTTCAGATATTATGTTGGAAGAATTTGTCCAATAGTAGCTTTTCTAACAAAAGTAGGGCAAAATATAAAACGATATGTTTCTTACAAAGCCAATATTTTTAATGTTTTGATTTATGTAGAGTTGGTATTCCTATTTTTTACTTTCTCCACCAATGATTTTAAAAGCTCTTGGAAGAGGAATTTCTTTTATCATTCGTCTTTTCCAAGAGTGCATAGGGTGACAAACAAAATCTTTTATTTTGATTATAATTATAATTTCTAGGTGCTGTCAAGAAATGGGTTTGCATATTATAATTTTAAATTTAGTTTGAATCTACACAATGTATAAGCATCTCACTTATAAGATAGTAATTTGTTGGTTTACAGGAAAATTGAAATTCAATTTGAAAACTAATTTATAGGAAAAGAATTTCTTCCCCTGCTCTAACCGCCCCTTAAAAATTCAGAGAGGTAAAAATTTACTAATATACATGGTGTGCAGTGTAACTACATATAAATCTAGAATGTTTCCCTCCCCCAAATTTTGTACCAATAAAGCTTTTAAATGATCTTTGTTAATGTGATGGTTAATTTTATGTGTCAAGTTGACTGGGCCATGGAGTGCCCAGATATTTGGTTAAAATTATTTCTGGTGTGTCTGTGAGGGTGATTCTGGATGAGCTTAACATCCAAATTGGTGAACGAGGAAAGTAGATTGCTCTCCCCAATGTGGGTGGGCCTCATCGAATCCATCGAAGACCTGAATAGACTGAAAAGTCTATAAGGAAGAGTTCTTTCTCTCTGCCTATCTTTGAGCTAGGATATTGGTCTCCTGCCTCTAGACTTGGACTTAGACTGGAACTTTGCACCATCAACTCACCTGGTTCTGAGGTCACACTCGGTCTGGGACTATACCATCAGCTGTCCTAGGTCTAGACATCTCAGTCTTCATAATTGCATAAGCCAATTCCTAATAACAAATATATATATATATATATATATATATAATATATACAAATTATATGTTATGATATATTATATTATATATACAAATTACATAAATAAGTTAAATATGTTAGTCAGGGTTCTCCAGAGAAAGATAACCCTAACTAATATATTTAAGAATCCTATGTAATAACAAAGATATAAAAGACAAAACCAGACTTGTGCTATTTTTCAATATAATACATCATTTTTTTAACCTTTATTTTACATTTTAGAATTCTAAATGTATAGGCTATATTGTAGCAGTATAGTAAATGTAACCTTTCACGTGATCCCACCATGGCAGTTTCTGTACACCAGGGCCTGAAATTTCATTAATCCAGTGGATTTACCTATTTCTCTATCACAGATGAGGTTTGAAAGGAAAATACTGGGCCGGCCCCGTGGCTTAGCGGTTAAGTGCGTGCGCTCCGCTGCCGGCGGCCCGGGTTCGGATCCCGGGTGCGCACCGAGGCACCACTCCTCCAGCCATGCTGAGGCCGCATCCCACATACAGCAACTAGAAGGATGTGCAGCTATGACAGACAACTATGTACTGGGGCTTTGGGGGAAAAATAAATAAATAAAATCTTTAAAAAAAAAAAAAAAGAAAGGAAAATACTTTGGAAGAGGATATGTATTGACTTGACTTTATGTGAAAGTGAATGAGTAGTATTAGTTCACTTTGAGTGTTTGTTTTCAAAGAAGGGATGGATTAGAGAAGGAAAATAGCTGAAAAGAGAGGAATGTCACAGAAGGAGAAAGACTAGAGAGGCGGGTGATGGATACCATAGGGCTTCTTGTTGCCTGGTTTACATTTATATAAAGGCCTCTCTACTGAAGACCACTCTCCCAAAGCTGACTGGACACATCTCCACTCTGCTTGGGATAAGCAGTTACGTTCTTTTAAGATTTAATCTATTCTTTAACTAGAACTGTGTGAAAATATAGACTACTAAACAGATGCCAGTTTGCCATCTAGGGCAGCCTGACCTGCTATATAAATTCTAGAGAAGGTGGAGAGAGGAAAGATTCTTTTTCTATTTGGGCTTATTGTAAGCATAAGTACTAGAATATTCTTCCAATAATGGTTAGAGTCATGTCTCAACTGTTTACTCGTCACGATCAACTTGACTGCTTTCTGAAGATCACTGTGACACAGTAAATGTTAGAAAAGATAAGGCAAATACTCAAAAATAAATGGATTAAAGCCTGAGCTTTCATCAGTCACTGAAAAGTAAAGATAAAATTGATACACCTATTTTTAATATGTACAAAATGCCAAATTTGATTTTATGCTGAATCGAGTATCATTATAGGATTAAATAGTTTGGCTACTAATTTCTGACATCACAGACATAATATTTTAAAATTTGACTTTTTGACTGTCTCGTTAAAATCTCCAAATATTAGGTCATCACATGTTAAGTTTTAACTTAATACACTATCTTGTCCTTATATTATCTAATCATTTCCAAAATCACTCAGAGTGAAGAAAATAACTTCTTAGTCCTATGCCCTCTAGCTCATATTAATGGGAATGTATTAATGGTTCAATCTTTCATTTTAACATTTTAGGGAAGTTTTCTAATTACCCCCGAATTGAAACTTACTGTTTTTTTCATAATCTTTAACCTCATAGTTGCTTTATTTTATGTATTTATCTATTTGCTTCCTCATTAGTGAACATTTGTTCCAGTTGTTGAGTTAGGAGCTACAGAGGCAAGAGTGAGCAATACACGCATCCAACCCTCATTGGTCTTGTGGTCTTTGGCGAGAACACATTTAAGAGAATCATGAAGCTGTCCTACCATTCTAAGTGCCACAAGGAAAGTATGCATGGGTTCCTGCTAGCAGAAAGTGTTGAGGTCCAGAGGGAGAGGCATAAAATTCAGTCTTCGGTATAGTGAAGTGGTCAGAAAAAACACGTTAAGGTAAAGTGTGAATTCCATCTTAAAGTGTGAATGGGGATAATGGCTGTAGACTGGTTGGAAGGATATTGCAATAGCACATTGATCAACAATAGCATGGTTCATACCATGGTGATACTTATGCTAGAGAAAGTTACATGAGATATTTAGGTAACGTATTCACTAAATCTTGATTAAATAATCTTGCTGCCTGGTTTACAATTTGTTGCCTGGATTCAAGGGGGATATATTCTTAATTAACTCATATAATCAGAAATAATCAAGTTAAATTCAAGCTCTGGATTTCTAGTATTTATTAGGAAATACTATGCTATCCTATTCACAGAAATTTCATAATAAAATGAGGGATATAATATGAATACTCACTCAAAAGTGTAATAATAATAGATAATCAGAAGTAAGCTCAAAAACTATAAATCTGCTATGTTTCTCCCAATCCTCCTGGGTTCTTTGATGCAGAAAGGCTTTAGATCACCAGTAGATGCCTTCTGGTTCTCTGTTTCTGTCCTGTTGGGTCACTTACATTGGAATATTTCTCTTAAATATACTTTTTGAACAGTTAAAACCTATATAAAAAAGTTTACTAGTAGGAAAGTAAAGTTTAGTTTATTTAAAAATATCACTATGTTGTTCAAATAAAAATAGATATATTAATCACAAATAATTTACATAATGCACCAAAGTATAAGGAAAATAACTCACCTAATAAAAACTATTTCATATATATATGTACTTATAGCTGAAGAGAGCGAATGAGAGTAAGGATGAGAGAAAGAGAGTTTCATAGGTATACTCTTAATATTAAATCATATTATCTTAATTAAAATGTATTAATATAAAATTTTCTCAAAGATACCAAGAAAAAAACCAAATTGGAGTGAAACTAAAAACATTACTGAACTTTTAATAATTAACCCTTCATCCTAGAAAAAATTTAAAAACTGGCAGTAGATCTTTGGAAAATCCAGGCCAAAGGCTACTGGGACCTTTATCATTAACAATTATTTCTTCACTTAGAAAAAGATGTGCTAGATAATTCCTTGCATTCCTTGAGCATGACACTTCAAGGTGTTGACTGTTTTGCTGCGTCACCTATTTCTGCATTAATAAAAACACCTCAAAGATTAGTGACTTAAAACAACAACCAACAATTTGTTATTTCTCATTATGTCTTATTACATCAGTTGACTGGGTGATTCTTCCACTAGTTTTCCCTGGATTGACTCATATGGCATCAGCCAGCTGGAGAGTGAGCTCAGCCTTTCTCCATGTGGTCATTTTTGCTCAATGTCACTGGACCAGACTGAGATTTCTCATTTGGTAGCATCAGTATTCCAATAATGCAAGCTCCAATGTACAAATTTTTGTCAAACCTCTGCTTCCATCATGTTTACTCATGTCTCATTGGCCAAAATAGTCTCATGGCCAAACTCAGAGACAATGTGAGAGGGATGACATAAGGGCATGAATATTGGGACATGGGATTCATTGGGGTTCATTCATGACACAATCTACCACCCTTTTAGCAAATAGTGTGTACACATTCTAATTAGATAAGAAAAGAGGAAATAAATTGTGCATCTTCACCACTTAAAAATATAATTTCTCTAAAGAGGTAGACTCCTTTTAAGTGTCTTTAAAAATTGGAAGAAAAAAAGAGTGTTATAACTACTGTCAAACATCTGGGTTACCAAAGAGGGTTACCAGACGGTTGTCTTGCCCTTCTGAAAGAGGTCATCAGTCTGCAGACTGTGGTGAGCTTCTTAGGATCTCTTGGTATCAGGATGGGATCTCAGCTTCATAGATCTGGAAATAATAAAATTTCACTATTAGAGTGTTGTAATATTTGATAAGAACCTTTACAATCTAGAGTATAAAATAAACAAGACTTATTAGGGGAAAGAAAACTTTGGTTGATTTTTGTCATTCTTGATTTCTTAAATATGTGTTACTTCTTCATAAAAAAAATAAAGGGCCTACTAAAGGTAAGGGAATCTCTCCTAATCTTTGGTCAAAGAAATCTGAAACAATATCATTACTTAAGAAATTTCTTAAAATTCAGAAAAGAGATTAAGAAGCACTGTAACAGAGTAGCATCAAATTTTCTTAGCTCTGTGTTTTAATTTAAGATAATAGCCATTGATCAATGCTATGAAAGTTGAGGAATATTATCTTCTTACAATTCATTCTACCACCCTTTCTCTGCCTTCTGATTCTCATTGTTTATTGCTATGGACTGAATGGTTGTGTCCCCCAAAATTCATATGTTGAAACCCTAATGTGATGGTGTTTGGAGATGTTATCTTTGGGAGGTAATTAAGTCGTGAGAGTGGAATCCCAATGATGAGATGAGAGTCCTTATGAGAAGAGAAAGATAGCTAGCCCTCTCTCACTAGACCATGTGAGGATCTATTGAAGATGCAGTATCTACAAGCCAGGAAGCAGGACCTCACCAGCCGCTGGATCAGCCAGCACGTTAGTCTTGGACTTTCAGCGTCCCCGACTGTGCTAAATAAATGTTTGTTGTTTAAGCCACCCAGCCTGTGGTATTTTTTGTTAAAGCAGCTAGAACTGACTAAGACAGAAATTGGTGCCAAGAGTGGAGTGCTGCTGTAACAAATACCTAAAAATATAGAAGCAGCTTTAGAACTGAGTCACGGGCAGAGGCTGGAAGAGTTTTGTGGTGCATACTAAAACAAGCCAATGTTGATGTGAAGAAAATTTTAAAGGTGATTCTTACGAGGACTTAGAAAGAAAATAGGAGAGCTGTAGAGAAAGCTTTCATCTTATTAGAAAATACATAAAATCATGTACAGAATGTTGGGAGAAATTTGGACAGTAAAGACCATTCTAATGAGGCCTCAGATGGAGATGAGAAACACATTATAGGACAATGGAGAAAAGGATAAAGTGGCAAAGAACTGGACTAAATCGTGTTTGTGTTCCAGTGTTTTGTGGAAGGGAGAACTATGCCATGAAACTGTCTATTTAGGTGAGGAAATTTCGAAGCAAATCGATGAAGGAGCAGCTTAGTTTCTCCTAACTGCTTATGGTAAAATTTGAGAAGAGAGAAATGAATGGAAGAAAGAATTGTTAAGCAATAAGGAACCAGAACTTAAAGACTTGGGAAATTCTCAGCCTATCCATATTGTAGACAATACCAAAGGTGTGGCCAAGTGACCGTTTGATAAAGACGTTAGTGTAGATGTGAACCAACGACCTAATCAGCTGTCTCAACAGAAGCCAGGAATAGACATGAGATAATAGCAGCAGAAACACTGCCAGCTAGGACTAAAGGAAACAGACTAATGAGACAGAATGAAGGAAAGCTGCAAAATTTGCTATCCTTCAAGAAAACAGAAGGATCTTAAAAGTGATTCAGAACTCATCAAGTCTACTACTCGCACCAGAGGCCCAGGGGGCAGGGCTAGGTCCTCCTAGGTTTCAAAGGATGGGTCCTAAGACAATTACCTTACCCTTTTTACACTATTATATATAACCTTTATGGTCTTTAAATTATGTTCTCAAAATTCAAACTTTGTTTAGTATTTGAGGAACTTTAGCACGGAAGTAAAGAACATAGACTCTGGAATCAGAATACTTGGTAGTGAAATACCTCTTTTACCTCTTACTATTTATATTTATATATACCTGCACACAGTGATGTATATATAGATATACATATACGTGTGCATGTGTTGATACATATGTATATATAGTAACTGTGTGTATATATACATGTATATATAAAGTTTTTCAATCACTACAAGTGATTAAATAATATTAGCTATTTTTATTATTGTGTACAGAAGAACTGATTCTTACTAACAGCTCTTTTGCCCCAATACTTCTACCTTTCTGATATCTTTACTTGGATTTATCTATTAATTGGTTGGATTTATACATTGGATTTCTACATTTAACTTACATTCTCATCAGATGTGACATTTGTGGCTCAGATTTTATTGCCTTTAGAATTTTGTAGACATTGATGCCGCTGAATTTTGATATGTGGCAGACTTGATTCAAGCCTGATTTTTTTCTTTTGCAGATGATTTGCTTTTTATGCCTGAATGCTTGAAGAATGTTTTCATTTTTTAAGTTTGAAGTCTCCTGATTTAATTATCATATGTCTCATTGCTAAGCAATCTATATCATTTTGTTTTTCTGAAACAGGATATCTTTTATTCTGAAGATTGACTTCTTTTTCATGTCATGGATATTTTCTTATAAAAATCTTTGAATTAATATCTGCCCATTTGTTGAATTTTAATCCTCAGACAATTGTCCTTATACTGTGCCCTTTTTGCCTCTCTTTCATAATGATTTCTTCTTTGTTAATATCTTATTAAAAGTGTACGCAAAATGATTACATGAAACTTTTCTTCTATGTTAGGATTATGACTTTCAGTGTTGACTCATTATTTCAAAATTATTTATTAATTTTTTATATTCTATTTATATCTTCAAATTATAATCTCTTCTTTTGTCTCTCTGTTATTTATTATACTGATTTTTAGTCTTTATATTAATTAAAGTCTGGTTTTTATTAAAACAAGAATTCTTGTTTCCTATATGGCTTAACAGACTTCTTGGTGATTGTTTTGCTCCTTGGGTTAAATTTTTATCTTTATCCTTTCTCTGATTTAGGCTTCAATATATTTGCATAATGTCACACCATTTTTCATCAACTTGTTCACGCCTAAGAAACTCTGTCCAGAACTTGTATTTGTTCTGTAGGTTTGAGTGTTTTCTAAAAGTTGTTTTTATCTTATTTGAAAAGATTTTGATTCCCCACTGATTTTAATCTGAAGGTAGGGAATTTAGTATTCTTCTACTTCTTTTTCTTTCTTTTTTTTTTTTAATTAATTTTTGTGTCAGAGGAGGCTGAGTGGAATGTCAGACTATCAGGAGATTTCTCTGCAGAAAGCTTGCAGGCCGGGAGGGAATGGAAAGATTTATCAAAGTGCTGAAAGGAAAAAAAACCCTGCAAACCAAGAATACTATATTCAGCAAAACCGTCCTTTAGACGTGAAGGTGAGATAAAGATATTCTCAGACAAAAGCTACAGGAGCTCATCACACCTAGACCTGCTTTAGAAGAAGTACTAAAGGGAGTTCTTCAAGATGAAATGAAAGGATACTATGTAACAGCATGAAAACATATAAAAGTATAAAACTCAATGGTAAAGGTAAATATATATTCAAATTCAGAATACCGTAATTCTGTAATGATGGTATAGAAATCAATTTTATCTCTAGTATAAAAGTTAAGAAACTATAATATCAAAAATAACTCTAGCAACAGGCATTTGATAATGGATGCACAATATAAAAAGACAAAAAGTATGACACCAATAACATAAAATACAGAGCAAGAGAAGTAAAAATATAGAGTTTTTGTATAGGATTGAAGGTAAGTTGTTATCAGCTTAAAATAGACTGCTATATCTATAAGATGTTTCAAGTAAGCCTCATGGTAACTACAGCAAAGAAATCTACAGTAGACAAAAGATAAAGAAAAAAGATTTGGTATTAAAGAATACCAATACAAAAAAATAAATCACAAAGGAAGACAGCAATAGAGGAAGAAGGGAACAAAGGAACTCAGAAAACAAATAACAAAATGGCAATAGTAAGTCCTTACCTATCAATAATTACTTTAAACATAAATTCTCCAACTTACATTTAAACTAACAATGAATTTAGACTAAATTCTCCAATCGAAAGACACAGAATGGCTAAAAAGAAGAAAGAACAAGATCCAACATTATGCTACCTACAAATGACTCACTTAGCTTTAAGAACATGCATAGACTGAAGGTGAAGGGATGGAAAAAATATTCCAAGAAAATGGTAACCAAAAGAGTGCAGGAGTGGTTACACTTATATTAGATAAAATAGACTTTTAGTCAAAATTAGTCACAAGAGACAAAGAAGGTCACTATATAGTGATAAACGGGTCCATTCAATCAAGAGGATCTAACAATTGTAGATATATATGCACCCAACATTGGAGCATCAAAATATTTAAAGCAAATATTAACTGAACTGAGAGGATAAATAGAAAGTAGTATAGTAATAGTAGGGGCTTTCAATACCTCACTTTCAACATTGGATAGATTATTGAATAGATCTATAGATAGTAAAATAATTAATAAGCAAACAATGAGTCTGAATAACACTATAGACCAAATGGATCTAACAGACATATACAGAACATTCCACCCAACAGCACTAAAATACACATTCTTCTGAAGTGCACATGGAACATTCTCGAGGAGATATCATGTGTTGAACCATGAAGCAAGTCTTAATAAATTTAAGAAGATTAAAATCGTATCAAGTGTCTTTTCTGACCACAATGTTATGAAGCTAGAAATCAATAACAAGAAGAAAATTGAAAAACTCACAAATATGTGGAGATTAAACAACATACTACTGAACAACCAATGGATCAAAGAAGAAATCAAAGGAGAAATAAGAAATTATCTTGAGTCAAATGAAAACAAAATAAAACATACCAAAACTTATGGGATGCAGCAAAATTGGTTCTAAAAGAGAAATTTATAGCAATAAATGACTACATTAAGAGAAAAGAAAGATCTCAAACAAACAACCTATCTTTAGCCCTCAAAGAAGTAGAAAAAGAACAATCTAAGCTCATAATTGGCAGAAGGAAGGAAAGATAAAGATTAGGGCAGAAATAGATGAAATAGACACTAGAAAGACAACTTAAAAAAATCGATGAAACAAAGAGTTGGTTTTTTGAAAAGATAAAATTGACAAACTTTTAGCTAGACTAACCAAGAAAAAAAGAGAGAAGACTCAAATAATCAAAATTATAGATGAAGGAGGAAATATTACAACTTTATAACTGTACAGAAATACAAAGGATCATAGGAGCCTACTATGAACAACTATAACCCAATGACTTGGATAACCTGGTAGAAATGGATAAATTTCTAGAAACATATAACCTACCAAGACTGAATTATGAAGAAATAGACAATCTGAACAGACCAACTACTACTAAGGAGATTGAATCAGTAATCAAAGACCTCCCAACAACAAAAGCCCAGGACCAGAGGGTTTCATTAGTGAATTCTATCAAACATTTAAAGAAGAATTAATGCCAAATTCAAAATCTTCCAAAAGATTGAAGAGGAGTGAACACTCCTAAACTCCTTTCAAGAGGCCAGCATTACCTTGATACTAAAGTCAGATAAAGCATTAAAGAAGAGAAAGCTGTAGGCCAATATCCCTGATGAATATACATGCAAAAAGTCTCGACGAAATACTAGAAAACTAGCACATTAAATAGATCATACACCGTTATGAAATGGGATTTATCCCTGGAACGCAAGGATGTTTCAACATATGCAAATTAATAAACATGAGCCACCACATTAATAGGATGAAGGACAAAATCACATGATCATCTCAATAGATGCAGAAAAAGCATTTGACCAAATTCAACACCCTTCTATTATAAAAGCTCTCAACAAATTGGGTATAGAAGGAACACATCTCAACATAGTAGAGGTCATATATGACAAACCCAGAGCTAACATCATACTCAATGTTGAAAAGTTGAAAGATTTTCCTTTAAAATTAGGAACAGACAAGGGTGATCACACTCATCACTCCTATTCAATATAGTACTGGAGGCCCTAGTCAGAGCAATTACGGACAAAAAAAGAAATAAAAGTCATCCTAACAGGAAAGAAAGAAGTAAAATTATCTCTGTTTACAGAAGACATGATCTTATATGTAGAAAACCCTAAAGACTCCACTCAAAAACTGTTAGAACTAATAAACAATTTTAGTAAAGTTGCAGGATACAAAATCAACATAGAAAAATTTGTTGCATTTCTATATACTAACAACAAATGATCTGAAAAAGAAATAAAAAACAATCTCATTTACAATAGAGTCAAAAACAATAAAATACTTAGGACTAAATTTAACCAAGGTGAAAGATCTGTACACTGAAAACCACAAGACATTGATGACAGAAATTGAAGAAAACAAATAAATGGAAAGATGCTTAGTGTTCATGGAGTGGAAGAATTAATATTGTTAAAATGTCCATACTACCCAAATCCATCTATAGATTCAATAAAATCCCTATCAGAATTTCAATGGAATTTTTCACAGAAATAGAAAAAGCAGTCCTAAAATTCATATGGAACTACAAAAGACCCCAAATAGCCAAAGCAACCTGGAAAAAAAAAAAAAGCAAAGCTGGAGGCATCACACTTTGTGATTGCAAAATATACTGCAAAGCTATAGTGATCAAAACGTTATGGTATTGGCATAAAAACCAACACACAGAACAGTGGAACAGAATTGAGAGCCCAGAAATAAACTCAATCTTATATGGTCAACTGATATATAACAGGGGAGCCAAGAATACTCAATTGAGAAAAGATACTCTTCAATGAATGGTGTTGGGATCACTGGATATCCACACGCGAAAGAAGAATATTGGCCCCCTATCTTACACTACTCACAAAAATTAACTTGAAATGGATTAACAACTTAAATATAAGACCTAAAACTGTAAAACTCCAAGAAGAATGCATAAGGAAAAAGCTACTTGACATTGATCTTGGCAATGATTTTTTGAATGTGACACCAAAAGCACAAGCAACAAAAGCAAAAGTAAACAAGTGAGACTACATAAAAACTAAAAAGCCTCTGACTGCCTGGCAAAAGAAACAATCAGCAAAATGAAAAGCCAACCTATGGAATGGTAGGAAATACTTGCAAATTATATGTCAGACAAGGGGTTAATATCCATGATATATAAGAAATTCATACAACCCAATAGCAAAACAGCAATCAATCTGATGAAAAAACCGGGAAGAGAAACTGAATAGACATTTTTCCACAAGACGACACACAAATGGCTGACAGGTACATGAGAAGGTGTTCAGCATCACTAATCATCAGGGAAATGCAAATCAAAACCACAATGAGATATCACCTGTTAGAATGGCTATTATTAAGAAGAAAAGAGATAACAAGTTTTGGCAAGGATGTGAAAGCCACTATGGAAAACAGTATGGAGATTCCTCAAAAAATTAAAAATAAAACTATCATATGATCCAGCAATCCTACTTCTGAGTATACATCCAATGAAGAAGAAATCACTGTCTTGAGGAGATATCTGCACTCCAATGTCTATAGCAGCATTATTCACAATATGCAAGACATGGAAACAACCTAAGTGTTCATTGAAAGAAGAATGGATAAAGAAAATGTGGTGTATACATATACAATGAAATGTTATTCAGCCATGAGAAAGAAGAAAATCTTGCCATTTGCCACATATGGATGGATCTTGAGGGCATTATGCTAAGTGAAATAAGCCAGGCAGAGAAAGACAAATACTGTATGATCTCGTTAATATGTGGACTCTGAAACGATTCAAACTCACAGAAACATAAAGTAGAAGGGTGGTTGCCAGGGCCTGGGGAGGTGGGGGAAATGGGGAAATGTTGATTAAAGGGTACAAATTTCCAGTTATACGATGAATAGGTTCTGGGATCTAACATACAGCATGGTAAATATAGTTGACAATACTGTATTATATACTTAAAAGTGGCTAAGAGAGTAAATGTTAAATGTTCTCATTGCAAAAAAAATAAATAGTTATGTGAAGTGATGGATGTGTTAACAAGCTTTATTGTGGTAATCATTTCGCAATATATACCTGTATCGAATCATAACATTTTTTCCTTAAACTTACAGATTATATATCAATTATATTTTAATAAACCTTATAAAAATATTTTGAAACTAGATAGAGGTGATGATTTCAGAAATTGTGAAAGTATTAAATGCCAATAAATCATATAGTTTTAAACGGTTCATTTATATTACATGAATTTTCTCTCAATAAAAAAATACATCGCCAAAAAATCTTGCAAATGGAACCAAAAAAAATTTCTGGGACATAGTTAAGCAATGTTGGGATAGAAATTTGTAGCACTAAATGCAAATATTAGTAAAGGGGAAAAGTCTAAAATCAATAACCTAAGTTCCTACCGTAAGAACCTAGAAAAAGGAGAGCAAAGTAAACCCAAACAAATCAGAAGGATGATAATAATAAAGAGGAGAAATCAATAAAATTGAAACAAAAAAACATTAGAGAAAAGCAATGAAACGACTAGCTGGTTCTTGAAAAGATTAATAAAATTGACAAACCTCTAGCAAGACTGACACATAAAAAAAGAGAGAAGACAAATTATCAATATCGTAAATGAAAGAGGGGATATCTATACAGACCCGGAAGACGTCAAAAGGATCACAAGGGAGTACAGTGAACAAAAATTGACAACTTTTCAGAAGCGAACCAGTTCCTAGAAAAACACAAACTACCACAACTCACCCAATATAAAATTTTAATTTGAGTAGCCTTATAATTGTTAAGGAAATTAAATTTATAATTTAAAAACTCCAAAAAAAAGGACTCTCCAGGCCCAGATAGCTTCACTGGAGAATTCTTTCAAATATTTAAGAAGAATTAACATAAATTCTACACAATCTCTTCCAGAAAATAGAATAGGAGAGAATACTCCCCAATTCATTTTATTAATCTAGAATTACTCTGATGCCAAAAGCATTCAAAAACATAGGAAATTACTAACCAGCCAAAGACAAAGAAAAAAGGAAACTAGAGACTAATATCTTTTTTGATTATAGACACAGAAATCTTTAGCAAAATATTAGCCAATAGAATTCAGCAATATGTTAAAAAACTATACACTGTGACCAAGTGAATTTTATTCCAGAGATATAAGGCTGGTTCAATATTTAAAAATAAAGTAATATATTTTACTGTATTAACAAGCTAAAGCAGAAAACACTCAGGTTCAATTAATCAATTCCAAAAAAATTTTGGCAAAATTCAACATTGATTATGATAAAACTCTCAGAAAAATAGGAATAGAAGGGAACCTCCTCAACTTGATAGAGAACATATAAACACACATATTTTTAAAAACTTACAGCAGCATTATATTTAGTGGTAAAAGACTGAATGTTTCCCTCCTAAAACAGGGAACAAGGCTAAATGTCTATGCTTATTCAACATAGAACTGGGAGTTCTCATCAGTATGATAGGGCAAGAAAATAAAACAAAAAGTGTACTCATTGGAAAGAAAGAAATAAAACAGTTACTATAGGCAGATATTTGTCACTACAGAAAATTCCCAAAAATCTAAAAAAACCTCCTACAACTAATAAGCAATTTCAGCAGGGTCACAGGATACAAGATAAATATAAAAAATCATTTGAATTTCTATATACCAGCAATGAACACATGGACATTGAAATTAAAACACCATTTACAATTTCTCAAAAACAGAAAATAAGTACCAATATAACAAAACATGTACAGGACTTGTATGCTGAAAACTATACAATGACGTTGAAAGAAATCAAAGAAAATCTAAGTAAATGTAGAGGCATACTGTGTTCATGGATTAGAAGGCTCAACATAGTAAAGATGTCAGTTCTCTCCAAATTGGTATAGAAGTTTTATGTAATTTCTATCCTAATCTCACCAAGATTTTTTGTTGACATAGAGAAAATAAGTCTAAAATTTATATGAAAGGACAAAAGAGCTAGAATAGCTAAAACAATTTTGAAAAAGAAAAATAAAGTAGGATAAATCAGTTTACTCAATTTCAACATGTACTATATAACTACAGTAATCAAGACTATGTGGTATTGGTGGAGGGGTGTACATATAGACAAATAAAAGAGAACAGAGAACCCAGAAATACACCCACACACATATGCCTAATTAATATTTGACAAAGGTGTGAAAGCAATTCAGTGGAGGAAAGATAACTTTTCAACAAATGATGCTGGAACAATTGGACATCCGTAGGCAAAAAATTAAAAATGACCTTGACCTAAGTCTCACAAAGACTTGACCTAAGTCTCACATTTCATATAAAAATTAACTTGAAATGGACCATAGACTTAAATGTAAGACACACTAAAATAGTTTTACAAAAAAAAAAAATAGGAGAAAATCCTTAAGATCTATGAGTGGACAGAGTTCTTTGTCTTGACATCAAAAGTACAATCCATAAGAGGAAAATTTGAAAACTTGGACTTTATCGAAAGTAAAAATTTTGCCCTGTCAAAGATCCTGTTAACAGAACAAAAAAACAAACTACTGAGTGGGTGAAAATACTTGCAGAGCACCTATCTGACAAAGGACTAGTATCTAGAATATATAAATAACTCTCAAAAGTCAACAGCAAAAATCAATCTATTAGAAAATAGGCAAAAGATATGAAGAGACATTTCACTGAAGAGGATATGTTGATAGAAATAAGCACATGAAAAAATGTTCAATGTTGTTAGCCATTTGGGAAATGCCAATTAAAACTAAATGAGATATCTTTATGCACACATTGGGATGGCTAAAATAAAAAACAGTGACAACACCAGATGATGGCAAGGATGCCAAAAACTGTATCACTCACATTGCTGATGGGATGTAAAATGGTATAGTCACTCTGGAAAGTAGATGGGAAGTTTCTTAAAAAGCTAATCATGCAACTGTCATACACGCCAGCAACTGCACTCCTCAGATTTCATCTTACAGAAGGGTAGTCATGTTCACGCAAAAACATGAACACGAATGTGTATAGCAGTTTTATTCATAAAAGCCGAACACTGAAGCAATTTAGATGTCCCTAAGCAGGTGAAAGGTTAAACAAATGTAGTACACCTATTCCATGGAATACTCAGAAATAGAAATGAAGGAACTATTGATACACAGAACAACCTGGATGAATCTCCAGAGGATTATTCTGAGTGAAAAAGTCCTTCTCAAAAGGTCACATGCTGTATGATTGCATTTATATAGCATTTTTGAAATGGCAAAATTACAGAAATGGAGAGCAGAGTGTCGTTGCCAGGGGTTAAGTAAGCGATGGAGGGGGAGGGAAGTAGCTGTGGCTCTAAAAGGACTACATCTGAATGATCCTTGTGGGGATGACAATATTCCGTATTATCAACTGTATCAATGTCATTGTCTTGTTTGCAATATTGTACCATAGTCTTTCAAGATGTTACCTCTGGGGAAACACGATTAGGGAACACTAGATCTGCCTGTATTATTTCTTACAACTGCAATCTACAATTCTCTCAAAATTGAAAGCTTAAAAAAAAAAAAAAGATGTTATCATAAAAATAGAGTTGAAACACTGCATTCAAAAACTTAGTGGGGCCGGCCCCGTGGCTTAGCGGTTAAGTGCACGCGCTCCGCTGCTGGCGGCCCGGGTTCGGATCCTGGGCGCGCACCGACGCACCACTTCTCCAGCTGTGCTGAGGCCGCGTCCCACATACAGCAACTAGAAGGATGTGCAACTATGACATACAAATATCTACTGGGGCTTTGGGGGAAAAATAAATAAAATTAAAAAAAAAAAAAAAACTTAGTGACCCATAAATAAGATAGGAACCTAATTAAAATCTTAACACTGTTTTACACATGTTAAGTGGACAAAAAAAATGTAAATACTACAATAAATGTGACATTTTATCTTGAAAAAGAAAATACTTTAAAGCCTAAAGAATTTTGTGCCTAATCTACCACTGGGAAAAGTTTTATTATGGTGATTCCTAAGGCTTTTATATTTTCAAAAATGTTACGAAGTGCTGATGAGCTTTTATTAGAAGAAAAATAAAAATCAAGTTTTTCTTCTGAGAATCTTAGCAACTATGATTTTTTTGATAGGTAATAGGAATAATCAACAGAAAAATAGCTATGCTAGGAAGAAATTTCAGAGCTTAGATAATCTTGTCATTCTTCAGAGGACTTGGTCAGTCATAATGTAAAGAAAAATAACTACATTTTTAGTACTAGGCTATCACGCATTAAGGATGAAAATAATTTGGGTTAGAAAGTATATTTTTTTCTACAGACTAATTCTGCAGAAGCTTGGAAAAAATAGGGAAATATAAGTATCTTAGCTTCATTTTAAGCTGATCTTTGTAAAATGGAATTCTTCCAAAGTAAGCATTTATAGTACCATTTTGAGGGAAATGTAATATTGAAATCTGTATGAATGTGCATTAATTTAATCCATGTGTGCCTACGTTTAGCAGCCAACTGGAGAATTAATATCTATCCCTTCTATAGAGATAAAGACTCAAATTCTTCACAACATTGTAAACCCTTCTTAACTAAATCATGGTTATGATAATAAATTCACATCTTGAAGGGCTTAAACACTATTCTCTTGAACTTAATAATGAACATAATGAAAGTTAGTGGATTACAATCCATTTAAACAATATATTCAGAAAGACTATGTTTCACTGGGGAGCTTCACTAGTTTAATAAGTGCGAATCTTCTGTCCTGCATATACGGAATAAGCCTGGTTAACCACACAAGCAAGAGCAGCTCACTATCAAAATGCTACTGGGAAAGACAGCAGGTGTTTGAAGGGCACTTTATCTCCACACCTGGACCATGACCTTGACACGAGGGCATTTTTTTCCTTTATTAGAAAAAGCCATTTGCAGTGATTTTGTTTTTGAATTAATCATTTGAGAAAACAATTAACTTTTCACACTATAAGATGACAAATATCTATAAGGGTAAAATCTCAAGTTATTCCCTCATCTACTTCCTGTTTGTAGGTCTGAAAGACAGAAGACACTTTAATGAAGGAATTAAAATGTTTCATAAAACACAGGATTTGGTGTTTTGCTATAAGAGTCAGTCAGGCTGGTTTTGGAGTTAGGCCTTATAAACCCCAATAGATTCTCTTTGTTCCATAGGCAGATCCATTACCTAACTATTTTAGAATGCTCTGAATGCTTATTAACTAAGCTGAACTAACTGACCAGCCACTCTGAAACAGGTACCCAGCTCTGTCGCTGGTGTGTGTCTAAAGAGGCATGTGGGAGAGAATTAGAAATTAACATTGTGAATCAGAAATATGTAAACTAGATAAATGGACAAAGTTTTACTCAAGGGGTGGAACTGGAGGGAGAGAACATGATTCCCTGAAAGAAAATAGCCATGAGTGAAGCGGAAGTCTGGGAGATGGGGCCAAACTGCATATCAGGCCCTACAGGCAGGGAGAGCAGTGGGTCACGGTAAGGTGTGAGACTGTGTCTGGCCATCTGGCCATTCAAGGTCAAACACACACACACACCTCCCTTTCCCAGTCCTCTTCCTGAGTGCGTGTGCTTGGGAAAGAGGGGACTGTGATGTACAGGAAAGAGCCATGTCATTGTGATCCAGTTTTGCAATGGGATATCCTTTAGAAAAAACTGGTTACAAAAGTGGAAGCAGAGAAAAACAAGCACTTAGGAAATCTTCCATGGCAGAGATAGCGGTAACAGCAAAAAGGGACAACAAAGATCTCTGATTATATGTATATGTGGTACAAATCACAAAATTCAGGTATATTAAGATTTATAACTTTATTTTCCTTTTTTTCTTTTCTTTTCTTTTTTTTTTTGTGTGAGGAAGATCAGCCCTGAGCTAACATCCATGCCAATCCTCCTCTTTTTGCTCAGGAAGACTGGCTCTAGGCTAAGATCTGTGCCCATCTTCCTCTACTTTATATGGGATGCCGCCACAGCATGGCCTGCCAAGCGGTGCGTCAGTGCGCGCCTGGGATCCGAACCTGGGCCGACAGCAGGGGAGCGCGCTCACTTAACCACTACGCCACGGGGCCGGCCTCTATAACTTTATTTTTCTAATACTCAATTTGATTTTTTTCCTTAACATTCTCATTCAGCTAGAATGTAAGAAACGGAAACAAAAATTTCTCAGAGACCTTCTCAATTCAAAACCCTGTATCCAAGTTGCAAGAGCCTTATGGAAGGCCAAGGGTGAGAGGACCCTCTTGTCATTTCTTCACTCAGATGAGATGCCCATCATCCTGTCTGGTCATTGGCCAAGAGACCTTGTAGGTAAATGCCAAGTCATTCCTTGTTGTCCTTCACCCAGCCTTTTTGTGCCCCACTGCTCAAAGTGACGTATTTGTGACATATTTGGGGTCATGGGAATTATCTTGCCATGCTCGGCTTTCCTAGGGAGCAGAAATCTCAGTGAGACTGTCTCAGCCTCATTGGTGTAGACCTGCTCTTCAGGCAGTAAGTGGATCCTAAAGTGTTTCTGCAGGACTTCCTCCTTCCCAAGTTTCTTGCAAGAATTCCCAGTGTAGGCCCCAACTCTGCAGGACCCACTAGGATCTTAGGCTTCTCATTTTAATTCGTCCTCTCCTTTGTCCTTCAACATAGGGCTGGTTGGACCACTTCAGCAAATGGAAATAGATTGAACTGGGTCTTTTGAGGCCATTATATTGCCAGGGATAATAGAAACTTAGCCAATGATAGCTGAAAATTTTCTAATTTAGAAACCTGGTGTCTTCTCTGTTTACATTTAAGGACCAAGACTTGTGGAGATAAAATCTCAGAATCTAGCTCTTTTTCCCTGCCTTCTAATCTGTCAAATCTCTCCCTAAGGGCAAAGAGTCTAGAAAGGCCTAGTTACTTTAACTTGGGGAAAATGGGTGAGTAGAGAGCAAAAGAGGAAATTATAGAAGTAAGATAGATTTAGATGGATGATCCATGATAGACAGAAAGACAGGTAGATAATTACTCTGCCACATAAGTGAGACCTCCAGCAGATCACGCTGATGGACACTCAGACTACTGAATTACTGGATTATGAATTACTGTGTACGCTATAATGGTATACTGCTGGCTAAAGCTGAGGGACAGAGATTATATTCATTCTTACCCATTATTTAGGATCCTGTAGTCACAATCTCGGCAGCCTTAAGACACAGTAAATGCTAATCTTCAAGGATTTTCTATAGTAGGAGCATTGAAATGTTATTTAGCACTGGAACCAAGTGTTCAGAAGTCCTAAAATGTGAGAGACATGTGACTTTCTTATTAATAACAATGTTAAATAATGTTGGTCCATACTTGACAAAGGAGTATGCAACATGAAACAAATGTGGACCAAAGGCATATAGAGATTACATTCATATACAATTTTTCTTTTTAGATAATCTTTCAAACAAAGACAACCAATATTTAACAGTTATTTACTGAAATTAAAAACAAACAGCTGTATAATATATCAACAAGTGCTTTCAATTTAGATTGATAAAAACTTGTGCATATGACACCCATTAAAGCTAGATACTCAATAGTGGCTGTGTATGGGTAGTTAGGTTTTACTAACTTGTTTAGGTGTATCAGATAGTGTTAGGTAAACAATTCAATCCCTGTAGGAAACTCAATGTTTCCACTGCATCCATCTAAGAGAGAGCAAAATTGGTAGAAAACAAGGTAAAAACACTACAATATCACAGTTATAATAGTATCAAATAATTATCATGTGTCAATTTTTATTTATAACTCTTTTTTTTTGGTGAAGAAGATTGGCCACGAGCTAACATCTGTGCCTATCTTCCTCTATATTATATAACTCTTTTAATCTTGTGACAGCCTTATGAGGGATACACCATTATTATCTTCATTTACAGGTAAGGAAACTGAGGCACTGAGATGCTGTGTAGCTTCCCCAAGTAGGTGAGTGAGTCAGCATTTACAACCAAGCACTTTGGCAATGGAGTCCATGAACTTATCTCCCTCCCTCCATGTCCCAGAAGTTCCATTTCCCTTGGACCTCATAGAACAAGAGACAATTAGTGTGAGCACAGAGGCAGTAGGGCTTCAAAATAGTGTTTCAATTTAAGGAAAGTCAAAGGCAACAATTGCTGTTTAGGCTCAAATTATTGGAGATTTTTAATAAGTTCATGTGTGTTTATTTGGACTGATGAAATGTTAATTTGTTCAATTGATTAAAGTCTTCACACGTGAGGATATGTCATTTAGGTATATATCATTAGCTTAACATTTCTCTAAGGCCCTGTCTAAAGGTTTCTTCCTTAGTGGCTAGCTGTGGTCAAACTGTACCTGAGTACCTGAGGTCATAGGGACATGTGCAGTGCAAGGCGGTAATAAGGGTATTTACGGAAGAACAAAAGTATAAGATGCTTTCCTAAAGAAACCCACAGATCGTATCATCCGATCACACAAAAATTTCAGAAAATGCAGTCTGTGGTAGAGAGGAAAATTTGGAGTCAGGCAGACTGAAATGTATATTTGTTTGCACTGTGACCTTGGGAAAGTTACTTGACTTCTCTGATCCTTAGTTTCATAATTGTAAAATATAAATAGAAATGCGTATGCAAGTGGCTGTAAAGATTAAGTGAGATAACATATAAATCCACCTTGGACAGTGGTGGTAGTTACTTAATATTCACAACTATCCCTATTTGAGCAAGAACATTGTGAGGGTACCTAGGAAAACTGAGTTTTGTCACCAAACCTCTGAGATCAGCCAATAAGATATCTTGTCCTGACTCTCAGGAGTTGCACAATAGCATCTCCTCTATGGCCAAACCACCTGGGTTGGAATCCTACGTCTGTCACTTACTAACTGACTATTCTAGGCAAGTTGCTTAATGTCTCTATGTCTTAGCTGACTCATCTGTAAAATGTGGATAATAATAGTACCCTCATTGATTGTTATGAGGATGAAGTAAGTTATTATCTATAAATTTCCCAGATCAGTGACTTACACATAATTAGCACTACAAGGTGTTTGTTAAATAAATACCTCCAGAATGTATTTCAGATTTAAACTTCAATAACGGATTAGACTGAATGATTTTTTTAGTCACATACATTTCTAGTATTCTTTGATTTATCATTCAAATAGACAGCTACAAACTACAAACATATCTTGTAGAGGTAATCAGAGATGTAAGCTTTTGGGTATTTAGCAAATACTATTTTAGAAGACTGATTAGTTCAGCTTTGCATTGTTGGCCTGAAGCTACCTTTTTTATGGGGCTACATTATTTGTGAGTATTTTTTTTCCAATTGAAATTGTGGTGTCCTTCGTGTATTTAAAGTAAAATAAGGTAAGTAAAATTTTGAATTCATTCTTTATTCCCCAAGACGTCTGACTTCTCATATCCCCCTCATAAGAGTTTGAGTTTATGCAGGAAGAAAAAGAGAAGCCTGAAAGAAAGTTCAGCTACCTTGACATCAAGGATTGTGATTAACAGCAAAAGAACAGAGTATTATGGAAATAGGTGATCAGGAGTCCAAGGCAGTGATTTCCTCCAGTCCTCAAGAGTTCTGTCATGTTAATCTGCAATCTGCTGCCAACCAATCAAATATCTCCCCAAATATGAACTCCATTCTCCACACTGGATTCAAAGTGTTTCAGACTTATTTCTGATCCCAGCATATGATTAGATGCTGACTGAATGAGTCTCTCAGACAAGTGATGAGACACCTTTTCAAGGTTATAGGAAGTAACTCAGACACTCCATCTCAGACAATTTAGAGTTGGAAGGTGGTGGCTGCATTTATTTCTGTTAAGTGAGCATTGGAGGTAAATGGCAGGCTTCATTTTCCACCTTAACACTTTTGTGAGAGTGAATACTGGGTAGCTAAATGCAATGGTGATATTGTAACAAAAGAGGACGAGAACTGGGATTTAACTCGCTCCATCTGTCTAAAATAATATTTCCTATTTTTACCTATTGTTGCCATCTCGAATATATCATATCATAATGATATTTATTGATCTTATTTTTGGCAAAACCTAAACCTTTGAGAATCAACTAAGGGATTATTAAGTATGATTTCTGTGGACTGTAGACCATGCCATATAAACCCCTAATGTATTTTGTCAGAAGATAATATCTAGCTTGAAAGTGAAGTTTAAAAATAAATCTTTTTAGAATATAGTTATGATTAGAAGTTTAAAAGGAGTGCTTCCCAGATGAAACTGGAAGCTGGAGTCCAAAAAAATATAACGTGATGGGGGCTGGCCATGGCTTAGTTGTTAAGTGCGCGCGCTCTGCTGCTGGCGGCCAGGGTTCGATCCAGGGCGCGCACCGACGCACCACTTCTCCGGCCATGCTGAGGCCGCATCCCACATACAGCAACTACAAGGATGTGCAACTATGACGTACAACTATCTACTGGGGCTTTGGGGCAAAAAAAAAAAAGGAGGAGGATTGGCAATAGATGTTAGCTCAAAGCCAGTCTTCCTCAGCAAAAAGAGGAGGATTGGCATGGATGTTAGCTCAGAGCTTATCTTCCTCACAAAAAAAAAAAAAACGAAAAAGAAAAAAATGTGATGAAAATATAGTTAAACTTCAAAAAACAGACCACGCTTGGGTTCTGTGTAGGAAGCCAGAAGCAAGCATCCACAATAACCAATTGAGACGCACATGCCATCAAGAGAGGATAAGGCTCTTTCTAGTTTCCTACAAAATGACAGTTATTGACTTTCAAAACTTTGATACAAGGAAATGTAAAATCTTTTTTCCCTGCCTGCTCTTCAGTGGTGATTCTGTTGATTTGTGCTGAAGATGGGAGGGGAGTAGGGTGGTTAAATGTGACTAACCCATTGACTTGAGAGCTCCACAAAATACAAGTTTTTAAACTACTTGCTCCCCTTGGCCATTCCTGCCTCTTGGTTTAGCTATTAATCTCATCGTCAAAATCAAGCTAAATTCCCTAGCTGCTAAAATTTGTTAGAAACCACAGCAAGGGAAAGGTTAGTGGTACCCATCCCTTTATTGCTGAATGCCTGAGGTCCTTCTTTTTGGCAAGATGATGCATTGTTCCCTGTGCTTTCCTTGTCACAGTCCTACTGTTCTACAACCCAGGACATAATTTTACAATCCCTCTCATTATTAGCACGTTTCAATAAAGTTCAAATTTGTATAGCCTCAAAGCCATTAACATTTTGTAGCACATTCTGGGTGGCACATTTCTCGTTCAGAAAAATGTCTGCAGAGGAATGCTCTTCTGATATATTACACTCCTTGCTTCATCATTTAAAACTTGAGACATCTACCAGCATATACATCTTATTTAAAGTGTCAAAAGAGGGCAAAAAAATTGCACTGACTTAAAAAGCCTTGTTACTTAAACTTCAGGGATCACTGCATCCATTTTCTCCTTTCTGCGTTAGCCATTTTTTTCCTATTTTTGTTTCCATTCATTCCCTTTTAAATGTGGGTCATAAAGAGGGAGAAAATGGGTAAGCATCTTTTAAAAAACAGTATTTAAATCCAAACTTTTAGGAAAAAATAATCAAAATTATTTTTTTTTCAGGCATAAACAAGACAACATAGAAATATCTATATCTTTAGGAGCATTTTCTTTGCAGATTACTATCTTTGAAAAATAATAACATGGCCTTCAGGTAGGTGAGGCTTACAAAAACAAGTGAAATTTCTCACTTATGTAGGGAGACTCAATAAAACTATTAAAGCCTGGAGGGAGGTTCTTGAAGTTTGAATATTAGAGTGCTGATCTCTTTTGTCACTCTTTAGGAATTTGTTACGGAATAAATCACTAAAGAACATCAATATCGTTTGGCTGAGTAGAGGCTCGATATCATTGTTTACTGTATGTGCACCTGCCTGGAGTTGGAATAGAATGGATGGTCATCTCCAAGTTGTGATGGAAAAGCCTATTCTGAATGACTCCTCTTTTTCTTATTTTGATAGTGTAAATGTCACCACTTGAGATTTATTCTTTCAGTGGTTCTCAAACCCTGCTGAACTCTGATTCACCTGGGAAGCTTGTTAACAACAAAGATGCCCAAGGCACACATGCAGAAGAGTCTGTTTGCAAGTAGTCTGTGATAGAGCCTTGACTTCAGCAATTTTATACCCTTCTTATGTGATTCTGATAGACGGCTAGTTTGGAAAATACTGAGTTCAGGTGATTCTTCAGTGGATTCATGTTAAATACAGTCATGCATTACTTAATAATGGGGGTATGTTCTGAGAAATGCGTTGGTAGGCAATTTCGTCGTGCGAACATCATAGTGTGCACTGACACAAACCTAGATGTTATAACCTACTACACACCTAGGCTATATGGTCCTAATCTTATGGGACCACCATTGTATACGCACTCTGTAATTGACTAAAACGTCATTTATGTGCTAGATTGAAGTAGTTTCTCTAATTTATTTCTGCCTCAGAGGATGACCCTCAGAGAACAAGACCAGTGGTGTGCTAATAAAGCGGGTGAAGGTGGGGGTGGTCTATGGGTTTGGGAATTGGGTGGAGGAAGTCTTCATTTGTAGCATTTGCCAATTTCTATGGTGTAAATCCTCTTACTTCAGCCTATTTCAAGCTACTAATGGATTAACAACCATCTTGTTAAATTTATGAATATTTAACAGTCGCTTCTTGTGAGCCAATGAGATGTGGCTCCCGCACACCACTGAGACTGTGAGTAACTACTTCTGAGAAAGAAGGAACGTAGTCTCTGAACATATAGCCCAGGGCCAGGAAGTTGAGGCTAGGGTGTGATACCCTGGTAAGGACATCCAGAGAAGAATTATGGTCAGAAGCAAACAAACAAAAGGACATAAGAAAGGAGATTCTGTTTAGGCGTTCAAGAGGATTTTATTTGGGACACAGTTCTTTGGACCTGGTAAAGAGGATGTATGGATGGGAAATCTCCAGGAGGGTAGCTGAGGTCAGGTTTCAGGTTAATGATAATGTGTAGGCAGTGCAAAACAAGAGGCTTCTAAGAGAGGAGAAGATAAGCCTCTGAACAAAAACTTAATAGGTCCACACAAAATCAAGTAGTAGATCAATCAAGATGCCAAAACCAGACGAAGTAGAGAGATTAAGTCTTGGGCAGGAAAAGGCAAGCAGAGAGAAGATAATTTCTGGGTAAGGTTGAAGCCCAATTCAGGACAAACATCAAGATCCCTGATCCCTGGTACTGATTGCCCTGCTACATGTATGCAGCGTTGGTAGCAAAGGAGAACCTTAATAGATAGAGCTGTGTGGCTAATGAACACTATTGAAATATAGATACTTAAAAGGGAACCTCAAATTATCTTAACTAGAGTGAAGACTTCCTAAAGTACCTATGTGATGTCAAATAGTGTAATGGATGTTAACGTCCTGACATAGCACTATGAGAAACTCTTCATTTCCAGGGTTCTCACTTGGAAGTCACTTTCCAATTTAAGGTTTTCCTTGTTGCTTAATATTTGAGGTTCCTTTTTCAAGTATAACAATATCAAAAATGGTTACCAGGGCCGACCCCATGGCTCAGTGGTTAAGTGCACGTGCTCCGCTACTGGCAGCCCAGGTTCGGATCCTGGGCGCACACCAATGCACTGCTTCTCTGGCCGTGCTGAGGCCACGTCCCACATACAGCAACTAGAAGGATGTGCAACTATGACATACAACTATCTACTGGGGCTTTGGGGGAGAAAAAAAAAAAAAAGGAGGAGGATTGGCAATAGATGTTAGCTCAGAGCCAGTCTTCCTCAGCAAAAAGAGAAGGATTAGCACAGATGTTAGCTCAAGGCTGATCTTCCTCACAAAAAAAAAAAAAAAAATGGTTACCAGCTTCCTGAAATATCACTAACTTATAATTTCTCTGGCAATAGGCAGGGATCTTCAAATTATATATTATCCTTCTTTTCACAGTGGTAAACCCTTGGAGTGCTCACGAGCTTTTGTTCTATCATCTGAGAGTCACTTATAGAACAGGGAGGATTATTACTTTAACTACTTCCCAGCCCCCTCAAGACGGAGGCGCGATCTCTCTTATCCCAAGCAAAAAAATGGATGGTCAATGATTTAGTGACATCTTAAGAGTACTATGGTGGCTCATGAACATATTAGAAGGACAACCAGTTGGCTTTTTCTCAAATAATAGTTTACATAACTATATACAAAACTAATACACTATATTAAGATAAAGGTAATATTTCAAGAAATAATTTGCCTCTCTGTTGTAATGTCAAGAACCTTATATAATGGATAATAAGGAAAAGGAAATGGAGTTGATTTGTACCCACAGAAACAAATTCTGAATGAATAACCTCATTATAAATGAATGTTCATTTTCTTATTTGATTTTGTCCAAATGATTTCTCACCTTGACACTCTTCTTGCAAATACAATCAACCACAAGGATTTAGAGAAAGATAGTACTGTCTTATTGGTTTTATATGTGAGCTGCATTCCCAACCAGATTGCTTCATGAAAGGTGATAAAGAGAATTGATATCACAGAATACAGAGGAATATGCTATTTACAACTGCCAAACTTGAGGGGCTCAGATCAAAAGCCAATTTAAAAAAATTTCCTTGAGATATTAAGGCAGATTATTTTACTTAATATATTCCAAGAACATAATTTCTTTTCTACAGCTTCCCTCTACTCTTTAATATGGACCCTACCTAATGTAAATTGTATTAAATTATGCAATTTAATTTATAAATAAATATAAATTTAATATATTTAAAGGGTTGAAGTACACAGCAATTTAAGAATAATTAGGAAAAGCATAGTGCTCTTATTTGCTTCATCATTGATAATTAGTAAAAACTGTGATCCGAGAAAAGAAGAATACAACTATACCTATCATAAAGATCAAGATAATTTGACCCTGAGCTTCCTAGTGACCAGAGAAAATAGAAAGCATTATTGATTTTATGATTATAATCAGAAATGAGAAAGAAAATTTTTTGGGAAATGAGATATTGTTTTCTCTTTGGGTTGTACGTTAATGTGTATAGGGATACTAAGCAATGTCACATTCAACGTCCTCAGTGATTTATGGTAAATGTGGTATGCACCTATCATGGTGATTCCACAAGAGATGAATCAAACATAGTTGATACAAGTGGCTTTTGATCAATGGATCTTAATATTCTGCAGAAGTCAAATTTAATAGTAAGTATCAGGGCCGGCCCCGTGGCTTAGTGGTTAAGTGAGCGTGCTCCACTGCTGGCGACCCGGGTTCGGATCCCGGGCTCGCACCGACGCCCTGCTTCTCCGGCCATGCTGAGGCCGCGTCCCACATACAGCAACTAGAAGGATGTGCAGCTACGACACACAACTATCTACTGGGGCTTTGGGGGGGAAAAAATAAATAAATAAAATCTTTAAAAAAAAATAGTAAGTATCAAAATTACGTTGGAAAATAATCTCTTAAAATTAGCAATGAGTCTCCTATGACTTTCCCTGAGCTTATACTTTTACTGTTTACATGCCACTGGATCTCTGTCATTTTTTGTTTGTTTGTTTGCTCCACACTTTTTGGTACTTTTTTGGATCTCCCAATTCTGAAGCTAATTCCTTCTGCTCACACATGTATAAATGCATACACTGGACAATATTGGAAATTTAGGTGAATGAGAGTTTTGGAGGGCACTTGGGTATTATCTCAATTCTTTATTGCTGTCTAACAAACTACCCCAAAATTTAGTTGCCTAAAACAATTATTTTGCTAGAAATCTTCAGTTTGGGCAGGACTCTGTGGAGATGTTTATCTCACCTCTATGAGTCATCAGCTGGGGTTTCTCAACTGGAACTAAAGGATCCATTTCCAAGATGACTGACTCACAAGGCTGGCAAGATGTCACTGGGTATCAATTGGGGGGATCACTGGGGGCTATTGGCTGGGGGCTATTTCCCATCCACCTGGGCTTCTCTATGGTGTTGCCTTTACTTTCTCAACACATAGGTTCAAAAAGTGAGTGTTCCAAGAGACAGGAAGTGGAAGCTGCCAGACTCTTACTGATCTGGAAATCCACACAGGACAACTTTTACTATATTCTTATTGGTTAAGCAGTCAGATCCCACTCATATCCAAGGAAAAGGAACATTGACCTACCTCTTGATGGAAAAAGTATAAAAAAATTATGGCCTCCTTAAATCTACCACAGAAGTGTTGCCATTTTAGTGTCTCAGAATGTTAATATGCTTCTGCCATATGCAAAGTTACAGTAGGTGGCCATTAACACAGTGTGATTTTTCTTTCATTCAAATTAATTGTCCCAACAGCCTGCAAGGGTGCCTAAAGTTTAGTTACAGAATTTTAGAGGTAGAATTTATCTCTTATTCCCTCATTTTAACAATGAGAAGAAAAGAATAAAGGAAACTCGAGTGTTAAATGCACAATCAGTCAGTAGCAAAATTCAAGTGTAATCCAGAACTTCTATAAGAGTTCCTTGTCCCATCTTTGGATTATGCATTGTCTTCGGAAAGCTCCCATTATCACATACACAGGAAATCCAAGATGTCTCGACATCATCACAAGGTAAATTTACTAGATTGGCTAACTGTTCCTAGTGAATAAAAGGCTCTGAGAGAATGAAGCACATACATTTGGAAGGTGAAAGAAATCTTAGAAAGATTGAAGACACATGTAAATACTTTACGGATAGGGAGTGGGTGTAGGTAGAGAATAGAATTAATGAAGTAGAAATAGAAAGAAACATACAGACACTGGATGATTTAAATGAATAAAAGAGAGAAGCAGAAAATAAATTTTGAGGGAAATTCTTAGGTTTCATCCTGAGGACAAAAAGAAAGGATTTAACAGGTCTTATTTTAGTTTAATTTAAGCACTAACTAGAATAAAAGTGTAATTACGATATTTTGATCTGTAAATATATAAAAATGACAGCTCTTTTGCATAAGAAAGTATAAAAATGATCTGCATTATGCTTTGTTGAAGAATAATAAGTAATGTCTTAAATAGCACATAGCCCATCTAAATGGCTTTTACACAGCATCTTCCTTTATTCAATTCTACAAGATTTTAAAAACTGCTTGAAATTGATTAGGCTATCTTTGGTTCCCTAACATAATAAAGCTTAAAAAATAGCTTTCACTGTGCTGCAATATATTGTAATTTAAGTTGAGTGATTTTCTAGCTGAGTTAGGTATACGATGAGCCAAACCACAGTCTGGCCTTAGGTGAACCTATTCTAAGAAGAAGCAACTTATATGTTAACTTGTTTTAGCAGATAAAGCACAGGAGACGCTGTTTATTAACCTTGTTCTCAGCAGGCGGAGGTTTTGTATGTTGTAGCACATCTGCATGGTTGTGCTGAATTGACCAATTTGGCCAAATTGACCAGTCGGAGCTAGGGATGAACAATAAGCCTTAATTATAATTTAGATGTAGATATCAGCTTTTTGGGTTTTTTTTTGTTTTTGTTTTTTTTTTTCAGAAAAGTAGAGATAGCTTGCCATTATGTTATACAAAACCAGGGGGAGAATCAACCAATGCATTCAACTATTTTTCTCTGGATAGCACAAAAATAACCTACATCAAATACTACTATAATAGTTGTATAATCATGACAACAAATAATATTCTAAAATAGTTACTGATACATGTCAGGACAGTTAGCTGAAAGTAATAAACACTGACTCTAGCTGATTTAAACAAAAGTTGGGTTTATTCAAAGAAAGTTCTGAAAACGCCAGAAATTCAGGCTCAATGCATTTATGGTCAGTGATGAAGCCTCAAAATCCTGCCATAGAGCTGGTCCAGTGATGACACTAGTGGGCTACCACTGCTCCAGTGACACACTAGCATGGAACCCTCAGCTAGAAGGGCTGCCATGGCTTGCCACATATCTCCCAAATGAGTTCTGTGGTTCCTAGATTTGGTCCGGACAGGTACAACTCATGAGTGGAGCCAAAGTGTCTTGGCTCAGGCTACCACAATAAAGTATCATAGATAGGTGGCTTAAACAAAAGAAATTTATTTTCTCACAGTTCTGTAGCCTGGAAAGTCCAACGTTAAGGTCCAGCTGGGTTTGGTTTCTAGTGAGGGTCCTCTTCCTGGTTTATGAATGGCTTCCTTTTGCTGTATCTTCACATGGAAAACAGAGAGAGAGAGAGGGAGAGAGAGAAAGAGAGGAAATAAGCCCTCCTAATTATAAGGTCACTAATCCCATCATGGAGGCCCCATCCTTATGACCTTATCTAAACCTAATTACTTCCCGAAAGGTTCCACCTCCAAATACCTTCATGTTGGGGTTTAGGGCTTTAACATATGAATTTTGGGGAAATGCAAGCATTCAGTCCACAGCATAAGGTCCCCTGATATCAAGTCATTGGCATTTGTGGTTTGAAGAATGTAGTGAGCCCTTGGCAACTCTGGAGGCAGGTGGCTTAGAGAAAAAAACATTCTGACTTCATTCGTCTTCCTTCTTTGTCTTTGATCTAATGTTGGAGCTTCTGTGAAATTAATAAATGAAACTTCAACTAAACTGGAGTCGAGAAGGCTTGTAGGGGGAGCTCTCACTCCCTATCATACATTGTCAATTACTCCAAACAGGAAGAGATGTATGCTTGCATCACTGACAGGAAGGTGTTTTCTACTTTACTACCCAGCAGGTGGAAGGAAGATTTCTCTCCCGCCCAGGAACAGCACAATCACTGAGATACTGGAGCGACCCAACCAGTGGGAAGCCTCTATACACTTTGGACTCCCAGTTTCCTTCAAAGGACTTTTTGATTATTACAGCCCCTCCAAACTCTTCCTTTTCTCTACAAAAGCAAGCTCCCCTCCTCTGATCTCCAGATTTGCCTATGGTCCACTGTAGCCTGCATATCCTGAATTGCAATTCTTTTGATTGTTCCCCAAAAAACTTATTTTCTGGGGAAACCCACTGACCAATTTACTTTTTAAGTTGACACTTCCCACTGGCTGGTATTCCAGGAGGGCATGGGGGTCCTCCTCTTTTGTCAAAGTGCCTATGAGCTAAGCGTTCCTAAGAGATATAGAAATATATCTATATAAAATGAATGAATGATTCCCCATGTTCATACTAAATTCTGCATTTCTCTTGTCCAAAAAATGTGTAATTTTTGTTTTAACCCGAGCCAGATTTTCAGTCATGCTAGACCTAAGTTTTTGCAAGTCCCCAAGCTTTAGTGTCTTTGCTATAAGAATACCTATTTTATGCTTTTCCCCAATTTGAACATGTCTTTGTCCAGGTACCTTCCCCACTGCAGCTGTCTAGACCTCAGCCCATCCAGTTCTGCTCCTGCCTCAAACTGATTCTTAACACAGATGGTATCTAGGGATTGGATAAAGAAGGACATGCTCCTTCATGGTCAAAATGGCTCTAGAAGTATTTTCTGGGCTGAAATTGAAATGGTTATAGCCTAAAATGATAACACCCTTTGAGGGAATTTCTTCACCATCTTACAGTAAGAAATTATGGCATTTTCCCAGATATATGAATTTAACTTGTCTTTTTGGGGGCTACTAGCAATATTGTGCCAAATAAATTATAACCCAGTCCTATAATTAATCCTATAACAAATCCTATAACATTTCAATATCATATGTAGAATTTATGATTCCCCAACTATAAGTTTTACATTCTCAGTGGAAGTTTTGATATAAATGTTGAAAATGTCTTAACTGTATAATGAAGTAGAAGAACCTTATTTCAACTCACTTAATGTCTATTAAAACATCACAAAGTATTTATTGATTTATTAAAAGAAAAATGAGAGAAAACATAAATTGGTTGGTTGTTCATCCAGAAGTTTATTCAACAGAGATGTAATTTAAATAGATTTTGAAAAACTCTTAATTGGACTTAATTGACTAGTAAGACATGGCATCTACGGAAACCTCAGTATGTCAATATTTGAGATAGGAAATCATATTCTATTAATTCTCCACAATCAAAACAAATGTAAGATGCTCATTTAACATTGGTTTCTTGTACAGCATATACTGACGGGTAATTTTCTGATGTTTTAAGAATAACATTCATTTATTTAAGATCAACATTCCTTTGTCATCAGAGATCTCCAGGTCTGAGTGAAGGCTGTACACAGACCTGTGGAATAAATGAGGATTACATGTGAGCAAATTGAGGAGACGTTATGGGATAGAAAGGGCATTGGACTGGAAGTAAGAAAACTGGATTCAGGTCCCAGACCTTTCACTAACCAGCTGTTTGATCTTGGCATAGTGCTTTAACTTCTCTATTCTTTGATTTCCTTAAATGGAAAATAATGGCATTAGATTAGGTAATTTCTGAGAAATAGAACTACTAGTATGCTGTATCCATTATTAAAGGGCTGTAAATCTTATTTTTATATAAATGCTTTCTTTAGTTTCCACTCATTAATTTGAAAATTTTATATTTCCTTCTATAGCATCTTTTCTCATTCTGAAAATGTATTATACACTACAAAGTTGAGTAATAAAAGGAAAGGCAGATATGCTAGATAACAAATAAAGTTTTACAATAAAATCATGGCACAAATATAAAATACACTAACATGTGGCATGATTTTAACAAGTGATAGAATGTCAAGAAAGAGAATGCATTTGTCATTGATTCTAGAATTCTCCATAAGGGGCTTAGGAGGTACAACACTGGATGCTTGGAGAAGAGTGTGTAATTTTATAACATAGATGGTCTTGAACTGAGCAAAATTTATAAAAGTAGGCTAACATAAACTTTGTTTTTGATCTTATCTTTGACTGACAATCTTTGGATAAATAACAAAGACTTGATTTTCATGGCAGACCAAAATTTAGTCCTTAACAAATTTTAATTGTTTCAAAGTGGGAAATACAGAGTAGAAAAAAAAGGGTTGTAGAAGAAATAGAGGTGCTTGTTTCATACATAGTAGAATGGAAATGCTGATTAGAGTCAAAGGAACAAGTTAAATAAGTATATTAAGTTACAAAGGAAACAAGAGAATAACTAAAAATAATGCTATAAAAATAACTAGGAAAAAGAAGGAGAGGGGATTCACAGAGGGTATTGGATGAGATTGTTAATTATTTTGAAATGTGGGGAAAATGATTAGAAGAACTGGCAACATAAATTGCCTAAAGGAAGGTTGCTTCTCAGAAATAAAAGGAAGGTTGGAGAAGAGTCATGTGGAGACTGGTGCTTTTCATTTTGTTTTTCAGTCCTATTACAATTGTGATTTTATTTTACTCTGAATAGAATGTATTGTGTGTATATGTATGTATGCATTCTCTATACAGACTCTGTCTATCTATCTATCTATCTATCTATCTATCTATCTATCTATCTATATATCTATATATCTATCTATTTATCGCTGAGTGGCAGGTAGAATTTCTCAGAGAAGGTGATACTTGAGCTGAATTTCAAAGAAAGAGGAGGTATATTAGGCAAATAAAGAAGGAACAAAGGCATTACAATCTAGCGTAGGACTTTAATATACCACCGATGTCTTCTGGTTCAAAATATAAAGTTTATGTAATGGTTGATTTAAAGAAATGCTGACTTAAGACTAATCATTCTTTCTTAAACAAAACTGTATTTTCCTTAAATATAAAAATAAGCATAAAATTTAAATCAATATTCCGCTATGGAGAAGACAGAAAGCAAGCCCGAGTCTGGGACTCTTGGTGAGGGCATAGCTTCAGCAGTGTGAGCTGAGTAACATTTTCACGAGGTGAAGAAACCTTCAAAATCTTTGACAATCTAAGTTTGGGAGTGATGAGGAGGAAGCTTGGAGAGTTCTCAACGGAGACACTTCTTGATGCCAGATGAGATTGGAGTCCTCTCAGTGAATGGTTTTGAAAGGAAATACAAATATTTACAACATTCAGAGTCTAGCCCTGAGATAGACTGACAGGGACCAACATTATTTTTCAGGTGTCTTGTCCCATTGGCTTGGATCAGGGCTCACTCCAGCAGAGAACCAATGGCAGAAGATCCAGTGCCTGCTTGTGCACAATTCAACTAATTCTTGGATCATTAACGTACCCTACAATCAGGGGCCACTGACGTTGGAAAGAATTTGTGAGAGAAAATAAATTAAACGTAGAATTCTATCCTTGGTCTTACTAGTATTCTAATACAAAGGGTAGTTGAGAAATTTCCAAAAAGTTGTACACCACAGAAAGATGAAACATAAATCCAAAAAAGCATGAGCCACAAAAAAGAATTTGTAACCAAGTAATTTATTAAGTCTTAAGTCCAGTTATTTTGCTTTATGTTGAAAGATACTGTTAGCGATCTTGTACCGAAATTTAAGGTATACGCAACATAAAGAGCAGCCGTGAAAGCATGCTTTCCTTCTAGTTTTCTTGTTAGGAAAGAGAAGGCATTGATATTTATTACGTCTTGTTTTATAAATGTGTTAGAAATATGAAAATAGTCATCACATTACAGTTCTATATGTACATTTTAAACCATTAGAGGAAAAATGTTGGAATTAAGAAAACACAATCAATAAAGGAAAAAGTAGAAAAGTAACAAGAAAAAGAGGAACAAAGAAAGCAGAACAAAAAATTTAAAATATAATGACAGGAATAAAGCTAAATGCCTCAATAATCACACTAATATAGAATGTTACATTTTATATTAAGTAAATTCTCATTTGAATTTTTTGAAAAATAAATATTGTATAAAAAAGACAAAGGTTGAAAATGACAGAAAATATTGTAATGTTAAAAGATTTACTAGGTAGATGCTAACTAAAATTATGGAGGGTAGCAATAATAACATTAGACTGAATATTCCTCAATATATTAACCTTTAAATGGGATTTTAAAAAGTGATAAAGAGGTATTTAATAATAACAAATATTATCTTCTAGTAGGAACACATTAGTCACAAATATTGAAATACCTAGTAAAAATAGTGTAAAACATATTAATAGTTTCAAATTTAATTTAAAACACATAGTAAAATATGCAAACATTTGAAAAGTCACAATCATGGGGGAAGATGTCAACAATCTATCTCAGCAATTTTAAGATCAAGAAACTATACTGAGGGTTATCTAACAGAAGTATAAACTCTGATAAGATATATAATTTCCTTCAGAGAGTGAGAATTTCTAAAATACAACCCAATGTAGGAAGGATATAAAGAGATATTTCACAGATATACAAATTAACTGGTTAGTAAACATTTACATAGATGTACAAAGCATTAATAATCAGGAAAATGTATATTTAAACACTTTTTTTAACTCCTTATCAAACTTTAAAGAATGTGGTAATACCCAGTTTGCTGAGGATAGAGAAAAAGAATAACCTCATATAGAGTGGGATCGTAATTGGTAAAGCCTTTTACAAGAAATTTGCCAGTATATACCCAAATTAAAAACAACCAATCTTTGATACAGCAACTTCAATCCCATGACTCTATTTCAATGAAATATTTATGTGTTTGTTTAAAGATGCCACTGTGGTATTGTTCATAAGAGTGAAAACTTAGAAGTACTCTAAACATTCATCTATAGGAGAATATTTGAATACTTTAAACAATTATGGTACATTCATAAGGAATTTGTTAAACCTACATGTATTGACATGAATATATTGCTAAGATATATGGTTAAGTAGAAATAATAATAAAGTTCTAGAAAAATGCATAGAGCATTTACCAGAAAAATAATATTTGCATGTAAATACCTAGAAAAATTAAGGAATATCTAGACATTGAATTCTTAAGTTTAGAAATTTTTAAGGAGGGAGTGGGAAAGCAATAAGGAAGAGGTTACTGAGTAATGTTCACAATTTTCTATGCATAATTATTTGACTATTTTTCAGAAAGATTATATTAAGTTCTATTTGTGAACTTAAAAATAGCAGAATTAAGAGAATTGAATGATCAGGGTGGTTAGTTATCAAACTAGTATACGGAATGGCCATGATATGAATTCAGGAATGTTCATTCCAAGACCAGTTATTTTTTTTTTTTTTTGTGAGGAAGATTAGCCCTGAGCTAACATTCGTTGCCTCCTCTTTTTGCTGAGGAAGATTGGCCCTGGGCTAACATCCATGCCCATCTTCCTCTCCTTTATATGGGACGCCACCACAGCTTGACAAGCAGTGCATCGGTCCGTGCCCGGGGTCTGAACCTGCAAACTCTGGGCCTCCGAAGCAGAGCATGCCAACTTTACTGCTCTGCCACCAAGCCAGCCCGAAGACTTTTATTTCTTGTTTTTAATCATTGAAAGCCTTAAAGGTATAAGGATTTAGTAATTTATATTTCTTCTCACATTTTCTTTTTCATTAACTGGACACCTGTGCTTCATCAGATTCCAAAGGTAACAATGTACCAGACTAAAGTTTGACCAAATGGTACGTCAGCGCTTTTGCAGGGTCTCTCTGTGTTCAATTCAGTATGGTAGCAAGTTGTCATGTTGCCTTCTGGCTCACATTATTTGCATATGGGAGAAATATAATTATTCCCAGTGAGCATCAGCTGAAAAGAAAACATTGAATTGTTTTCAGCTCATTTCTTTTAAGATGTTACAGGTTACAAAGATATCAATCATATGCATTAATTTTTCTTATTTTACAAATGTTACATAGTCTGAACAGTTTATTCTGCTGATAATTTGAGGTAACGAGGATTTTATTGTATATTATCTGAAATAAATCAGGTTTACAAGGCACATGATAAAAATGTGAACATCATAAAGGAAAATAATCCAGTCATGTAACTGTAAAACCTAAAGGCTGTTTTGCCTGCAGAATTATTTGGAAATAGGTTTATTATTATCTTCTAAAAGTCACAAGATATTCATGATTGATGGAGGGAAAAAACACTATCTTGGGTAGGGATACATAAATAGACCTGATGTTCTGATTGAATCCAAATATTATTCACGGCATAGAGCCGAGTCTGTTCCCTGGTGGTTTTATAGCTTGGGCTTCATTGGTCTTCTATTGTTGAACTACATCATTTGCTAAATATTTCATTGGAATTGGGAGTGCTTAGCATCTTAGCAAATCCTAGACTGATTGCTTTAGGTCCAATCCTCGACTGGATCAACATAAACAAGAATTATTCGTCTTTTCAGTCATCTAAACAAGTTCTTCCCATCTTGGCAAATTTAGGTGTTATATTCAGGGTCATGAAGCTCATTATAATGTTTCATTTTGGGATTTTGTTACTGTAAAGCTGATAGTGTGTGTGTGTGTGCCATATATCTGTGTGTTTATAGATGAAGAATACGAAGAGATAGAAGGAGATCACAAAAGGGAAGACCATTTTCAGAATTTTTTCTTGTCTTCAAGATGGAGGATCTTTGGGAAGACAAAACTACCATAGGGAGTCAGTTTTATTCTCTGCATCTTTCTCTTTAATTTTCATTTGTGCAATACTTTGTTCAGTTGTCTCAGTTTTCATGCATTGTTCAAGACTTAAGAAAGATGGAACAGGTCAGTAGAATCCTCTAGGACTTTTTGTCAGGTTGATAAGTAGTATCTAGGAATTCTCCTTCTCCTCCTCCACCCCAAAGAACCTAATGATGAAAATCTGGTGGTTTTCAGAGATAAACTACTGGGAAATTTCAAGAGATACTGATGACAATAGAAAGACAATAACTACCATCCTTGAGTGACCTCCGAAACAGGGTCGTCTGATATTTCTGCTAGCTTTATTAAGACTTAAATCTAATAATCTCTGCTTAGGGCTGTTGTGGTATCATCGGTGATAATATAGCTATGTGTCTCCCATCCCCAGCCAGAAACAGTGCTCTACGCACTGAAATTGTGGGAATATGACTATTTGTATCAAAAGAGAGACAAAAAATAGAAAGTCATCTAAATGCCTAATAATAAGTATTTCAAATAAGTAATTAGAAATATATCCATATGAGGAATAGAGGGACATCGTTAAAAATATTATTAAAGTGAATTTATTGACATTTCTATGATGCAGTGGAACGAAAAGCATTTGCTACAGAGCAATCTGTGAAATCAACCATGGTCTCGTTTTTGTAAAAGATATATGTGAGTGATTTTTGTACAGTAAAAAAGTGAGTTATAAGTAATATCATCTACATTGACTGGTACATTGGAAGCTCTGCAGATGCCAGGGGACTTTTCTTGTAAGTGTTGTTTCCCAAACATCTACTACGCTGTCTGACAAGTGAAATATGTTCAACATATAATTTAATAATTAAATAATGTTTGTAAAGCAAATAGTTCAATGCCTACCAAATAATATTTGATTAATAAATGGGAGACATTTTTACTCAATGTATATCAAGAAACACAACTAGAATAACAACTTATAATTATCAGAATAGTTATTCAGCTCTATAACTTGCACATATGGCATCTTAAGGCAATTGAACAAGATCAAATAATTTAAAGAACCCATGAGACCTCGTATAAGGCTTTAATAAAGATGAAGTATACTGTACAACAGGAGAAGGAAATAATATGAAAATATCAGAAAGGTCCAAGACCTCCAGGCACAGCTCCAGTGACCTTGCTCAGTAACACAGGAAATGCTTTATTTTCAGATCATGAATCTGCAAGAAACATGCAAGTTACCTTGATCTCAGGGGATCCAAAGCACTGGTAAATATATCTCAGTCTAGGCTGTGCAACCATACAAATCAGGTGCAAATCATCAACCTACACTTTTTCAATAAACAATACAAACCAGCTGGTACAGGGTACCTTCCAAGGGATTTCAGTTTTTAAACATATCATTATAAATCACTAGCCAATGACTTTCATCTCTATCTTGTCCAAGGGTCAGTATCATGGTCCCAGGCATTGGTGGAGATACACACAGAGCTACCCAAGCCACCTGCTCATTATCCTATCCTTACTCAGAATAGTAAGGGAATTTGAAAAAAGGAGCCCTTCTGGTGTAATCTGAAGGAGTAGATAAAGCTTCCCCCTCTGGGAAACACAGTCCCAGAGGCAAAGAACTTAAGAGATGAATATGGGCTGCCCACTTGTCCCTGCTTATCCCTAATGGTAGTTGCTTCTATGTAGGGCACAAACTGTATATTTTTATGGTGGTCACGAGGCCAGAGAAATATGTGGAAGAACCATAATCTGGACACGACATTTCCACTGGTGTGACCCATGCACCAGGGGACAGATCTGGTTGTGGGTAATGGTCAGAGGTTCAGATTAGCAGGCACACTTGTTAAACTGAGATTTTGTGACATCTATTCCTGAATATCCTTAATAACTGATCTCAAAAAAGTCTAAACCATTCCAGTAACAAGGTAGAGCCTGATAAGAAGGAATATAAGAATACTAGTGTGTGGAGAACACAGCAATCAGGCAATGTCTAAATGGTAAACAGTAACAGAATATTTAATGTATAAATAAACAAATGACTATTACAAGTCCCTTCAGCCACTCCACACTCAGAGGCAGGACAAATGGTTCTGGAATGTTTGTGAAAATGAGGCTAGGTCTTGGTTTTGTGACAACTTGATGACAGGCAGTTTCAAGGCAGTGGTTCCAATGCAGAAAAGGCAGGGCTCCAAGCACCAGAACTGTGGTTTAGAGTGAGCATTTAGTCCCAGCCATGAAGCACATTCTAAGATATCACAACAGATGGGCAGAAAGTAAGCATGGGGATAGTCAACACAACACTCTGATGATTACTCATCATATAGAACTTGCTTTTTAAAATCCAGCCTCATTAAAATAGTGTTAAGAAGCAAAATAGCACAACAATGAAGAGCCAAATTCTGGTGACAGAGATTCTGATTGAAATCCTGGTTCTGTGTCTTATCATCTGAGTGACCTGTGTTATTAGTTTTAAACCTATTCTTTGCTTCAGTTTCCCCATCTGTAAAATGGAGATAATAACAGCACCTACTTCAAAGGGGTGCTTTTAGAATCAAATGACATAATAACAAATGTAAGGTTCTTAGAACAGTGTCTGGAACAATATAAAATATAAGCACTATGTGTTAGTGACTCTTCTTATTATTATTCCCAGAGGCCAGAGTGGAAAGGCTAGAGTGGCAGTGTAGAGCCTGGCCCAATGCTTCTAACAGGGCCAGTGCCTCTGTTCTAATGTGACTGGTAATTGGTCAGAATAAACCTTTCTCTTCTCATTAATTCCTGTGCCTTACTGAACTATTTGTATCAACAACTCCCATTTAATGTACACTTCCTGACCCCCTGCTGACCTCTCAGGCTTTTGAGGACTGAACTGTTTTCCTTTATGTGGATTTTATGCAGTAGATTGCTCTGTAGGGGCTGATGGTTAGCTTACTTCCTTGGCCATATTTGTAGACTTTTCAGCTCCATGTGGGCAGTAGTCATATCTATTTTAGTTACCAGTGGGTTCTTAATATCTTACAGAGTGCCTGGAACACAGTAGAACCACCGTCAATGATTTGTTTAAAGAAGGAAAAATTTAACCTCACCACGGGGACCTGCCATTTGATTCTTCTACTGTGGTAATAACCTCCGGTTCCCTTTGACACTACCCATGGCTCAGTCCCTTTATTGACTCCATTTTTACTTCTCTATGGTAATATCTTACCCATTCCAATTCAGTCCCTAGAACTCCCCCAGTAGGGCTTCCCAGTTTAGGACCTGTGAATGGACATGGACAGGAGGAGTATCGAGATGTCAGTATGAGAATTAAGGCAAGTTATTGCACAAACAACTTTAGAATGCACTGCATATTCAATAATAAAATAAAGTTTATTACCTCATCTCAGTACACTGATTTTGTGCATTGATCCTGTGTCAACATGCACACGTAATAAATTTAAAGATAAAGTAGACAGTTATTGTGGAAAACAATCATGTCACATAATAATGTGATATGTAATTTATTATATCCTCAAATTATATCCAAATGACTTAAAGACTTATTTTGTTTTCTTTCATTCTCCCTAAGTATATCTTACCACTCAAAACCCATCTTAGTAGTAACTGCAAGCTTAAGGACATGCTATCATTGCCTCATAATGACATGAAACTGAGAGTGTCCTCACAGATTATTTGGTAGATGTGGAAACTGCCCCTGGGAAGATAGTCACTTGCCCTAAGTCATTATAACATAGATGCAGAATGTGTTCCCTCTATTCTATTAGAACGCTCCCCATGAACTGCCATAATAAAGGGAACTGATTAGTCATTTCCCTGTGGTATATATAGCTTATATCTCTGTCAAGATCCCTTACACCTTATATAGTGATAATTGGCTGTAGACTTTGGCAATGAGATTTTATTCTTTCCCATGGGGTGCGTTTTCATGCTTGGTGTTTCAGCCAATACCGATTTAAATTTGGCCCTTTTTTTTTTTTCCTTCAAAGTAAGGACACACAGTTATTGGCCCTGACATTTTATGGTGTTAAATTAGTTGTGGTTTTGAATAAAAAAATTGCTTTCCAAGCAGGATGGATTGTTTACTTATTTCATCTGGCACTTGTAGCAGTGAAGATTGAGAAGTCTTTAATGACTTGGAATTTTCTTTTTATTATGCTATTGAACAAATTACAGAGCTAATGAAATTTACACTAAATGGAAAGTCTTTGCATCACCTGCTGTTTTGTGGGTCTTGGGGAAAAATTATTGATAATTTTTCATTTTCTACAATTAGAAAAAGTTGTGTTTTTAAACAATATTTTCTCTGAACATAAAATGTAAAACATAAGCTCACATTATTTCTTCATGGGAAATAAATTTGATATGGTAAATGAAACACATACTTTACAAGGGTCTCCTTGTACACTGAAATATTTAATCAAAATAATGTAGTGGTAGGAACTAAGTGTGATATCAGGAAACCTGAGTTCAAATCACAGCTCTGCTGGCTTGGTTTTTAAATTGGGCAAATCACTTAATATCTCAGCCTTAGTTTTCTCAGATGAAAAATCTCAATATTTCTGTGAACTATATGACAAAGTAAACATGTGAAAGCAACTAGACCAATGCCTAGAACATTATAAAAACTCAGTAAATAGTAGTGCTGTTGAAATTGTCATTAAAGTTGAGACTCATGTCCTTACCTCTATATTCTGCATGGGAAATTTTAAATGTTGGTTTGGTTGGAGATGAACGATTCTTCAGTATTGTAAAAAAATACACTAAACTACTTTTAATCCTTCATTAGAGACTATTACAAGACATGAAGTTTTAAGAAGGAAAGAAAATTAGGATTAGAAAGAAAGTATATTTGATGAGAACAGCAAATCAGAAACCATCACCATTATAGGTCAATACTTTCTATTGTTACTAGGAAGTTTAATATGGAATTAATAAATAGGAAGAAGATCTTTCTAAATTTGATTGGGTGATAGTTTGTGGCAAAGAAAAGGAAGGAGATTAAATAACAGATGTACACTGGTCATAATTCACAGGGAGAAATTATTTTATTTGGAAGATTATGTACTTCTTTTTCTGCTTTCTCATACTTACCCAAGCCTATTTGCTCCCTGTTGCTAAAGTATCACTGTCACTCTGAAAGAAACCAGATAAACAGGCTCACAAATCCTAATCAGAGCTCAAAAGAGATGGTGCTCCCTCTACCCTACGCACAGTTATTTTTTTGTTTGTTTCTAAACACTAAAGGAAACTACTTTCTTATTACCTTGATATATATTTTTGTGGAGGTATATGAGGGCACCCGGGTTGCCACTGAAATCTAGATAAATGATTCAATAAAGACACACAAGAATATTATAGAAGTTCATGTGGTCTGAAAAAGATAAGATACACTACATTAACCCTCTCCATGAGAAATAAGACAAACATAGTCATCTATCTAAATACTTCTGGAATTGTGAGCTCAATGCATTTATTTCATTGGCTGAAAATATGTTGCTGTTGTAATATTCCCTTTGCTGAGACTTTTCAATCCAAGCAAACTGTCGGTTTTAAGCAGTCCTCAGTCAAACAGCCATAAAGCAGCAGAGGAAAATAAGTCTATGAGTTTAAAACCTGCTGTTTGGTACAGAAAATAAAATACCGCATATTCTAAAGTAGTTGTGGTTTTATCCCATGAAGCGCCTCTCAGTCCCAGAGACTTGATGTAGCAATTCATCAAAATGAGTATCACTGGACACTGGGCATGCCTGAGAGTTTTCATCAGAATGGGTCCCGCTGAAGCCAGCCCTTCCCATGCACTTTCCTCCCCTGCTTCTCAATGTTTTAAATTCCTGTATAGAAGTAAAATCTTTTTGATTTTTGATGATAAATATGTAAACAAGACTAAGAGCTTAAAAGTATCTAAAGACTAGTGGTAGATATAAAAAAGTAAATAAGCAGATACAGAAAAATAGGGCTGCTTTTCCAATAAAAGTCAGAAAAGGGTGTTATGGGACTGTAAGGGAGAGGAACATAATTCAATTTGGGGATTTCAATGAAAGCTTCTTGAAAGAAGTGGCTTCTAACCTGAGACCTGAAAGACGAGAGTTAGTCGAAAATGAGAGAGAATGAATTAGAAGGGTGGTTCGTACTTGGCAGAGCCGCTGGGAGGAAGTGGGATAAGCCTTTCAAAGAAAAAAGTCCTGGAGGTCCCTGCTTTGCGTAAACTTCCAGTAAGTTAGTGTGGCTGGGGCTTGGCGCATACCTAGGAAGGGAGCAGGGTGGCAGAGGTGCCGTGGGAGAAGGGAGCAATATTTGTCACATGGGGCTTTATAAACTTGAGCTTCTCAAAGTATAGTCAGCAGACTCACACTTTCAGCATGGCTTGGGAGCTGGGTAGAATTGCAGAATCTGATTCAGGGGCTCTGGAGCGGGCCTCAGATTCTACAATTTTAATGGCCTCCCATATATGTACTTTTAGAAGCAAATTGTAAACTATATTAAGAGTTTGTTTTTCATCTTGTAGACAATTCATGGATGGATATGACTTGCACTTTACACAAAGTACCCTGGTTCCTGGTTCCATTGAAGAGGTTATATTTCTGGGCACAATGCTCTGTTCATGACAGTTGAATGAATTAATGAATGGATCAATAGTGACAATTTCTTATAATACCTGGTGTTCAGATTCTAAATCTGGTGTTTTAACTGATATCACTTCTAGTTAGGCTCTTTCTATGAAGATAGAGGTATTGAAATGTGCAAATTGTAGAAAATACATGGTGCTGAATTTATAGACAGTGCACTGAATATTATGAAACATTTTCTACTCTGATAACCTAATGCAATATATATCAAGGACTGCTTTTTCTTGAGTGCCATTCCTAGTTGTTGTGAATTTTTCGTATGCTTCTGATGAAACGAGATTGGAGTTCAGGCTGTGGTTGGACCGTCCTGGGGGCCACTGAATAACTGCCAACTGACTGTTGGGAAAACCTGCTCGTTAGAGAGAGAAGAGAATATCAGTGCTTACCTACATATGGAAGTTCTGCTTGGTAGACTGGCTTTAAGGGAATTGGCCCCACTTGTTTTATTTGCTCAGAGTCAGGGTTGTTATGAAAAGTAGAAAGTGGGTATTTTAAATTATTTTTTATAGAGAGGGAGAGAAAATGAGAATGAGGGCACACAGCTACCTATTTCTCAAGAATATTACTCAGCTCAGAGCGTCCGAGTCAAAGAATTCCTCCCAGGCTGTTGTTGATTATGACTTATGAAAGGGCACCTGTCCGGCCTGACAAGTGTACACAGTGCTGTAGGCTTCAACTTTCCATTAGTAACAAGAGTCCCAAAAGGTTAATTTGTTTTGGCACTTCCTGATTACTTTCTGTGTTCATCTCATTCTGAGACTGCACATTCACCGCCTGATTTAGGGGCTCTGCTTAGCAACATATTGTCATTTTTCCCGACTTATTGCTAGCTGTGGTCCTGTGATCTCTAAATGCAGTTAAATAGCTGAAATCAATTTTGTGTTTAGAGGGGTTGATGACACCCAGAGGAATTTGCAGATCTCTCTTCTTGGATGTGTTTGGAAGTCATGCTGAAGTGTCATCTCAAATGGGTGGAATCTGGAGGCCTTATCATGTCCATGACCTGGGTGCAGGTCCCCTCAGTTTAGGCTCATTTTGATTCCTCATTTGGAGACGCTTTGTCTTCTCAAACATCCTATCAGCTGCAAACTTTTTGAGAAACACTAATATTTTAGTCCATTTCTTTAAAATTTTTTTTTTAATATTGGTGGATAAAAAATCCCACTCTGCTTACTCAGGTCCTCTAATATAACCCAAACCTCTTATCAGACCTCTGCGAAAAGCCCTCAGGTGGTTTGGCCTGGCAGAGCAGATCACATCCCTGGGCTCTTGGCTTTTAAGCCTTTCATTCACTTACTACCTTGATTCCACAAGTTATGTATAGGTTTTTATCAAATTTCCTTTCTCTTCACTCATTCCTTTAAACTTCCTACCAAGAGATTATCAGCCAAGGTAGGATTTTAAAACACATACTTGGAATCTAAGGACTAATATTTTATCTTCTTGAAAATTTCCTCATCAAACTGTTGTTATGTGTTTATCCATCTCCACCAATCTCCAGCTTTTCCATGTGATATGTGCGTGTGAGCACGCACATGCACCCACGTACCTATCACTTTCACAATGCTATTGATTGCTCCATTTCATTATTTATGTATTTATTTTTATATTCTTTTCTGTTCCAAAAGGGACTGGAATTCATATTGTGAATACCTTGTTATTGCAAATAATAATAGCAGTTTGTGGTACCTTTTCCCTGTGCAGCCTCAATTTTCACATCTGTGAATTTAAATGTTAGGACGACTTGCAAATCTGAATTTGGGTGGAAGAAATCATTCTTTGTGCTTAAATACTAACGAAAGTGTTGACATTTTGTGTTCTTTTCACACTGTTAGTGTCAAGGAATATGGCATCATCTGTATTATTTATTTCAGTTGACCGTTTAACTCCACTGTAATCCACAGGGATGATCAAGGATATCTTGGTGACAACTTAACTACTACTTGAGTCACCTCATTGGTTGCTCAGTTTGATTTAAGAATTATGACTGGTTAGCTAAGTGGTGACTAACAGAGTTCATCATATTTCAAGGTTCACTCAGCTTTGGCAGAATACACGGGACTCCTTGAATCAGAGACCATTCTGGCACAGGTTTAGAACTCATGGACTTAAATCATGAATTGCCCAACTCCAGCCCACCCTCATCTGGCTTCTTTAGGTTCACTACAGCCCAGGACTTTGGTACTTATCCTGGTTTTGCTCCTTCAATTCTATGCAGGCTTTACCTTTCCTTCCTATTGAACTTGGCTTTTCTCCTGACTGAAACCTTTGTTCCTTTTTCCTCTAGGAGTGTTCATTAATAACTCAGAGAAACACCCTTCCACACTTGACCTGACTCCCCTAAATTTCCTTTTCTTACGTTCTCCTGAAGGTCAATGCTTGACTTCCCCTATATGAAACCAACAATTATTTAGAAAACCAAATATAAAGATATATTCTAGTCACATTAGAAACCAAACATAAACTCTTTAGTCATAAATATTAAAAAAATGTAGATGATCAACTTATCTCCAAATTTCTTAAGTTGTATAAATTAATTATGCACAGCTTTTTCTATGTCAATCATACCTCAAAAAGTGGTTTAAAAAAGAGAGAGAGAAATGTATGCCTCATTCAAAATGATATAACTAAGCAAACATAAAAAAGAAATTTGAAAAAAATCCTATAGAAAGACCTATTATGTTAAAAAAATTTTTTCTACGTTGATCCACCCATCCAGTGTAATCCCAATAAAAACCCGATCAGAGTATTTCAGTTTTCAAATTTTTTAAAAAGTGTATTGATAGGAATTAGCCCTATTTACATGTAAAAGTAATATATACTAAACATGGAGAAAGCATAGGTGTTTAAATGGACAGCATTGAGATGTTTGGCTAGCTTTTCACATCACATAATGTAAACTTAAAAAATATAACTATAGAAGGAATAAAACTTGAATATTTTAAAAGTCTCATTATATATCACATTCTAATTGTGAAATCATAAAGGGAATGATTGATAAAGATGTCTGCAAAACATTCATATACACATCCACACATACACACACCTACACAAATGACAACTGAGGAAAATATGTGGGTTACTTTTGCAAAACCAGTAACAGAAAATTTAATCCTTAATGTACAAAGTTACAAAGATTTACTGTGATGGATGAGGACAAGATCAACAACATGATATAAAATTTGGGAGATCACAAACAGGTAAACCACTAAGATTGGCACAGTACAAAAGTGGAAATAGAAATAGCCAATAGATATGAGAAGATATTTAACCTCACTGATCTCTGATGAAATAAAATTAATACAGAGGATTCTTTGGACAATTGCATTGGTAAATATTAAAATGATAATTTTTCGCATATATATTTCTGCATAGCAAATCATCTCAAAACATGGAAGCTTAAAACAACTACTTATTTTTTTTCCTGTTTTTGTACTTCAGAAATGTGAGCAGGAATCAGTTAATTTGCCCCACATGGCTGGGGTCACACACTGCTGAATTCAGCTGGGAAGTCTGAGAAGGCCTCACTTACATGTCTGGTTCATCATGCTCCTCCATGTGGCTTGTCTCTTCCTCCTTGGGGTATCTCAACATTTATTTGCCAATCTTGAGCTTATTTACAGCATTGTGGCTGGCTTTTTCTAAACAAAAGTGGAAGGTGCTAGGCCTCTTGGGGACTTGGCCTGCGACCAGCACAGTGCCACCTCTGCTGCATTCTATTGGTCAAAGGGAGTCCAAATCAGTGGAGATTCAAAGAGAAAGAATTAGACTCCCTCTTGACAGGACGGATGACATGTGTGGAGAGGGATTAGAGGAATTGTTAGAGGACCTTTTTGAAGGCTGTTGTAATTGGTATACAGATTTGTGGAGGGTGGAAGGAAATAGGTAGTCTCATAAACTCTCTGTAGAAATGTACAAGAGAATAGAATATTAAAAAGATACTTGAAATTATGGTCAAATCCATTTAAATTAACAACACGCATACTATTCAACCTAAAGATGTATCTTCTAGGAATTTATTCCACAGAAAATCCAAGATTCATAGAAAACAAGAAAAAATTATTCATTACAATATTTTTTTTTTTTTAAATAGAGGAAAAAATCCAAATGCTTATCTTTGGATATAGGTTAAATAAAGCACGGAGAAACTATGTAATTAAATACTGTGAAATTTCTAAAATTCACTAAAATGGAAAGGCATCCAAATTGAAATCTTATTTCAATTAATTCTTATTTATTCGTTGGCTTATTAAAAAAGTAGTCAGTGAGTACCTACTGTGCTGAAAAAGCACTAGAAGAAAGTTCAATCTCTGTAAGAATTGACTTCTGATTGGCGTTTTCAGGACTTAGAATTATAACTATTGCATTGTGAGTCTTAATTCTTAATCCAGGAGATTTTTAATTTAGGATTATTTCAAATAAAATTTTAAAAATTTATAACTCTTTTCTGCAGCCTGAAGCTTAATTTATTTTGAGACAAAATTAGTAGGAAATGATGTCTACATCACTTAACTATGACAAGCCCATATCCAAAGTAGAATTATTTTTACTGTAGAATTTATAGTTACCCTCTGTTGATGTAAATTTACCATACACAACTTTTAATAAAGAAGAAGGACTGAAAAAATTGTTTCCTGATTTGTGAAATATAATTATCTAATCTTCTTAATACAAATTTCAAAATCGACATTTAATTAATATATAAGTATTATTATATAATCACATAATATATGATTATATTAACAGTATAACCAGTATCTCTCAGGGACTATCATCGTGTGTTAGCTATGGTTTCTAAAGAATAAATACATCTGTCAGTAGTAAGCAAGTTCTCCTCTGCTTTGCTCTTCATCCTTAGGCAGCCCAGTCATCGTAGCTTTTTGGCCCTGCAGCCTACTGTGGGTTCCTGTTCCACTTGGGGATTTAAGGAACCACCAAAAGAAAATACTTTTGCTTCAAATGAACGTTCATCTCTTGGCACACTGGCCAACGTTAACTGATTGCATAAAATTTCAGACCTTGTACAAATATTCACTCTTGCATTTGATTCCTTAGATTCTTGTCTTCCTGTTTATCATTAATAATAGGCAATATTTATCCACAGCATATACTTTACATATATTTTCTTATTTCTAACTAATCCAATGGAGTAGGTATTGTCGTAGGGTGGAATTTTTATCAGCGGAGCCTGAGGCAGGGGTTCTTGAGATAGTGACTTACTGAGGGAGTGCTCTCAAAGAAGGCTAAGTGAGAGAAACAGGAAAGGACAGGGCCAAAAAACTAAGCAAACATGGTCTCTGTTGGTGACTAGTATCAGCCTAATTCCACAGGAAGCTGTGGAGCACAGAAAGTACTACAGAGTTGTTCCTAACTTGAGGCAAGGGTCTGGTGTTTGTATTTCTTTTTGGTCAGTCATTGGCTGCACATGGGGCATGGGGAGAGGTAGTGAACTGTTAATAACCCTCACTTAGAGCAGCTGGGGTTGGGTGTGTGGTCCAGTACAGTGGATCTGAGCAGGGCACTGAAGCATCCTCTACAGTTCTATCATCCACCCAGAATGACATATTTAGTAAGTAAGAAAGAATTGCATTAATGTGCTCCTTAACCCTAAATTTAAATTTATTGTTTTATAGACCTGACTTTTGATAACTGATAACTTGTTAAGATTCAAAAGTGCCTGGCTCTCTCAATGCTAGAATTCAAGTGAAGAGTTTGTTTTGTAGAAGCCTGAGTATAGGGTAGGGCTGAGGGATGAGCAGCTATTTTCTATTCTTCCATCTAAGTCTCTTCACTGAGTAGGTCAGACTTTTATGTCAAAATAGACTTCACGGACAGCCAGAATGGCACTTTCCACGTGGGTGTGACCTTGGTCCATGGCCATTTCAGTCCATGTCTTCCTTACCATGGTGGCTCGTGTTAGGACTGGGAGAGCCTGAAGTTTGGAGAGTCTCTGGGATGGTGGAAGGCAGGAAAGAAGTTCTAAAGATCTCAAGAAAGATCTGACTCACCTTTGTTATTGTTTCTAGAAAGTATGGAGTAAACTAGTACTCACTCACCCAGAGGAATGGAAACAAAAGGAAGTTCTGAAATATCTTGTCTCTTTTCTGCAACTGGATTAGGAGGAAGACCTTCAAGATCTCAGGTGAAGCCCCAGGAGTCTCCAAGGATTCCTAAATTTTGAGGAGTTGTGTGTTGTTACTGGGCAGAGAAGCATAGAATGTGGCAGGTAGTGTCCATAATAGCTCAAGATATTGCAGTGCCACTGACACGGCACGGTGAATGTTTGGGAATGCCAGGCCATTGCTATTTTAATATCACCATCTCATTCTGCTCTGGTGCAGCACGTGGCATACCAGTGACCAGGTAGTAACATCAATCTTTTTGAGCTCATTTCATTTGACACATCACTGAATAATAATGAGAGCTAATTTTATACAGTCTTGCAATCTGCATTGGCGTGGAATGTGTCCATGCCAAGAATATTTTCCCTGTGCATTCGAAAATTTACTACTCCTGAGCATGCAAATAATTTTAATAAAAAGTGATCATGATTTAATTTAACTTGTATATTTGACTAGAAAGGACTCAACCTTTTTTATGGAAATACTCTGACTTTCTTCCTGGAAGAGGGATGCCTTACAGTAACTGGAGAAATATGGGGAAACTATCAGACTTGTATTTTGTCTCGAGGCAATTCAGAGTGACCATTTAATTTGGCAGGAATCAGTCTAAGATGAGTGACTCAGGTGAATAAGCTGTAATTTATTTTTTAACCTCAATCACTCAGTGTCGTCTTGGCAGTTCTCTGTTTGTAAATATCTTTCCTCAGCTCTGAGTCATTTTGCAACAGCAAATCTGTCAGAACTGAGTTGTCAGAGCTAATCACCATGGTTAGATTTGGTAATGCTCCCATCTGTGGTAGCTGGAATGTAAGAACTCAGTTGACTCAAAATCATCAAACCTAATGCAGCCCGTACTTAGGATCCCAGGGCGTGACAGATTGACTTAAGAACTACTTTCTCTTGTCCTCCATCTACCCTCACACACTCCCACACACATCCATTTGTCTATACGTGATTTAGAAGAAATCTATATTTCCTTAGTCAGTCTCTCACTAGGGATGTTTAAGGAGGAAAAAAGAACAGAACAGAAAAGGAACATACTTTTGCCTCTAAACCCTTGTGCCCAGACCTCTTTCTTCTTACAGACAACACCTTCTTCAATCACATTTCTGTCTGGCTACTGCTTCAGCTCAATTTCTTTAAAAAGAGGCTAATACCTGCCACCACTTTCTCGTGTCCACTGAACTCCTTATCTCAATGTAACTCTAGCTTCCACTTTTACAATTTCATTTAAGTTGCTCTTGTCCACATAAACAATGTCCTTAAAAGTGCTAAATCTAGTAGACACTAGTAAGTCTTTTGATTATTTCTTCTCTTGAGTTATTTGACAATGCTATTTATTCCCTATGTTAAAACAAACAAACCAAACTAAGCAAAAACCTTTTTCTAGTCTTGGTCTAGGGTATTTCACTCTCAATTGAATTTCAAACTGCCTCATCCTGGCTGTGTCTTCTTGGTATCATTTGAGGCGTTTCTTCCTGATACTACATCTTAAATGCTGACGTTTTCCAGAGTTCCATATTTATTCCCTTTTCTCATTCTGTAAAACCTCCTGGGTAATCTACCAACTTCCACGGTTTCAAGTTTCACTGATATGAACTTTGTGCCAAGCCACCAATATTTACTTACAACATGTTTTTCCCTGTTCATAACGTGTATGTGGTTCAGAGCATAACTGACCAGTGAATTGCACTCAGTGTATAATCCATTCATACCAAAAGACTTAGGCATTTGCAGTCCTAGCTACACCCTTCTTACTTATCTGATTTAAGAAGCGCTGATTCTTTTTTGACATTTGCCTTCCTAACAATCCTGTCCGTCATTTAGCCTACGTTTCCAATGTCTGGCATAGAGTCCCCAGCACCAAACACAGAACTGGGCACTTTTGTTGTTACATGCCGTCAAGTTGATTCCAACTCCTGGCAACCTTTTGAATGAGTGATGTCCACAATGTTCGGTCCTCAATAGTCCTGCTCAGCTTCTGTAGAGTCATTCCTGTGGCTTCCTTTTATAGTCAATCTATCTCATATTTGGTCTTCCTCTTTTCCTACTGCATTCTACTTTTCCCAGCATTATTGTCTTATCCAAAGAATCCTACCATCTCAAGACGTGCCCTAAGTAAGACAGCCTCAGTGTTATCATATGTGCCTCCATAAGTAGTTCAGGCTTAATTTGCTCTAGGACCCACTTGTTCATCTTTCTGGCAGTCCAGAGTATCGGTAGAGTTCTCCTCCAACACCATATTTCAAATGCATCAGTTTTTTTCCTGTCAGTCTTCTTCACTGTCCAGCTTTCGCAACTGTACATAGTAATTGGCACATAGTAATTGGGCACATAGTAAGTTCTAAATAAATGTATGTTGAATTAAACTTAAAAGGATATAGAGCAGGATATAACAAGATTCTAAACCAAGAGAAAGGATGGCAGCTTGATGTCCTGGGTAAACTGGTCAAAGAAACAAGAAGGTTAGTACTAAGAAGCTACATAACTTTGGAGAAAGTTCTTAACCTGAGTCTCACTTTCTCCATCCATAATATTAGGGGATTGAACAACATAATCCCTATTGTCTCTTCTAACACTAAATAATGCTGTCTTATCCTGCAGGGGGTGAGGGGTCTTATTTCAGACTATCCTTGGGGTGGTAGCAGCATGACACAAGAATCCTGTGTAAGATATATGCTGAAATATTTTCGTCTCTAATACCGCAGTTGAAGGAGTACCACAGAGATGAGCTTGTCAGAAACTGATATTTCCCTCTTGATAAAATGTTTTCATTATTTCACTCTCTAACTGAGTGGTCCCCAAAGAGTTTGGGTGTTTGTTTTGCACAAACTGCACAGATGCAGAAGCACACATAGGGAGCTATATCTGCCTGCCTTCCCATGAAGCAGTTGGGTTAAAAGTAAACGATGTGTCTAAACAGCAAACCAATTCTTTCTAAATATAGGAACTTAATTATTTCTCTCTTTGTAATACATGGGGGAGGAAGAGTGTCTGTAGGTATTGAAATCCAAGCCAAGCTTTCAAATTAGACAAGTATTTCCTAATTTAGCCAACTTTAAATATAGCCACAACTTTATTTTTCTAGTAAAATGCTTGAAATAAAAATTAAGAGATTGTGTTTGCATATATTATTACGTGACAATGGGATATTTTTAAGCACTACGTCAAATGAGCAACAACATGAAGTAGACGAATATGTGTGGTGATGTGCTATGAGAACAAACATCTTGCAGGTGTTTCCTTTTTTTTTTGTTAAGAGTTAAACAACTTAATGTGTTCAGTCTTGGATATCTTTCCTGCTAATCTTAGTTCACTTGTAGCTTTGACTTTCGGTAACACAAGCTCTTAACTCATCAGTGCAGGGCTTAGTACTGAACGGAAACATGGGAAGAAAGAAACGAGTTTGAACTTTGCTGTGATCAATGGCACAACCCAGCAAAACCCAAAGCATGTAACCCCTCCATTCCCTATCTCCAGCCCCCAGAAACATTTTCACTTGGAATCAACCTGCAAAGCCAAACCGAAAAGCCATTGCTTAAGTTTACATAATGTTATTAATATTTCCAAGAAAAATGTTATTGTCACAAATTTCTCATTTTTTCTCAAGCTAAGGGGCAAATTTAACATAATAATACTAAATGTGAAATTTTCTTGCCTTTTCATTGTAAATATACGTGTTTATTATAAAAACAAATACAGATAAAGAACAAAACAAATTCACCTGTTCTGTCAGTCAGTAGCCCAGCAGGAAACAGATGGCACACCCAAAGTGTTTATTTAATAGAAGAGAAATTAACAATGGAACTATTTACAGGAGTGTGGGCAGGGTTAAGAAAACCCAAAAGGGATAGCAAATAACCCAGAGCCTAACATCGGTGGGAAGTCATCACCATCACTCTGCTCAGTGGGGGACATGGAGGGAATAGTGTTACTGAAACTCTACTAGAATTATAACCATAGAAGACTGGCAACACAACAGGAAACAGATTCATATTTAGAACTAAATACCCCAGCCAAGACAGGAGGGGACAGGAGAATAAATCACCCATCCTTCCATTTCTCCACTGCTCATCCTTGAGATTGCTTCTCATTGGCTGAACCCAGAGGGCAAGAGAAGGCAAGAGAGCCTGAGAGATGTAGTCCATAGCAAACAGTTATGAGACAAGGACCAGTTGGGGCAGGGAAGGGTGGAGAATGGTTGTAGAGGAGCAGAGAATTACCAGCATACCTATCCTATCATCAAGAAATAGCCACTGTTAAGATGCTGGTATAAATCTTTCCAAACTTACCTCCTATAATGGTTATAACAATTTTATTTCCCATTTCTGAGAATTCTATCAAATTATGGATTTCTGTGTACATGTCAGTCTTCCAAAAAGACGATGAAATCTGTTAGAAGAATCTTCTGATCCTCTTGTAAGTAGAAATACAGCTGTTTTTCACAAATGTTCCATCAGAGTATTACCCTCTTTATGTTGTGTAGGCTTTATTGAATTATATCTTATAGATCAATAAAAAAAGACACGATCCTGGAATCCGGGTACCCTCATTCAATTTCTTTTGCTTTCTCAAGAATGACTTAGCAAAAGTGTGGTTCATATGTAGTATCTAGTACAGCTCTGAATCTTTATGGCTATTGACTGGAATAATGAAAAAACAAAGTTCATAGTTTATATTTTTTAGAAGTAGGGCATAGAGGTTTTCTTTTTATCTCTAACCATGACTCTTATGGTGATAATTGCATCCTACTTGTTTCTGATGGTGAAGTGCTATCACATGGCCTCTATGATTTGGGGAGTGTACTACCACATTGCTCTCAGGGAACCTAGTCCTTCAGAAGCATCTCTGGTCTTCAGAGAACGGCTTCACTAAGTATATTAACAATGTTGGTGCCTATCTTGGCAACATATCCCTTAGCACCTTGGCAAATAGTGTTCTCTGGCCCTCCATTGTAGTCAGCTAGTTAGTTTTCTGGCTTTAGATAGTATATCTACTCTAGAATCCTCATTCATCTGAGACATTTGATCCTTTCCTGTACTCTTTTCCGTGATAGATCTGGTATCTCTACTTCTCTTAGTGTGAGCCATATCTTACCTAAGATTCTAAAAACCAATCAGTGAGTATGAGCACTATCTCCAGGGAACATTTTGTAGGTTATAATATCAGGACTTAAAATTGTGTATTATATGTGAATGCTCCCATATTGATACTCTCTCTTATTTTACTTTACATTCTGCCTCCCTTTGATCCAGTATTCTTAGCATTTGGTCCCACAAACGCTCTCCATGTTCTTCCTTCTACGTGTTGCCTAGATCCTGCAGCTGCTTCCACACGTTGTCTCATTTTCTTTCTTAGAAAGCTCGGGACTCCTTGGCAGGGCAGGGTTATATTGTGAGTTGACCCATTTATTGGTAGGTAGATGGGGTAGATCCTGAGAGGAGCACAGGTTATCTAACGAAGAAAACTCTTTGCATCATGTTTAAGGAAAGAGAGAATACTAAAGCTTTTATGAGAGAATAATAAGCTAGTGTAGGCCTATAGTGTTTGGAGATATCTGGAGATTCAAGATTTCCGTCTTCACCAACCCAGATATAACCACTTTAAGTCTCCAGGCCCCATTCCTTCCCAATCAGGGCCCTGAACCAGCATAGCAGATCTGCTAAGATTGATAGTTCATCCTTCTCTGGAGTTCTGCTAATCTTATGATTGAGTCCTGGGACAGAACATTAACTATTTTTGTTCTCTGACTGATGAGATGAGACTTTTGTGGTACACTGCTAAGGAGATCCACAGGCTTTTCTAATTCATCTTATGTTGTTGATTAACCAATACATTAATGGCTCCCATCCATTTGATTTTACAATCCTTATACATACAATTTCCCGTCGACCTCTCAAATGCCTACAATATTACTTCCATACTACATTACCTTTTGCTGGATTCCAGTACCAGTTTCACCACTGGTGAAAGTTTGAACAATGATCCTGAGACAATGCCAAGGGCTATCAGTTCTCCACCTACCACTGGAGATAGGGTTTTCACTGCCAGCCAGTCAATGGGCCATTTCTAGTACCGCTCCTAGTACCAACTCTAGTAGGTTGGGTTCTTCAGGAAGCAGTTTCTGGAATACATGTGGAAGAAGTTTACTGGGGAGAATTTCCAGGAATAAGACTTGTGAAGGTTGAGGAAAGCAGGATTGAGCAGAAGGAGCAGTTGAACTGTAATGCAGCTGCAACAGAGACCTCATTTGATCCAAAGGAAAGCTCTGGAACCAGGGTGGTTTTTTAGAGTTGCCCTGAATTGAGGTCTTTGTACTCTTCTCATCAATCAGTCATTGGGTATGGGCTGCCGTCTGGGAGGGAGCATGCTTTCCTTGACAGAAAGCAATTCCTGTAAAGGTACTCAGCTCTGTGTAATCAGCAACTAACCTTCCTGGTGACTAGAGGAGTGTCTCAGTCTACAGCTTCCATTATAGGTATTTCCTATGGTGGTGGAGAAAGAACGATGATATCAATAACTTTATTGTACATGGATTCCTTAACTTTGAACAAAATTAGTGGTCTTATGACAAAATTAGTGGTTGAATAATTTAACAGACTACAGTATTATGAGCACACTTTCTTATAGACATATATCTAATATCAACTATAACAGGTAAGACTAGTGAAAGGATTTGAAAAAACTATAACTTCTACATCATTTTCTAGATAACATTCATATCATTATGAAATCTATAATATAAACTTTCTAAAATTAATCATAGAACTTTCATATCTTAGATCTCATAATTTCATTATCACATATCTATTTTCCTGGCAATGGTTTTTTAAATAGAACTCTTTCTCACTTATAGAGTCAAATCAATATTCTCAATGTGCATATGTAGTCTAGATACCACTATAAAATGTTTCCAAATCCATTAAAAATTGAAAGCTTTTGTGTTAAAACAATCTAAAATATTCAGAATTATGAAGTAAATATTTAAAAACATGAAATGATGCAAATTAAGTATTAAAAAGAGTAGTAAGGAACACCTTTGAAAAGATCCCCAAATCCAGTATTCAGCAAGAAACAATTAGGAAAATTGGACATATTGGTGATACCTGTAAAAGCATCAAATGGAAGAAGTAATCACTATACAAGGGAGGTAGAGCTGGTCTTAACAGGGCCACTACTAGTACTTATATGCAAATTTAACAAAAAAAATTAGTATCCTCTCTAGGCAGTTTTTCCTCCAGGAATGCTGCTTGGCAAGCAGCTAGTTTCTTTGTATGAATTAAGACAAGGTCCCTCACATTCTAGACTGCTGGAGCCCCATGCTGGGCAGTTTACTTGGCGAGCAGAGTGTAGTCTAAATACCAGTCCCCACTCGCTCTCTCTGTTTGATGCCATTGTGCAGTGAACGACCTATACAACTATTATGTGGTAGCCCCGGGTCCTATAATGGCTATTGAAGGCAGTCTTTTAAGTGGTGTGTTTAGAGAGATCCTGAAGGATTGTGAACCAACTTGTCATATGGCCTGCATTTTTCAAGACTGAATCAATATCAAATTTATTAAAACTCACATTAATATTTATTTGTGTTATCAAGAAGTGGTTTTAGTATCTTTATACCTATTACCGTCTTAATTCTAATTAAACTGTCCTTTCAGTTGGCTGAATAAATTACACTTACAAAAGGAAAACATTAACTATGGGAGACGAAAGTTCTGGTACAGGAAACAACACCTGGAGCAGACAGAGCAAATCCTCAGAAATATGTGGGTGTAGGGACGTAGCAGAGGGAAGCTCTAGAATATTTTGGTGCAATAGAAGGGAAACCAAAACATTAGCCTTAGCAGCTGGCCTGAGGGTATAGGCACTAGAAAGTAATATCAATACTTTGACTTTCTGAAATAAAATCCCTCATTCATTTGAAATGATTGGGATGACATAGCTAAGTCAGTCGTGTTAGAACATGTGGAGGAAAAGCACAACTGGTTTACATAAACATGCAGCTCAGGCCCACCTCAAAAGATGGAAGAGGGAGAGAGAAGCATTTCCTCTCTAATTTGGCACTGTGTCACTTTCCCCCACACATTTCTAATCAAATCTTACTACTTATTTAATAACCTGGATCTCACTTAACACTGATTTGAAGTACATTTTCTTGCCACTTCTTCTGTCTAAAATTTTTCAACGCAACAAACACATATTTTACACATTGGTAATTAAGTGATAAGATATAGATAATCTGGTTTGGAGTTTATAGAGGCTATTTTTAAACTTTATAATTAATGCATAATTTTAAATTATGCTGCAATGGAATACAAGTAAATTAAGTAAATGAAGCTACCTAAATGTATGTTCAGTCAAATTATAAGGGGGGGTTGGGGGGTGAAACAAATCAATCTATCGTATCTAAGAGACATAGTTCATATTAGCAAATTACTCCAAGTCTCCAGCATAGGATCCCTAGATTCAGGACTGAAATGTGTCTATGTGACATCCTTCAACTTGTCATATATTCCTGACAAGAAAGCACTTTGTACCAATCAAGAAAGGATCCCACACAATATGGATGTTTCCTTCTTAAACTTGGTTTGAAAAGGAATGATTGTTTGGGTCCTGGAATCCTTCAAATTCCACTGAAATCGTCCTTTGTCATCAACTTTCTAATGTCACCAGTATGCCTAAGATTGGAATTCAACATTTTTAGAAGCTTGACTCAAGAGACCTTCACCAAATGCTTCATCTAGTTTCAATTTGGCTATTTATATAGCATAGATGCTAAAGCTTCATGCATCTCCTTCATGCTGAACGATTGGGATGGAAATCAGAGACATTTGGTCCAGACAGGGTAGGAGAAAAGTTGATGGGCAAATTTCAGGATCTGTATCAGACCAAGTGGGGATGGATGTGGCCTGAGGGAGAAATGCAAGTTTCAGGTAATGGTTTGAAAATCAAGAGATCAAGACTGGATGGCTAGAGCCTTCCAGACCTCTCTAAGCAGCAGCAGGAAAGAAGTCTGAGAATTGGGAAGTCAAACAGAGGCCAGGGAGTCCAAAGTGTGTTAAACAGCTACTTAATGCACATTTATTGAGCACAGGGGAAAGCACAGGCTACCTTCAAGGCCCAGACTAGTGTCTGTCATTATCAGTCAGAATTAGGTCAAAAATTTGGAAATCTGCATAAGAAGAAGAGATCAACAGTTAAAAAGAAAAAAAAGAGTTTTGAAAATTCAGTACATCAAAAAGATTGAATAATAAAGCAATGGTTAGAATAAATTACTTAATATAACTGGAAACAGCTACGTTAAGGATAATGGCCCTTTCTTGTCCTTCATATAACTTGTTCATACATTTGATTTATTGTTACTTGAAAAGTAAGAACACAAAGTATTCCTAAGAATAGAATTTTGGTTGCAATTCTTATCCTATTTTCTTAGATTTAAGCAGAGTTTTGGTCCCATATTGCTCTTGTGTGTCTTTTTCATGCACATATCTTAGCTTCTTAAGTAGCTGGTGTTTTTAAACACAATATGTAATTGTCTATGAATTTTTAAATCTTGTATTATTCATAAACAAAGAACTTTACTTTTACCTTTTTATGGTATTTTCCTGAAGTCTCCCTCTTAATTAATAAATAATTACTTCATACTGGCGGGAAAAAAAGGTACTTGTTTTATTTTTTTGTCTGGAGAATTAATCAGTACTTTCACTCATTCATTCATTCAAAATTGATATTATGGACAGACTCTTTGTGACAGAGTCTGTCCACAAACCCTGAAGAGTGGGGAAAGTCATGAGCAAACAATAGGTAAGTATAGAGCAAGTAAAGCAGAGGATGTTATATCGTAAAATGTGCAATGAAGGAAATAAGGTGATATGAAAGAGAGTAAGGAGGAGGGGATCTGAGGGAAGAAAGGATGATAGGAACATGGAGAACACATAAAAGTAACAGAAAAAAACATAGCGAGAAGAAAGAGAAAGTTGTATGACACGTTGGATCACAGAGCAGTAGATCATTCTGTGACCGTGTGGATGAGGCGGGGAAGGTTCTTAGAGAATAGATGAGGAATGTTCTCATGGAATAGGCAGATAACCCAAAGGGTTAGTCTTCCTTACAATGAAACTCTCTAAGGAGTTCATGCTTGTTTTCTTCAAGTACTAAATATCTGGAATAATTTGCAAGGAAATGCAATAGATTATTGATGGCTTTCTAGAGGATTGAGACATAAGCACAGAACTAAAGATGAGATTTTGCTGTTATACCTCTGAACCTGCCCTAAAGTAATAACACTGATACCCAGTTGGCACTTTGTTCAATTTTCTTATAATTTCTCAACTATTACTAAAATATTCAGATGCATTCCTATGTTCTTCCATCATATTCTTATTTAGTTGTCACCTTCTTAGGTTATAGAATAAAATAGAAGAAGTATCCACAAGTTAGAGGATATTTATATAGGTGAGCATTTATTAAAATGAAGACAAAATTGCAGTACCTTATTCTCTTTTCCATTTTTATTTAATAGATTGACATTTTAACAAATTTTAACATGTTATTCCAAAGATTAGGTAATGTAATGATTTCTTTAATCTGAAAATAACTCTTTGGTAGTTGGGAATTATTAATTCAGACAAGTAATTAATAAATATTGATTCCCAGAAATGTTCTAGTTGTTGGGAATGGAAAAATGCTCAAGGAAAGCATAAATACTTCTAATACTTGTGCCTGGAGAATAATTTATATCCCATTGGCTCTCGGAAAACAAATAATGTGTAATGAAATAGAATAAAAGTTGTCCTAATTTATCTGCTACACTACACAGAGCAGAAGGGAGCTCCTTTCCTTGCTGCTACTCCATTTTGTTCGTTTCCCATCACATGTGATTGCCTGATGAGCTTTAGATATAGGTCAAAGAAGTGACAATTTCTTTTAATCGACACATTAGAATTCAAAGGCAAGGATTCAACAAGAAGTATAGAACAATGGTCATTCACTATTACATCAGAGGCCCAGAGTGCATGCAGTTCACACTCACGTACAGGCAAAGCCTCTCTGAATTTTCTCACTTTGTCAGAACAGAGGAGAATCTCAGTTTATCCTACAGCGAAGTGTGACTGGTGCCATCATTTGGTGATGGCAGTAGAAATAAAAGAGAGCACTATAGGACTAATGAAAGTTGACAAATTTAAAACTTTGGTATATTTTGACAAATTTAAAAATAGATGAATGTATATAAATTTTTCCTTTTTAAAACTGATACTTCGTGTTTTATTAATTGTACTGTTTTCTGTGTGTGTACACTCACTATGTGTCAAGCACTATTTGAAATATTTTATGTGCAATTCTTATGCAACCATATTAGTTTGCTACCACTACACTGCCAATTACAGAGATGAGGAAACTAAGGCACAGATAGTTTAAGTCATTTATCCAAAATTAGATAGGAAGTTAGTGGTGAAGCTGGAATTCAAGTCCACTAGTCTGATTCCAGAGTCTTTGCTCTTAATGCCATACATATATGGCACAAATGGTCCCTGCTTTAAAGTTTCCCCATTCCAAGTAAATCTACCCTGAATACATAATTTTGCCTATCTGCATTTTTAACATGAAGGACATTACTAGGCTACACCTAATTTCAAATCGTATTTTAGGTCTTTACATTTTCTAGTGAAATCATTATTTCGCTATATATATTGGCACGCAGAATATTTCCTTTGCCATTGACATTAATTCTTAAAGATAAAATCCTATAAAAGTCGGACACATTAAAAAATTTCCTAGGACATTTGGGTTATTCTTTTAAAAATTTGACGACGGTTACTTTCTTTTGAGATGGCACTGAGGTTATTTCAAACTCCACAGTTTGGAATGAGTTCGATTCAGGGAAAAGAGATGGGTGAAATTATCAGTAATGGGATATAGCCAATCTTTCACCTCTAGGCAACTGGTTTAGATATAGCCTGAGAGGGGAGAAGCAGGGAGCTCTTTTTGTCTGACAGTTTCCTGTTAGCCCGGGTGAAATGAGTTGGCCGTGTCATACCAGTTCCCATAGGCAGGCATCCACATGGTAATTGGCACCAGACTTCACAGTCTCTGCAGTGAGTTCTTGGAGGGCAAATAGAACTATTCTCTCATTAGTCTGGGGGAGCCCACCAGATGAGGTTTATAGTCTCAGAATGAGGCTGTACCCCCTTTCCTACCCCTGTTATCTAAATTCTATGCACAAATAAATCACTGCCCTGAATTCAAACATAATCATTGTTAGTGGAAAACCCAGAGATAAATAATCATCCAAATTGTTTTAATGTTTCTAAAAAATAACTTTACCTCTCCTCCTTCCTGTTTTCTTTCCTTTCTTTCTTCCTTCATTCTTTTTTCTTTCCTTCCTTCTCTTTTTCTCCCTTCTTCCCTCTCTTCCCTTCCTTTCTTCCTTTCTTTCTCTCCTCACCCTCTTTTCTCACAGATGCCCATGAGTGCTTGCACACACACAAAAAGTCAGGAGATAATATGCAAAATACACAACTCTAAATAATGCACATTAAAAAAATCTAGTCCTACAGTAGTGAGGGTCTTTGAGCAACCCTCTATATCATAAAGAGAGAGAGAGACAAGGAAAGAGTTCAGTGTTTATGTTCTTTTACCAATTTTTTTTTTCTCACTAAAGATGAAAATATTTTCAAATTCATACAGGCAACCTGAGTCTTCTAGTGGACAGCCAGAGGTTAAGAAAATAAGACTAGCTGGTTTGGATCTCTCTCCCACTCTTTTGTGTCTCGATACTATAAAGGGCAGAGGAATTTCCTACTGGATTGTATAGTAATTTCCTGAGTGATTTGTTACATGTTCTTTGGTTCTCTAAATACTCACCAGAGACCCTTTCAATTTGTTTACTTTTCTGAAGTTGCCCCATTACTCGGGCTTTATTTCAAGCTCTTATTTTTGGAAAGAGGGTGGAAGAAGGATAGGCCACAAAATTAACTTTACAAAAGGAAACCATTTAAATTTGAGCAGTTACCAAGTCATGGCTCAACAACCATTTCCATATACATTCTCGAGACACACCCCACTTAGTGTATCTAATGTAAGATATAAGATAGGGATAATTGAGGTATTTCCTTTCCCTTCCATTACAGGCAATATTTAAGACTAGATCAATGACTTCAACCTACTCTTACTATAGCCAACATCATGAGAATGACATTTCTTTTCCCTAAAGTGCAATATTTTTTATTTTGCAAAATAGAGAGTGGAGACATAGACTCATATTATCAAAGAACATTAGCAATGGAAGGATATTGAGATACTTTCACATTTTGCAGAAGTGGAAATTGAGTACAAGATAGATAAATTAATTTGTCTAAGGTTTGTTGTTGTTATATTTTAAGATTATCTTTTAAAATAAGATCAGTGTTTTATATTTTATTTTCATGGCAGAAATCATCTTCCATAACAGCTGTACAGTGACAAATAGAACCTATGATCCCACAAATATAAAGTGGATTTTAGCCTAGTCTCTGTGAATTAAATATTGAATTCTCTCTTTTTTTTTTTCAAAATAAATAAATAAATAAAAACTACAACAAATAAGCAAACAAAAACACCATGAAGATATGTACTTCTTCCTTAAAAGAAACTCCTTTTCAATATAGGAGCAATTGAATGAAATATGTAAAGTACACAATGAGTCACTCATGTCATCTGGTCTTGTGGGTATTCCACAAAGAATTGATAAATGGCATCGCTGTTTTTCTTGCTAAATTCCTTTTCAAGTTAAAAGGAGTAATTTCCTAACTTTTCTTCCTTTTTTTTGTCCCTACTCTTCCCAAATAAATAAACTAAAAGTCATTTGGGAGCATAATTTTGTCTTTCCAGAAGTTTTCTTTGAAAATTTAACAGGAAAAGGAAGTAGCATGTCATTTATTCAGTTATAAACCATTTGCTATTGAATACAGTATGTTCGCCAGCACATACAGTACATGTTTTAATTAGATATTTAATTGAAATCATCACTAATAATGAGCTAATCTATTTGTTCCAATAAATTTTCACATGACATTCAGGATATCAGCCTGTTGTGCATTGTTTTCTCTTGTTCAATTTATGATATGCATAAATTCTTTTTAAGGACATACATCTTTTTTTTTTAATCCAAATTTGAACAAAGGCTTTAATGTTATTTCACTAACTGGTTTTACCAATTCTACCACAGAACTGAAGATGAAAAATTATTCATGAGTAGAAAATTTACTCCAATATTAGAAATCTGCAACTGACCTATTAGCCCCATGCTATCATTGGACAAATAGAACACCTCATTTAAGGCTCAAGAAGAGATTACAGAAATAGAGAGAGAAGCCTCTAAAAGCGTCACTGCACATGAGTTATAATCTCTCCTTTATAGCTAAAACTTGCTCTTTTATGTTGTCATGTGGTCTCTTCCCTCCAAAATTCAAACGCACTCTCTGAATTTGAAAGCAGATTAATGAGCCATTAACAGGCTCTGCAAGGGTGTTCTCTCCGATAGCAATCAACAGTTCCTTCTCTCCCCCATTACATATATAGTTTCTATGCTCTCAGAGATATTTATTTGATTAATTGATCATTACTGCCATGCTGGATAATATACATTTACTAGGAAATAGCTGAAGCCTTAGCTTTTAAGACAGTAACAAATTATTACCTGTGATGAAAACTGCATTCAAGCAATAGCATGATAAACAAATTGCTTGGTGTGATGTGTGTATTTATTTATTTATTTAAGATTTGTTGCCACCTCAATATTGTATCTTTTCTAGACATACTCATTAGTCCTTGAAGTAGTGAAAATAAATGTCATCTTCAGAGTTGAATCTCAGGAAAACAGAAATCTGACTCAAGCCTGAATCCATTATTATACACAGAATATACACGGTCATTGATATCTTTGCACCAAGGGGCTCCTGGATCATCTCAGAAGGCACAGAAATGATTTAAATTGTTGCCATGTTAGGGATGAAGGCAATCCTATGAAATATGCATATATTATATGTGAGGACAAAGAACCTTGCAATGTAATTAGGTCTGCACTCTCAAAACTGGTTATACACGTCAAATTGGCTAGTTTTGACCTGACAAAAGTTTCAGACTTGAAGGGAAAAGAATCTCAGAATCCAGGGTAAATAAAATGTAAGTGTGTGAAAACATTATCTAGAGTTTAGGACTAAAAGGACAGATATTGTGTGCAATTCTTGGAAGGGTATCCTTGGTGATGGTGGGTAGGGTTGAGCAAGGGTTAGCAGCGGACCCATGGAGCTTTTCAGAAAATGAAAATGAAAGTAAATTTAGAGATATTAAAATGAGCCCTGGAATTAACTAAAGGCAGGTTTTAACAAGGAATGGAGTAATGTTTGTGAAATGTTAACCAATATTTTTCCCATCTCTCTTCTCCCCATTTGAGAACACAGGCAATGTTTGTGTTCTCATTGCCTCAATTTATGTCTGTAACAAAAGAATGCAAAGAGAAAAGAAATCTCTTCCTCGCTTCTGAGTTTAAAACTCCAGAGCTTTGAGGAAAAGATGAGCACTCAAGCCATAAAAAAAGATTTGGAGAAAACCTCATCCTTACGAGCAAGGCCTTCAACTTGAAGAACAGCAATAATGAAAATTCTTCGTCTGGAGTGAAGGAAGTCAGAGAAGACGGTCCAAAAGGAGTGTAGATGTGATAGCTCCCAGAAGTCAATGTGGGTTCTGAATATGGGGCAGTGCTTGAGAGGAGATGAATATAGGGGCACCAACATAGAAGCCTGGAGCAGGTGGGAAGCACCATTAGGGCAAGTTGGAACCGTATAAGTGAAGATGGAAAAGTAAGGGCCAGGCCAAACAACAGGGAGAAGCAGGACTCTGACGCCATGCCCCTCTAAATGCCCACGTTTACCTGAACTCAGTTACACCTTCACCTATTGTCTCCTTAAAATACTAGGTCATAAATTTGGTTACTCCTAACTGGAAACTGGAGTAACCCAGTCTCTTGGACATGACAAGGATTATACACCAACTTCTGCACAGAAATATTTAAGAAACATCTGAGTTTTCCTAGAACCATACTTTTTTATTGATATAAAACATCATAGAATCCACACATAAAAATAATAGAATATCTCAAAAGCTAGTGGGCAAAAGGTAGGATTTAAAAGGTGGATTAATTCATGAGTAACTGAAACTCAGCTATAGGCAGCTTTAATATTTGACAATTATAATTTTAACGCATTTCTTGTATTTGATTCTATAAATTATTTCAATATATGGGCTCATGTTCAAATAAGCTTTTAAGTATTTCTCATAAGTCACAATTACTCACTAATCGGAAAGTGACCATAAAACAATCCTCCTTTTGTCAGAATTGCCTCTACTTTCATCCCATCATTTTCTTTTTTCCATCCATTCTGATCTCTTCTGCCCTGGAGGGTTCTTCTCTAACCCTAGCTCGTTTCAGCAGGCAGGAAAAATCAGGCTCAGATGAGAGATGAGAAGCCATTGTAAAGCCTGAAGTCTGATTGGCTTGCTCTTAATATTCTCTGGCTTCTTATGCCCTGCTGCAGCTCATTCAGTTGCTGGCATTGATCATATAAGTTGCAACTCAAACATAATGGAAACAGAAAAGGACCAAAAAATATATATATATCTACTATGAAATGTATGAACTAAATTACATTATTGTGAGACTTTTAGCTTCTGAACAAAGATTTGCTGTTCAATGGAAAGGCAGACATTTGCTCACTAATAATTGATTATGACCCACTAACACCACTGGATCAATTTAACCATCAAATTCTCAAGCTTATATTGTTTCTGATGGCTAATTGGCTGGTCCCTGGATGATTTAGGGGCAACTTTCTCATGAAATGGATTTGCATTTATTTTTGTTCTTCTTTCCTTTTATGAACTTCAGCATTTATTTCTTTGAGAATTGTTTATTTCTTATTTTTCAGTGACATTAGATTTCTCCCCTGGGGAGATATTTTTAATTTGACTTTTTCTTCAGATAATTTTTGACGCAGTCTTCCTCCTTTCCAGAGCTTCTCACTTCCACTTTGGTCTTGTTTCGCTCCAGTGGTGGGGGCAGTTGCAGATACGAGAGGCTTCTGGAGCTAGTGTACTCATTATGGGGGTGGGAAGATGCAGAAAAAACTTGACTTAGAAAACAGCTTGTTCTAATGGCTGCAACACTTGCTTGGGAAAAATTCAAATTGACATCTTGCAGTTTCTGCTTTGCCCTCCTCCCCACTGGGTTCCAATTAGTTCAAAGTACATTTTTTGTAGCACTGTTTATAAGGCATCAGGGATATGATGTTAGCTCTCTGCCAGCAACAACAATGTTTAAATACAGATGTAACCAGAATGAGCTGGTTTCTACCCCAGCAAAAGGCTTTTTTGCATGAGCTCTGCATAATAATATGTTCTTAGAGCTGTCATATTTTCTCCCATTATTGCTTCATGCATCTTTACATTATAATTTCCAAAAACGTATATGTTGAGAAATTAACCAATGGCTTCATTATTTCTGCACCAGTTCTTTCAAATCCACTTCCACTGAATGATTCATTCTGAAGTGAGTTTTTGCATTTTATTATAATGAAAATGGACAAAACTTTCCAAGTTGCAAGTCCAAGAAAAAAGTCCAAAGACAAAGACTGAGAAGCTGTCCTTCTCTTTTCTGACTTCTCCAATAAGATTCTCCAGGGGCAGAAAAAACCGGGAAGGAATGCTGTACCTTGGGAGTGTTATGTAAACCTCAATTGCTGGGAAGGTTACCAAAGCAGTGGAGTACACAATGGTAGAAAAAATCATAAGCAGAGCTTTAAAATAGCTGGTTAAACCTGATGTTTTAATTAAGATTCTACTACTTAATTGTTCCATACATGCCTTGTGAAAATTTATCAAATTTGTTAAGATGCAAATAGGTTACTCAGTGATCCTGGGTGATTCTGAGAAGATTATGTCCCAAGAGCAAAGACAGATGTTACTCAACTAGTTTATCTTGACTCTGTTCATGCTGAAAAAACCAAAGACTTCTTCATAAATCTTCATTTAATCATAAATTTCTGGTAAAAGAAGAGTGTACTGGAGTGGTTAACTACAGAATCTCTGGAATCTAATAACCTTGACCTGAACACTAGTACCTCTACTTACTAACCCTGGAAGCTTGGGCAACTGGTTTCATCTTTTTAATCTCAATTCCTGTGGCCACACAGGTATTATAAAGATTAAATGAAATAATTTTTTAAAGTTCATAACACATAGTTTGTACTCATTAAAAGGATATTATTTTAATTCTTCTTATGATTATTATCATCATGTGGTTTATTATTATTATCATGTGCTTGATATAAAATGTCTTTGTACCTTCCGTTTTTATTTGCCCCAATCTTGGTGAAAATAAATGGGGGAGGCATTTGACGATATCATAAAATGTTTATCATACTATATTTCATCTCATTGTATGTCCTCTCCGTTTTATTTTCACCCACTCCTACCATTCCAACACAAACATTTAAACTTAACTAAAATAACTTATAGAAGTTTACTTTGTTTAAGGGGGAAGATAAGACCCACTTCCTATTCACATAAACACACACAGACAAACACACACACATAGACATACACACACACCTCTCTGGCTTGTTCTCTAGATTAATTTCCTTTTAATAGCAGAAGCAATTTTTAATTACATGATTACACATACGGTTTATTTATTTTTTTTTTAATTTTTTTTTTTTTTGTGAGGAGATCAGCCCTGTGCTAACATCCTTCAATCCTCCTCTTTTTTTTTTTTTTTTGCTGAGGAAGACGGCCCTGGGCTAACAACTGTGCCAATCTTCCTCCACTTTATATGGGACGCCGCCACAGCATGGCCTGCCAAGCAGTGCGTCGGGGCGCGCCTGGGATCCGAACCAGCGAACCCCGGGCCGCCGCAGCGGAGCGCGCGCACTTAACCGCTTGCGCCACCGGGCTGGCCCACACATACGGTTTAAAAAGTAAGGTTGGAGACATTCTGTTCAAAGCGACCTGGTGTTAGAGATCTTGTTTCTCAAAGAGGACAGAGTTGAAGGGAAAACACAGAAAAGGGTAAATTTTCCCTCACAACTTGTCCACTCTGGAGTGTTCTGGCTCTCTTTGCTCAGTACTTTAAAAGTGGAAATGATGGTGATAGTATTCCCTAAATTTAATTCCATGGTTTTTTTTGGCTATCCAGATTAAAGCTAAACTCATCTAGGAATAGGCTAGACATGATGTGACATAGATCACTTTCTATGGTTCCTTTCTCTTCTCCTATGAGCATCCCTGTCTTTCCATTTACTCTGCAACAATAATCCTAGTACACTCGCCCTGCTCCCAGGTGCCCAAGCCCCCCACTCTGACGAGTCATTCGCTTCTGATAATCCCTAAAGCCCTAAATTTGCCTTTTCTCTTCTCCTATATTCAACATAATAATCCAAGCAAGATACGTTCTCTCAGGGATATGTTTTAATTTATACCAAGGTGTTGATGGATCAGCAGTTAATGTGTCACATTTCAAGACAGCTTTCTCATCTCAGCTTTGCCTCTCGGTGAGAAATTCAAACATTTGGGAGAACAATGGAGGAGAATTTGGGACTGATGATTTTCGGAAATATCAATTTATCCACAAATTTATTTTTCAAGTACATCGTTATTGAGCATCTAAGATTTCACATTGCTGGCAGAACTACAATGTAGAATCAATGAACCTAAACTCTTACCTGTAATGCAGTGAGCTAACACCGAAAAGGGAATAGGACCTTTTTAAGGGGATGAAAGAGATCCATAAGGGGAGATTTCATCAAATGGAAAAATCTGGCCCACTGAAAAGAATCACCTAAATTCTTTATATATATATATATAAATATATATATAAACTATATATATAAACTATATATATATGGTTTGAATTTTAGTTCATTACTCCTTAAGGAAAGAATCTGAAAGACACTGGCTTTGAAATCTCTCTGGAAATGTGTTCAGACTACAAAAGCAACAAAGTATATCTCTAAACATTTGCCCATTGGATGAATATCTTCACAACTCTTTAGGAAATAATTATCTTTTCATTCCATCAAATGCCTTGCAGACATCTTTAAGGTCTTATTAAAACCAAGTTAAAAATAAATGCACACACACTGCACAAATTAAGGGAAAAGCTTGGAGGTACTCATTCTATATGAGAATATTATCATCACACTTGTAAGTATCAAGAACAATTTATCTTCATGATCTTTTCAGAATTACCCTCACTCATTAGGCAACGACATTTTAAAGAGGGTTTCCTGAGAATAAAAGACTTCTGATGAAAGAAGTTAATTTATATAAGGACTGCACCATTCCAAAAAGTAGGCATCTGGAATTTACATTGTTTTATCATTGATATTAGCCCTGGCTTAGGTAGAAGCCCATCCTACTAGGCTTCATCTCCTAGTATTGTAGGTTGACATAAAAGTACAGAATATTTAAGACGGAAAGGACTTTAGTCATTACTCGGTCTAATATGTATCTCACTTTGCAAATTGAGAACAAGAGAGATGGATGACTTACCTTCTGTCACAAAGCTTATATTAGAGCCATGATTAAGACACCAAGTCCACTCTTGTTCTTTTTTGTTTTTTTCTTTTTTTGTAAGGAAGATCAGCCCTGAGGGAACATCCATGCTAATCCTCCTCTTTTTGCTGAGGAAGACTGCCCTGGGCTAATATCCGTGCCTATCTTCCTCCACTTTATATGGGATGCCGCCTCAGCATGGCCTGACGAACGGTGCCTCGGTGCCTCGGTACGCGACTGGGATCCAAACCCGGGCTACCAGCAGCAGAGCACGTGCACTTAATCGCTACGCCACAGGACTGGCCCCCTCGAGTCCACTCTTTTGACTATCCATGCTTTACGTGAGCATCTATATATAAATATATACACATTAGTTCTGTTTCTCTGTGTGTATATATTATAATATATAAGTATATATAATAATATTTTATATATATATTATAGGAATTGACTCACACAATTATGGAAACTCAGAAGTCCCACAATCTGCCATCTGCAAGCTAGAGAACCAGGAAAGCTGGTGGTACAATTCAGTTTAAGTCTAAAGGCCTGAGAACCAGGGAGCACAGATGTCTGAGGGTAGGAGAAAACGGATGTCCCAGCTCAAACAGAGAGCAAATTTTGCCCCTCCTCTACCTTATGGTTCTGTTCAGACCCTCAAAGGATTGGATTGGATGATGCCCACCCACACTGGGTAGGGCAATCTACTTTCCTCAGTTCACCAATTCAAATGCTAATTTCTTCTTAAAACATCTTCACAGACATACTCAGAAACAATGTTTTTCCAGCTAGCTGAGCATCCCTTTGCTCAGTCAAATTGACACATAAAATTAACCATCACAGTCATCTTACAAAGAAGGCTGGGTGCCAAATTCTGAAATGCCCGTTTTAGTCCAGAGCTCGATTCAAATTACATTTGTTTCTTGTCAAAGCACAAACTCTCTTATAATAATACTGAATAGACCTATGTTGGGCACTGTTTGCTGGTCCCTACAGAGTTATTTCACATTGCAGCCAGGGCAAAGGGTCTCCAAAATATTCTAGCAATATCTTTTGAGTCTAAGTGAGATGCTTATGTCAAAATGCTTGCATCTTTTTCTGTTTAAGGATAGAATTAAATCTAGCGCTCATGTCACTGTTTTCTTTTTCAAACTTCTCCCTGAAATTATATTACAAACATTGTCTTATTCTGTCCTCAAAATAAACAAGAAAGAAAGATACTATTTTCTCCAGTTCATAGATGAAGACACTTCAGGTTCAGGTGTAATTAAATTGTTTAAGATCATCAATATATGTTACTAAACCCTATATTAAACTATACTTCTTTGATAGATATCATACTATATTCACCATTTCACCAATCTGAACATCTACTTTCCTAAAGTATACCCCCATTATTCCGTTATTCAGAAATTAATTGAATGAACACAGTTTTCTTTAAAGACATATATGTATGGTGATTGGGATTAACTCATAAAATAGGAGTTTATATTTATCAATTTCCTTGTTCTACTGTACATATACAATAAGCAGGTGACTGCAGCTAAACTCATAAGGAATGAGAGGTGTAGTCAATTGTAAAATATATTAAAAGAGATAAAAGAAAAGATTTTGGAGCAGGAGGAAAGCAGCCAGTACGGTTTGGGGAAATTTGAGTTGCAGAAACTGAGTATTGAGGGAAGGGTGGGAAATAGAGAGTTCAGGAGGTGGAAAGCTATCCATGCTTTGTTATTCGGCATGCCTGGATTCTTTTCAGTGTGATTCTATTCCATGGGAAGAATGGGTAAAAGACATTGGGGAAAAAAAGCAGAGTGATAACCATGAAACTTTCTTGGATCTTTCCAGAGGTGTTTGATCAAGGAACTTGTGTTGTATGACATATTTGGAAAATCTATGAAACATCTTAAAAGAGATGAGTGTTGCAGAATTTTAAAATTTTCTTGGAATTAATTTCCCATTTGCTGACAGTGATAGTTCTAAATCACATGAGGACTATAACTCAAATTTTGTCTTCCCCTCAGCAGGCTTTTAAAAGTTTAGCTTGAGGATAGATTCAACCCCACAGCTCATAAAATGAGAAAGTGAAGCCTAAAGAAATAAGTTTTATAAGTAAGTTTTATTAGAATTGGATTATGAACCAAATCATTTAATTATCTGAGAACTGGGTGACTCCCAGAGAATATTTGGATATTCTAGTCATTTCAATGTAAATGGTGCATAAGAGCTTCTGGAAAGAAGCAAGATAAACTTTTCAATAAAGAATTTACCATGATAGCGTGGAGGAGGGGAGGTAAAAATATCATCTTTGAGAACTGATCATTTAAATGGTGATTGATTGACTAGCCTTCTAGAATTATGTCCCTGTGGCCATGGAGATATAAGGACATACATATGATAAAAATAATTTCATAAATAGAAATAATGCTTTAGTAATTATGTTCATCAAGTAGATCTGCAGCATTGTTAGGAAATGTCTTTGTCATTCAAGTCTCAGCTCAAATGTCACCTTCTCAGAACCACCTTCCCATGTTGAGTAGTCTCTTTTGAACCTATTTTATCCTGTAATAATTTACATATAACAATCATTACAATGTAAAATTATCTTATTAACATATATAAATATATCTTATTAATAATCTAGAAGATTATTATTACTTTTCCTCAGTAGAATGTAAGCTCCTTGAGGGTAGGGACTTGCCATTTACCTCATCACTCTATCCTCAGTGTCAAGCACAGTGCCTGGCGTGACATAGGTACTCAACTGATACTTGTCAAATGTATGACAATGCAGGATGCACTGGAAGAATTGGTCGGATCTTCAAGAAGTTTATAACATAATTGAGAAGAGATTATATTTCTTATTTAGCAGTGGATAGTGCAAGCTATTTGGTAAAAATTTATGAATTAATCTATGCATTTTGAATCTGTTTAGAAAACTGAGTAGTCTAACTTCTGAAAGCAATTGACAGACATGAGTACAAAAAACCTTGTATATGACCATAGCTGTTTCCTCTGTCCCCCATAGGCGACAAAAATTAATGTCTTTGGATCAGTTATTACGAATAGCCTAATAGGCTTGGTCACTTGTAATCACAGAGATTATTACTTTCTATGAGCTTCTGATAATAATCATTATTGTAAAATAGTGACACATCTTCTATATTATTAAGTTCTCACTATAAATATAATGCATATTTATCATAAAAATTATGCAGAAAAATGAATGTTTATTCTTCTACACATTTTTTGTGCATTGATCTACCATCTATCTATCTATCTACCTATTTTGCTATCCATATATCAAGGGTTATGAGATAGATATAGACATAATAGATATATCCACGAAAAGTGACAAGCTATCCATGTTGAGCCCTGACAAAACTGCAGATTGTGAGTGTGGCAGATCAAAATTGACCACCTCAAAATATGTCTCTTTACCTTGATTATTTTCTCTGATGGACATTTGACCTCCCCCACTAACTGCCTAAAGAATTTAACTCTGGATATGTCTAGACTGGCGGGGTCCTTGCTAAGCCCATTATCAAAGTTCTGTTTGCCAAACATTTACATTTGTAAAGGTGTCTTCCTCTCTGTACTGGGAAGAGTGGAGGGATGACCCTATCTCTGGAAACTCTCATCAGTACAGAAGGAGAGGAATTAAATCTACATACTCTTGGTTGCTGTGCTATCTGATAATCTCCCATAACTGTCTCCTCCCTCACCCCCAATATCCTCCTTTGTCTTTAAATCTATTTAAGGTGAAAATCTCCGCCATTTGTTGAGAAATTCAGTTTCCCTGGTTTCTTCCATGTATACATGTTATTAAATTTTGTTTGATTTTCTCCCACTATTCGGTCTCACGTCAATTTAATTTGTAGCCCAGCCAGAAAGGACCCAGAGTGGGTAGAGGATACTCTTCCTCCCCCTTCATGAGCACAATAAATGGTTGTTTTAAACCACGAGTCTGGGAGGCTTGTTTGTTGTGTGGTAGTAGATAATTGGAACCAATTTGGTGCCTGGAAGTAAGATGCTGCTGTAACAAAAACTTAACAGTTGTGTCACTGGCTTTGGGATTGGGACCCGGCAGAGGGTAGGTGTGGAAGCCACTAAGCATACTGTTAGTGAAAGCCTACAAGGTTTAGAGGGGCATGTTAGAAACCTAAAGGGCCTCCATGCGGCTATCAGTGAGGGCTTAGGGAAAGTGAGAGAAAGTTATGAAGATAAAGAGGATTCTTGTTATCTAGTGGCAGCATGTTTAGCAACACTGCTACGTGTGGTAATGTGGAACATCGAAAATGCACCTCGTAATTTCCAATTCAATGTACTACTTGATTTGGTTTCTTCTCTCTGCCTATAGTAAAATGTGAAAGGGAGAGATGAGATTTAAAAAAAACAACAAAAAAGAGCTGTTCTGTTTTCAGTAAGTATATAAAGGAAATATAAATAAGCCAAGACTCATAGGATTGGAAAACCAAACTTTTTATCATTTCCAGACTTTCAAAGAGCAAACTATTCTCAAAATAAGAAATGACATCAGGAAAAAGATAAAATAGAGGTTGGGTCTGTAAGGTTCTTTGTTAACACCTCAGAAATATTTAAAATAGTGCTTTATAGACATTTCAAACAAACAAAAGATGTTCTAAATACCTTAAGGCTGTGCCTTGTAGACTATTTCCATTACATGATAGGGCTTCTAAGAGTCTTAAAGTCATCGTCCCATAGTGATCTCGTGGGGAGTCCAAGGCAGAGAAGTATTTATGTAAAAGACATTTGTGGGTGTGCCTTTCTTTAACGGAGTGAATTGTACATTGAATCACAATAAGCCTATAAACTTTTTAAATGAGTTGTATCAACTTGTACTGAAAGAAACAGGTACAGTACAAAAAGAAAAGATGCCTTTGGATCCCCTAAGTATCTTGGATAGAAAGCAGCCTGGGAAAACCACTCACTTACAAGGCCATTTTTTAAGGAAAAGGAAGAATGACTCAGAGGTTGGAACCAAGAGCTTCGAGGATGGACCGAAGAGCCATCAAGAATAACCTCCAGGCAATGAGGCTGAGTCTTAATCAAGGAACTGGCATCATCTGCCTGACTAGATTTCAGAATTATTGTGGAAGAGTCACTTCTATAGTCTTCCATCTTTTCCCTTTTTGAACAGGAGTGTCTATAGTATGCCTGCCCCAACACTGTATACTGGCTATGTGGCAGCAAACATCTGTATGGGGAAGATATCTTGTCTTTTTAGTTCTCAGTTCTTCATAACTGTCTCTCCATACGCACACACACACACACCACACACAAACATAATATTTGTACAGAAAATTATTAAAGGAATAAACCCTTTATTTTCTGTACACATTTTTTTATAATAAACATGTATTGACTCTAAAAATATAAAAGTATTACTGCTTTACAGTATTAAGATAATTAATCAGATAGTTAATTAATTAATGTTATCTCCAGAAAATCACAGAAGAGATTAATCACTGTTGAATAGGAATGACCTAACTCCTATAACTAACTCTTAACTCTGGTCAGGGAACTACACTACCTGTCTGCTGGTTGTTATACTGTGGTGGCTGCATGTTGCTGTGGTGCTGAGAGCTAAGCCACCAGTATCTCAAATACCAGCAGGGTCACCCATGGTGGACAGATTTCAGCGGCACTTCCAGACTAAGACAGACTAGGAAGAAGGACTTGGCCGCCCACTTCCAAAAAAAAAAAATGAGCATGTAAACCCTATGAACAGCAGCAAAGCATTATCTGATACAGCACCAGAAGCTGAGAGGATGGTATAAAAAGATGGGAAGGGTTCCACTCTACTGTACAGAAGATCGCTAGGAGTCAGAATCCACTTGACAGCACTAACAACAAACTCCTCTAAAGCCCTGTTAGGTTGTTGCCAATAAGTACTCCAAAGAAAACAGTTTGTAGTGGTAAAGTCAAGGATTCTGTTCATTTATACAGAACCATATGTTTCAACAGCTCTGAGAGCACTGATTTCTGACTTTTCTAAGCAAGGTTAATATATATAGTTTATTTTGCACAGTTTCACGAAATAGCATTTAGTATCAACTGCTAAATATGAAATAGTATACTCTTCTCAACAACATCATAAACTCCTTAAAAGCAGGCAGCATGCAGCAAAGAGAGTAAAGAACAAGCCACTGATGTGGCTTACATTCTACTGAGTAAACATAGACAAGAAGCATGCAAATAGACAAATTAATAAAATAAGATCAGAAAAAGGAGAAAAGATAAAAATGGAGTCAGAGGTAAAAGTCTATTACTCCTAGCACTCCAATCTAACGTTACATAAAGACTATAGGCTAGATTCTCTAATACTTGTTTTTTTCTTTAAACACCTAGTGTAGTAAGTATGAAAAAAGAAGTAAAATGAGTAAGAAGTGCTATGGCCTGAATGTTTGTTTTCCCTGAAAATTCATGTGTTGAAATCCTAATGCCCAATGGGATGGTATTAGGTGGTGCAGACTTTGAGAAGTGATTACGGTGGAGTCCTCATGAATGGGGTTTGTGTTCTCATAAAAGAGATCACACAGAGATCCCTCGCCCCTTCCACCATGTAAGAACACAGCAAGAAGTCATTGGCTATGAACCAGGAAGACAGTCCTCACCAGAAGGTGACCATTCTGGCAACCTGATCTTGGATTTCCAGCCTCTAGACTGTAGGAAATAAATTTCTGTTTACAAGCTACCCAGTCTGTGCTATTTTGCTACAGCAGCCTGAGCCACAAAAACAGTGAAGTTTCATGGTATTAATTCATACCATGTGTTTTTATGTATTATTTGCTCAATATAAGACTCATTTTTAGTCCCAAATCTATTTTCTGGTGGGAATTTTTGCTTCCCATCAGAAAAAAGAATACAGGCTGCTTCCTGTTATGGAAGAAATGCACATGGAGATATCACAAAGAATCTTTAGACAGAGCCGAGGGCTGCAACGCCATTCAAATAAGGAGGCAACACTCTTAGTCACAAGTAGTTACTAACAGAAGTTTGAAGAGTCTCACGGGGAAGAATATTCTCCCTTACAAAATTTATAGTTAGAATACTTTGCTTCAAGTGTAAATTGGAAACACATGTAAACCAAAGATTTACTTCGAAAGAAAAAGAGAGGTTTTTGGACAAGAAGAACTTTGATAGAATTTGCTAATGTACAATTTTGTCTTAAACCTTCAAGCTTTTCCCTTATTTTCATTCACAAAATGGAGTGGGACGGGTTTTGTGGGTACCCAAAGGCTCAGGATGGTGGAATGGCTTTTCAAGAAATCATCATTAGTATCTAACCAATATTGAAACCATAATGATCAGTAATAATCCTTCAAATGGGTGTTGCTCACTTCCCCTGAGTGCTGTCTTCATATACTCTTGACTCAAAATATCAACAGCAGTAACAACAGCAACAACAAAAACCAACTACTTCTGAGTCACTTTTCTGCCAAAAAACAAATGAATGCGCTACCTAGGCTGGGGATCATTAATAGCGAATTCTTAAGTCCTCTGACGGCACAAACCTATCTTGTTATTTTAAAGTTAGAATTATCCATGCTTTCTGGTCTTTAAAATATATATATTTTTAAATCTCCTGTGTGCAAGTGAAGTTCTTAAGAAAATAAAGTCTACTTAGTTTTCTTCTATCGTCGGGTGCATGATTTCAGCATGATAGCCACTGCATCTGGCTTTTAGTGTTTCCCTGGGACAATAGAACTTTCTTCTTACTTCACCCTATGTATTCAGTTTCATCACCATAATACTCTATCATGTGTCGTATCCAGACCTCTGCATAAATTTGTATTTGAAATTGCCAGTTATATTGAGATAAAATTGAGATGGGATATTACTACTAGATTTTGGTTAGATAATAGCATTAATTTCTGTGGACTTTATGTCTAACAAAACCATAAAGAACATTGATGAAGGTTTCAAACTCTTAGTATTTGGTATAAGTTATACCAAATTGTCTTTTTTTATTTTTGTTGTTGTTTTGACTTGTTTTTGGGGGGTGTGTTTGTGTGTGTTATCAGCTGGATTGGACAGTCAATCTAGTTGACAAGATAATATTTGTTATTTGTGTATTCTCAGTCAGAAACTCAATTTACCTTCAAGGACATTAAAAAAACCCATCAGACGAGAGGAACATGAAAAATATATAAATAAATTTGACAAGTTGGCCCAAAACCATTTATCATCTTGGGAAGTAGAGAAATCACATGATTTATAATGAAATATGCATTCTCAGAAAGTGACATTCAATTGTCTTAAGATCAACAATACAGTCCATTCTGATTCATTTGAAAACAAATAGAAATACAGCAAGTTTTTTTCTAGTAATTATATTCATAGAGGATTTTAAATCTAAATTTGGAAGTGAAGAATAAGCTATTCCAAAGAACTGTAATTGAAAGGAATACTTATTACTACGATTTTTTTAAAACTTCAAGTACTCTTCAAACACTGAGTTTCACGAGATAGAGTATAAATGTTGATATCTTGAGAGATAAATGACCTTGTATTTCAAATTAGGAACAAAGAACTTCATACACGAGACTAGTTAACCTCATTAATTTTATTGCTAAAATTGTTGTATATTTGCAAAACAAATCTCCTCTGAAGAGGAAAAATACCTATATCCACCAAGCTTTCTTTTTAATGGTCTTCTTTTTCCAGGAGCCTCAAGATGTTAAGTTTTGTGTGCAAATAGTTATAAACATTAGCAGTGGCAATGAATAAAAATGAATGTAAATTGGTTTAATCTGACAGGTGTGATCCTGCGCTAACCTTATTCTGAAAGGAAATGCTGGAAATGAATGTGCAGTCTAATTGAGAAACAAAAATGGTGGACCAAAACAGCTGCTATTCTGTTGTGCAAGTGAATAAACCTATGGAGTAATGGAACTGAGGGAAATTTGAAGAGGCTAGCTGATGCATCACTAATTTCTCTACTCACAGGTGATAGAAAAATGAAGCCCTAAGAAGAAAAGCTATTTTTGCTTTTCCATTTTGTTCCAAGTTATTAGAGCAATTTGAACTGATTGCTCCCTCCATTTCCCACCCATCCCATTGCAGTGTCTGTAGTCAGAGAGGAAATGGTAGATCCTCCTACATCAGCACGTTTTTCCTTAAGAGTAGTGTCATGACCCGTGATGTGAGAGAGCAGGTCCCCTTGGTTTTATTAGGTAACTAAAAATGTCCACTTGAAAGATATGGCAGAGCCATCAGAGGTGAATTTGGAGTTTGCAATGAGTGGTCCTGTTTGCCAATGTCAGTCTAAACTTCTATTTTTAAAACAAGTGCTTTATGAGATAAATCATAAGACAGTTTGATCTTCATGCAATCTTTGGCTGATTAAAGGATTCTAGTAAAGAGCAGCGATAAGTAAAGGCTCAATGAGGAAGCAGGGGGGAAGCAGAGCTTATGGACAAGAATAACATCGAGTGAAATGTCCATCTGAATATGCCTGCTATTGTAGTAAAACCTTAAATATGTCTACACAGGGGTTTCATGGAACCTGGATGATTCTGTACGTGTATTTTCTGGCAGAGCATCTTTCTGAACATTTGTATTGGAAAACAGGTTTTCAGAATTCTATAATTAATTTATCGAACAATCTGGACTTTTAAGATGAACTCCACAAATAGCTTTACTTTTCTCACACCATTGGTTTTCAAACAACTATTTTGAGTTTCTCTTCATTGTCCCTGAGTGCTATTCTGGCAGAACCATAGCCTCTCAATCACTGTCAGTCAATGATAGTCTCATTGGCAGGTATGAATGGACAGTCTGATATAAGTCAAAATTTTAACTTATCATTCAATTTAAAGTCAGAACATTTAGGCTTGACTTGGGCTAAGAAACCTCTAGTTGGGAACGAGAACAAGTCAGATCCTTTACTATTAATCTTCCTTTTCTTCTGCTCCTTCTCCTCAACTTATTCTATTGTCTCTGGCTCAACCAGGATCGGGATAAAAGAGGCAAAGGAATAGAAATGTCTTACTTGACTAGTGTGGTGTCTTCTTGGTCTGTCAGATGCTGAAATGCTCTTTCTCTCTTGGGTTGCTTTTGCGGGGTCATCAGTGACCACTACCCCTTTCCTCTGTGAGGGTTTTCTTCTTCATTGGGTCCTGTGGGTGACCTGCCTTTAACAAGACCACTGACTACCTCTTCCTTGGCTCCAGTTGCTTGTAGTACATCCTACAGAGGCTCCTTCTGTTGAGGTCACCCAGCTCTGGCAGGCAGAACTATAGCCAGAGTTTTTCCCAGATATTTTAATCTGACTACTTTTTCAGGGGTTCTCTCTGCCCACAAGAAACTCACATATTGGGGCCGGCCCCGTGGCTTAGCAGTTAAGTGCATGCGCTCCGCTGCTGGCAGCCCGGGTTCGGATCCCGGGTGCGCACCAACACACTGCTTGTCCAGCCATGCTGAGGCGGCATCCCACATACAGCAACTAGAAGGATGTGCAACTATGACATACTACTATCTACTGGGGCTTTGGGGAGAAAAAGCGAAAAAAAAGGAGGAGGATTGGCAATAGATGTTAGCTCAGGGCCGGTCTTCCTCAGCAAAAAGAGGAGGATTGGCATGGATGTTAGCTCAGGGCTGATCTTCCTCACACACACACATAAAAAAGAAACTCACATATTTGTGTAATGAATAGAAATGTGTCATGCTCTTCTCTCCTCGCTCTGCCATCACAAGTAATTCTATCCAACTTTTTGCAAATAAAGGCTTCCAGGTCAGAATCAAGCACTGGCTTCTGCATTGTCCAAACCCTAGAACTACTTACTAGCATAGTGTTCCTCCCCAAATTTGGCCTGAAGTAGATGATTTGTCAGGATTCATTCAACTCTCTTCAAAAAAGTCTTCACTATCCTAGCTCATGAATCCTTAGTCTTCTCTTAAATGATCTGGTGGTAGGTAATATATTAAAGGTGTCTGAACCAACTTTATAGTCTTTTCATAAGTTTTACATGGATGGTCCAGTACCAATAACAAGAATTTAGGGCCTCTACCAAAATAGAAAATCTGCTTAGTTTCAACTTTAATTTATGTAATAAATTGGTGGGAAATTTACAGTGTGAGTTTATAAGTGATAATTCTATTTGGAATTAGAATCATCTCCTTGAGTAGGAGACTAAGCTTAGATTTAAAAATATTTTCTCATTTATTTAATCCAATCTCACATTCTACTTTTCTCTCTTCTTCCTCTCTTATACCTCCATACACACACTTAATTTGTTATCCATGGAGAATAATGCAACACAGTAACATCACTCAGTTAAGGATGATTTGATTGCAAACAGAAAAGGCAAGCAGGAGTTGGGGAAAAGCTAATGAATAGACCCAGAAGTATCCCAAAAGACTTAAGGTCTGGAGGTATAAAAAGCACGTATTAAAAAATAATCACACAAGTAACAGGAAAGTTAAAGATAAAAGTTACTTCATCTACTCCAGTGTTGTTAATCTCTTGGGTTTATATTTCTCTGAAGCTATGTCTTATTTTTCTTTTAGATGGCTTTTATGCTCATTCTTCAGCATGCACTAGTCTCCATCATACTTATTCACGGCATCCTCAACCCCCTAAGTCAATATACTTTTTCAAGCTTAGGTCTCTATTGTTAACTGACTCATTTTTTTTTTTGCCCAAATCCAAATTCATGAGACAGAAAATCCAATCATTCCGGTTTGTACCAGGGTCATATTCCACCTCTTGGTCGATCAGAGGGTGGTAGCAGGTTTGGGAAGAGGAGGGAAATGAAAGTTCTAGCAATTCTCTGGGAAGAGAAACTTCCAGCATCATATCTAATACATAAGGGCTAAGAAATTTAATAATATAGTATACTATGTAACAGAGTAACTCTTTTTTATATTACCAGTAGGATGCAGGCAGCAGGTTTAAAACATTATACCACTTAGAGTGATTACAGGTCCAAGTATCACCATCCTGTTCAATAAAATTATGTTGCGTCTCATTCTTTGCCATTAGAACATGACTGACACAGTTTTCCTTAAGGCCAAACATTTCCATGGAGTCCTGGAATATCCTAAAGAATGAAAAGAAAAAATTAGCAAGAATGCCCATGGTGAGACAGAGCTCTATGTGATTAAGTAGAAAATATTGCAAACAATAGATCATGATTCAATTACTAGCAAATTAAAATTTGTGTTTCCTATTAGCCTTCTATTGTCATAACTGTTTGCTTTCAGCCAAAGCTTCTTTCTTGATTGTATGTAGAAATGTATTTTCTTAAGTTTTGTTCTCTCATATAATATGCAACCCCAGCAACACTGTGAAATCTGAATACACATTAATTATCTTGATGGATCTATTCAAAGCAGAAACTCTCAATTTAACAAATGGATATTTTAACCTTCATTAAGCAGAAACAATTTTTTTACTTGAAAATTTTCTCCCCTTCTGTTGACATTAACCACTATGTTGTCACTTGTAGTTATGTGTGGCTCTCTCAGTCAACCCATTCTTAGCATGTTCATAACTGAACACTGGCTGACCTAAAAAGATAATGATAGTTACATATCCTGATGATGGCATGGTTTGAGATCTTGGCAGGTTTTACAGCTAATTAAGGGACAGGAGCTCATCTTTACCTGCATGTCCTGCTAGCACTTCAAACTTAAGAACTTAAAAAAGAAAAAAGAAAGGAATTAATCGTTATTTCCTTCAAAACCAATTATTTCTTCAACCAGTATTTCTTTGGTAAATGTGTACCTCTCAATAAATAAACATTAAGCAAGTATTATATGCTACAAAATTTTCTATCTTGTTAGCAAGTTATAATTGTTTTCAAAAGTAAAGTCTCTCCGAGAAAGCTAATGATAATGTTAACTAGTAATAAATAAGAATTCCTAGACTGATCTGATGAAAATCATACTTATGTTTCATAACTTGCTATGCACTGTGAATGCCACTTCAACATTAATGTCATGTTTCATTTAATGAGTTCATATTTATAAAATGTGTAAGACAGTAGCTGGCACCTAGAAAGTAGCTGGCTATATGAATATTTGTTAAATAAATAGAAATAAAGCCTCAAAAATGAAAGACTGAAAGGGGAGAAGAGTCCGTAAATCTTTATTCATAAGAACATCATTTTAGAACTATATTTTTATTTCTTTACAGATACTCTGCTTAGAAAGGTAACACAGCCTTTAAGAATGTTCAGATGAAGGCAGAAGAACAAGGAGCTGGCCTCTAGGAAAAATCAGAAAAATGTTACAATGTTCATGTCCCCTAACTGATGTACACAGCAGTAGAAGTAAAATTAAAAAAATATACTTTGGACATGGCCTTTTCATCTAGAGCTATATATAAGCTATGATTAATGACTAAATTGCATTAAATATGTATAGCAAACAAGATGGATAAAAAAATTCATGGTTTTTCCCCTTTTTTTAATGACAAATAACCTTCATTTAAAAATGAAAGCGTTTATAATTTTTGGTTAATTGAGTTGCCTTGATTACAGAAGTTAAATTTGAGTGTTACGTAGGCCACTTTAAAGAGTAGTGGAACTCAGGCATAAGGTCCTACGTTAGTGGAGAAATAACTAGGCTTAAGAATAAAAGTGTACATGTAAGCAGATTCTCAGCATTCTTTCAATGTTAAACAATGTTTAATTGTCTACTATAAACCTATCCTCATTCTAGGACTCATGGTGTATTGTATTTATAATAAAATACCAATCCTTTCCATAACCTACGAGGTCTTATAGAATCTGGCCCCTTCCTGCCTTTTTGACTTGGGCTCTTAACACTCTCCCACTTGCTTCCCAGGCTCCAGCCTCATCAGGCTTCCTTCGGTCCCTTGAACATTTTCAGCGTCTTTTCAAGTTAGGCCACTGCACTCCCCTTCCTAGTTTGCTCTGTTCCTCTTGCCTCAAAAAGTCTTTCCTTGACAATCCTACATACTGCCACCTTCCCCAACCACAAAGACCTTTTTAACATAATATCCTATTTGATGTTCTTCATAGTACCTATCACTATCTGAAATTATGTTGTATTTGCTTATTTGCATTAGAATCACCCTCTTTAGAATCCAACATACATGAGAACAAAAACTTGTCTATTTTGTATCCTACTGTATCTCTGAAACATATAACTATATCTAGCTCCTAGTGGGTGCCCAATTAATATTCATTAAGTAGATTCAAAGAGGAATAAAACATAGCCTTTGTGATTAAGGAATTTGGACATTATTTCTGCCCCTTTGCTAAATATTTCCTGTTGACCACATACAGACGTTAAAACTACCATACACACAAAAAGTCAGATCAATTCCAATTAGATAAGGTCTATGATCACCTTTATAAGGACAAGCAGCTTGGAGAATTGAGGAAACAGCTTTCTCTGGTGGGTCATTTTTTCTTCCCCTTAACCTCCATATTCACTGCATATGAATCCCTGTAGGAATCCAGATGACGTCTCTCCAAAAAAAAAAGAGAGAAAAACTTTTTGGGGGAATCTTCCATTTCCTGCTGATATCAGCCTAAATTGGTGGTGGTATTTTGAAATCAGAGAAGAGCCTTTCCTTCCAAGGCCATAGCTGTTAGAGGGCTTCAGATTTAGGTGTACTTGGGGAAGGAAATAAAAATGTCATTTGCTCTCCATGAAATAATTTTCCAGATAGTGCACACTTTGTTTTATACTCCTTGTCTGTGTTTTCAGAGGATAATGAGCCCGAGGAGGGTTTACCTCTAGACATATGAATGCTTGGGAATGTGGAATTACCCTTGGGAGCTGCATAATTCCCCACGGTTCATCTTTATTTCTTTCAGCATCTCCAGAGTTATCCTACACAGGCATACCTTAGGTTTGAAATTCTGCATGATCTTGCCCTCCAGGGCTCCTGAGATTTTTCAGAAACAAAGTACCTTCTTTGGTTGGGTACATAGGACTGGCTTTATTTCCTTCAAGGAGATGAATACATTTAAAACAAAATATATTGCTGCTTTAGCATTATAGAAAACTCACAGTGCTGTAGATCACATAAATAATTACTAAATAATCATTCTCCTGTCTATATGATAATTTTCAAATTTGTTTTTATATTACATTCTTCCATATGGAATGGTGTAAAGAATGGCTACCCTTGTGGCTTGCTTCAGAAGCACTTTCCCAGGTTATTAATTGTCTGGTTTCTATCCCTGAGGGAATATTTAATTGCGTGTTAAACTTACCCTAAATATATATTGTGGGTACATTTATTTAATACATTTTTTCTAGGGCAAGTGTGGGCATACATACTACTTGTATTTGAAATAAACTGAAAAAGACAGAAATCTGAGTATTTCACAGAATATGCACATGTAACAGCTAATAGCTGGAAGTCAGAAAAACATCTGACTTTTAAGAAATTGTTTTAAAGGCAGTTTTGAGGACAATCTGGAGAATCTATATTATTTGTTGCTGCAGGCAAGAGTCTAAATATAAATGATAGCCTATTGATGTGTGTATTGATCGTTTGGGATACGTGATAAATCTAAGACATAATAAGTAACAAGAAAATAGAGTTTTGGATCCAAACTATAAGCAGGCGTTTGAGAATATCTGTACCCCTTGGTAGTTATGGTAACAATTTTAATTGAAAGATGAAGTGGGTTTGAGATATTTTACATAATGATAAACACAAACTATGCCTTGAAAATGAGAGTTGAATTTGGGGAAAATTTTATTAATTCTATCAATTCTTTCTGTATAGAGCTATTACCATAGAAACCAAAATAATTTTTTGAATGAATGTGAAATGAAAACATTGGTATTTAGGGCCAAATCATGTATTAGGGCCAAATCAGGAGAAGAACTGTGAACTATAAAAAAGGCTTGTTCATCCATCTATTTTCAGCATTTACCAAAATGATTGGCATGCAGTATATAGTTAAGACATTGAGTTGAGTAGATATTGAATAAATGAATAGATAAAATCAAGGGACTAGTTAAAAGTAATGTAGCTCATGATCCAGATACTCGACACATGGATTTAAAAACTTTAATAAAGATGCATTAATCCAATCAAACTGATATAACAAAGTTCTTATAAATCAGGAGAAAAATAAGTCCAGGAATCTAGCTGGGATGCTAAGAAAAACAATGAAGTTAAATTCTTGATTAATAATGACCCGATCCAGAGGCTGATTTTAGTTATTTATAAGGAACCATTCTTTGGTCATCAGACTCTTTCAAAATGGAAAGAGCTGTTTTGAGAGATAGTGAATGCTCAACATTTAACTATGTCCAATTATATTTTGATGTTATTCTTTTCTCAGGAATGTCATAGAAAATTTCAAACAAACTATAAGACTGAACTAATTTCCCAAAAGATATTAGGATTTGGTAACCTGTTTTGTGTTCATTATTTGCTTTAAAAAAAATAAGAAAAACATCTACCCTGAGTTGTTGGAACATTTCCACAAAACAGCAGGACACTGGGAGTTTGATAGTCGTTTTTCACTCCAGTTTCTGCACCTAGCAATGTGCGACCTTAGACAAGTTGGTTCACTCTTTGGGGGTCTTGATTCTTTTACCTGTGTAATAACATTACATCTGCCTGCTACATGAAGTTTTTGTGCGGTTCAAATAATAAGTGTTAGAGAACTTTGGAAAGTTAGACTTTGCTATTCACATGCATAGTTAGGTACGTATTGGTATCAAAGGCTACTTTTCTCCATGTGCCTAGATATAAAAGCAATTGCATATTTTTATAAAAACTATGTGTGTAAAGAGGGAGAGGTGGTGGTGGTGTGCTAAGTGTAGGATGAGAGATGCATCTAAAAAATATTACTTTGTGATGCTAAATATTTGAATAATCTTTTTCTGAAGTTCCTAAAACACATTCAAATCTACTATGCAAAATACATTAAAATATTTGCTGAACAAAATAAAATAACAATAATAATACGATTTTTTAGGATTTACTAATTTTCAGGCACTTCATATTATTTTTCTTGTTTACTCTACAGAAATTGATGTGTCATGTGATGTCATCCCCATTTTACAGATGTGATCATCCAAGGACCTACTATTTAGTAATAGTCTCACTCCAAAGCTCGTGCCCTTTCCACTGTCCAATATTAGAGCACGGCAGTATAGCACAGTAGCAAGGGATAATAATCTCATTTGAGAATGTGGGAGGGGCAATACAAATATTAACTAACATTTGAGTAACACAATTTATGAAGCAATTGTATTCATTATCTTAGGATTTTTTATTTGATTCTGTTGATCTTTTAAATTGTTTGTACAACCAATTCAAGTTCAGAGTGTGTGTGTGAGTAAATATAAATATATACCTATGTATGTAGTTTTTATAAAAAATTTTTATTATTGTCTGTATTACAACAGTAATGACTTTCAGCAGTAGTTCTGATTAAACACCCAGTGGCTTAAGCCAGTGTCCCACTTGTCTTTTTCCTTCCTCCCAATGAGCTTCCCAACAACTCTATTACCTTCTTCATCAATTACTGGTTGCTGGGCTCAGTCCTCTTCCCTTGCCACAGGGGCTGCCTGACCAGTATCATGGCCAGATGCCTGAGACTGGGATCTTGGGTTCTCTTATCTCCTTGTCTACTGGATTCTGGTGTGGTGGGAGTACAGGAGACTGAGAGGCTGGCCAAAATGACAGGGAGTATCCAGGGCAAGAAGGAGACCATGGAAGATCTGAAAAACAGCCCAGCCTTCTCTGTGGACAAAAGAAAGCACCTGAAGGTAGCTAATTGGAAACGAGAGGGAAAAATTTTAAATAACTTAAAAAAAAAGAAATGAAAGGAGAGAAAGGGACTCCATGTCAGGAACTGGGGCATAATTTCTAGACTATTTAACAGCCGTGGACTCAGATATTTCTAAACACTGGACAATGTTTACATCGTCTTGCAGGTTGATGGTGCATGTGTGGTCACTGATGATTTCAGCCTCGAGTACAGGGCTGAGCTGGCCATGTTCCCGTTCTTTCTTTCTTTTTTTTTTTTTTGTGAGGAAGATCAGCCCTGAGCTAACATCCACACCAACCCTCCTCTTTTTGCTGAGGAAGACTGGCCCTGGGCTAACATCTGTGCCCATCTTCCTCCACTTTATATGGGACGCCGCCACAGCATGGCCTGACAAGGGGTGCATCCGTGCGTGCCCGGGATCTGAACCTGGGTTGCCAGGAGCTGAGTGCACGCACCTAACCGCTCCGCCACGGGCCAGCCTGGCCATAGTCCCTTTCAAGGAGAGGGATGTCTCTGTTCTCCACAGTTACCAACATAGCATGGATTCAGATGGAGATGACTGAGGCTCTGAAGGAGCTGCTCTTATGAAAAAGAACCTTAGGGAGGAGGGAAGAGTCTTCAAGTCCGTGTTGCCAGCTCCTGGCTGACCGTGGTTATAGATCCAAAATCTGATGATCACTGCATGAATATGACCAGTATCCAGGCCCTTTGTGACCTTATATGGGAGGACCAGGAGAAGATGGGCAAGTGATTGATCAGGCAAATTGAGGAGAATTCCACAGGGGTCATTTCTCATATAATGGAGATCACACTGAGATGCACAGTCTCGTCTTTGGAGGCTGACCTTGACCCAATAAGTGTGAAGACCACACTAGAAAATAGCCTATGGGAGATGAAAGCCCTCTAAGCCACACAGATGCAACATCTTAATAGCCTCCTATTGCACCCAGAGGCAGAGTTGGCACTACTACCACCTACAACTCCATGCAATCCATCCACAGGACAACTACCTGAAGGATCATGGATGGCTATGGTGTCTGAGACCTGTGCTACCAAGATTCTGAGACATGAGGGACATGCTATAAACTGAGTGGTGCTTTGAGAGCAGATGTTCAATAAAACAATTGCTAGTTAAAAATAACCTTACTAAACATCAAAAAATTCTTACATCACAAAAAAATTACAAAGATGATACCTTCCCAAAGTTCCAAGATGTAGCTATGTATAAGTAAAATATCTCTTTAAATATGTGTGATCATATGTCCAATACAAAATTAAATAATAAATGTCACATAAATTTATTGTGGCAGATACTGTTGTAGATGCTTAGTATATATCAGTAAACAAATCAGATAATAACTCTGTCCTCTTTCTAACAAGAGGGCCATTAATTTATGATACCCCTCTAATTGAAGGTTCAAAACACTTAAACTAAAATAGACACTCAAGAGGAGGGGAAAGTGTAAAGCTAGAGATGTTCTATTCCCTCCCCAAATAGAAGTAGGGGCAAAGAATCCGTAGTGACATTTAAGGGCCCCACAGCTTAGGGAAAACACTTGAAAGTGTCTATGTGGTGCTAAGAACAACCTTCTGCCTAATAATGTCTCCCTATTTCCTGTCAAATCTACTGAAATTACTACTACAAATCTACAAAATTACTGAAATTATCTACTGTATTAGAAAAATAATGCCTTTGTACTTTGTTTTAGCCTAAAATTATATCAATCTAATTATGTTATACTATGATGACAAGATCCATTAATTGGTAATCACTCAATCTTTTTAGGTCTACTTGTATCTCCAAGTCTGTCTAGGAGAAAATTCCTGTGGTTGAGAGGGTGAGCTTCTAGCCCCTAGTATCCTCCATGTATGCTAGATGACCTCAACTTCTGGTAGGTGAGGAAGCTATAGCAACATCTTTGTCCTTATCATCAGTAAGCTGCTACGTTAGTGAACTTTTGCCATAATAGTGCTCACCATTTATTTATTTAGCTCACAATCTACTGGTCAGTGGGGTTTGCTTAGGCGTGTGAAAGGTGAAATAAAATGGAGTCATTTATGTTAACGGGTTTTAAAATGGAGCTGAGAGGCCATTAAGAGGTGGGCCTCATGCACATCCTCACTGGGTGGAACACAAACTTTTGAACTGGGGCAAACCACAAATACTCCAAGAACTCTGCAAGAATACCTACATCTTATTCTAGTAACAGACTTTTACTTAGTGATAGCTTTAGCGACCTATTACATTGAGTCAAGACTAGCTTTTAACTACCAATGCCAAGAAAAATTCTTTGTAGATAAATTACGCAAAGATTCCCTTTGTCTTTAAAAACCCCTGACTCTTGCTCGTTAGTGGGATACCATTTGGGTTGCTGCCGAAATGTTTGTACCGAGTCGCAAGTCTTTGATCCCAAGTCAATGCTTTGCCTCTTGAACTGCTTTCTTGTTTTTGGGTTGACAGGTGTCTCAGTGTTTAAATATTACCCCTGCTCTGCTCTTCCAATTGATTCAATGTGCTGCTTTGTCTCTGAGTATGCGTCAGGGGTTTGTCCTTTATCAAGTGATACGCTGGATGACGCCTATCTCAGGAGAAGGAAGGTAGGGTAATCTGTCAAATTAGAATCATGTACCTTTGAGCTGCTGCAGCTTTCAAGTGACTTCAAGACTGCTGATGTTGTCAACGACCAGGCGAGAGTGAGACCTTGGTACACGTTAGAAATTTGAAGTTAAATTTTAGACAACTTGTGACCTTTTTGAAATGAGGTCGTATCCCTGCAGAGCAGTATTTCAAAATAGTTGAAAATATGTAATTTTTCATTAATTAATATAACACAAGCTGTCCGTGAAACTGCATTTCCCTGTGGTGTTATCTAGATCGTTAGTGTAGAGCTCTCTTTAATTCTCAAAAATCCTAAACAAAGCAGTAGGACAATAATCTGACATGCATTATAAAATGCTCTAGCACAATCCAGAATATTTACATGAAAAGGTACTCTAATCATGCAAAAAAGAAAAGCTTTCTACTTAGTACTGATAGTTCACATTCATATCTATTTAGCAGTACATTCAAGCATACGGATGACATGTGAACAAAATGAGAAATAATACTGTGATTTCAAGCTTCACTGAACTAGATATAGAAATTCTGAACTAAAGAATTGTTAAATGCTTGCCAGATAAATGACTGTGGATGAATTGTTTTAACCCACTCTTTGTTCTTAGAAGCAAAAAATGAAAACGTGTTTCTGTATAGTGTAGTCACCATACTTTAACTACTACGATACTTGCTTTAGCCACCCCACTGACTTTAGAAACAAGAGAATCAATAGGTTCTCTGCTTGAATATGCTCCAAGTGGGTAGCAGGGGAATTTTTTAATCACCCAGCTCTCACCTGGTTCTTAAGTATGTAAACTTAGGAAGGTGATACAAAAGAAAGAAGACACCTCAATGTTGAACCAGACAAATCCAACAATGATGATTTCAATTGTTTTCCTGTTGTTCTAAATCTTAAGATTCAAAATTCACTCTGACTGAAATACACTCAGTTTAACATGAGGATTTAGTTGAGGACACCTCAGAGACCAAAAATACTAAATAATTGATGCCTATATGCCCATCTATAGGATATACAATTTGATAATCTCTTTGCTCTTATAAGGATTTTGTGATTCCCAAACACCGTAATGAAGGTTGAATGGTCACAAACATATAAGGGAATAATGAATAAAATATGAGCGGTAGTTGCAATAGGAAGGATAATTGAAACGACCTGTAGAGACAGAAACTGGTAATAACAATTACGACTTTACTTAACCCATTAGATGATGTTATGAATAATATGCCATCCATTTGGAGCAAGCTTCCTGGTAACGACTTTTGGGCTTGATTCTTACTTGGGTCCAGTGCTTACACTGCACTGATAGTCTCCAGCACCAGGTTGTCAGAAAGTTGGACAATGTACAATCTAGAAGCAGATGTGACTGATGCATGTCAGGCTGTGATGTGGGTTTTAGGATTGTGGTGACCAAAATAGAGGGACTCTGCAGCCCCCCATTGTAGCTCTTAGTATCAGGTCCTTGCACACCACCAGAAGAAATACACAGCACCTGTGAAAAGTATTCTTATATAGGATGATACCTGCCTCCCCATTTCCTCCAGCGTGTTGTTATCAAAGCTCAGTCATTTATGAAGAAAGAGAGAGAAGAAAAAGAAGGGATTTACCAGAGGTATTTTTATCTATTACTTATGTACGGTCCAGTAAGTTTTCTTCTGCTTCCTCTAGTATCCTAGTACACTGTTGCTGACACTGATAAATGTTGAATGAAGGTAGATTGATTAAAATGATGTGTAAATTGATCTCTGAGGCCTTTGTCTTTGAAATGAAAGGTACTATGTAATTTATTAATAATATACTGGGATTTCCTTTGGTCCTTTATTATTTTTTTCCCTAGATTTATAGTCCTCATGAATCTGCTTCCTCTTGACTTAAAATAATATAAATGTCTTTTTTGTAAACAAGCTATTTTTAAAATGCCAGACTGCAAATGCATTTATTTGAGAGGTGCTTAGGTACTTTAAATTGTGAATAACAACAATACATTTATGTACTTTGTATATCTGAGTACCCCCAGGAATTGTTTATTGAACTTTATCAAGCCACCATAAAATCCAAACATTCAGGGGATAAAACTTAAGGAGCTTTAAAACTTAAGTATTTAATGGACTTGATTTGGTCTTCTAGGCCCAGGAGGGTGCTAGCTAAGTGCCTGAGATGTTCAAAGTTGCCATCATAATAGCTAAGTCGCTTTCTCCTTCCCTAGGGAGCTGGTATGAACTCAATCTTTGAAAAGAGATTTTTAATCTTTTATTGATTATTTTTCAGAAAGCCTTTGCTTGATAATAAGCTACAACCTAAAAGTAGGATGTCCCTTTTCCCAACTTCAGAAATCTGTTTTCTCCACCTCCTGCCTTTTCTTATTTAATGTGACCTCCTCCTTCTCAACCCTCACACACTTTAATTTGATCACTTTTTTGTCTTGTAGTGTGGGATCTCAGAGTGCTCAAAACTCCATTCCTACATCAACGTTTTTCCAGGCATTATTAGAGCTAAAGGAAACTGACATCATCTCATGTGGTAAACATGTCTGCCCCTTTACCTCGTAGAATTCCCTGAAATTGATTATTCCCTGAAATTTTCTTGGATGGGACTCGGTCATGAGGAGTGCTAAAGAGTGTTTATGGAGCATTTACATTATATTTATTAACTGAATCGTAGAATCTTAGAATGGAAAAACTTACGTGTCATCTGGTCAGTCCCTTGTCATGATCCCTTCTCCAACAACTCTATGGAGTTTTTAATCTTGGTTTAGAGCTTTCTAAGATTTTGGAGCTCACTACCATCTATGGAAGACTTTTACGTTGTTAGATAATTGTAAATTTATACAAGTCTTCTCGTATTGAGCAGAAATCTCATAAACTAGACTTTCTTATTTCTGTATTTAGACAATTTTAAAAACAAATCCAGATGCCTTTGTAAAGTATGACTTAAAAACTGTACTCACATAACATTTCATTAATTGATGCGTTTATATAGTTTAATAGTATGAGCATTTTGCAGTGTAGATTACATATCTGTATATATAGACTAGTTATCAATTCACTTGTATATTGAGAGTAAGAAAGAGAGAAATACTCTATTTGCAAACACAAAGCGGAGAAAATCCTTAAAGAAAAAGTAGGAAATTAGTGCAAACCAAAATAACGATATTCCATTGTTATTCTTAAATCTAGATGGTTCTTGAAGCTTTCATAACTTATACAAATGCAAATGGACATAAAGATTGTTACAATATAGGGTTTTGGTTTAATTTCATCTGATATAAGTATCGTGATGTTGAATTTTAACAGCTTGCTAAGGGAGAGCCATTCTTTTGTTGTTACTATTTAATCACCTCCAAATGTGATTTATTGAGTCCCTGAAAGTATTTTCTTACAGTATCTAGATTTTCCTTGGAGATCTCATTTTTGCACAACCCCTGCTTGGCTCAGCTTATGAGATCTGCTATGATCTCATCTGAAAGTAATACTGCAGGGAGCCATTTGTTTTACAGAAACAAGCAATATCATCATGGAAAACTATGGGCACAGGATGTGATTTTAGGGAAAAAAGACATTTTTCTTGTGTAGAAATGAAAAAAAAAGAAATATGTTGTACATATAAAATGTCAACTGTAAAAACATTCATATGGCGAAAATTAAACCAAATGAGATTTCAAGGAGGAGGTCAATTACTAGTAAATGTAGAATTTCTCCTTTTTCACACGTTTACTTATCTCATTTTCCACTGTTTGTCTTTCTTTCATTTATTTTCTTTTCTACTCCAGATTTAATTCAATTTTCATAGAAAAACTAATATCTGGGGGAAAAACAGTAGAAAAACATTGTAGCATCTTTGTTAGAAGCTTTTGAGTTAAGCTGATCAGGGTCCAAATCCCAGAACCACCACTTACTAACTGTATAATCTTGGCTGAGTGTTACAACTCTGTAACTCAGAAATGTACAAAAATTAAATGGTGTTTTGATAACTATTAGTGCTATTTACCAAATATTTCCAATCTCTGCTGTCTAAGCAGAGAATAGGATTGCACTTCTTTGCTGCCTCGTGTATGGGTGAGGACAAATAATTAGCTCTGGCCAATTGCTTATGAACAAAAGTGATGTGTCAATTTCAGGCCAGAGCATTTAATTGTCTATGGATGCTCTCCAGAACACCCTTCCCTCTGTCAAGGTAAATGCAGATGGTGGCTTCTCTGTGGCCTTTGGTGCAGAATTTGAGAGACCTAGGGACGGACCTCCACGTAAAATATAATGGACATGTCACATGAGAAGAAGTGACCCTCTGGTGTGATATACCATTTAGATTTGGGGGCTGTTTCTTATTGAAGCATAATCTAGCCTACTTATTGTGTTTTGTCCATAACAAGAGCCCAGTAAATGTAACATTGAAGAAATGTCTCTAAGAAGTATCACTTTCATGAATTTTTTTTTACTATACAATGGATAGAAAAGGTTGAGAGTATCACCATTGCCTTGATTAAGGTCTATTGAATCTTTAAAATTATCAACATATGCAACATTAAAAAAAGTTGTTAATATATTTCAATAGGTCTACTAGAATACAGTGTTTATTTTCATGCCACCCTCAGGAGATTTTTTGGAGTTCTTCAACAAATCTTTTTGAGTCAAATTCAGTCATCTGTCCTTGATCAAGACTGATAATTAGTCAGTTTCAAAAATTCCCATATATATTTTTGGTTTCTCAAAAGCTACCACTTATTCATTCACAAGTTTATATTTCAATATTTTTCTCTTTACCAAAAGATCTAGTTTAATGCTGTAATACAATCATGTGAATCACAATCCACCCGTATTAATATCTTAGAGCTGCAGTAACAAAGTACCACAAACTAAGTGGCTTAAACAACATAAATTTATTGTCTCACAGTTCTGGAGATTATGTTAGAAATCAAGGTGTCTGCAAGGTTGGCTCCTTCTAAGGGCTGTGAGGGACCATCAGTTCCATGTGTCTCTCCCAGCTTCTGAGGATTTCCTGGTAATCTTCGGTGTTCCTTTGCTCATAGAAGCAACACTCCAATCTCTGCCTTCAAATTCAAATAGTGTTCTTCTTGTGTGTCTTCACATCATCTTCCCTCCATTTGTGTCTGTCTCTGTGTCCAAACTTCCCCTTTTTTAAGGATACCAATCATATAGGACTAGAGCCCCGCCTAATGTCCTCATTCTAACTTGGTTACCTCTGTAAGGATCCTATTTCCAATAAAGGTCACATTCTGAGGATGGAGATTAGGACATCAACTTATCTGTTTTGGGAGGGACACAGTTCAATTCATAATGTCATCATTAATTCAAATTAATTAGGCTTTCTAGTGGAAGTAACTAAACAGCTAGTTATGTGCATACCAGCACACAGTGGATGCATGAATTTTTTTCAAGCCAAATTATTATTATAGCTAACTCTAGACTATGCATCTTCTGTGGATTGTCACCCGTGGCACAAACCCTCTTTCTCTTCTTCACTTGACAGAATCACCTGACAGATACAAACATAGAGAAAATTAAGTAGTTGACCAGGATTATCACAATTCTCAATAGAAAGTGTTCACGTGTGTGTGTGTGTGTGTATGCGTGTGTGTGTGTGCAGGATTGCATTTCATGGTCACCTTATGTTTAGATGAAGACAAGTGACCATTTTACTTTATCTCTTTCATCATTTTATTTGAATAAGAATGAAGAGATAAATACATGCTTTCTTTGAGAAACTCATAATGTCAAATTGGCTTCCTTTTACTTCACAAAAACTGTTTCCTTTTCAGAGTGACCAAAGTTAAAATCTCTTTCCAAAATTAGTTTTCTGAGCAATAACCATGTTTCCATAAAAGATAATGTTGGCCTACAGTCTTATTATCATTTTCAAAAGTGATACTTTTCTGAGCCAGCCCTGATTGCCTAGTGGTTGAAGTTCGGCACTCACCTCTTCGGCGGCCTGGGTTCACTTCCTGGTCCTGGAACCACATCACTCATCTGTCAGTTGCCATGCTGTGGTGGTGGCTCATATAGAAGAACTAGAATGACTTACAACTAGGACCTAAACCTTGTCCTGGGGTTTTGGGGAGGGGAAAAAAAAGACAAAGATTGTCAACAGATGTTAGCTCAGGGCAAATCTTTCCCTGCTAAATAAATAAATAAAATGCAGTTAAAAAATGTAATACTTGTCTTTGTATCTCCTTCTTTGTATCCCAATAAACGTTGATTAAGAAAATTTAAAGCAGAGGAAATTGGGGAGTGATAAGTAGCATTCCTCTTGCTGGCATAAGCAGATGATAATAGAGAAGAGAAGGTTAACTGTGCCCGCAAGGTCAAAATGCCATCTTTCCAGTTGGCTCCTAGACAATTCTTAATGAGAATGGCATCCATATGCAACTGTCCTATTTGGCTACTTAGAGGATTTTTCTAAAAGTTACATTTACATAATACTGATTGAACATCTTGATTGAGTTTATTCTTTATTTGGTAATTAGTTACCACTCAGTTTGACTAAAAGGGTGAGGCTCACTTTCCAATATATTCAACATACCAACAATAAGATGTATTCCTTTTTTTTTCTCCC